>NC_135373.1:117193718-117903718 GCF_049243985.1 Paroedura picta | reverse complement strand
CACCACTCCAGACAAGACAAAGAACTCAGGGGAGCATAACCATGTTAAGATCCAGCAGAGATTCTGGTCTTCCAACCAAAAGAGCCAGTTTGGTGTAGTGGTTAGGAGTGTGGACTTCTAATCTGGCGTGCCAGGTTCGATTCTGCGCTCCCCCACATGCAACCAGCTGGGTGACCTTGGGCTCACCACGGCACTGATAAAACTGTTCTGACCGAGCAGAGATATCAGGGCTCCCTCAGCCTCACCCACCCCACAGGGTGTCTGTTGTGGGGAGAGGAAAGGGAAGGTGACTGTAAGCCGCTTTGAGCCTCCTTCGGGTAGGGAAAAGCGGCATATAAGAACCAACTCTTCTTCTTCTTCTTCTTCAAAAGTCCAGCGTTCCGTCCATTGGGGGAGGGGGCGAGGGGTCAAATCCACAAAATCTGCTTAATATCATTAAGGCAGTTCATGCCTAGAAAATGTCAAAGACAAAATGCGGAGACTGACAGGAGAGATGGTTGTAACGCAACAACAGACTTCAAGCCCTTGTTCAAAACAACAGGGACAATATTGCCGGATTAAAAGGATTAGGGGTGAAGAAGTATTAACACAGATGCCTGTTTCTAAACTTGCCAGTATCAAGAGCTTCCTTACACTACAATTTCAACAATGCTCCAGCAGTATAACTGTCACCCCTCCGTACTCCAAGATATTAGAAGAAACAGACTCTAAAAACAAGTTCTGATCTCTTAAGTATCTTAAGGATCCAAAACAGGGGACCTACAAGAACTTGCAGGGGGAATCTCATATTCTCCTGAATTCTTTTCCCTAGCTATTTCCTCATTCCCTGGCTGCCCCCATAGCTCACCCCCCTTTCCTTTCTTCCCTTCTCACTCACCAGCTAACCTACCTGTTTATAGAGTCATAGAGTTGAAAAGGGCCATACGGGCCAACTAGCCCAACCTCCTGCTCAATGGAGAATCAGCCTAAAGCAGGGGTAGTCAAACTGCGGCCCTCCAGATGTCCATGGACTGCAATTCCCAGGAGCCCCTGCCAGCGAATGCTGGCAGGGGCTTCTGGGAACTGCAGTCCATGGACATCTGGAGGGCCGCAGTTTGACTACCCCTGGCCTAAAGAATCGATAAGTATCTGTCCAGCCACCGCCTGAAGACTGTTAGCGAGGGCTTCAGTTTTCCCTTCTTCCCTACCCTCTTGCAACCTCTCCATGGAGAATATCAGGTCAAGCTACATTATGGCCCTACCAAAGAGTCAGGCCTAGTTGCAGGGTGGCCTCCAACACTGGGCTAAGCCAGACGTGAGGCATGCTGGCCACCACCAGGTCAGATCAGGCCCTTCCCTCCTTCCCACCCGCCAGCCGACCCTATATTTATCGGCCTCTGTGTCTTCGCCCTACCCCTATTAGCCTGTCCCCAGCAACAGTCGGGCCAGTGTGTACGACAGATAACTTTAGGGCAGGCTGCATTATGGCCGCTAATGGGACAAGCCAAGTCACATGTGTTGTGAGTCTTTGGTGGTCATTGCTGGCCCCGCCCCATGGCAAATCCTCCTCCATTGGACCCGACAGTGGGGGGGGGGGTGGAGTTGATGGTGCATGTTTTGAGAAGCAGATCCTTACATCTACTGTTTTAGCATGCGGGAGGGAAAAAATTCCACCACAGAAACATAAGTTAATTTAATGCATCTCAAGGGAAGCTAACATTTTCAAGCTATTGTTTTCTGCAAAAGACCATCAAGTCTAACAAGGTAAGAGGACAGATTCCAATAGGTAGCCGTGTTGGTCTAGAAGCAGCACAATAAAATCAGAGTCCAGTAGCACCTTTAAGACCAACGAAGATTTATTCAAGGCGTGAGCATTCAAGTGCAAGCACTCTTCCTCAGACTGACCCAGTCTGACGAAGAGTGCTTGCACTCGAAAGCTCACGCCTTGAATAAATCTTTGTTGGTCTTACTGGACCCTGATTTTATTACGGTAAGAGGACAGAATCTCCAGGCTTCAGGACCAGCATTCCACCTAGCCTTAACTAGCACCAAATTTATCATTTCATCAAAGGGAAAAGGGGAGCGGTGAACAGTGGAAAAGGAGTAAAAAACTGCATGAATTCTTTTTTTAAAAAAGAAAAAGCTAGTAATCAAAAGTACTCAGGCTCCGGTATGGGAGGCAGCTACTGTGTAGAATTGAATCAGGAGGGGCTATGAAACGGTAACGGCATCCTGGCTTCAATTGTACCCCCGGTGGAAGAGCCCCGTCTTGCTAATCCAAGTTACAATAACATCTGAAATCCTTTTCTAAGCTCATTAAACACAAAACGATATCACAGCCTTCCGACAAAACCTTATTACCTAAATCAAACAGAACTCTATTTACCCGTCTATGTCTTAGAGAGCACACAGCCCATTTGTGATTAATGCAGAACCAACATCAAGTACAAAACCTAAGAAGAGCCCTACTGGGTCCATCTAGTCGAGCCTCCTGTCTCACACCAGTGGTCAACCTGTTCCTCTGGAGATCCAACAAGGAGGCAGAGAGGCAAGGAGTGAATAGCTATCACCTCCCCTTCTGAAACACGCAAAATATTAAAACGACGGCTTTCTAAATAGAGATTTTGACACGTAACTTGAAACCCCTCCAATATGTCTGCTTAGAACCATGCTTTACGTTCATGTCCTCGGAACCTCAATTATGTTTACTTCATCAAAGCCATAAAAATACAATACAAAATCCAGCCACACGCCCATTTAGCGCGCTAAAGGCTTATTAGAGACATCACTAAGAAGTGTTTTCAAAGGGCTTAATTTCAAACATGGATGAGCATGAAAAATTCCTTGTACCAAAAAGGCAAAGTCATTACGTATCCTTATTCAACCAGCTTTTTGAGATTACACGTAATATTACAATCAAGTTTCCTGATTCTGCCCTTTCCCCCCCCCTTTTTTTTCTGTATCTGGCCTTTTACTGGCATTTCACTCCAACAAAGAAAAACGTCCAGGAACTGCAAGGCAGAAAACACCATTGCGGTGAAACTTTAACACTTACCCAGTTGCTGAAAAAATAAAGCCAGTGCAATTGCACAATGGAGTACGACATCATTAATTATATCCCCAACATGAATATGCACAGCAGCAGGTGAAAAATAACACCATTTATTTGGGCAACAAAAAGCTTGCTCATTCATTCATTCATTCATTCATTCATTCATTCATTCATTCATTCATTCATTCATTCATTCATTCATTCATGTTTAGATCTGTTACCTTCCACTCTCAGCCCGCCGGCTCATGGCGGGTTATTTATTTATTTTTATTGAGTTATAATTTGATTTCTAGACCGCCGCTCCCAGCTAACTGTCTCACGGCAGCTTACAACATAAATATAAAAACATAGTTACATAAAAAAAACTGCTAACAATAAAAATGCCCAAATCTTACCCCAACAAAATAAAACAAAAATAAACAATAAAACACGATAGGGCAAGATGGCGGCACGACGTAACAAACCCAATACAATAAAATGCAATCCCCAATTAAAACCCCCATTAAAAATTACCAAAAAGTACAAAACCATATGGCTGGAAATAACAACAATCCATCTTAACAACCCAACTACTGGCTGTGGGGAGGGGGGGTATGACAACCAACCACGCCAATGACAGAACCTGCATGGGAGCGTATCTTCCAGGGGGGAGTCCCACCTTGAGGATAGGTGTATGAAGAGTCTCTGGACTCAATTTTGCAACCCCTCCTGCTGTCCTCCCTTAACAGTTCAAAGCCACCCAAAAAAAAAACACCAGCTCAATGGAGAGACTCTGCTTCTTCCAACTGACCTTGCTGCGCAGAACCACCTGTTACAGACACAGGTACAGAAGTGAACCGATGCCATAGCCCTGTTCCAGCAGCAGGCAGCTCCGGGGCTGGGGCCTGTCTCTTCCCCACTGGGAAGTGGCCAGAGAAGTTTGAAGGGAGTTCCCTCTGTTCTTGGTACAATCTCAGCTGTATATAAAGCTGCAGGTGCAGGACTTTTTGAATGCTGACCAAGGACTGTTTCACAGACGAATGGGAAGGCTGCCAAATGATCGACACCATTGCTGCTCAAGAACTCTCCATTGCTAAGCAATTTTGCTGGCTTTGTGGCACCCATGAATAATTATTTATCTATTGTCAAGGTTCGCTTGGCCCCGTCCCACGCCTCCCTCCGCCACTTTGACCGACGGCGTGGCACTCATGGCAATTTCCATCTCGTGGCGGTTTACAATATAAAGCCAATAACATCACAATAAAACCCCATCAATTTCACAATAAAAATTACAAAAACAATACGCAATAAATGGAGGCATAAAGGTAAAGGTATCCCCTGTGCAAGCACCGAGTCATGTCTGACCCTTGGGGTGATGCCCTCTAGCGTTTTCATGGCAGACTCAATACGGGGTGGTTTGCCAGTGCCTTCCCCAGTCATGACCGTTTACCCCCCAGCAAGCTGGGTACTCATTTGACCGACCTCGGAAGGATGGAAGGCTGAGTCAACCTTGAGCCGGCTGCTGGGATTGAACTCCCAGCCTCATGGGCAAAGCTTTCAGATGGCTGCCTTACCACTCTGCGCCACAAGAGGCTCTAAATGGAGGCATAGACTTTACGAAATCTCTCAGTCCCAGCTCAGTCCTTGGGATCAATACAGCCATAACAAATCAGGCCGTCCTTAACACCACCGGAATCACCTGCCAATAGGTCCTTCAAGTGGGAAGCCAAAAGCCACCTGGAGGATCATTGTCCATGGGGCCGCGATGGGTCGGACACGACTTCGCACCCAACAACAACAACAACAAACCAGTAAGGATCGAGGCAAAACCCATCAGGAGTCATTACCTCATATACAGCTATTAGGACATTCTTGTGCCTATAGGCTAAGAATAAAGCACCAGCCAACATCAACAAGGCTTCCGGCCTGATAATTAGGCCTATATACATGGTAGACCAGCAGCGAAGGCCTCCAAAGCTCTCCCAAAGCCTTTTATCCTTAATGTTCTGCTAACATTACTGCAGAGGAGCAGAGCATATGCTTCCAGCACAATATTTAGATAATTATTTCAGCGGCAACAGAACTATTTGGTGCTTGAGTACCATCAGCAACATGTCCTTCAGCTAGCGGATAACATCCTGTATTTAACTCGGTACAAAAATCTGCAACATGCAAGGTTTAGAAATTGTTCCTTGCAGACCAAACAACACAGGGCGGAAGCAGCTTTTAAGGGCATCCTGCACGCTCCAGATTTTCTTACTTTATTCCTGTTATCCTTACGTTTTGCATACTACTGCTCAACAACGTGCAGATATCTCATCCTGAAGAGCAAGGACCACAAATTACCAGCTACTGTGGCTGGATCTTTCCAGACTACAACTTGTTTGTCAATGTCACCTTCACAAACTTATCAAAATATGGTGTTTTATAGTCCAACATGTGAACTAATATAGTCTTAGGAAACAATTTTGAACCGGTATCACCAGGGAGAATCGCCATGCAGGACCTGTTTGTCCATCTCATCGTTTTCTGCACACCAGAACTGAATAAAAGCAGGCCAAGGTATAAGCACTTTGTTAGAGAGAGAAAGGGACATCTATTAGGGTACGACCAGAAGCAAAAGGTGGTGGGAGAGATTGTCCTGCAAGTCAGTTAAGCTGAGCATTATTGGAACGCTGCTCTGTTTTCAATCAGGCCAAGTAACTAGTTGAAATACAAGTAAAAGATGACTATATTGAACCCAAGAGGAGATGCAGGAGTGGCTGAACTGTGGCTCTCCAGACATCCATAGACTACAACACCCATGAGCCCCTACCGACATATACTGGCATGGGATCTCCAGACATCCATGGACTGCAACACCCATGAGCCCCTACCGACATATACTGGCATGGGATCTCCAGACATCCATGGACTGCAACACCCATGAGCCCCTACCGACATATACTGGCATGGGATCTCCAGACATCCATGGACTACAACACCCATGAGCCCCTACCGACATATACTGGCATGGGATCTCCAGACATCCATGGACTACAACACCCATGAGTCCCTACCAACATATACTGGCATGGGATCTCCAGACATCCATGGACTACAATACCCATGAGCCCCTACCGACATATACTGGCATGGGATCTCCAGATATCCATGGACTACAACACCCATGAGTCCCTACCAATATATAATGCCATGGGCTCGTGGGAATTGTAGTCCAGGGACATATGGAGAGCCACAATTTGGTCACCCCTGCCAGAGAGCCTGCATCTTAACAGTTGTTACCAGATGACTTAAAATGAGTTTTGACACTCGTCTGCAGGAACATCTTTGAGTCTTTTGTCCTTGGAGGGGGCGCAATGTATTATCCGGAAATTGTTAAGCACTCGAACATGTGTTTAAAATGCTTGGGACACCTAGCTTTGGAGCCAACTGATCGCTCTTGTTGGATTTAAGATTAAATGCCCAACTTGTTTACTTGGAGGTAAGCCCCATTAAATTTATCTGCATTTAGGACTCCAGCTTTAGTCGACAATTTACCAGCCACTCAAACATGACACGTTTCCCCGCGTGAGCGGGGCTACATTAGCGAAGGCCGTCTGTGACTCACCCTAAGCACTGCCGATAAAATATTCCAAGCAAGACTTCGGATAAACTATGGATATTTATATATATTATGTCCTCTCAAACCTCCGGTCAAACGAAACATAAATCTGCGACACATTTAACTAGGCAAGTCATATTTAATGGATATTGTTCTCCCTGTATCTGGGCACTCAATTGAAAAGCCACTTGGAATCTTCTTCCGAACACAAGTCTGAAAAAGACAGTCTCTCAAGGGCAGAAGCTAGGGCAGGACAACAGGTGCAAACATCTCAGCTGCTGAGTTGAGGGGGCAGAGAAGGAACACACCGGTTACAACAAAGCTACCTTGAGTCAAGAGGAAATGCAGGGTACAAATGTTCTAATTAATGAACAAGAACAGAGGAAAACCAAAACACAAGATAGTTATGATTATTTTTGCTCAAATACCAAAATGGGGTGGGGTCCAGATTTTTAGACACAGGGCTCCAAAAACAATTCAAGCGTCTGGCTACAAATGCATCTTCCCTGCAGAGGAAAATAAACACACCGTATCCAATGTACACCCATCAAGTTCTCCAAGCAAGACCTGATGGTTTCAGTGTATTTGTTCAGCTAATTTTGATCCATCTCTTACTCCAGAGCAGCCTTTCTCAACTTTTTTTTACCATTGACAACTCCCTGAAACACTCTTCGTGCTTTGAGAAACCCCAGAAGTGGCCTGAAAATGCAGAAAATGTTTGGGAAGCAGCCACCCCCTCCAGGCCCATGTTTGTATATGCAACCACCCAAGTCTCCACCCCTTCCCACCCCCTCCAGGCCCATCATTGG
The DNA here is from genome assembly GCF_049243985.1 of Paroedura picta. Lineage (NCBI taxonomy): Eukaryota > Metazoa > Chordata > Lepidosauria > Squamata > Gekkonidae > Paroedura > Paroedura picta. Next base: position 117,896,295 of record NC_135373.1, on the reverse strand, counting down.
CCATATTGGCAATGGGGGGGGGTCAACATAACCCTACATGGTCATGTCACCTGATATCTGTTTAACAAATCTTAAATATATCTATCAAAATGAATTAACTCCCACTTCCAGGGATTTCAGGAAAACCCCAATTGAGAAAGTCCACTCCGGAGTATTCGGGACACCTTCCTTTTGCTCCTCACCATCACCCATTGAGGAAAGACAGACAAAGGAGAATCGGTAGCCCAGTGAACTTCATGACAAGCAGGGACAGGAACCCACCTCCTTGGTCAACAGTCCAATTGGAACAGTTGGTTGGAACAGTCCAACCAACTACCACACCATGCTGGTTCTGTTGTTGCTGCTGTTAGGTGCGAAGTCGTGTCCAACCCATTGCGACCCTATGGACAATGATCCTCCAGGCCTTCCTGGAGCATGGAACACTGAGCATGGAACACTGGAGGTTGGATCTATGAACTGCAAGCAAGAAGTACTTATTGATCTTTCCCACCTTCTCCTAGAAGCCTCCTAAGATCTCCCAAGAAGTTGACACTACAGGGGATGGCTGTGAAAAGGAGAAACAGGCATCGCTTTTCCGAATCTTTTGCTGTCAAAAGCTCCATCAGTACAAGGGGAAAGTGGGGGAGAGGTCATTCCCTTTCTTCATGGTAAGTTAATGTGTCCTAAGGCCCTTTGTCTACAGGGCCCTCCTGATTCCAAGCCATCTCCACCAGAGGACTGCAGGGGGAAGGGAGAAGAAAGGCACCCAAAATTGTCTTCCACAAGCATTTCAGCTCCTGACGCATACGGCAGCATACAAACTAAATACACAGATAGCTTAGGCCAGGGATGGCCAAACTGTGGTTCTCCAGATGCCCATGGACCACAATTACTATGAGCTCCTGCCAGCATGGTAGTTCAACTGGCTCATAGTGGCTAACATAGATTTTTAAAAACCCACAATAAAACCCCATAAAACAGTAAATAAAATCATCCTTCCCTGATAGCAAAAAAATTAACCTTTCCCCACATAGTTGAACGAACTACCCATAATCACGTGCCTCAGGGGACAGATGGAGGGGTTGGCTGAATGTTCTTGACAGTTCAGGGGGGTCCTAGATCGAACCGCCCTGGCCTCTTGATTCATTCATTCATTCATTCATTCATTCATTCATTCATTCATTCATTCATTCATTCATCCATCCATCCATCCATCCATCCATCCATCCATCCATCCATCCATCCATCCATCCATCCATCCATTTGGAATTTATATACCACCTTCCCTTGTGGCTCAGGGTGGTTTACAGAAAACGTTAGGTGAGCAACAGAGCACAGGATAATTTCAGTAACTATGTCAACAATCTGAACGTCATCGACAATCATAACATAACACAGCATGTTCAGGTAACCGTATCAATAATCTTAAGGTCATCAAAACCGTAAGAAGACGTAACACGTTCAGGAAACATTTCGTCCGCATCTGGAGAGCCGCAGTCTGGCCACACCAGGTTTAGACATCCACCTAACTTTAGTTCTGCATTCAATTCATACCGAGAAGATTTGAAAAAGTCTTCACACGTCCCTGAAAATCAGGCCCAAAGCTGTACGAAACACAGCAAACATTTACTGAAAAACAAGGAGTTTCCTTTTCATTTCATATCCATAAAGAGACACTTTTAAAACTGAGTTCCTTGAGTTCTTGAGCTCAAGGGCAAAACTGGTCGGCCTGTGCTGTTAAGAAGTTGTGCTTCCCCTCTAGGAGCAGGTTCTTCGCTTGGGGTTATTGGTGGACCCCAAACTACAGTTAGAGACTGAGGGTTACTCTGTGGCCTTTTGTCAGCTTCAGCTGATAGCTCAACCACAACCATAATGATCCACGTGCAAATCACAACCAGGACAGATTCCTGCCATGTGCTCTATGTCGGGCTGCATTCACTTCATTAGTCCAAAACACGGTGGTCAAGATATTTCTTAGTATTATTATTATTAAATTCATAGTTGTGAGTTTCTGGATTATGCAGGAAGGTGGACTAGATGACCCTGGAGATCCCTTCGGACTCTATGATTCTATGATCACCTCTCCCTCTCCAGTTTTTCTGCCTCTCCAAAAATATTTGAGGGCACCCAACGAAGCTGGTGGGTCGTAGGTTCAGGACAGGCAAAAGGAAACACTACTTTACACAGAGTGTTATTAAAATGCGGATTTGGCTGCCAGAGGATGAAGTGATGGCCACAATGGCTACTGGATGCAGTGACTGAGGGGAACCGCCACACTCAGAGAGAGTAAGCCTCAGCATCCCAGAGCCAGGAGGCAACATCAGTGGAAGGCCTTGGCCTCTGTGCCCTGCTGTTGGCCATCCAGGGGAATTGGTTGGCCGCCATGTGAGACAAGATGCTGAACTAGATGGACTCCTGGTCTGATCCAGCAGGCTTCTTACATTCACCTTCACTATCTTCCACTTAAGAAAGTCCTGCTCTTCATGGCCCTGATGGCCAAAATGAAGCCACCTGGCTGCTGGAATATCCTTCCCTTTGAGAAGCCTACAGTCGTCGAATCACAGAAGAGGATCATAGAATCATAGAGTTGGAAGGGAACTCCAGGGTCATCTAGTCCAACCCCTTGCAGAACGCAGGAAATGCACAACTACCTGCCCACCACAGTGACCTCAATTCCATGTCCAGATGATGCCTCTTCCCCCAGAAAAATTGTCAAACCTGGGATTTGGGGCCACTGGATGAGAAGAAACCTAATAAAAAATCCTTCTCAGTTACACAGTGTATTGGTCAGCATGGGCAAAACAGTGGTCACCAGTCCAGCCTTTCCTGCAGGACTGTTGTACAACAAGAATCTTCACTAAAACCATCCTCGTACAATCATGTTGCTATGTTCCAATACCCCATTCCACAAAACACTGGCATAGCCACTGCAGGATTCCCAGGGCATAACAGGTTATTACCCACAAGCTGCTTTATGGACCTGGTTTCTGACCTCCTGATGCCAAGAGATCAAAACCTCAAATAAATAAAACGGTCACACAGGACATCAGACGGCACACAATACTGCAACATGTTCCATAACAGATGGGGAGGGGGGGTGTAAATCAGTTTTACTTACTTTATGTAGTACCTTGCCCCTTCGAAGGTATAGGCTTCCTCCCAGCCGGTCGGTAGGTCTAGGGAAGAAATAACAGATTGATCACATAACTAAGCACTCGGTTACTATGCTGAAGGTTGGTTAACAACTTAGAATCATAGAGTTGGAAGGGACCTCCAGGGTCATCTAGTCCAACCCCCTGCAGAATGTAGGAGATTCACAACTACCTTGCCCACCCACAGTGACCCCAATTCCATGCCCAGATGACAACCCTCCAACCCCCCCCAAACCCCCCCCCCAGAATCCCTGTTCAGTCTGGCCTAGAGGAAATTTGCCTCCTGACCCCAAAGTGGCAATCGGCATTTTCCTGGGCATACAAGGAAGAGCCACAAGAGCCAAGCACCAACACAATCCCTTCTGCCCACCATCTTACAATCTGCCTAAATTCATAGAATCAGCATTTCTGTGAGGAGGCTATCTAACCTCTGCTTTAAATCTTCCAAAGAAGGAGAACCCACCACCTCCCGAGGAAGCCTGTTCCACTGAGGAACCACTCTAACTGTCAGGAACTTCTTCCGGATGTTTAGCCAAGAATTATTTTGAATTAATTTCAACCCAGCGGTTCTGGTCCGACCCATTTGGGCAACAAAACAACTCTGCTCCATCCTCCATGGGACAGCCCTGCAAGTACCTGAAGATGGCTATCATATCACCTCCTAGTCATCTTCTCTCCAGGCTAAACAGACCAAGCTCCCTCAACCTTTCCTCATACATCTTGGGCTCAAGACTTCCACAGATTTTCCTCTATAAACACACTAATACTATAGTCCTTTGTTGATAAATATGCCCAACAACGAGTTAAGGCCCTAAAGCAGTAGTCCCCAACCCGCAGGCCGCGGCCCGGTGCCGGGCCGCAAAGGCCATGGCACCAGGCCGCGGCTCCCTCTCCCCGCCCCCCCCACAGTAAAAAAGCTTCTTACTGTGGGAGGGGAGGAGAGGGAATCAGGGCCGTGCCCGCGCATTGCACATGCGCGAAAGTGCAGCGCATGCGCGATTTCAGCCATGCATGGCGCATGTGCACATGCGCGGCCTGGCGTGCATGCGCAATGCGCGGGCGCGTATGTGTGGTGTGCGCGGGCGGGCAGTTGCTGTGCCGGTCCCCAGCCTCAAAAAGGTTGAGGACCACTGCCTTAAAGAATTGAGCCGACTGAAAGGATAGAAGAGCAAATTTTTTTTTTTAAACACACATTCCTAAGCTTGCTTCTAGAGAAGCACATCCCGCTGTGCTCAAATGGAACTTAATCTCTCTGAAGGGCACTTACAATTGGCACCTGAGTTAAATGCTCCTGACTGCCTAGTACAAAAACCACACAAGAGAACTGGACAGTTTATTCTAACAGCAGTAAATCAAGATGCACAGGCTCAGAAAGCACGTCGCCCCATCAGGCCCTGTTCCTACAGATGTTTAAGTGGTGCAACATTTGAACAAAAACAGTTTCAGAAGAGAGTGCACACATCCCAAGCAATAGCTGGGGAAGGATTGTATCAGAAGCTATCCGAAGCTATATATATATATATTATATATTATGACAGCACAAAACCAACCAAGCCTGTATGCAGATTGCATCTGCAAGTATTTATAGACCAGCCAATAGTACAGAGATTTCATTTTCTCTACTAATAGGGGAGAAGGAGAACGGATCTAATTTTCCCTCCCCTGGGCAGTAAATCGCTTTTGTTACTCTGTCAAGGGTCTACAATCTTCTTCCACTTTAAAAAAGGGAAAAAAGAAAAAAAGAAAGGGATCGCCATAGGGAAAAATATGATTCTCAATAGGTTAAAAATAGCCTCGTCTGCTCTGATTTCCTCTGTGGTATTAATACATCTGGTTTGTCCTTTTATGCATATAGGCACAAAAATATAGTGATCTGTGAGCTATGAGTATTCAACAGAAAGCACCTCTGAAATGTTGATGTGAAATGCAGTCTCCTGGAGATATTCTAAGCTAATACGGAGGGTTTCGAAAGCTAGGCAACGACAAAGTTGTGTGCTGCACATTTACTGGAGGAGACCGATAGTAAATCAGCGGAGTCCTTAATTCCCTGACAGATAAGCTCCAAAATTACAGTTCAGAACGTTACACAAGGCAGAGAGTCCAACATTTTTTGCATTTGTTCCCATGGAAGGCCGGGAGGGGAGGGAGAAACCACAGCCGATTGGGTTGGTGTGTGAGCACAAAGCGTTATCCAAATATTATCCTATCGCCATTCAAAATTCACCAGGCCAACACTAAGAGGGAAAGCCACTTAGCCAACAAGAAGTCTGGTTATTGGACAGCATTTCCCCCCCAAAAAAATCAAGGCACATTGTGAATTATTTTATTAGGCTCTGGCACAAAGCAGAGCTGGGACGGGCACGACAGAAAGAAAGCGAATACATTTTAAAGGTGATTAGAAAGAACCTCGGACCCAGGGGAGGCGGCCAATCTATCGAAAACCGATGACACATGCTGAACACCACCAACGTTCAATAGCAACAGCCCTCCCAGCCCATCTGCCCCTTGCCCCTTCCTGCTGGACTTAAGAGGATTCCCCAATTAACGCAAGTCATAATTACACAGGGTACACCCCTCCATTAACATGCAATTCCACTTCCTGCCTTTGAAAAACATCTGCCTCCAAAGTATCCCCAGAAGGTCCCCGCAAATGCGACTGGACCGAAAAAAACAAGCAACCTCTCCTCCCAATCCGTTCCCGGGTCACGAGGAGTCGAAGTGAAAGAGCGAGGAGATGTGTAAACAAGAAACCTGCCAACGTGATAGACCCGCGCTCCTCACCTAGGCACTAAAAGCCGGGCTCTGAACCGCCCTGTCCTTCCGTTGCTCCCTCCAAGCTTTTCGACAAATGGAAAACGACGGGTTTCCTAAACACCCACCTCTCTGTGGCATGGGCAGTTTGGATGCTGCTGCAGAAGCCGGGGTTGGGGTTTCCAGAAAGCTCGGTTTTAAGTCCTGCTTTTTCCAACCGACCCCCCTTTTCTCTTGCTTGGCCTCTCCAGAGAGGGGGAAAACACATACCAGCGGAGAGAGACTGATTCGATCTCCCTGAGTGTTCACCCCAGTCATTCCTCAAGCTCCTTCCCCTCTTACTACAATCCACCCCACCCCTCCCTGCCACTAAGAACCCAACCTCTCTCGTATCCTGGATCAAGGGGGAAGGTCTCTGGGTGATGCCACTTAAAGGGGGAATCGATGGATTTCCCAACAATCAGCCAGCCATTGCTAGATGCCAAGTTCTAGAGAGAAGGATGCTGAAGAGATATGGGCAGGCGATTTCATCTTTTGCTCAGGGAGAGAGCTTTGTAAAGTATCCACAGGGAATGAGTCTAGGGGCAACCAGGACTGGAGAGAAATAAACGGGCCGCAAGACACTTTACAGATGCGGGTTCTAAAAGGAAGCCAGGCAGAAAAGGGCGAGGGGGGGAGACAGGGGGTACGCCCACAAGACAGCAAGCAGCTTGTGCAAACGTTTCTCGATTTCTTCCCTCCTCGCACAGAACGCAGCTTTCAACCAGCAATTTGGAGCTTTCCCCGCCCTCGTTCCTGTGAGCATACAGCCAGGATCTCAGTGGTCCTAGCCGAGATAAGGGAGCCTGTGTGACGTTGCATCATTCCCTACAAGCAAAGTTAGCAGGGCTTAGAAAGGCTTCGTTTGTTTACAACAACTTGTAGGGCAGGAATCGAGAAAAGGGGGTTAAGAGCGGATCTAGGGAGCACGACGGGACCGAATCCACCGCTGACTGAAGTGCAACTGGCTACAGCAAAAGTTGGGGGGGCCCATCAGAAAGCACCCCCAGCGTCTGCAGATACGGCCTGCAGGAGGGCTGCAGGTTAGCAGAGTGGACGCTGGATGAGCAGAACCAGTTTGATTGACAAGATAAGGTACGGGAGGGGCAACGCAGAGACTAAAAGGTAGGAGTCCACAGCACCTATCTGACGAAAGAACCTTTGGCTCTTGGGAGATTATCTCCTGGAGATCTTTTTGGACTCAGATCTGACGCTGCTGGACTTTCATCTCGCCCTTTCACTGCAGACCAGCAAGCCCAGGAGTCCACGGGAAAGAGATAAGAACAGGTTTAAACTTTCTTCGCCAGTTCTAGGGAGTGGCAGGAGAGTTTAAGAATAGAAGGCAAGGTGAGGAAGAACCAAACAAGAACGTTGCAGATACTTCTCCTGGATGTTTGAGGCTGATCCCTGCATTGAGCAGGGGGTTGGACTAGACGGCCTGTCTGGCCCTTCTAGCTCTATGGTTCTACGATAGTGCAAAGGCAGAGAGGAATGGCTAATAAATCAAGTCAATAGGGCAAATAAGGAAACGGTGAGACCGAACGTGTGGCTGCCTGCAGTGCAAAAACAAGGAAGGCCAGAAGGTCAAAAGGAAAAGTGCAGAAGGAAACTACCTGGGAATATCAGGGGAGCCGTGGTGATGGTATGAAGAGTTAACTGGAATTCAGAATCAGGGAGATTTTGTTAGCTAGGTTGGCATGGGGATGGAGCTGGGAAGCCAGAAAGGGAAACGCTGAAGTGTCATCTCTTTTAAAGGACGGGAGTGTCAGAGGGAGAGAGGAGACATCAGGAATCCAAGGAATTGGGCTCGACCGTTTGAGATTTCAACATTTTCACAGGGCACTGAAAAGTCACTGGCCCACTACTTCCAACACACACCAGGCTCACGTAAAGAGCCATTTCCCACCCCACTGAAAACTGAATCAACATTTTAGCCAACATGGACTTCCTTTGATATTACTGATCTGCAACGTTCTTGTTTGGTGCTTCCTCACCTTGCCTTCTATTCTTAAACTGTCGTCCCCCCCCCAAAAAAAAGCAAAGTTAAGCCTCATGTCTTAAAACGTCCTTAATCCCCCAAATTAAATAATGGCCTATGAGGATCAGGTTTAGGGCTTATGGGATGTCAAGGGGGAGGGGAAGAAGAGGGTCTGTTTGGGAAAGAACAGTTTTGAGACTGCAGAGACGGAAGGATTACAGGAGAAGAACTTACAATGGTTAGAAGAACAATGGATGCACAAGGGCAGGTCAATCGGTAAACAGTAGAGGGGTTAACTTGATTAAAAGACCAGAAAAGAAAGAGGCAAAGGGTGTGTAGCCGTAGGGGAGGGCTCGATTGATCAAACCATGTGAGCAGATGGTTGGAAACTGCAAGTAGTAAGACAGCTGGCTTAAAGGCTGATGCCCCCCGAAATCTGGCTCAGCGGCATAAACAGAGGCTGGCCACTTCAGAAAGTGTCAGGAATGGAGTTTGCATGAGTCGTCAGGTAAATATCCGTGCACACTGCAATGTCTCAGAGGATGAAAGAGTACAGAGGTAGACATATGACCGGAGATTTGCATCCCAGCTTGCATTTGCAACATTGCTACAGATTCTATCTCTGGCTGTTCCCGAGAAAGAGAGAGCCATGTGCGAAATGGATGCTCATACATACAAGGGCGAAATGACTGAAGAAGTCAGGCGTGGCTCTTTTTGGGTTTTTTGAGTGAAGAGGAGCACCATGCCTTCAGTGGTATGTCAAAAATGGAGATATGGCTAAACGGTGGGATAAGGAAAGGGGTTTTTTTTTTTGGGGGGGGGGACCAAATAAGAGTGGGAAGTCCAGAATTTTGGGGTAAAAGGAAACAGATTTGGATAGGACAACAGGAAAGGGGTGGAGGTGGGGGGGATCAGTTTGGGGATGAAGAGCATGAAGAAATGCAGGTAGGGAGGGGGGAAACTGAAGCAGGAGTCAGAGGGTGGAGTTTGGCACTTGTGGGGTGGGGGAGGGGGATTCCAGAGAGGGAACCTCAAAGCCCCACAAAACAGGGGCCTGCGTCTACTAAACTGGGAGCTGGGCAGGACGAGGAAACAGGTAAGTACACAAAGGAGGACAGGGAAAAGATAGAAGGGAAAAAAGAAAAAACATCTAGTTGCTGGGTGGGTAAGTGCAGAGAAATAATACGCAAAGCTTCATGTGGGCATTTGCCAAGCAGGTAAGCAGACGGTGGGAACCGTGACTCCTTCCTCTCCAGCAGGTAAGTAGATGATAGGAACTGAGACACATCTTTCTCTCCAGCAGGTAAGAAGATGGTGGGAACAGAGGAGCACCTTTCTCTCTCATAGGTAGGAAGATGGTGGGAACAGAGGGGCACCTTTCTCTCCAACAGGTAAGTAGATGGTGGGAACAGAGAGGCACCTTTCTCTCCGACCGGTAAGTAGATGGTGAGAACAGAGGGGCACCCTTCTCTCCAGCAGGTAAGCGGATGGTGGGAACTGTGGAACCTTTCTCTCTGGCAGGTAAGTAGATGGTGGGAAGAGAGAGCCATCTCCCTCCACACCAGGTAAGAGGATGCAAGGAAACTGCTTGGCAGGTAACTGAGGGGGGGGGGAAGCAAAGGAAAGGGACCCCTCCCCCTCCCCAACCGTTCCCACGTGCTCTCCGGCAGGTAAATAGGAGGAAGGAAGGAATCGATTGAGGGAAAGGGAAGCGACAAAGCTGCCTCCCCCGCAGCCAGGCGTTTACCTGGCAGGTAAGCCCCTGCGGAGCGCGCGACGGGAGACCCCTTTCCTCCCCCCACCCCTGGCAGGTGCGATCCCCAGGCGGACGGCGGAGGGAGCAGGGGAAAGGGGGATGGAGGGATCGCGTCTCCTCCACCTTTGCCGGCTTACCTGGGCTGCGTCGGTGCCCGGTGATCACAGCCTCGCCCGTCAGCGGGTGCAGCCAGGTCGTGCTCTTGGCTTCCTCGCTGCAGGGGGGAGAGAGAAAGAGGGAGAGGGGGGTGGTCAGTGGGTGGGTGGAGAGGGGGGGTCTGCGCGGCCGGACCCCCTCCCAAGCCCCCCACCCAAAACCCGCGCGCCCCACTCACTTGATGAAGAAGATGCGGCCGCCGCGGCTGATGCCGAAGCTCCAGCTGGCCGGCAGCGAGCACAGCCGCTCCGCGCACAGATCCGCCGCCATGTCCGAGCGCAGCCCGGGAGAGAGCGGCGGCGGCGGCGGCGGCAGGCGGCGGCGGCGCGCGGGCCCAGGAGGGAGGGAAGGAGGGAGGCGCGCGCTCGCGGGGAGGAAGAGTTGGCCGGGGAGCAAGCGCGGCCCCGCCGCAGCCCGAACGGGAGGGGGAGGGGGGAGAGGGGAGGGGACGGGCCGGCTCCGCCCAGCCCGGCGGAGGCAGCCAATCGGGACGCTCCCCACTCGCCGCCGCTCCCCGCCCTCTCTCTCTCTCCGCCTCGACGGCGCGGCGCTCCTCCTCCGCCGCGGGGACGCGCGCCACGACGCCCCGCCCACGGGAGGGGAGAGCGCCGCCGCGCCTCCTATCGGCGGCGGGTGGGAGTCGCGGCGGGTTCGGATCGGGGTTTCCGCACGCGTCGCTCCGAAAGAGACGGGAGGTGGGGGTGGGGGGGGATCCAAGCCTCTTTCCCCCCTCCTCTCTGTCCACGGGTCGACGTGCGCGCGCCTCCGCGCCTTGCACTGAGCGGTGGGAGACCTGGAACGGAATTAGCCTATTCGGATGAGCGTGGCTTTTAGTTCTGCTTATTTTGCTCCAGAAGAAAACAGTGGACATTTATGTATTCGGTTTATGTGATGGTGGTGGTGATGATGATGATGATGATGATGATGATATTTGGTTTCTGGCTGCGACAATTAAACAACAGTGTATTATTAATATTAATAATACATTATTACTTAATAATACATTACTGAATTGTCACAGCTGAATACTGGGAGACGGTATTGTGCAATTTTGTCTGTAATTGAAAACCAGGTCAACCAGTCAAGGATCTGACGGTGAATAATAATAATAATAATAATAATAATAATAATACTGTGATCCCAGTTGCCTACCGGATACACCGCAGGTTGGGCATCCCAATACTCTGTTTCAGAATTATTCTTATTTATTCTTATTGCAAGAGGTTCTCTTAGGAAAGTTTGACTGGAGTCAAAAGTTCATACCCATTTTCTCTAGTCAGGGGTAGTCAACCTGTGGTCCTCCAGATGTTCATGGACTACAATTCCCATGAGCCCCTGCCACTGTTCACTGGCAGGGGCTCATGGGAATTGTAGTTCATGAACATCTGTAGGACCACAGGTTGGCTACCCCTGCTTTAGAGAACAGAGCCCAACCAAATGAGACCCTTGGGTTAGCAATTTCAGCTTGGGGCACTCTTGGAGATTGGGGGTGGGTGCCTGCAGAGGGCAGGGTTTGTGGGAAAGATGTGATGCTATCCAGCCTGACTTGGCCTGCTGTTATTTCCTCCAAGGGAACCGATCGCTATGGACTGGTGCTAAGTTGCAATTCCAGGAGAACTCCTGGGAGGCAACTAAGGATGCCCATCCCAAGGTGGGACCTGGGGATCCCCTGGAATTATAGCTCATCTACAGCCAACAGAGATCACTTCCTCTGAAGAAAAGGGCTGCTTTGAAGGAGGGACTCTATGGCATTTTAAAATGCTAAAGTCCCTTCCCTTCCAAAAGCCCCACCCTCTCCACGTTTCACCCCGAAAATCTCCAGGACCGTTTCTGCACTCACTAAAAACTTTACAGCACCACTCATAAAACTCAGCGGAATGTCATTACTTTCACAAAATCTCACAATTCAGGCGCAACGCCAAATGCGCTCCCTATTTGCCAGGCATTTTGTGAATCCTAAGAAAATGTGATTTCCCCCTCTCCCCCGGGAGGGAATTTGCAGTAAACGAATGCAAAAGCTCAAAAGTTGCATTGGCTTCCTCCATAGTTTCCTTCCTCAAAAAGTTGATGTTTGAGATTTGACCGATGCTGGTTCTCTGCCCATCTTCCTCCTGCCTCCTTTGTATAAAAACAAAATTGAACACGATTGCGTATTGACATAGCCTCCAGTCTCCTTCCAGCAAGACTGAAAGTTCAACAGAACACTGTCAATTTCATGCGGGAAAGGGAACCTGGGTCAGTTTCAGGCAGGGAGACTAGGAATATTGTTAATTTCACAGCCTTCCAAGGTCCTCCAAGTATATGAAAAAGAACACTATATGGAGGGAAAAGAGAGAGGCCGTTTATGGGACAGAATGCTTCACTGAAATGGTACACTTTAAACAAAGGTGCAAGCGGACTCCATTTTTCCCAAGCTGTCTTTGAATTTGCATTGCTCCAGAGAAAGGGGGGCAAGGCGAACAAACCAGCCAGTCCTAGAGGAGATCAGCCCTGACTGCTCCTTAGAAGGCCAGATCCTGAAGATGAAACTCAAATACTTTGGCCACCTCATGAGAAGGAAGGACTCCCTGGAGAAGAGCCTAATGCTGGGAGCGATCGAGGGCAAAAGAAGAAGGGGATGACAGAGAATGAGGTGGCTGGATGGAGTCACTGAAGCAGTAGGCGCAAACTTAAATGGACTCCGGGGAATGGTAGAGGACAGGAAGGCCTTGAGGATCATTGTCCATGGGGTTGCAATGGATCGGACACGACTTCACACCTAACAACAACAACAAGAGAAAGGGGGAGGGGGGTGAGCCGCACAACATACAGAAAAGGGCACCTTTCCCATGGAAGGGGGAGGAAGGCAGGGGGGAGAGAGGATAGCATTCTTGCATTCGCTTGGATTCTTTTTTTTAAGGAAGGAGGCAAAACAGGAATGCAAATTTTCCCGACAGAAGTGTAAAATGCAAGCTGCGAACAGATCCCCGGATGGTGCCAGGAAAAACCACAAATGTAGAATGCCAGGCGCAAAATCGGGGTTGGCATCCAGAAGTCAATGTGGCGAGAGCACACCAGCAAATAACAACTGTGGAAACGGTCCAGGTGTTTCCCAACCTAGAGCTGGCAACCTTACGTAAAGCCCCATGTATTCCAAAGTCAATGCATATGTATTCCAAAGTAAATCTCATTCTTTTCAGTGGGGATAGATTGAGATGAATAACCATTTTAGTCTGTCTGGAGCAGCAGAAAATAGCAAAAGTCCAGTAGCACCTTAAGGACTAGCTACATTTGTGGCAGGATAAGAGATTAACGCATTGTAAAATGTTTAACAAACTTAAAACTATACTTAAAATTAATTAACTCCCACCCATTCAGGAAAACCATCCAGGGTCATCAAGAAACCCTGGTTGAGAAAGCCTGTTTTAGGGACATTTGTTCTACAGCAATTAGAGAGGCTGATTCTGTGAAGGTTCAAGGGGGTGGCAGGTGACAGTGGATGAGCGATAGGGTTGTGAGTGTCCTGCATAGTGCAGGGGGTTGGACTAGATGACCCAGGAGGTCCCTTCCAACTCTATGATTCTAGGATTCAGTTGGTAGCATATATTAGAGGTATAGTGTTGTCCGAAAGTCTATTACACCTTTAAGTCTATTACATCCATTTAATTCAATGAGTTTATTTCCTCTTAACACTTTCTAGGATTGCACAGTCGATCACCTGATTTTTGCAAATCAGGCTTCAGGGGGAAGGGGCAAGAGAAGCCAGCGGGATTATCTCTGCCATTTGGCAATCCTGGCCTGAGGCCGGAATGCAGAGTCGGTGCTTGCATATGCTAATTTATTTTTACGTGCATCAGTTTTGTGTTGACCATTATTTTCTCGGAGTCCAAACTTTTAAAACAAAGTTCAGAAGATGCACGGCAGTATTTTCAGGCGTTGCTTGTATTTTGCCCAGCGCTGTGCTTTCCTAATCCAAACCAATCAATAACCTATTTTTGTCATCATTTTTCTTAGCCATGTTTCTTAGCTGCACATCGAACCAATGCAGTGGGAAGGCTGCTCCTATGGAAGTGGTTTTCCTGTTGGTGTTTTTCCTCCCGCTCACCCTCTTTCCACCTAGATAAGACTTTTAGAACCCCAACCTTAGTAACGAAGCGTTCTGAGTTATTGCTCCACTGATAGGGTTGCCGGTCTCCAGATGAAGCCAGGAGATTTCCCAGAATCACAGCTAATTTGCAACAGATCCCCTGGAACTCTTTTCTACAGAGTTGGAAGGGATCCTCCAGGGTCATCTAGTTCAACCCCCTGCACAGTGCAGAAACTCACAACTACCTGCCCACCCACAGGGACCCCAATCTCATGCCCCAGTGATCCCTCCACAAAAATCTCAGGTTTTTTGGCACATCCCTTCCTGACAGTGGCCCTTCCTGACAGAGCTCAGTTCCCCTGGAGAAAATGGCTGCTCCAAAGGTTGGATGCTATAGCATTGCGCCGTGCTAAGGTTCTTCTTAGCCAGTTTGGTGTAGTGGTTAGGAGTGCGGACTTCTAATCTGGCATGCCGGGTTTGATTCTGCGCTCCCCCACATGCAGCCAGCTGGGTGACCTTGGGCTCGCCACGGCACTGATAAAACTGTTCTGACTGAGCAGGAATATCTGGGCTCTCTCAGCCTCACCCACCCCACAGGTAGGGAAAAGCGGCATATAAGAACCAACTCTCCTTCTCCTTCTCCTTCTCCTTCTCCTTCTCCTTCTCCTTCTCCTTCTCCTTCTTCTTCTTCCCAAACCCCACCTCCAAATTTCCAGGAATTTCCTCCTCCAGAGCTGTCTCCCCCAAGCATCATTTGCCATGTCTTTCTACCCTTGCAACAATTCCTTCTGCAATGCTTCACAAGCACAAGGGCTCTTCCGCCTGATTCCGTCCACTACAGGGGTTGTGCCTGAAGACATGGGGCCAGTTTGCCGCTTGGGCCTCGTCCGGGTGATCCCCGCAATTAGCGTCCATCCCCTCTCTGAAGGTCAGTCCTGACGGCTTCTCCTGGGAAGATGTCACATTATCGCAGTTCACTGGCAAAAGCAACAAAGGGCAAACTTGCTGTGGGCAAGAGAGATTAAGCAGCTGTCCTTGCCTCAAAAAAACAAGGATTACTTTATGTGCTCGGCTGCACGGGGGATGGCGCGACCGCTCGGCCTGCGAAAGCTAGCAATGAGAGGCGCACCGAAATAGAGGCCAGGCCAGAAGGCAAAACCCAGACGAAGGCAGTTTCACCCCTGCAGGCAGTCCTGGCTACTTGTTCCTTGGCGTGTTTTGAACCCAGGTCTTCCTACGGGCTCCGAAACACCTAAACCTGCCTTGGAACGCTCAGCCAGATTCGACGCCAGGCTGCCTCGCTGGGTTTCTACGCCTGAAACAGAGGCGACGGCCGGGTGCTTCCTCTGGAGACACTAGCCCGTTTGTAAACATACCCTTCGGCGCACTGTGGAACTCCGTTTATGGCATGTGAGCGAGGCTTTTTTAAATTGACGGGACGCAGCAAATCGCTGCCAATGAGGAAGCGCAGAAGGCAGAGTGGAAGGTCATGCAGAGAAGTAGAGAGGGGGGGGGAAATGTACATACAGGCAACCATTAACCATTAACCATGCCCTCGGTGCAGCCGGAAGAGTGATGTCACCTTACAGCCCCTCCCTTCCCCCCTCCATGAGAGTTGCATTCTTTGTAGGCCTGTGTCTAGAATGATGGAGAGGGGAAGGGTCACAGCCTGGGAGTTTTCTGCATAGTGCTCTTTCTGCTTTTCAAAGGGCTGGCAGTAAAAAGTTGGCAAACGACACGACCGTGAACTTGAGTTGTGCAAACCGATGTCTAGTGCCTTCAATATTCACGGTACATAGGTGCCATCAAGTTGTCATGGAGTTATGCAGCCCCAGCAAAGGGGCTTTCAGGGCAAGTGAGGTGGTTTGCCGTAGACTTCATCTGCAGAGCCTTCCTTGGTGGTCTCTCATCTGAGCCTTATGGTGACCTCAGCAGGAGGCTTTGAAGGCAAGTGAGAAGCAGAGGTGGTTTGCCGTGGACTTCCTCTGCAGAGGCTTCCTTGGTGGTCTCTCATCTGAGCTTTATGGTGACCTCAGCAGGAAGCTTTGAAGGCAAGTGAGAAGTAGAGGTGGTTTGCTACGGCCTTCCTATACAGAGCTGTTCTTGGTGCTCTCTCATCCAAGCCTTATGGTGACCTCAATGAGGGGCTCTCAAGACAAGTGAAAAGCAAAGGCTGTTTGCCACGGCTTTCCTCCACAGAGCCTTCCTTGGTGGTCTCTCCTCCAAGCCTTCTGGTCAACCCAGCAAGGGGCTTCCAAGGCAAGTGAGAATCTTTCTGCTCTTATTAGTGCCCTGAAGGGAAGGCAGGATGGTATGGCTGATCCCATCAGGTCCCCATGACATTTGACAAATGCCTTACCTTTCTTCCCCTCCCCAAGCCATTGCTCCACGGCAGGAGTGAAAGCAAGCTGATGAGAGTGGGTATGTACTAAGGACCATTTAAAAAGTAGCTAACGTGATATCTGCCATCTTCTGGGTGACCTTTGGCCAGTCACAGTTCTCTCAGAGCTCTCTCAGCTCCACCTCCTTCACGGGGGGGGGGGAGAGGAAGGAAAGACCATTGTAAGTTGCTTTGAGACACCTTGGGTAGGAAAACGCAGGGTACAAAAAACCATCTCTCTCTGTCTCTCTCTCTCTCTGTTGTGACTACCCCTCCCCCTTTGAGGGAGTAGCTGTAAGAAATTTAAATGATTTCCACATCTCCCTAGGAGAAATTATCCTTGGTTTAAGAGTGCTGATTAGAGGTCTTCTTTTAAAGCCAGTTCCAACCTCTGCAGCAGGTACAGAAAACTCCCTGGTATCTTCCCCCATTGTCTCATGGTCTCTGCAGATTTTCCTCTTTCAAAACCCACGCCCTGTCCATCTCCCTCACATCTAGTCCAGTTCTAATCAGGTCTGCATCACCCTTCATTATCTTAATCCATCAACCACACCCCCCCCCCCTCTCTCTCTCTGGCTGAAACATGAATTCTCCTTCATTGCACTTGCTGGCTCATCTGGAATCGCTCTCCGTAGACCTCATCAGCCTCATCTTCTTGTAATGAATCTTTCTAGGAAGCCAATTGTGTCCAAACCCTGTGGGGAAACGTACCTGTCGGAGTCCCAAAACTGCAGGGAAACGACAGCCAGCGATCACAGAGGGATTCATCTGGGCAGAGTTTTTGTCCAGGGCCTTTGCCTTTTGCCGTTCAAAAAGCTGGTTTGGAGTGACTGGCATTCATGGTTTGGTGGGGAAACAATTAACCAGGGGTTCAGGTGCACCAGTGAAATGCATTGGCTGGTTTTTCCACCTCTGAATCAAACAGGATACCTGGACATGTTTTTTTTAAAAAAATCACTTTGGAAAACAATTGAAATGAGGATGTATTGCGTCCCACGGTTAACTTTCAGCCTTACCTTAAAGCAGGGGTAGTCAAACTGCGGCCCTCCAGATGTCCATGGACTACAATTCCCAGGAGCCCCCTGCCAGCGAATGCAGCGAATGCTGGCAGGGGCTCCTGGGAATTGTAGTCCATGGACACCTGGAGGGCCGCAGTTTGACTACCCCTGCCTTAAAGCATCCTTTCTCCGCTTTTTTACCATTGAGAAACCAAAGAAACATTCTTCAGGCTTTGAGGAACCCTAGAAGTGGTCCAGTCCTGCAGAATATGGTTGGGGAATAGTTGGGTTCATGCCTACCCATATACGGTCATATCACCTGATAAATGTTTAACATATGTTAAGAAATATATTAAAATTTATTAATATTAAAATTAATTAACTCCCATCCATTCATTAAACCTTTCCTGGGCCATCAAGAAAACCCAGGGTTTCACGAAACCCTGTTTGAGAAAGCCTCCCTTAAAGAAACAGAAGTTAGAGATCTGATTTCCCCCCAAAAAATATTTGTTTGTTTGTTTGTTTATTTATTAGACTTCTTACTGCCACTCCCAAGCGGCTCGTGGCGGGTTACAAATGTCTGTATAAAAACCCCAATAAAATTCTCCTTAAAACCACAGACAAAAAATACATCGGATAAGAACAACAAGATAAGAACAACAAGATGCGCCAAAACCATTAATTCCCCATTCTGTCCCATAGAGAAGGCAAGGAAGGGCAAATAACTGGGCAAATAAGGGCAAATGAATGGTGTACTTAAAGCGATATATTTCTCCTGGGGGGTGTGTGTGTGATGCAGATCTTCCTTAGTGTGCCGGCCTCAACCATAGACCTGCCCCCCGCGGGGCCTTGCCTTCTGTGGGTACAAATTTGTTGGTCATCCCCAGCCCCCAGGAAGCACGCCTGGCCTCGACCAGGGCCAGGGCCTTTTCAGTCCTGGCCCCTACCTGGTGGAACGAGCTCCTGGAGGAGCTACGGGCCCTGCGGGAGCTTTCAGCAGGAAGGTCGCTGTAAGTCAGTTGCGAACTTATGGCACACTTTACTTTTAGAAAATCCTGCACTTGAGCCATCGCACCAAAATTCAAGCTATATATTTAGGTCTAAATGGATCCGGGCAAGGCTGGCGTCAGCATCCCCGGAGGAGGGGGGCAGTGGTTGCAGCCCAGGGATCCTGGTGGGGCTCAGAGCTGTGAACCCCACTCCCCGCCATCTCTTTGCTCATGGTCCCATCTGCCCAGAGTCATTGAGGAAAGGCATGAAGGTTCAACAGTACCAGGGAGGCACTCCTGGCCACAATGGCGGGAGACGCACGGGAGACAGAAGGGCTTGCAAGTGGGAAGGGAGACGCATGGGCAGGGGATGGAAAGGGGCAAAAAGGAGGGCCTGAGGGGCCCTGGGGGCGGACAGACAGCCAACCTGCATGTTTCAAGGGATTCACTGGCCTGTTTCATGAGCGATTGTTCAAAAGGCCGCTGGTACTTTAAATAATGATCCCTGAACCGTCTTGGAGCAGCTCCTGGCCTCAATTGTTGGGGCAGATAAGGCCAGGGGAGGGGAGGGGAGGGGAGGGGAGGGGAGGGGAGGGGAGGGGAGGGGAGGGGAGGGGAGGGGAGGGGAGGGGAGGGGAGGGGAGGGGAGGGGGGAAACGACCCAAATGCAACCATCACCTGCGTAGGGAAGCCAGCGTGGCTTCTTAAGCCTCCCTGTGCAAAAACAAGATTGCACTTCAAACGAAAACTCCACCCCACATGCTTTCGGGGGGGGGGGGAAGGGAGTCTGGGCGGGCCCCCGCACGCCGGATGACCAGATGAAAAAGAAAACAGGAATCCGGTGCCCTTAATGAGTGTGATGCGCAATAAAGAGAATCTTACCTGGGGCGCTGTGACCTATGAGAGAAAAAGGCGTACCTGCAAAATTTGCCTTCTTTACGCATCATGATAGTTTACTCGGCAATTTCTTCTCATCCACCTGGCTCCACTGGGCCCTCGGGGCAGGTAAGGAACATGAGCACACCCACACAGTTTACCGGTTGACCTAGGCCGGCCGTGTTTCCTCTCTCTCTTTCCCTCAGACTAACCTACCTCATAAGGTTGTTGTGAGTAACAGATGAGTGAGGGGAGAACCTCATGGGCCGCCCTCCTCTCTGAAGAAGTGGCAAGGTACGTTTATATAAATGGGGAAATGAAACCAAGAGATACGGTCATTTCATAGATGGACTCAGGCAGCTGCCAACGGAATCAGATTTGGGGATTTTATTGTTGTATGATTTCATGTTACCGTGGTTTATATATATGTGATATACTGCCGCGAGCCACTCAGCTGGGAGCGGCAGTCTAGAAATCAAAATAAATAAATAAAATAAACCCTTTGTAATTCTTTCAATGAGGACCCAGCTTGCTGGGGGGTAAACGGTAATGACTGGGGAAGGCACTGGCAAACCACCCCGTATTGAGTCTGCCAGGAAAACGCTGGAGGGTGTCACCCCAAGGGTCAGACATGACCCGGTGCTTGCACAGGGGATACCTTTACCTTTAATTCTTTCCAGTGAAGCCAGAACAGGCTGCTCTGTAGAGGCAATATTGCTATTTGGAATGTGGTAGCAGCATGATGTAGCAGTCACAGACCCAGACGAGGACTGGGGAAACCTTTCCTCTTTCTGTCCCTGCAATGATGCTGTGAAGGCAGCTCAGTCTGAGAGCCAGTGGCCATCCCTAGGCCAAGCCGTGAGTTTCATGGCCGTGTAGAGATTTGTTTCAGAATCATAGAATCACAGAATCATAGAATCATAGAGTTGGAAGGGGCCATACAGGCCATCTAGTCCAACCCCCTGCTCAACGCAGGATCAGCCCAAAGCATCCTAAAGCATCCAAGAAAAGTGTGTATCCAACCTCTGCTTGAAGACTGCCAGTGAGGGGGAGCTCACCACCTCCTTAGGCAGCCTATTCCACTGCTGAACTACTCTGACTGATATCTACTCTTCCTGATATCTAGCCTATATCGTTGTACTTGAAGTTTAAACTCATTACTTGAATGTGCAGAGAGAAGATTGAATGTGCAGAGAGGGTGAAGCATCAGGCTGTTTGAAACAATCAACAAGTAGGCATAGAAAGAGGAGAGGAGAGATCTAGCGTCTGCTGCCCTCCTTCTGTTATTCAACTGTTCTGGAGGCAAGCAGGGAGAAGTATGCTCAAAGCAGTGGGAATTCTTGAACTGACCCTGGATGAGATCGTGGAAAAATCATCTGGAAGTCCCTATCCTAACTATGTTGAATATAAATCTGCACCGATGCCCCCTGCAGGACACCCTTTATATTCTGCTCAGTTATGCACACGGCAGATTCCAACCACTGGAACCTGTGTCTCCCCAAGGCCCCAATCTGACACTCTGACCTCTACACTATATCGGCTGGGAGGACAAAATATGAGTGGGAAATACCCTGAATGCCCTTCTGAGCTCTGTGCAGAAGGGAAGGGTGCTCCGCAGAGGCAGGGAATGGCAAGTCACCTCTGCATGTCCCTTCCCTTGAAAACCCTACTACGATCACCATGTGTCAGCCTCGGCTCAATGGCACCTTATACGCTTACAAACCTCTTTTAAAGTGACAGGGCTTTTTGGTGCTCCAGGCCTGTTGGCAACGTTCTCAGTTGCCACTGCACCGCCACACAGTTCTGAAGAGGGGAATGCTTGCATCAAAAGGCGGCAGCTGTAGCTGCGGCAGAACAGCTGGGGCTGCCTTCGCCCTCCGTGCTGCAGATAGCGCTTGAAACCCCCCCAGGGGATGGAGCAGGTGCAGCTCTCTTTCATCCAGGCAGGCATCTGCTGCTAATCTCTCACCTAGCAGGCTAGGAGGAGCCTGGTTCTCCTTTGCACCTGGCTGCCGTAGTGGCTCTGGTCATCCTCCAGGGCACAGGAAGGCTAAAAATTACCGTCTGGCACCAGGCAGCTGTTAAGAACATCAGAAGAGCCGGAGGCTCAGGCCAGTGGTCCACCTAGTCTGTCATCCTGTCTCACCCAGTGGCCAACCGCTTCCTCTGGAAGGCCAACCACAGGGATTAGAGGTTGAGGCCTTCATAAAAACATAAGAAGAGTCCTGCTGGATCAGACCAGGGGTCCATCTAGTCCGTCATCCTGTCTCACCCAGTGGCCAACCACTTCCTCTGGAAGGCCAACCACAGGGATTAGAGGTTGAGGCCTTCATAAAAACATAAGAAGAGTCCTGCTGGATCAGACCAGGGGTCCATCTAGTCCGTCATCCTGTCTCACCCAGTGGCCAACCACTTCCTCTGGAAGGCCAACCACAGGGATTAGAGGTTGAGGCCTTCATAAAAACATAAGAAGAGTCCTGCTGGATCAGACCAGGGGTCCATCTAGTCCGTCATCCTGTCTCACCCAGTGGCCAACTGGTTCCTCTGGGAGGCCAACCACAGGGCTTAGAGGCCGAGGACTTCATAAGAAAATAAGGAGAGCCCGGCAGGATCAGACCAGGGGTCCATCTAGTCCAGCATCCTAAGAACATCAGAAGATGGCGTGGTCCATGTTGCAACGGGAACACAATCCGCCGTGTCCATGTATCCATGGAAATAAAATGTACTGCCATGTTCTCTTCAAAGTGCACAGTTATATATTCTCAGCAGCCAGAAACCCTATCTAAAACTCATTCATGTTTTGTTTTCTGGTGGGTGGTCATGAATGGGAAAGGAGGGGAGGGGCGTGTCATAAAGTAGACCTCTCCCCATTAGCATGGTGTCCGTGTTCTGTATTTTTATTTTGTACTGTGAACACACAAGACATGTTTGTTTATTTCAATGGACGTAGCTACGTGGACGCATTGCTTTGATCGTCTAAAATAGCAGCCGCCGTGTGCTCCATGGAGGGAGAGACACATTGGCAGACAAAAGAAGGCAACCAGGTGATCCTCGGGGTCCAATCCCCATGGCCAGTAGAAGTCTTGAGCCAATCAGAAATCTACCCGAACATGAATCGAGACCATCATAAAAGGAATCCCAAAAAGCAATCAAGGAAGAATGCTTTATTGTTGTGGCATGTCCCCATGGCAACGTGGAAGTTTCCTTACAAAAAATTAATTTCAGGACTGGGGAGGGGGGAGAGACAACATTTGAGTCCCCCAAAGCCCCAGCTGAGATGGAATTGTTGACTTGTGTTGATTGACAACCCAAGGAACAGGGGGAAACCCGCAGGTTTTCAATGCTTCTGAGTTCTCTGCTGCCTCGTCGGGAAGGGAAAAGCCGCAACGCGGCGGCAGGATAACGCGGAAGGGGTCTCCCATGAGGAAGCAGAAATGCACAGTTACTAATCCGCTTAAACAAGTAGGGGCGGTGCGCATTTTATTTCTCCATGCGGAATCCATCTGGATCCC
This sequence comes from Paroedura picta, assembly GCF_049243985.1. NCBI lineage: Eukaryota > Metazoa > Chordata > Lepidosauria > Squamata > Gekkonidae > Paroedura > Paroedura picta. Next base: position 117,873,663 of record NC_135373.1, on the reverse strand, counting down.
TTTCCTAATAATCCCTGACATACAGTTTTTATCATGCAAGGAGAAGCTATTCCCCCAATGAAACGTTTGTACACAGAACTAGGGCGAAAGGCACAGGAAGCCAGACCAGGGAAGGCAACCGCTGACTCCTCCGTTTCGTGGAGTTTGGCTTGGGGACGTTTTACCACACCAATTTAGTGGGAGACGCAGAATGAGTAAACTCCCAAATAATTAGGCTACAGCAGACAACCGGCGTGGTGTTGTGGTTAAGAGTGGCGTTCTCTAATCTGGAGAATTGGGTGTGTTCCCTGCTCCTCCACATGCAGCCAGCTGGGTGACCTTGGGCCGGTCACAGTTCTCTTAGAGCTGTTCTCACAGAGCAGTTCTCTTAGTGTTTTCTCAGCCTCGCCTACCTCATAGGGCCGGCTTTCCTAACTAGGGTTTAGTGACAGACCTGGAAGGGTTTCCTGAATGGGTGTGCCAGAATCTTGCCGGCTCCATCTTTTCTGGGAAGCCTCCAGAGGTCAAAGAAAACCAGGCATCAGTGGCTGAAGTCAGACATCTTCGAATTCAAGAGCTTAGAAATACTTTGCCGGTGCCAAGAAGGTCAGCTTCAATTCAGGCAACACGCCCTTCATTAGGTCATGATGCGTGTTCCTGCACACAATCCCTTCGATGAACCAAGCAGAGACACGCCCTCTATACATCATAACAGTGAATGCTTAAATATACACTTGGCTAACCACAGCAGTACATTTTTAGAAATTTGGCACCCGTTTATTTTTATGCCCCAGTGGCCTTGGATGATCACCATTTCGCGACACCTGGAACAAAGCTAACCATTCCTTCCTTATTGACACGTTAGGACAGTCTTGCTCAGCGTTTTTAGACTTGAAAAACCCCTGAAACTTTCTTCAGGCTTCAAGAAACCCCAGAAGAGGTGCAATTGTGCAGAATATGGTTGGGTAGCAGAGCTGTGGCCACACCCACCTGGGGTTCCTCCCCTTCCTACCCCCTCCAGGCCCATCATTGGCCATTTGAGAGGGCGGGGGGGGGGGTCGACATGAACATATATGTTCATATCCCCCTTAAAACTCTATGGTAGCGATCCCCAACCTGTGGGCCGCAGACCACATGTGTTCCGTCGACTAATTGGAGGTGGGCTGCGAAGGACGCCTTCCCCCCCCCCCAGACCTTTACTTCATCCCCCCCGGCCCTTTACAACACACTTTGGGTGTCATTGTCTCCCATCACTCCCAGATGGGACTATCTTGTTGCAGAGAAACAAGCTCAGGGTTCCCATTGATTTGTCATTGTTCTGAGTTAAAATTTCCATGAAAATAAAATGTTCCTTATGTTCATGGTTGTGGCGTGTCTGTATCTTATTTTGAAGGGATGTTTAAACATTACCATAGCGATCAGAAAGCGTTAGGGCAGTGGTTGAGAGTAGAGGAGTAAACTACCCCCCCCCCACCGGGCCTCAGTAAAATTATCAAGCGTTGAGTGGTCCCCAGTGATAAAAAGGTTGGGGACCACTGCTCTATAGAAACTCCCACCCATTCAGGAAACCCTTCCAGAGCTGTCAAGAAATCCCTGGGCTTCACAAAACCCTTGGCTGATAAAGCCGGGAGAAGGAATCCAATTTGATGGAGTCAGATGGGACTTCATGTAGAACACCTGACTCTGCATCATGAGCCCAGGTATTCCTTACAGGAACTAACTCCTAAATCACTGGAGGTCTCCCATCCCAATACTAGCCAGGGTGAGCCCTGCTTAGCTTCTGAGATCTGAGGCGATCCGGTTCTCCTGGGCTTTTTTAAAGCAGATATCAGCAGGCCCAGCAATGGCGAGAAGCATTGCTGCTGAATGTCCATATTCTGCACACCTGTAAAAGTACAGGACCTTGATCTCCGATGCATGTGGTCTGTTAGCCAGGGGTATTATCCTATTATTATAAGGTGGGAAAGGGTCACATGGGCCATCTTTACAGTTATTATCTTTAAGAAAACCAATAAGAGTCTTAATTAAAAATGCTATAAGCCAAAAATGATAAGCAAGCCAATATAGCGTAGGAGGTGTCCCCTGGAGGCGTTTTATCCAGATACTGGCCAGGCGCATTTGCTTCAGAATTAAAATACTCCAGGTACTGTGAATCCGCCCTCCAGGCTCCAACCAAAGAGCACTTCCCTCCTGCAGTGGAAAGGCAAAGCTGCAAAAGAAACAGGGCTGCCACCCAAACTGGGAGCCCTGTGCTGTGTTCCCACCATCTGTAACACGAAATACAGTTGGTCATTAGGCTGTTTTCCAGTCTGGGCTACTGGCAGCCAATGCTCCAGTGTAGAAGGCATCGAGAAATTATGTCCAGAAACGAGCTACAAGATGTTATAAAAGGAGAGGGATAATCAAGCACGGGGCTGTTGTTTTTGGTGGCAGCCTCGTGTTTGTCAGGACAGGCAGGGCTGCCAGGCTGGTGTCTAAAAAAAAAAGAAGAGTTGGTTCTTATATGCCGCTTTTCTCTACCCAAAGGAGTCTCCAAGCGGCTTACTTTCCTCTCCCCACAACAGACACCCTGTGAGGGAGGTGAGGCTGAGAGAGCCCTGATATTACTGAAGAAGAAGAAGAGTAGGTTCTTCTATGCCACTTTTCTCTACCAGAATGAGTCTCAAAGTGGCTTCCAATAACCTTCCCTTTCCTCTCCCCGCAACAGACACCCTGTGAGGGAGGGGAGGCTGAGAGTGCCCTGAGATTACTGAAGAAGAAGAGTTGGTTCTTCTATGTCACTTTTCTCTACCAGAATGAGTCTCAAAGTGGCTTCCAATAACCTTCCCTTTCCTCTCCCCACAACAGACACCCTGTGAGGGAGGTGAGGCTGAGAGAGCCCTGATAGGACTGCTCAGACAGAACAGCTTTCTCAATGTTGTGGCGAGCCCAAGTTCATCAAGCTGGCTGCATGTGGGGGAGAAGCAGAGAATCAAACCCAACTGGCCAGATTGGAAGTCCATGCTCCTAACCACTACCCCAAGCAGAAGTTTCGGGAGGAGGGCACAGGGAAGGGCATCATCTGGGCATGGAACTGGGGTCACCACTACACCACACTGACTTGACAGATAAGGTGCATTAGCTTTGGAAGTTAGCTCAGATGTTGGACAACTGGGCACTGCAAAAACCAAGGTGTCTATCCTTGCACCTGAGCAGGTTAAATGGCCAATGGGGCCATTCCTGAGCAGGTTAAATGGCCAATGGGGCCAATCCAGCTAACCTGAGCAGGTTAAATGGCCAATGGGGAGTCATCCAGCTATTTAGACTAGAATAGGAACCTTATCTTCACCTTTAAGTATGTAGAATTAAGTCCTCTAATAAATTGTTGTTGTTAGGTGCGAAGTCGTGTCCGACCCATCGCGACCCCATGGACAACGATCCTCCAGGCCTTCCTGTCCTCTACCATTCCCCGGATAAATAGTTCTTGTATTAGTTAAGTACCACGTTGGTGAATGTGTCTTTCTTTCTTGGTTGTTTTCTGACTGCATGCACTCTGCCCCATGCTGCCCCATTTGCCATACTAAGGCACGCTGCTAACTTTCCTGATATTAAGACCTTACCAATGCTTCGTATCCTTCAACACCAACACGGCGACACGCCTGAATCCATCAGTTGGAGAGTTAAGAAAGGGAAGAGCATTTGACCAAGGTCGTAGCAGCCAGACACCAAAACCCCGCACCTGAGAAACTGGTTGCCAGCCCTCACTGCCAGGTCCCATCAGAGAGCCATGTAAAAACAAAGGGAAGGGGGGGGGGGGGGAGGCTTCTTATGTAATCTTCTAATTACCATAAACCCTCCGGACAAAAAAGGAATGCAAAACAAAACAAACAAAGGCTGGGTAACAACATGGCATCCATCCACATATTATGAAATTTAATCCCCGCCTTAGCTCATCAGTCGATGTCAATGCAGACGGATTTAAAATTAGATTTGTAGTAGCAGGACATAAGGGCAACAGGTCCCCTTGGTCTGCTGTGAGTTTCCCAGCAGCATCTGGGTCCTGCAGGAACAAAATAGTGGGTGGGATTCATCTGATCCAGCAAGGCCACCGGCTGGCCCTTCCCCACTGCTTCCAAATGGCCCACGGCCAACGGCCCGGGAATCCTCCCCTTTTCTGTAGCAGAACATCTGGCCGGCGGGTGACGGGCGCTCTGCTGCAACTAATTCAGCACATCTGTATGCCCTCACTGCTTTTTGCATGTTCAAAGCACTTGACATACATTTGAGTAGGGGGTAGATCGTATAATTGTAATTTGTTTTTAAAAATTTTAAACTCTGTATGCTGATGTTATGGCCGTCACCCGCCCTGAGCGATTTGGAAGGGTGGGTTAAAAATAAATAATTAGTAGTAGTTGTATTTTGTTGGAGAAGGGGGAGTGACGTTCCAAAGCGTTCTAAGGGGGATATGTTGGTATTCATGTCAGCAAAAAGAATGGATCAGCATGAGGAGAATTGTATTTTCGTATGCCATTCTGGGTTGAGAAATTACTGAAGATTTGAAGAAGAAGAAGAAGAGTTGGTTCTTATATGCCGCTTTCCCCTACCCGAAGGAGGCTCAAAGCGGCTTACATTCGCCTTCCCATTCCTCTCCCCACAACAAACACCCTGTGGGATTAGTGAGGCTGAGAGAGCCCTGATATCACTGCCCGGTCAGAACAGCTTTATCAGTGCTGTGGCGAGCCCAAGGTCACCCAGCTGGTTGCATGTGGGGGAGTGCAGAATCGAACCCGGCATGCCAGATTAGAAGTCTGCACTCCTAACCACTACACCAAACTGGCTTTGGGGTTGGAGCTTTTGGTCTGAAGACAGGAGGGCAGGATACAGCCCCACAGAACCTACCCTCCAAAGCAGCTGTCTACTCCAGGGGGACTGAACTGTCTCATCTGGAGACGAGCGGTCATTCCAGGAGATTTCCAGGCCCCACCTGGAGGCTGGCAACCCCGACTCCGACTCTGCGGCAAGGAAAGAAGGTTCACAAACACATGTGATTTTTATTTAAAAATAAATATCAGTAACCAGCTAGTATCTTGCTTTCTAGAGAACCCCACCACGAGCTCTTGTTGAATTCCAGTGGGTCGCCGGATGGGTCTGAAGCAGCAAAACAACAATTCAGTCCAATCGCACCTTTAAGACCCACAAAGATTGATTCAAGGCGTGAGCTTTCGAGTGCTTGCACTCGAAAGCTCACGCCTTGAATCAATCTCTGTGGGTCTTAAAGGTGAGATTGGACTCTGTCGTTGTTGCAGCTCTCGTTAGTCACGGTTACCACAGGCCCTAAAGCCCTGGAGCCTTTCCAAGGGAGAGCATTGTGAAAAGATCGCCTCGGAAACACTTCCCTGCATTGTTTATAAGGAGCAGCCAGCCTGGCCCCAAAACGGTGTTCCTTCAAACTCGTCATTCCAGCACAGCCTGTCTCTCTTGGCACGGGGAGAAGCCGAGCTAGGCAGATCCCGCTCGATTAGCCGACTCAGCCCGATTTTCACGGCCTCCCCAGATGCCTAACTTGAAATCTGCTTGTAGTTAGAGGAGTTCCTCGGGAGGGACGGATTGTTCGGAAGGGCCATTTCAGACAGACCCTTTTGGACTGATGGTTTCAATGGCTGTATGAGGTGTATTCAGGTGACTTGCTCATTGTGTCTACAGAGGAGTATGGAGTTGTTATCGAAAGTCTTTCCTTGCCAAGACAGGATATTGATAAGCTGTCTGCCTAATGGCCTTGGGTTGCCAACCTCCAGGTGGGGCCTGGAGATCTCCCACTAATCCGACGGATGTCCAGACAATAGAGACCAGTTCCCTTGGAGGAAATGGTTGCTTTAGAGCAGGGGTAGTCAAACTGCGGCCCTCCAGATGTCCATGGACTACAATTCCCAGAAGCCCCTGCCAGCGAATGCTGGCAGGGGCTTCTGGGAATTGTAGTCCATGGACATCTGGAGGGCCGCAGTTTGACTACCCCTGCTTTAGAGGGTGGACTCTAAGGCATTGTACTCTGCTGAGCTCCCTTCCCTCCCCAAACCCTACTCTCTCCATGGGGTTGCCAGAGCCACATACCCCTGGGTAGACGTGGGGGTCTTCCGCCATCAGGTCCTGCCCCCCTCCTCATCCACCTGTCAGCTGGCCAGTGGGGTAACTTACCAGTAGAATATTATTTATTTGTTTGTTTGTTTGGATTTTTATTATTTTAATATTATTTATTTGTTTGTTTGTTTGGATTTTTATCCCACCACTCTCTGGAAACTTGTGGTGGGTTACACAAAAGACACAATTAAGCCCCAATAAAATAAATCACCATCCCCAATACTAAAACACATAAAAACACATAAAACCCATAAAATGGTGGCATAATCCCCAAACCTTCCCCAGTTTATAGTCAAACCACCACAGGTACAGGATTGCAGAGTATAATAGCGCTGGCCAGAGGAGGGGCCCCAGCTGGCCCCAGGGAGAAGGAAGAGTTGGGTTTTATATGCCACTTTTTTACTACCCGGAGGAGTCTCAAAGCGGCTTACAATCGCCTTCCCTTCCTCTCCCCACAACAGACACCCTGTGAGGCAGGTGGGGCTGAGAGAGCTCTGACAGGACTGCCCAGTGAGAACAACAATATGAGGACTGTGACTGGCCCAAGGTCACCCAGGTGGCTGCATGTGGAGGAACGGGGAATCAAACCTGGCTAAACCAGATTAGAAGCCGCCACTCTTAACCACTACACCAAGCTGGCCTTGATGATGTTATTGTGCCACCAACATCTGGGTGACACTCTGTTATTTGGGTAAACACTGTCTGGTAAGGTAAAGGTATCCCCTGTGCAAGCACTGAGTCATGTCTGACCCTTGGGGTGACGCCCTCTAGCGTTTTCATGGCAGCCTCAATACGGGGTGGTTTGCCAGTGCCTTCCCCAGTCATTACCGTTTACCCCCCAGCAAGCTGGGTACTCATTTTACCGACCTCGGAAGGATGGAAGGCTGAGTCAACCTTGAGCCGGCTGCTGGGATCGAACTCCCAGCCTCATGGGCAAAGCTTTCAGACGGCTGCCTTACCACTCTGCACTACAAGAGGCTCATACTGTCTGGTAGAAGCTGGTTTTAACATACGAAAAGTTGCCTGAATTCCAGAGTTGCTGGCATGATGACGTTACTTCCTGGCTGCATGGACTAGGCCTTTCTTTTTCTCCTGTTCAGTTCTCTCTCTCTCCACCCCACCCCCATATGATCCTGATTTCCAGGAGGGACTCACCTTCCCAGGTGCTATGTCCCAAATCTCCAGGTATCTCCTAGCCCAGACCTGGCATGCTTGGCTCTATGTAGGCCGTCATTTTCAAAGCAGGTGATTTCCCCCCCCACACACACACAGACACCTTTCAGAATTAAATGCCAACATCTCACTTTGCTAAATTAAGACCTAGAATTGTGGGTGAGGAAATACCGGGGGCAGCAAATGGAAAGGGGAAAAAAAAATTGAATGGGCTTGTGGAAAAGGTTGTTTTCGATGGATCCATCCAAGTTATAATTAATACATCACAGTGATACTGCGATCTCTACTACAAGATTACGCAAATGCCGCTTGTTTGGACACTGCACATTTAGAGGCCTTTCCTCCACCTCGAAATCCCCTCCCCCCCTAACATTACAAAGCGATCCACATAAAGTAGATATTGATCCTCGTCCTCAGACTGACTGAGACAGACAAAGCCCCTGTAAATATTGTCAGATCAATAGTCCCGGAGAAATAATGGAGTACAATAACGAGACGCCATTCTCCCACAACAAATCCATGGGAGCTTGTTTCCAAGAGCTGGAAGCTGCTGTAGGGATAGACCTCTCTCTCCATGAGGTCCTCGTTACAGAGTGGTAGACGGGAACTGGGCCTGTTCCAGATTCCAGGGCCACGCGGAGCACTGTCCCTACACCCAAGCACCTTCCATGTGGCAAAAAGATCAACACAGGATAATAATATTATCATAATTTTTTAATTTATATCCCCCCATTCCAATGCTCAAAGAGCCTCTTGTGGCGCAGAGTGGTAAGGCAGCAGACATGCTGTCTGAAGCTCTGCTCATGAGGCTGGGAGTTCGATCCCAGGAGCCGGCTCAAGGTCGAATCAGCCTTCCATCCTTCCGAGGTCGGTAAAATGAGTACCCAGCTTGCTGCTGGGGGGTAAACGGTCATGACTGGGGAAGGCACTGGCAAACCACCCCGTATCAAGTCTGCCATGAAATCGCTAGAGGGCGTCACCCCAAGGGTCAGACATGACTCGGTGCTTGCACAGGGGATACCTTTACCTTTACCTTATTCCAATGCTCATAACCAGCCAGTGTTGAGGCAGCTGCATTGGTTGCCAGTTACGGCCCAGATCAGGTTCAAGGTCCTGGTATTGACCTTTAAGGCCATCCGCGGTCTGGGCCCTACATATTTGCAGGACCATCTACCCGCCTATGTCCCCTGCACGGCTCTTTGCTCTGCGTGTGAAACCTTGTTGGTGATCCCTGGCCCTTGAGAGATACACCGGGCCTATAACCGGGCCAGGATCTTTTCAGTCCTGGCCCCTACCTGGTGGAATGGGCTTCCGGGAGAACTTAGAGCCCTGTTGGAGCTTTCCCAGTTCCGCAGGGCCTGTAAGACAGAGCTCTTCCACCAGGTCTTTGGGCGAGGCCCGGGCAATTAGACCTATCCCCCCCGAATTGGCTAGAACATCTTCCATTCCCCGATTACCATCTGTTACCATCTATCCTCTGAGACAGGAGGGTTTGCTGGCTGGGGCGCATGAGAATTGTAGTCCATGAGCATCTGGAGGACCACAGGTTGACTACCCCTGCCATAAGGAGTCCCTGTTAGGACTTGCATTTTGAACGAGATGGAATTTCCAGAACAGTCTCAGGGGCAGCCCTGTGTAGAGCGAGTTGCAGAAGTCTAGTCTAGAGGTGACCGCCGCATGGATCACACTGGTGTGGTCCAGCTGTGAGAGGTATGATGCAAGCTGCCTTGCCTGACGCAGATGGAAAAATGCCTGGTGGGCTTTCTTCAGGACTTGGGCCTCCATTGTCAATTAAGGGTCCAGAGTCACTCCCAGATTTCTGACGGTAGATACCAGTGTTCATTGTACCCCGTACATGTAACTTCCATGTAGGCCATTTGCTTGAAACCCAGATATGGGATGCTCCTCCATTGTGCCTTGTACCTGCTGACCGATACCAATAGGGAGGCCCAGCTGCCTAGCCGCTGAATAGACAATACTGACCTTGATGGATGGATGGATGGTCTGATTCAGTAGAAGGCAGCTTTGTGTGTGTGTTCAAGGTTAGTGTATCCTAGGGCCTTCCAATGATCAACACGTCGCTCATTCTAGCCAGAATGGATGGAAGCCAGCCAAGTTACAGGCCTCCCGAACGCCAAGCTACACAATTAGGAGAATCACTATAATGACAGAAGCTATAATTTAGAGACGTTTGAGGACTTGCCAAAAGATCACATGGTGTTAGTTCTGGAACAAGGATTTGAAGGCTATGCTTTCCAGCTTCCAGGTGGGGCCTGGAGATCTCCCAGGATTAGTCCAGTTAACAGAGGCTCGGTTGATTTCAAAGGTGGACTCTGTGGCATTAGATCCCACCTGTCACCAAAGCCCCCTCCTAGCCTCTGCCCCCTCCCAAATATTCAGGTATTTCCTAACCCACAACTAGCAACCCGACAGTATAAAGCAGTGGTCCCCAACCTTTTTATTACCGGGGACCGGTCAACGCTTGATAATTTTACTGAGGCCAGGAGGGGGGGGTAGTCTTTTGACATGATTCTGCCATGTAATTATTGCTTGAAATGGGCTGTATCCCTTGACCCCTTCCCTTTCTACATTATTATTAATAATATTTGGATCAAAACTTCCATGTGACACAAGCCACCATATGCCAAGCCAAAGGAAGCAGAAGTTATATTGATGTCAACACAGGAAATGGCCTTATACTGAATCAGACGAATAGCAGTGGCCCTCCACAAGGAGGTCTTTCACATCACCCACAACCTGATCCTTTTAACTGGAGGGTCCAGGGATCGAACCTGCGACCTTCTGCATGCCAAGCAGATGCTCTACCACTGAGCCACAGGCCCCTCCCTAGGGAAGCTCTTTGCAAAACAGCAAGTTAAGCTGGAAAACTGTTCCTGGATTGTCTGGACTGCAGATGTCTGTGTGCTCAAACCTCAACTTCCCTCCTGCTTATATTTACCTTCCCTGATTAAATATTACCAGGGCTCCACGGACCAATGGACAGGGAAGCCTTTATCACTCTTTGGGTGCTGAATAGATGTGATGCCTTCTGGCCATCTTGTCACATTCAATAAACAGGAAATAGAAGGTACCGGAAGGCGTGTAAGCAAGACTGATAATATTGTAGATGACTCCAATGCACCGTTCATTGGTTTTGCTTAAGGGGGCCTATAGAGCCTATAGAGAGCCAGCTTGGTGTAGTGGTTAGGAACGCAAACTTCTAATCTGGTGAGCTGGGTTTGATTCTCCGCTCCCCCACATGCAGCCAGCTGGGTGACCTTGGAGTTGTAATATCAGGGCTCTCTCAGCCTCACCTCCCTCACAGGGCATTTGCTGTGGGGAGAGAAAGGGAAGGTGATTGTAAGCCGCTTTGAGACTCCTTCGGGTAGAGAAAAGCAGCATATAAGAACCAACTCTTCTTCTTCAGTAATCTCAGGGCTCTCTCAGCCTCAACTACCTCACAGGGCGTCTGCTGTGGGGAGAGAAAGGGAAGGTGATTGTAAGCCGCTTTGAGACTCCTTTGGGTAGAGAAAAGCGGCATATAAGAACCAACTCTTCTTCTTCTTCAGTAATCTCAGGGCTCTCTCAGCCTCACCCACCTCACAGGGTGTCTGTTGTGGGGAGAGAAAGGGAAGGTGATTGTAAGCCGCTTTGAGACTCCTTCGGGTAGAGCAATGTGGGATAGAGAAAGCAACTTGTTCTACAACTCTTCATCTTCTAAATCCGCTTGCCTTGAAAGCCCTAAGGCAGGGGCTCATGGGAATTGTAGTCCACGGATCTCTGTAGGGCCGCAGTTTGACTACCCCTGCCCTAAGGGGTTGCCATAAATTAGCTGTGACTTGTCTTCATTTCCCACCACCCACTATATGATCCTCACAACAACCCTGTGAGGTAGGTTAGGCTGAGTGACTTACTGGTCCGAGGTCCCCCGGCAAGCTTCCATAGCAGACTAGTTTTTCAGATCTGGGTGCTTGAGCTCCTTGTCTGAGCCTCTGATCTCTATGCTGCACGGCTTCACCAGCTCTGCATCAGAGTGTTCTAATTTTAGCATTTGTAGCATAAATATTGATAAACATCCTTTGGTTCGTAGGGCCAATGCTCCCAGCTGATTTTGAGAAGCTCTCTTCGGCCTCTGCAGTCTTAGGAGAGTAGGGTGTCTGTTGTGGGGAGAGGAAAGGGAAGGCGACTGTAAGCCGCTTTGAGACTTCTGGTTGAGAAAAGCGGCATATAAGAACCAACTCTTCTTCTTCTTCAGTGATATCAGGGCTCTCTCAGCCTCACCCACCTCACAGGGTGTCTGTTGTGGGGAGAGGAAAGGGAAGGCGACTGTAAGCCGCTTTGAGACTCCTGGTTGAGAAAAGTGGCATATAAGAACCAACTCTTCTTCTTCTTCAGTGATATCAGGGCTCTCTCAGCCTCACCCACCTCACAGGGTGTCTGTTGTGGGGAGAGGAATGGGAAGGCAAATGGAAGCCGCTTTGAGATTCCTTCGGGTAGAGAAAAGCGGCATATAAGAACCAACTCTTCTTCTTCTTCATAAGAAGATTGAAAAATTGTTGAATTGTAAATTTCTATTGCATTCAGAATCCATCTTACTGAATATAATGCTGGACTCAGTGGCTAAAAAGGCCAAAGGACCTTTTCCTCTATGCCACTACGGCTGCAAGAGTATTCTTTGCACAAGGTTGGAAACATCAGAACCCACCGATCATGTCATCATGATCGGACAAGTTGGGAGAACGTGTAAAACGGCAAAATGAACTCATCTAGTTAATAGAAGAGCAACTGAAGAGTTCAAACAGCACTAGAACTATTATCTGAACTTCATTAATATGTAAACGATAGAATATGGATATTTGATTAATCTGTTATGAACAATAGTGGGCAAGAAAAGTAGTCCTAATATATGATGTAACTTGTTTTAGAATGTTTTCTTTCTTCCCTTCTCTTTTCTATTATAATCTATGAAAATTAATAAAAAAATATTATATATAAAAAAGAAGCCCCAGGCTTTCACCAAACCCTGGTTGAGAAAGCCTGACCCAGGAGTTAGCAAGCCAAGGTTGTGCCTATAGTTCTGTGCCAGAATTCCAAAGGTTCATAGGTACACAAAAGCTGGGGACTTCCAGTCAAGGGTTTCTTTAAGCAGCCTGGAGAAGAGGAGGTTGAGATGGGGCATGATTTTAAGACTTTAAGGATTTGAAAGGTTGTCACTTACAGAAGGGCAGGGAGCGGTTCTTGTTGGCAGCAGAGGAGAGGACCTGCAGGAATGGGTTTTAATTGCTATAATTTTTAAATAATCTATGTATGTACACTGCCCTGAGCTGGTCTCGGGAGCGTGGTTTAGAAAATAATAGTAATAGCAATAGCAATAGTAATATCATTGTACTGACAAGATATCAGGGGGGAATGGTCACAGTCAGAGTAGTTCAGCAGTAGAATCGACTGCCTAAGGAGGTGGTGAGCTCCCCCTCACTGGCAGTGTTCAAGAAATGGCTAGATAGATACTTATCCTGGATGCTTGAGGCTGATCCTGCACTGAGCAGGGGGTTGGACTAGATGACCTGGATGGCCCCTTCCAACTCTTTGTCTAAAATGGCTGCCTCAGGAGATGGTGAGCCCCCACCCCCTCACTGGCAGTCTTCAAGAAGTGGCTGGACAGATCCTTATCCTGGATGCTTGAGGCTGATCCTGCACTGAGCACGGGGTTGGGTTAGAGGGCTTCTATGGTCCCTTCCAATTCTGTGATTCTAGGTGGCAGCCATATATGACAATTGTATCCCAATTCTCTTGCTCCAAAACATCGACCATGGAACAGCTGTACTATCAGACTTCGATGCGGTCTTTGACAGAGTACATACAGGCTTTATTTCAGAAGTAAAGAAGCAACCCAGAGCGATCGTCTAATTTTAACACGCCAAGGATTTCTTCTTTTTCCTTTTTTTGTAACGCCTCATCTACATCCCGCAGCACAGATTTTAAGGACGAGCATCTTTGATCTTTTAAATAAGGCCAGCAAGCGTTTGCCCTTAATTGTATCTGAACATTTTCCAGGTAACTTCAGGAGTAATAAGGACAGAGTTACGCTGTGCTGGAATCTGTGGAGCTAATTAGCATTTCAAAGGAAACACAGAGCATTTAAAAAGTGGCGTTCGTGCACATGGATGCCCAGCACGAGGATCAGATGTTCTAATCGGTGCCATTTTAAGAACACTTTCCTGGGAGTAAGACCCCTTGAGTAGTAGGATTCTGAGTAGACGTTAGGGATGGCAGCCCCCAAGTGGGACCCGGGGATCGCTTAGGGATACCAGCTCTGGGTTGGGAAATACAATTTGAGGGATGGAGTCTGAGGAAGAGATTTCAAGGCCCTAGAGCAGGGGTAGTCAACCTGTGGTCCTCCAGATGTCCATGGACTACAATTCCCATGATCTGGGAATCTGCTGGCAGGGGCTCATGGGAATTATAGTCCATGGACATCTGGAGGGTCACAGTTTGACTACCCCTGTTTTAGAGGCTTCCTCCACAGCAGGCCTGAAGGGAGGGGGAGCAGAATCCTGAGCAAGAGCAACAATTGGCCCTGAGTGGAGGATATTCCACCAATAGGAGGCTTCGGAACCTTCAGCATTTCATCAGGGTGTCCGGTCACAATTGTATGTATATAGAGCCGGGGTAGTCAAACTGTGGCCCTCCAGATGTCCATGGACTACAATTCCCATGATCTGGGAATCTGCTGGCAGGGGCTCATGGGAATTATAGTCCATGGACATCTGGAGGGCCGCAGTTTGACTACCCCTGTTTTAGAGGCTTCCTCCACAGCAGGCTTGAAGGGAAGGGGGGAGCAGAATCCTGAGCAAGAGCAACAATTGGCCCTGAGTGGAGGATATTCCACCAATAGGAGGCTTCGGAACCTTCAGCATTTCGTCAGGGTGTCCGGTCACAATTGTATGTATATAGAGCAGGGGTAGTCAAACTGCGGCCCTCCGGATGTCCATGGACTACAATTCCCATGAGAATTCTCATGGGAATTGTAGTCCACGGACATCTGGAGGGCCACAGGTTTACCCCTGCGTTAGAGTCCATCTTACAAAGCAGCCATTCTTTCCAGATGAACTGATCTCTGTCACCTGGAGATTAATAGGAATTATGTTGTGATCTGCCGCAGGCTGACTGGTCTGGGAGCAGCGGCATACAAATCCAATAAATAAATAATAAATATTCCCGGGAGATCTCCAGCTATAACTTGGAGATTAAAGCCAAAAAAAAAAAAAATGGGATACACAGTGTATAACAGTTATACAAAAGAAAAAGAAAAATCCCCTGTGTAAAGACAACTCAATAAGCATTTATACAATAGGGAGAAAATTTTCATGCAATGCTTTGAATGCACAAACCAAACATAGTAATTTTACAAAGATATTAAGAAGCTGTAGGAATGCTGCAGGAAATTCCAAATCCAAACAAGGGACTGGTAAATCCTGCGTTTTGCTTGTGAATACATCCCCATTGGACCCCAACAGAAACTTGACTCCACAAGTTGCAGAGTAGCAATTTATAGTCTTTTTTATGTTTAGGAGTCGTTATTTTGCTATTAAGCTATGAAGAAACTCATTAAGAAGTGGATATTATCTAGAGCACCTGTGCAATAAAGTTTTGTTGGGGTCCCAAGCTCCACTCTCTGAAGATACTCTAAAATCTCCAGGTATTTGCCAAACCAGAGGTGGCAGCCATACTGACATAAGCTAGCATTCGGCCGAAACCCACCCTTTGATCACAAAGAAAACATTATTTCAAAATTGACTCTATTTCAGGGAATGTTCTGTCTTCTCTTTCCTCCCTTCCCCCCTCCCTCCCTTCCTCCCATGAGATTTCAAGAAAAGTACTTTATTTCAAAATGGTGTCTATATTTAACTGTATTTACATAAATGCGCACGATGCTCCAAATTCTTCTGAGGTGTCCGAGATTTAAAAACTTACCTATCGGCTGTTTTGTCAGCAAATGCGTCTGTAGGAGGGGAAAAATTATAATGCTTTCTTACTTAAGTAGCTGCCTAGGGAATCCTTTGACTGAAATAGAAGGAGAGATATATTGTTTAATCGATCAAATAAACAATGCACAGCTTACCATGTTATATGGTGTGAGAGATCAATTACGCCTTATAAAATATATAAATACCATTAAATACTTCTACCCTCCACTGAATACCATATACCAAGGGTAGTCAAACTGCGGCCCTCCAGATGTCCATGGACTACAATTCCCATGAGCCCCTGCCAGTGTTTGCTGGCAAGGGCTCATGGGAATTGTAGTCCATGGACATCTGGAAAGCCAAAGTTTTGACTGCCCCTGCCATATACAAATGGAACAAGTTTAGCCTTTCGGAGACAGCTACTTCTGCCTAATTTGGGGTCAGAATCATGATGCCTAGTAGCTGTTGCTCAGTAAGGCTGTTAAGACAAATTCTCTTAATTCCTTTTGGGTTGCCAGGCAACTGGCACTAAGCATCATGGAGAAATAATAATGATAATGATAATGATTATTATTTTTAAATGCAGCCTCATATACTTCCTGGATATACTTACTGGATAGGTCTAGGAATTGCCAGAAACTCTATGGTTATACCATAGAGTTTTACATAATTGTTTTTGTCAATTCCTACAGCTACCCTTTGTCCATTTCGGTAAGTAGGAGGCTGCATTAAAAAAAAAAAGAAATCTGGTGGCACAACATCCCCACTTTGGGGGCAGGGCAGCCCTAATTTCACTACCTGATTCCTCCCTGAAATCCAAAATTTCTTTCCCTCTTTTTCAGAATTTGGAGTCAATTTCTAATCAATTCTGTTTTGATAAAAGAGAAACTCTAAGAGAGGAGGGGCAGTAATGGAGTTTCTGCAAAATTTCAGAATTTCACTCTGCAGATGTTCACAAGTAGGCATCATCTGCCAGTGTGGAGTCATGTTTAGAATGCTGGGACCAGTCTAAGGAGATTCAGATGCAGGTCATCACTCAGTATTGGCTAACAGGGACTTTTCCCCCATTATAATCTACCTCAAAGGGTTGCTATACTGCATTGGTCAGGCCCCACCTGGAGTCCTGTGTGCACTTCTGGAGGCCTCACTTCAAAAAGGATTTGGACAAAATGGTGAGAAGTCAGAGGAATGTGTTGAGGAGGATCTGGGTCCCGGGGAGCAAGCCCTGTGAGAAAAGGCTGAGGGGAATGTTCATCTTGGAGAAGAGGAGGTGGAGAGAGGGCAGGATGGCTCTCTTGAAGTATCTGAAAGTCCTATGAGGAAAGGCTAAGGGATTTGAGGATGTTCGGCCTGGAGAAGAGGAGGTGGAGAGGGGACAGGATGGCTCTCTTGAAGTATCTGAAAGTCCTATGAGGAAAGGCTAAGGGATTTGAGGATGTTCGGCCTGGAGAAGAGGAGGTTGGAGAGGGAGCAGGATGGCTTTCTTGAAGTATCTGAAAGTCCTATGAGGAAAGGCTAAGGGATTTGAGGATGTTTGGCCTGGAGAAGAGGAGGTGGAGAGAGGGCAGGATGGCTCTCTTGAATGATTTGGAAGTTCTAGGAGGAAAGGCTGAGGGGCTTGGGTATGTTCAGCATGGAGAAGAGGAGGTGGAGAGGGGACAGTATTACTCACTAAGTATTTTGAAGGTTATCACTTGGGAAAGGGCAGGGAATGGTTTCTGTTGGCAGCAGAGGATAGGGCCTGCAGCAATGGCTTTAAACTACACGTGGGACAGTACCAGCTAGATATCAAGAAAAAATGTTCGCAGTCCAAAAGTTCAGCAGTGGATTTGGCTGCCTAAGGAGGCAGTGAGCTCACTGGTGGTCTTGAAGCAGCGGCTAGATGGATAATTCCCCTGCATGATCTAGGCTGCTCCTGCATTGAGCAGGCAGCTGGGCTAGATGGCCTGGGTGGCGCCTTCCAACTCTGTGATTCTATGATGGACCAAAGGTTCACATCAGTATACAGCAGCTTCCTGTCCACACATGCTAACAAACTACATTGTGAAGTGGCCATCCCAAACTATTTTGGACCACTGTCTGAAAGCAATCAGGATTTCATCGCCGATGCCTGTCAGTCTTTGCCGAGAGCCAAGAAACCTGCAGAACAGTCCATATAAAAATTCTCTCTCTTTTAAAAGAGCCATTGAGAGCCGTTTGGCAAGACTGAAAACAGTAGAAAGGAGATATTCTGAGACTGGCACATTTCATTACGTTGCCATGACACTGCCACCCCAAGTATAATTCCACATACAATTCTTCTATGTAGGGTAATCTGTTCTTTGGCTTCCTATATATCACAGCTAGTGATTTAGCATTAGCACTCGAAGTGCCTGGGTCCCAGAACAGCTCGGTTGCAATAACAGGTAAATGGGAAGCAGAAGAGAGAGAAAAGAAGGGGGAAAAGAATATAAAAGTCTTTTGTACACTGCAGACCTAAAATTGGTGTAATGGCAGTTCCTTCTCCCCAAGGACTCTTGGGAGTTGTAGTTCTGTATTCAGGGGCTCAAAGAGAATTCTCAAACCTGCCACAGTTCCCAGGATTCTTCAAGGAGACAATCGTGACCTGTAGTTCTAAAAGCAATGTCTACTGGTTCTCCTTGGAACACCTTTTATGGACCTTACTGGTGGTCCTCCTGAGCGCATCTGGGCTTGGGCCATTGTGTGACACAGAGGGTTGGACTGGATGGGCCATTGGCCTGATCCAACATGGCTTCTCTTATGTTCTTAAAGAGGTGAAGGGGAAATGAAGGCTAGCTGGAAGGAGGAACAGGATGCCCAGAAATTGTTTTGTGGGCATCATGACATGTTGGAGAGCCCTGAGTTACAGTGTTGGAGTAGGACCAAGGACCTCTGGGTTCAACTTATACCAGGTTAACTTGTATCTGTTACTCTCTTTCAACCTAATTTAATTTGTAGAGTTGTTGTGAGGGTCAAATGGAGAAGATCTTCGTGTATGCTGCCTTGAACTTCTTGGAGGGAGGGCAGGGTTTTTAAAAAATACACCAAATGGAGGGGTGTAACTCTGCTTGCGGACAATACTACCTTTCCTTGGAGATCAAAAGCCTTTGAATGCCTAATGCAGAATATCTCAGTTCCGCCACTACTTGTAGTATGGATGATACCATCAAGAAGTTGTTCTCAGTTGGCCTTCTTGGTTGTTATGGTACAAAGAGCTTAAGGTCTTCTACAGTCAACGGTGACATCTCATTGGCCTCCCTCCTGTATCACACTCCCATCCTGTGCTCTGGTTTCTACACCCATGGGCAAAATTTTTAAGATTAGCCATAGAATTATTTAAACTGTGATCTCAACGTACTGTTGGACTTGCGTTTTTCACCGCCTTGAGTCTGCTCGAGCAGAGAGGGCGGTCTATAAATCCACCTATAAAGCCAGCTTGGTATTGTGGTTAAGAGTGGTGGCTTCTAATCTGGCGAGCCAAGCTTGATTCCCCGCTCCCCCACATGCAGCCAGCTGGGTGACCTTGGGCTAGTCACAGTCCTGTTAGAAGCTGTTCTCACAGAGCAGTCTCTCTCAGAGCTCTCCTGGCCTTCCCTATGTAACAAGGTGCCTTTTGTGCGAAGAGGAACGGAAGGCGATTATAAGCTGCTTTGAGACTCCTTTGAGCAGTGAAAAGCGGGGTATAAAAACCAACTCTTCTTCTTCTTCTAAATAAATAAATTAAATTAAAATTCAGGTCGTGACCAGAGGTACACAAAGGGCATTTCGCATCCCAGATCATTCTGTACATGTTGGTTAACGTACTTTCAATGTGCTTTTGCAGCTGGATTCTCCTGGCAGGTCTGCAGTCTGGACAAGGACGGTGGTAATTTGCTTCTTGCCCGCAGACGCCTCCTGTGCGACTTGATTCCTCGCAACGAAGGGTGAGGAGAGATTGTCCGACCGTAACAGCAGGCAGGCAGGCAGAGCGTAGCAGAATTGGCGGCTCTACACCGCGGCACTGTGTCAAACACTCGTCTCTGTGCCGTCTTTTCTTGGAAGCCAGACGAAGCCTTGGCAACTGCGACAGCTTCCCCCCCCCCCCTCTTTACAGCATCTTGACACATAATGAAACTAACACTTGTTTGAAGGACTTTAAAAGGTGCTTTTCTGCATCGGAGCAATCTGCTAAGATCTGGGCAGCGTTCACCCTCTGGATGCTGTACAAGAAAATCCTGGAACGCTGCAGCAGCCGCATGCCCCAGGTCCTCCTTCGTTCGCTGCTTCTCAGCCGCGCTGAAAATACCAGGGTTCCTTGGACGCTTATGAAGCATTCTCCAGTAGGAAGTGGTTTGGGGAAGTGGGTGGGGCCCTGCAGGCCTCTTGCTCAGCAGGGTTTCTGATTGGCCGTTGGAAATTTGGTGGACTGTGCAGATTAAAATAACATTGTCTCTTTGGCAGCTCTCACTGCTTGCCCATTAAAAAATACCCCTCTTATCACCTCTCATAGAATCATAGAATCCTAGAATAATAGAGTTGGAAGGGACATCACGGGTCATCTAATCTGACCCCCTGCATTATGCAGGACAACTTGGGTTTCTCCTGGGGACAGACACCCTGTGAGGTAGGTGGGGCTGAGAAAACTGCTCTGCAGGAATGGCCCTAAGAGAACTGTGACAGGCCCAAGATCACTGAGCCGGCTGCATGGGGAGGAGTGGGGAATCAAACCCGGTTCTCCATATTAGAATTGGTTGGTTTCAACCACTGCATCACCCTGGAGAGTGGCTATGAGCCACAGTGACTGAGGGAACCCTCCATATCCTGGGGCTCTGATTGTCTGAATCAGGAGGAAACATATCTGACTTGTTGTTGGTCCCCCAAAGCTAATAGTTGGCCACTGTAAGACAGGATGCTGGGCTAGATGAACCAATGGTCTGACCACATCAAAATCACAAGATGTCATAGTCCCATTGTATACGGCACTGGTCAGACCACACCTGGAATACTGTGTGCAGTTCTGGAGGCCTCACTTCAAGAAGGACGTAGATAAAATTGAAAGGGTACAAAGGAGAGCGACAAAGATGATCTGGGGCCAAGGGACCAAGCCCTATGAAGATAGGTTGAGGGACTTGGGAATGTTCAGCCTGGAGAAAAGGAGACTGAGAGGGGACATGATAGCCCTCTTTAAGTATTTGAAAGGTTGTCACTTGGAGGAAGGCAAGATGCTGTTTCTGTTGGCTGCAGAGGACAGGATACGTAGTAATGGGTTTAAACTTCAATTACAACAATATAGGTTAGATATCAGGAAAACAATTTTCACAGTCAGAGTAGTTCAGCAGTGGAATAGGCTGCCTAAGGAGGTGGTGAGCTCCCCCTCACTGGCAGTCTTCAAGCAAAGGCTGGATACACACTTTTCTTGGATGCTTTAGGATGTTTTGGGCTGAACCTGCGTTGAGCAGGGGGTTGGACTAGATGGCCTGTATGACCCCTTCCAACTCTATGATTCTATGATTCCATGGTCAAGCAGAATTCCTCTTATGTTCTTATCAGGGGAGGACCTTGGCCTCTGTGCCCTGTTGTTGGCCTTCCAGATAAGCTGGTTGGCCCCTAAATGAGACAGGATGCAGGACTACATGGACTGCTGCTCTGACCCAGCAGGGCTCCTTTTTATTCTTATGTATATATCCTCTCCCAGTACCTGTGCCTAGGAATTAAATTCACAGAATGGAGCCCGCACTGCACATCCATCTGAAAGTCCCATGGCAGCCATGCGCTCCCCACACTGACTTTATAACATGTGAGTCAGTGCTCATGTTTGGAACGGAGACCGTCCCCGTTCACCCTCTCCCCCATTATGCCCCCACCAGCTTTCTAGCTGCTAAGGTGGGAGCAATTTTTTCCCGTTCGGTAACAAAATCCAATTTCCTATGTCTAGGATTGCTTTTTTTTTCTGGGAAATCCCATCTCCATTAATGGTACTATATAATGGTATTTCATATAGCATTTCATTTCACTGGGTTTTTTTCCCATTGTTGATGCTTCCACCGGAAACGTCTCTTTTAACCACCTACCTGTGCAGAGGGGGTCTTCCTGGCCAAGTCCGTTAATGATAGGCTGTTTAAGAAGTCATAAATATTTTGGGTTGCCATATGTTGGAAGGGACTTGATGACCCTGAACATTTCTTGAGCCTTCCTTCCTGTTCGTTTCTCTCACTTGGCACTAATTCTCTTTCTTCTTGCAATATCAGCACTCTCTCAGCCTCACCCACCCCACAGGGTGTCTGTTGTGGGGAGAGGAATGGGAAGGCGACTGTAAGCCGCTTTGAGCCTCCTTCGGGTAGGGAAAATCGGCATATAAGAACCAACTCTTCGTCTTCTTCAGTAATATCAGGGCTCTCTCAGCCTCACCCACCTCACAGGGTGTCTGTTGTGGGGAGAGGAATGGGAAGGCGATTGTAAGCCGCTTTGAGCCTCCTTCGGGTAGGGAAAAGCGGCATATAAGAACCAACTCTTCTTCTTCTTCAGTAATATCAGGGCTCTCTCAGCCTCACCTACCTCACAGGGTGTCTGTTGTGGGGAGAGGAAGGGAAGGTGAATGGAAGCTGCTTTGAGCCTCCTTCGGGTAGGGAAAAGCGGCATATAAGAACCAACTCTTCTTCTTCTTCAGTAATATCAGGGCTCTCTCAGCCTCACCCACCTCACAGGGTGTCTGTTGTG
The DNA here is from genome assembly GCF_049243985.1 of Paroedura picta. NCBI lineage: Eukaryota > Metazoa > Chordata > Lepidosauria > Squamata > Gekkonidae > Paroedura > Paroedura picta. Next base: position 117,851,734 of record NC_135373.1, on the reverse strand, counting down.
GGGAGAGGAAGGGAAGGTGAATGGAAGCTGCTTTGAGCCTCCTTCGGGTAGGGAAAAGCAGCATATAAGAACCAACTCTTCTTCTTCTTCAGTAATATCAGGGCTCTCTCAGCCTCACCCACCTCACAGGGTGTCTGTTGTGGGGAGAGGAAGGGAAGGTGAATGGAAGCTGCTTTGAGCCTCCTTCGGGTAGGGAAAAGTGGCATATAAGAACCAACTCTTCGTCTTCTTCAGTAATATCAGGGCTCTCTCAGCCTCACCCACCTCACAGGGTGTCTGTTGTGGGGAGAGGAATGGGAAGGCGACTGTAAGCCGCTTTGAGCCTCCTTCGGGTAGAGAAAAGTGGCATATAAGAACCAACTCTTCTTCTTCTTCAGTAATATCAGGGCTCTCTCAGCCTCACTTCCCTCACAGGGTGTCTGTTGTGGGGAGAGGAATGGGAAGGCGACTGTAAGCCGCTTTGAGCCTCCTTCGGGTAGAGAAAAGTGGCATATAAGAACCAACTCTTCTTCTTCTTCAGTAATATCAGGGCTCTCTCAGCCTCACCCACCTCACAGGGTGTCTGTTGAGGGGAGAGGAAGGGAAGGTGAATGGAAGCTGCTTTGAGCCTCCTTCGGGTAGGGAAAAGTGGCATCTAAGAACCAACTCTTCTTCTTCTTCTTCTTCAATGCGCCTCCCCCATCTCTTTCCCCTGTTTGCACTCCCCTTCCCTCTGCCCGTGCCGTTTATATCCTTTTAAACCTCCACGGACTCTCCTCTCCTGCTGCTTCGGAGCCGCAAACTGTGCCAAGGCATCGTCAGCTCCTTTCCTACCCAACTCGGTTAAGCAGGCATGCCCAGCAAGGGGCAGGGGGAGATAATAGACCGGCAGTCACAAGAAAGTTGTCGAAAACCGGCTAGTAAAGTCTTGGGGAGGAGATTGTACAGCCTGGAAATGGCATAGCTTCCATCCTCAATGATGCCGCATTGTGTTTGTAGACCTGCCGAGGACCAAGCTGAGGTCTGGGGCAGGATTGTCAGTCTGCATGCATTTAGCCCATGGGCGGCTGGATCCTGACTGCAGGATCCAGTCGGTTTAGAGTGGAACTGACCGATAGCACGCACTGGCAGGAAGATCCTTTTTTCTGTAAAGGTAAAGGTAAAGGTATCCCCTGTGCAAGCACCTGGTCATGCCTGACCCTTGGGGTGACGCCCTCTAGTGTTTTCATGGCAGACTCAATACGGGGTGGTTTGCCAGTGCCTTCCCCAGTCATTACTGTTTACCCCCCAGCAAGCTGGGTACTCATTTTACTGACCTCGGAAGGATGGAAGGCTGAGCCGGCTGCTGGGATTGAACTCCCAGCCTCATGGGCAAAGCTTTCAGACGGCTGCCTTACCACTCTGCGCCACAAGAGGCTCACAAGAGGTTTTTTCTGTACATGTATATAAATTGGGTTATTTTTGTGTATGTGGGTTAGGATTAGGGTTAGGGTTGCCTCTTGGACCATCATGCTAGGGTTATAATAAAGAGCTGATTGAACTCCCAGCGTCCCGGCTGAGCTGTACCTGTGTGTTCACTATTGCACCAAGTGGTCACAGGGGAGGTTGCAGTGGAAAAACCTCAAGCGCATTTCCTGGGGATTCCTTTGTTAAAGGTGGGTTCCCGCCCACTTCCTCTTTCTTCAAGAAGAGCAGATCAGTGTTTGTGCTTTCTCTGAAGCAAGGAGCAGCAGCCATTTAAACTCTCTGTTCTCTCCATCCACAGACATGTAGGCATGTAGTCTGCTTGAGCCAGCCATAGGGGCTTGCAGTGTGTTTTCTTTGTAGCTACTTTTAAGCTTTGGCGCACTGCTTCAGTCAGGAGACTAAAGCAGATGATCATGATGTATTTTCATATGTTTTATCTTTCCAGTGAAGATTATCCCTCTTTTAAACCTCAAAGCTCTGTGAGTCTGCATCTGTGCCTCACCCACAAAGGTAACTAACAATTTCATACGTTCAAAACGCTCTGTTACTCTATGTTTCAGAAGGGATTCAGTACGAAGCCTAGTACAAAACTCCCCACATAATTGTTAGTCATTTAATGGATTGTGCTTCGGTGGTCATGGGACTTCCTGCCCTTTCTTTGCACTAGAAGTCATCTGATTTTTCCCACTGACTTGTTGGAGATCAATGAAGCCGCAAGTTTGAGAGTAGAAAGGTCTTGGGAAACCATGCCGGGATGTTATCCCACCTGTCTAAAGGCAGGGAGCTTGTCACTAATCCTTCTTTTGTTTTGTGGCTCTGCTGGCACGGAGCCTCAATAAATTACATTTTGAGGCTGACCTCGAAGGAAGTCAATACCTCCTTATTACCCGATCTTTTTCCAAAAAGCTCTGCTCTGTTGGGCAGCGGCCACGGCGACGGCTCCTGCTATAAGCGGCTTTGACATCCTCCCCGCCAATCGATAGGCTGGATAAATCAAAGCAGGATGATATGATTCAGCGCCAGTTAATGAACGGATATTTACAACCTGCGGTGAGGTCACATTTCCATGTCGGCCAGGAGACAACCGGGCTGAAATTGAATTGTCAGTGCGGCCTGGAGTCTACCGAAAGCAAAAAGGAGCGTACGAATTGGCGTTCTCTTTCTCTTTAAGATTGCCCCTGTTTTCAGGCTTGATTGTTGAAGAAGAGTTGGTTTTTATACCCCGCTTTTCACAAACCGAAGAGGCTTACAAATAGCTTCCCTTCCTCTCCCCACAACCGGACACTTTGTGAGGTAGGAGGGCTGAGAGAGTTCTGACAGAAATGCTCTGTGAGAGCAGCTCTAACAGGATGAGTTCAAGATCCCGCAGCTGGCTGCATGTGGGAGAGTGGGGAATCAAACCTGGCTCTCCGGATTAGAAGCCACCGCTTTTAACCGTTATGTCATGCTGGCTCTTTAGACCAGGGGTAGTCAAACTGTGGCCCTCCAGATGTCCATGGACCACAATTCCCAGAAGCCCCTGCCAGCGAATGTTGGCAGGGGGCTCCTGGGAATTGTAGTCCATGGACATCTGGAGGGCCGCAGTTTGACTACCCCTGCTTTAGACCATCATGGCCTCCCCCCTACTGAATCTGTCTTTCTCTAGGGTCAATCTGTTATGAAGGGAGGTGGTAGAATTCTGGAAAATATCACTTCATGCCGAATTCAGCAGTCATGGTTTTAAACTGCCTGTGCCAAAAGATACCTGCTTGTAGTAACCTAGCCCAGTAGGGAGAAGGCTCTGCTTTCTCCCAGATGGTACTAATTTTCTGCATGCGTGGAGACCATTTTTAAAAATAGACCAAAACTGGCTTCCCTATCAGTCCCCATTTCTCTATCAGGGGCTGTTTAAATCTCTCTGTCCTTTCCCACCTCTTGCTGCTGTAAGAGTAGAAATTGGCACTGAAGGGCAGAACTGTTTTAGCTGTTATGATCTTGATTATTTATTATTTATTCTAGATTAAAATCCTGGTACTTTTTATATTTTTATGGCGTCATGTCGTTTGAGGTAACCCACCTTGAATCTGTAGAGAAAGGGCAGGTAACAAATATCATTATTCCTATCATCATCATTATTAACAATAACAATAACAATAAAATAGGAATTTTTTTCATCCACACTCTGAGGTTGTCCAGTTCAGAATGCCACCCTCAGTTTGCATTATTTCAGAACAGATCTAATATTCGTGCATCACATTATCTCTGTCATCATTTCCTGCTTTCCATGCTACATTTTAAAGTGCATAGATTTTTGGAGCGTGCACTAAAAAAAGAAGCTTGGAGAAGACACGGATGCCCTCATCAGAGAGCCATAATGAGCTTTTTGTTCACTATAGAAATCCAACTACACATGACTTTGGAATTCCTCATTTGGAGATCCCAGGGGCTTGTGTGTAAGATTTGGTCATACTGTTTGGCTTGTGAGATGCCTTGGATAGATCTGCCTGAAACCTGGATCCATAATTAATATGAAGAAGAAGTAGAAGAAGAAGAAGAAGAAGAAGAAGAAGAAGAAGAAGAAGAAGAAGAAGAAGAAGAAGAGTTGGTTCTTATGTGCAACTCTTCTCTACCCGAAGGAGTCTCAAAGCGGCTTACATTTGCCTTCCCTTTCCTCTCCCCACAGCAGACAACCTGTGAGGGAGGTGAGGCAGAGAAAGCCCTAATATTCCTGAAGAAGAAGAAGAGTTGGTTCTTATATGCTGCTTTCACTGCCTGAAGCGAGCCCAAGGTCACCCAGCTGGCTGCATGTGGAGGAGTGCAGAATCAAACCTGGCTCACCAGATTAGAAGTCCGCACTCCTGACCACTACACCAAACTGGCTCTCCAGCACTAGACTGAGGCACAGGAGGGAAATCTCATGCTCCTTTTCCTCTTCAGTTGTGCCTGGAGAAGAGAGGAAGTTGGAGACAGAAAACAATGTCAGCAGCGTTGTAAGATGGCCAGGGTCGATTCTGCACTTGGCTTTCAAAGCTCAATCAGCTTGGTCTAAAAAAATCAATCTGCACCTCATGCCACTGTCCACTCTGATGTCAGCTGCATCTCCACTATTCAGGATCCACCATGGAGTCATTCCAGCTATCCCCCAGCATATCTGAGAATGAATTCCCTCTGCTTAATCTGATAAATGCGTGCTCATCACACACTTATCCATGAGTAGATGCAGCATCCCTATCTGATTACAAACCCTCCACCCCGGCCACACCTTCAACATCAAATTTGTGTTGACTAGGGTTGTGTGAGGCAGAGTCCGAATTGGCCATTCCAGGAGAGGGGAGGCATGGGCACCGGTGCATAACTCTACACACACACACAGGAGTGGAGCTCCTTGAACGGCTGGTTTGGATGCTGCTGCACACAACCCTAGTGCTAAGGGTACTTTCTGCATTCACTGCTTAATTTCAATTCTCACTGAATTGAAGCTGGAATCACTTTTATCTACATCCTGTTTGCACCTGTTCCTGCGCTCTGCACCAATCTTCTTTCTTGGATTTTTCTCCTCCAAATCACAGAGTTTAATTCTGCATAATAATAAGAAAAACTGGATTGCTGAAATTTTTTCTTCCTTTTTTGTGCGTTTGCCATTGATTGATCTCCTGATTGCTTTCTGGCAGGACAGTAGCTTTCACTTCTGGGCTTTCCTATTTAGCATTTCCTTCATTTTTTCTCAGGTTCTATGCTGTAAAAGCATTTTTTTCTGCTTTATAAGATCCCTCAAGTGTTGAGATAAGCAGGATTCAGCATCAGTGTCAAAAGAAGTAAAAATGAGCCATCCTTGCATCAAGCTGCTTTGTCCTCCCTTCTCCCTGTTGACACGTGCTTTGCACAACAGAGTGTGGGTTGAGAAACACTTGCCAAGACTGCCCTCTCTCTGTTCTTTCCCCCTGCCCTTTCCCTCCCATCTTGGCAATTTATTTTTTTAAGTGAAAGGGACTTGACACACAAACATCATGAAGCACCAAATCCACTTAAAAAAGAGGATACAGAGACCCAGGTAATTCGGGTTGGCTTTGATACACCCAACATTTAATAAAAGCAAGAACACCGCTGCATGTACAAATGCTGAGAAGATCATTAAATCAAACCACTCTTGGCCTCAAGAAGGAAATGTGCAGGAAGTGCAAGCAATTAAGAACATTTCCCTTCTATTAGAAGAAGGTAAACCTGCTGAGATGCAGGGCTGATGAATGGCATCCTATTCCACCTAGCCCTTTCCTTCAGGAATCTAGTCTAGTAGTTAGGGTTGCTGGTGGCCGGAGATCTTCTGGGATCATAACAGATCTCCAGGTGACAGGTCAGTTCCCCAGGAGAAAATGGCAGCTTCAAAAGGTGGACTCTATGGCAGGAGTAGTCAACCTGTGGTCCGCCAGATGTCCATGGACTACAATTCCCATGAGACCCTGCCAGCATAATATTTGCTGTAAGCTGCTGTGAATTGGCTGGACCAGGAGTGGCAACCAATCAACCAATCAATATTTTAATGGACACCCCCTTTTACAGACTGTGTGCCACTGGGATCTGAAACTCAAGGAGTCTCATAAAGGCAGCTAGGTACAGCTACGACATTGGAAAGTTCGAGGGAAGGGGAGGAAGGAAGGGTGTACCGAATTAGAGACTCTTTAAGTACTGTCTTCCCTGGCAAAGTGGCATTATTATTCTTAATAATAAAAGACTTTTCAATAATGCGGTCCTCACTCAATATTCCAGAGGCATCTGCCCAGCCCAAGAAAGTTCATAGAATCACAAAATCATAGAATCATAGAGTTGGAAGGGCCACACAGGCCATCTAGTCCAACCCCCTGCTCAACGCAGGATCAGCCCTAAGTATCCTAAAGCGTCCAAGAAAAGTGTGTATCCAACCTTTGCTTGAAGACTGCCAGATGTTGTTTCATTAAGTGATGCCTGGTTCCTCTTTTTTCTTTTTTTCTAATTAAATAGGGCAGCCAAGACATTAATTTGGACTCCATCCTGTGACAGGAGCTACCTTGATTCACCCAAACTTGTGTGTCAAAGCAGAGCTGGCTCACGTCGCCCTAGTTTAAGTATGTTAATTATGTTGCCTCACCCAGGCTCTTGTTGTAGTGGTTAAGTGTGGTGGCTTCTAAACCAGAGAGCCAGGTTTGATTCCCTACTCCTCCTCCACATGCAGCCTGTGGGGTGAACCTGGGCTAGTCGCAGTTTTATTAGAGCTGTTCTCCAGGTATGCCAGAGCTCCCTGAGCCCCACCTACCTCACAGGGTGTCTGTTCTGGGTAAGGGGATTGTAAACTGCTTTGGGACTCCTTCGAGTAGTGAAAAAGCAGGGTATAAAAACCAACACTTCTTCTTCTTATCTTCTTGGTGCCCATGTAGATTTGACTTATAATAGTCTAATCAAGGTATTTCTCCCGACCAAAGTTTGACAGCAATTAACTTTAAACCAGCCAGTGGGAATCAAACTTTTAATCTTGACAGAAAGCCAGGAAAGCACAAAACTCCACCTGCCCAGGGGATATTCTGTCCATAACAGAAGGACCCCTTGCCACAACAAATAGCCCCTCAGATCCCTCATCCAGATCTCTGTTGGCCAGAATTCTGGTTTTCTGCTGAGAAGCCTTGTGGCTCTGCAAACGCCTTTTCTCCTTGCTTAGAAGAAGAAGAGTTGGGTTTTATACCCGCTTTTCACTGCCTAAAAGAGTCTCAAAGTGGTTTACAATCATTCGCCTTCCCTTCATTTCCCCACAACAAACACCCTGTGAGGTAGTTGAGGCTGAGAGAACTTTGCTCTGTGGGAGGACTGCTCTGTGGGAACAGCCCTATCGGGGCTGTGACAAACCCAGGGTCACCCAGCTGGCTGCAGGTGGAGGAGCGGGGAATCAAATCCGGCTCACCAAATTAGAAGCCACTGCTCTTAACCACTCCACCTCGTGGGTTCTTTGGACAACAGCTGCATTTACCCCCGGACCTCTCCAGATCTCAAGACCAAGGTTTCAGGTCATATGTCCCTTTGCTGAATGTTTTCCTCTCCTTTCTGGCATCCTTTTAATGTGAATTACTTCTTCACTGGGTTTAGTTTGGGTAACACAGTCTCCACGCTTATCATGGCTTTACAAAATCCCCCATTACAGCCAACTTTGGTCCAGCTTTTTCTCCATGCCTGTCTTCTCCCGCTCCAGGGAACTGGGAGAGATAACAATGAAAGGGTCACCAAGTCCCATCTCTGCCTGACCTCCAGATGCAACAAAGAAACCTTTCAGGACTTCAGGGGAGCAGACAATGTGTGCCATTGTGAGGACATTCCTGAATTGCATCGGACAAGCACAGCGATCTCCCCCGTTCCATCCCCACAATATGACCATTCATGGCATTCTTGAGAAATGGCGTGATAAGCAGATTGGTGGCTAAAGGGCCTCTAATTGAAGGAAAGCCGCAGTTGCCCTATCTGAGTAGCATGTCATAAGGTAAAGGTAAAGGTATCCCCTGTGCAAGCACCGGGTCATATCTGACCCTAGGGGTGACGCCCTCTAGTGTTTTCATGGCAGACTCAAAATGGGGTGGTTTGCCAGTGCCTTCCCCAGTCATTACCATTTACCCCCCAGCAAGCTGGGTCCTCATTTGACCGACCTCGGAAGGATGGAAGGCTGAGTCAACCTTGAGCCGGCTGCTGGGATTGAACTCCCAGCCTGCATGTCTGCTGCCTTACCACTCTGCGCCACAAGAGGCTCTTTCATGTCATAAGGATGGCCTGTTTATTTTTCTTCATATTTATTTAAAACAATTATATACCTCTTTCTCAAAAAATTGGATTCAAAGGCTGGCTTTTTGTGATCTATGTGAAAGACCAGCCAAGAGAAATGGAAGGGCTAAAGATGTCATCCACATTGTTTGACATGGAACAGTCAGGCTTTCATTTCCCAAAATGGCAGGCAGCTGTTAAAACCCATGATTCCCAGGGTTGAAAGCCCCTATGGCTGACTCAAGCAGGCTACATGCCTACACATCAGTAGAGAGCCTTAATGGCTGCTGATCCTTGTTTGAGAGCACATAGCATGTGGATGACATCCAGCTCTACTTGCTAATGAACGGCTAGCCAGATACACCCCAGATTCATTGGCCAGGTGCTTGGAGGCAGCGATGGAATGGTTTTAGCAGAATCATCTGAAGCTCTACCCTAAGAAGACAGAGGTCCTGTGGCTAGGCAGTAAAGGCCCGGATGAGTAAATTTTACCTTCCCTGCCTTGACAGAGTGCAATTACTATTACTATTACTATTACTATTACTATTACTATTACTATTACTATTACTATTACTATTACTATTACTATTACTATTACTATTACTATTACTATTACTATTACTATACTACCCTTCCAATATGGCTCAGGGCGGTGTACAAATAAGTTAAGATTATCAATAATTAAAGCTGACAGCTTCACACACCATATGGAATTTGGGACTGATTTTTGATACCTCCCTTAAGTAGGAGGCTCAGATCACAAACTTAGCATGCCAGCCGTTTTTTTTCCCATCTTGATCAGGTGAAGCTACGAGTACCTTATCTGGGAGATGATCATGGTGGAGCACCAAGGCTTTATCCACAAAAAAGCTCACAAAGGCCTCACACAGATGAGTTCCTCTGGAGAAAATGGCCGCTCTGTAGGGTAGATTCTATTGCATTATACCTAGAATGGCCAGCCTCCAGGTAGGGCTTGGAGATCTCCCAGTAATACAACGGGTCGACACATGACAGAGATCAGTTTCCCTGGAGAAAACGGCTGCTTTGGAAGGTCCTTCTCCTGCTGAGGTCCTTCTCCAGGCTCCATCCTGAGACCTCCAAGAATTTCCCAATGAAAAATTGGCCAATCTACCTCTTGGTGGATGTATCTGACTTCCAAGTTACTGTGGCTGGTTACAACTGAGCATTGTGACGGAAACTTCTAAGCCCGTTTCTTTCTCTTTCAGGCCTCACCAATCAACCGGAACACAAGATCTCGTTTTGACACCTCTCAATGACTGCCAGGGGTTCATGTTATCATCGATCGATTTCAGCATTCTTCCATCAGGAAAGTCCTTTTGGCCAGGATGTTCCGGAAGAATAGACATCGAAATCTCAAAGTTACTTCAGATGGATTTGGTTGCTCTGTTGGTGGGTTTGATACAGGCATCTGAAATTATATCTCTTGGTTTTGGCTCAACACACATCCCACATCTAGCTGTCTTGCATGCCTGGGACCTGTCTATCCATTTTGGACATTTTATTCCAAGGAGCTGAGGATAGAATACATGGTTCAACTTTCCCCCTCTTTTGTTCACATAAGTTGGGATGAGAGACTGACAAGCCCCAGGTCACTAGATGAGCATCATGGCTCAGTGGTGTTGGGTCCATTTATACATTTCTAGATTCATTACTTTGTACTTAAAAAGAAGAAGAGTTGGTTTTAATACCCTGCTTTCACTACCTGAAAGAGTCTCAAAGCTGCTTACAGTCACCTTCCATTCCTCTCTCCATAAAAGATGCCCTGTGAGGTAGGTGGGTCAGAGAGAGCTCTGGGAGAAACTGCTCTGTGAGAATAGCTCTAACAGAACTGTGACAAGCCCACGGTCACCCCGCTGGGTACATGCAGAGAACTGGGGACTCAAAACTGGCCCTCCAGATTAGAAGCCGCTGCTCTTAACCGCTACAACAAGCTAGCTCTCAATAACAATACCAGTTTAATTGATTAACCAACAAGAATATGTGAGAAGAAAAGATCTTTGTTCGGCAGCTGCGGAATAAGAGCTGTCTGCCAGAATCACCAAATGGAAGCCCCCGAAATCCAAAAAGCAACCCAGATTGATACGATACTGGCTACAATTGAAATGCTAATTGGGGACAACGTTAGTTGGAATGTGAATGATGTTGCCAAGCAATGGAATTCCCTCCTCAAAATCTCAATCTCCTTCCAGAGTTACCGTAGTAACTTCTTGAGGTGCCTAATCACTGGGGGAAAAAACCCCAATGTAGTATCACAGTTCGTGCATAAATGGGGATGTTTTAAAAATGTTGAAAAGGATGATTTAAAAGGGTTGGTGAACTAACTCCACCGAAAACTGATACATGCATAATAGGCCTTGAACACACTCCAATCTCAAAATTCTATGCATGTGCTTCATAATTTTCTTTATCCTGACAACACCAATTAAAATCCTTGTATTTATGAGCTCTCATCCATCAATGAAGTGACAACTTATATTCTTTCCCAGGGAGCCTGGTGACCGTATACCAGCAAGTGGAACTGTTTCAAGGCCCTTTTAAATAAATTCATCTAACCTCTTTGGAAGAGCCTCTTGTGGCGCACAGTGGTAAGGCAGCAGACATACAGTCTGAAAGCTCTGCCCACGAGGCTGGGAGTTCGATCCCAGCAGCCAGCTCAAGGTTGACTCAGCCTTCCATCCTTCCGAGGTCGGTAAAATGAGTACCCAGCTTGCTGGGGGGTAAACGGTAATGACTGGGGAAGGCACTGGCAAACCACCCCATGTTGAGTCTGCCATGAAAACGCTGGAGGGCGTCACCCCAAGGGTCAGACATGACTCGGTGCTTGCACAGGGGATACCTTTACCTTTAACCTCTTTGGAATTCCTGTGTTCTCTAGTGAATGGATAACAATAAAAGGATCACTACTAAATGCATTTACATTTCCCTTTTTGGGGGTCTGGTTTGCCATCTCCACCCTTGAGGTTAGCATATCTTAATATATTTCTTGTTGATTTTTAAAATCTAATGGTAACCCATTCATACAATAGGGATCTGAACCTGTGTTCTACCAGATTCTAGCCTGACACTCTTACCACCACCACCATGCACAGAATTTTGCAGGTCCTACACTTTGTGCTGGAATTGCAATCAACAAGTAATTTGGTGAAGTCAGCCTTGAAGGGCTGTTGTTAAGCTGTTTAAACAGCTAAACTGCACCTCTGTGCTCACTAGTGGTGCCTGGTGGCCAGTTCTGGGAATTGAAGATATGAGCAATGGAAAAAAACCAGCACATGGGGACTAGAGGAGGGAGCCCCTGCTCTGAGAGACTCCTTTATTTAAGGTGGGACCACTTCCTGCTTCTTTAGGAAGAAGAAGATCAGTGTGTACTCTGAAGCAAGGAGCAGACTCCATTAGGCTCTCTGCTGATATGTAGGCATGTAGTCTGCTTTAGCCAGCCATAAGGGCTTGCAGTGTGTTTTCTTTGTAACTATATTTTAAGCTTTTGTACTCTGTTTCAGTACAGAGACTGAAGCAGGTGATACATTTCTGTAAATACTCCTTCCCAGTAAAGATTATCTCTTTTAAATCTCAAATCGCTGTCAGCCTGGATCTGTCCCTCATCCCCAAAGGTTACTCATAACTGTATACTTTCAAAACACTCTGTTACTCTGCAGCTCTATTTCTCTGGCGGGACTCAGGACCCAGCCTACTCCGAGAGTCCCAACAGTTTGCCTAATGACCCCACCCTTGGAGAGGCATGCAGCAATATTTTGCCCACCTTCAGCTGATGTGTCAGTTGCATCCATTCAGTCAGACCCAGCCACAGTGACCCATGCCTTATTGACATCCAGAATGACACATCTTCCAACTCCTTAATAACATTGCTAAACTCTTGGGGTCAGATAGAACCATCTTGGTTTTTCATCTTGGATACTTCAGCCTTTGGAGAGCTGGATTAGCTGCCTGACCTGACAAGGAAAAGAGATGCTTCCTCCACTCCTCTGCTGAAAATCTTGGCACATTAACAAGCAGCCTGCTCTTCGCATAAGGAAACTGCAAACATAACGGTCACAGCTTTGTAACATCTGTGCCACCCTTTTCTGTTTGTTGCTTTTTCGGCACCGAGGCTACAATTAGGCTGGGCATCAGTAAGCTATTTTTGTCTCTTGTCCCGATGCTTGTAATGTGGGCTTATTCGGAGCTGTACCGAGGGGGTTGGCCGATTGTGTACAGTTCAATGCTCCCTGTTTGCGAGCATCGCTCCTTCTTTTTCAGAGCGTAGCGCCTGGTAATTCCCTGTCGTTGTTTTGATCTTTAGGGAAGGTCTTGTTAAAATGGTGTGATGTGAGTTGCAAGGGTTTGTCGTTGTTCTCTCGGTCTCTGCAGTTGGAGCAAGCGACTCAGTATGCCTAGGCTGATTCTGCACTTACGTTTTATTCCACCGCTGGTGATCCTGCTGAATTCAGATCGATTTGAACCCGAGTCTTTCTGCTTCGTTCCCCCCCCTGAATTGAAACAGAAAGCTTTCTGCACTTGAGCATGAGGCTGCTTGTCTCTTTCCTTTCCTGAAGGAGCAGGCGGGCAGGCAGGTGGAGGAGGAGGGGAGCCGAGCCGAGCTGAGCCGAGCCGAGCCAGCAGCAGTCTCACAGAATGAGGCAAATCTCAGCTGAGAGAAGTGTGGGATTCTGGAGCGCAGTCACTTTAAAACAGATTCCAAAAGGAGGGCAAAAATAAATCTTGGGAGGAAAGTCTTGCAACCGGGAACTAGGAAGTCTTTGAACTGGCATCCAGCCAACCGGGGACAGACTGCTTCTCTACCTCAGCGGGGAACACATCAATCTGGCAAAGCACAGATCAATAATACTGGGAGCCCTCAAAGCAGCTTGATCAATTATACTGAGTTATATCTGCTCCTGGATATCATGGGGTGTCTATTGTGGGGAGAGGAAAGGTAAGGTGAATGTAGGCCGCTTTGAGACTCCTTCAGGTAGAGAAAAGTGGCTTATAAGAACCAACTCTTCTTCTTCTTCAGTACTATCAGCCTCACCACCCTCACAGGGTGTCTGTTGTGGGGAGAGGAAAGGGAAGGCGACTGTAAGCCACTTTGAGGCTCCTTCGGGTAGAGAAAAGCGACATATAAGAACCAACTCTTCTTCTTCTAAATGCATCATGATTATTATTATGATTGTGATTATGATTATTCTTGAATACCGGCCCTCTCCATGAATGGCCTCGAGGGTGTTTCGCAACAGGAAGATTAAAACAATCAATAAAACAAGGAAAGCAGCATGAAATACTAACATTAACCGTTAGCTGTCAGCAACTAACAAAGCACCCCCTTCCCCTAGCCACCCTTCACCCGGCCCACAGAGTTGGCAATATGTACCAACCGAGGAAGGATATATTTGTTGAGAATTGCCATGGAAGTCTGAATCTGTGGCGGGATCTATACATTTTGCAAAATAAATACATCACAGAAAACTGACTTTCAAATGCTGTTTCCACACTCTGGCTTGCTTTGGATCCCACTTGCTTTTGTTATCGGAATACCCCGAGGTTTCCATTTAACCCTTTCAGTGTGATGAATGGTTGACATTTTAGCAGATTTCATGGTGACTGAAGGCTGATGCAGATCCATGAGTTCCCAAGGCATCTGGATTTGCAGAAGCCGAAAAGGCATTTGCATTTCTGCTCGGCTAGCTGCACATCAGGAGATGGCACAATATGCTTCTCCCAAAACAGCAACAAGCGCAGCAGCAAAATTCCCTGTTTTCAAATGCCTCTTTTGTTGTCAGACAACACAGACACAAAATTTGCATAATTATTTCCATTATAATCTATTAGCTGCCGCTCCAGAAAGCAAAGGATGCCTTTCTTTCTTTCTTTCTTTCTTTCTTTCTTTCTTTCTTTCTTTCTTTCTTTCTTTCTTTCTTTCTTTCTTTCTTTCTTTCTTTCTTTCTTTCTTTCTTCTCTTCTCTTCTCTTCTCTTCTCTTCTCTTCTCTTCTCTTTCTCCCTCTCTCCATCCATCCATCTCTTCCATTCCCATTCTCTCCCCCATTTTCTCTCCCATCCCTCCCTCTCTCCCTCTCTCCCTTCCTTCCTGTCTTCCACTCTCCCTCGCTCCCTCGCTCCCTCTCTCTCCCTCTCCCTCCCTCCCTCTCTCCCTTCCTTCCTTCCTTCCTTCCTTCCTTCCTTCCTTCCTTCCTTCCTTCCTTCCTTCCTTCCTTCCTTCCTTCCTTCCTTCCTTCCCTCCCTCCCTCCCTTCCTTCCTGTGCCTGACATGGCCTCTTAGTCACTAGGTTCTGCTGTGGCCCAGCACTGTTCAACAAAGCCTATGGTTGAAGGCCAAAACATGACTGAGTTGACCTGGCCTCCCTGTCAAAGTCCCAACCGCACATCAACTGGGGCCGATAAGACTCTTCTGTCCCTTCTCTTCTTCCTTTCCACTGAAATCTAGAATAGGCAATTAAGGATGGCATTGTTTTAAAGTGTTTCAGATGTGTAATTATTGATTGTATATTACATTTATGTATAATTTATTTTAATTCTGTATGTTTTATTATGATGTACTCTGCCCTGAGTCTGAAGAGAAAGGGCAGGTAACAAATACAATGAATAATAATAATAATAACAACAAAGTGACCAACATTGCCCAACAAGCAGGGATTCGCACTGGGGACTCCCAAAGACTAGTACCCAACACTTTTACCATTCCGCAATGCTGGCTCTTCTCAAAGCATCACCCTCCTTGTCATTCGCAGCAAAGTGTCTGCTAGGCAAATGAGGCCTGGCCAGATATTCCAGCAGCTCACAAGCTGCCACAGTGACCCAACAGGTGACTTCAGTGCCAAGTTTGTGCCAGGGCACGGAGAGATCTCACGCTGTCACCTGCCTCCTACACAAAGCCAGCAGAGATGATGCCTGATAGAGCTTGGCAGAAAAAGTTATTATTTTTCCTGGAGACTTTGCTTCCCAGAATGGAGGTCGAGACCATTGCATCTCTGCGTGGACTGTTGTGTTTCCTTTTCTAAGGATGAACCCAGACGCCATATTGGAAAAGGAATCTTGGCAACCAAGCTGTCATTCTCAGCATGAGCTGAACTTCCACGTGGTTTCATGTGAGGGGTACACGGTCCGTCAACCCTGCTCTGCTTTCCAGATTACTGAGAGGCTGTCCACCTTTAACAAGATTTTTGAACCGTCGCATGTATCCGTGGCATGGAAATATTTTCAAGAGTTGCCCGGTGGCTCCAGAGACTGAAAGAGGGAACCGACTGGGACTTTCCCCTGAAGAAGCAGGGACGTCAAATAGACTTCAAAGTCTCCTTCTTACCTCTAAACTCAGTTCGCTGGATCCAGTTCTCCACACTGAGGTGAAAATATCACTGAGTAATGAGGTGATGCATTGAGGCCGTGACTTTCTTCCTCAGAGGTGGAGATCAAAATGCCTGTGGTGAGTCTGATGGCCTTTCTGAGGTTCAGGAGGGGAAGGCAGAATCTCGTTAATGGATGTTTTGGCCCCTTATCGTTTGGCGTAAGGCGACAATATTTATATCCAACTTGGCCCTGACCAGAAGCCTGGTGGAACAAGCTCTGTTTTACAGGCCCCGCAGAACTGCTTAAGGTCCTGCAGGGTCCTGATCTCTTGGCAGAACGTTCCCCCAATCTGGGGCCAGAACCAAATAAGCCAGTTTTACTTCCTTTTGGCCAGGGATCCTGAACAGATGTTGATCTGATGATCTTAACACTCTTTAGGAGCTATATGGGAAACACATCCCTGCAAGTGCAATTGTATGGACGTGCATGGAATTCTTCTCTCGCCTTTCCATCCTTGGTGTTTAAGGTTGCCAGACTAAGCTTGGCAACAGTTGGGTGGCTTGGGGCAGGGACAAGGGGGATGGGCATGACATTGGCAACATCGCAGCATCACTTCCGGGTACAATCAGGAAGTGACATAGGGTAGCTCTAGGAATTGCTGAAAACTCTATGGTTTTACCATAAGAGTTTCTGATGAGTCCTAGATCTACCTTAGTGACAGTTGCCGGTTCCCAATCCCCACCACTTCAAGGAGCAGCTTGCAACAGAGCAGCAATAGCAGGAGACCTGGCTAGATAGAGGAGAAAGAATTTTGACAGAGTGGCAAAAGACAGATAAACAAATTTATTTGGAATGGCAAGAAACCAAGAATAAGCTTTGCAATACTCCAAGATGAGAAAAAGAGAGCAGGGTTAGCAGTTCTAAATAGAAAAGGATTATATCAAGCATCAGTTTTGGACTGGATTGTGGGTTGGGTTAAAGTCCCAAAACAGAGAAAAGTAATATTCGAATCAGTAAAGGTCTACATAATTATAAGGATAAAGAAATCAACCAAAATGGTGATAACCCAAGAAAAAAAGTCATACAATTAGAGAAGGTTTATTGAGAATATGGTTTTCACACTGGAATTTATTGAGTCCTCCAACCTCTCCACTTCTGTCCCCCATAAAAGCTTATCATGATTGGAATGTGAGAAATAAAAGTGATTTTTAACCTATGGTAATATGCTTAAAACTCAGGGGAAATTTAAATCTTGGCAAGATATTCGAGATGAGGGGAT
Source organism: Paroedura picta (assembly GCF_049243985.1). Lineage (NCBI taxonomy): Eukaryota > Metazoa > Chordata > Lepidosauria > Squamata > Gekkonidae > Paroedura > Paroedura picta. Next base: position 117,834,941 of record NC_135373.1, on the reverse strand, counting down.
TAATATTCAGCAGTTACTATAGTATCAATCAGTTTCAAGATTAAAGAAAATAATTATGGAAGTTGGAGCTCTAAGAGAGAAGACTGAGTTCAAACAGCTGATTATAAAACAAAAAAGATCATTTACTACAATTAATATATAAGTGATTGCTTCAGTTTGAAACAGAAGAATATCAAGTGAAAAAAAATGTATGGTGAAATGGATGCCGAACTACCTATGTTCCTACGGGAATGGTGATGGGGAAAAGAAATCAAGTTCATAACCAGCCAGTCATTAAGAGAAAATTGGTATAAAATGTTCTTGAGATGGTACATTACTCCAAAGGACATTGTGAAACTAGATAAAAACTACAAAGGAAGATGTTGGAAATGTCAATAAATGGATGAAAACTTTTATCATATGTGGTGAACTTGTAAAAAAGCATAAAGATATTGGAAGGAAACACACAGGAAAATGCAGAATGCATTAAAGTTTAAATTTCCTATGGACACCAAAAATATGTTCTTAGGGATATTGCCTGATGTATGACCAAACAGATTGGAAGAGATATTTGGATATATGGTGACAGTGGCTAGTGTAATCTGAGCAGCAAAATGGAAATCTGGTGTCTGTACAAGCTTAGAAGAATGGGAAAATAAACTGGTTGATTATATAGTAACGGCAAAATTGACATCATAAATGAAAAGTTGTGAATTTTCTGCATTCTTCAGCTGGTTGTATTAGATGACCCTGGAGGTCCCTTCTAATGATGATTTGACGATTCGATGAAAAATAGATCATTTTTGAAATTCAAGGAAAGATGGAGAGTCATGAAAGCAAGAGACACATTTAGAATAGGAAGCAATTTAAAATCGTATAGAACAATAGCAAATGTATGATAATGCGAAAGCAGAATAAGAACAAAATCTGAATATAAATGTATAAAGAATGTGAATGAATAATATTTTTAATTCTCTTCTTTATTGTCAGACCTATAAAATATTTATTTTGGATTCCGATATATTAAGGGTGTTAATTTGTGGAAACGATGAAATGTGTAATATAGAATTTGTAGCTACGATGAAAATTAACAACATAGCGGTAAAATAAATTAGTTATAATGTTTAGAAGTTAAAATGGCTAGTGTATGTTTTTGTTATGATCTGCTATATAACCCTTTTTCTCTTTTTGCATCCTTTTTCTAGTATTTGATTTTGATACCACCCTCCCAGTGAGCTGGCTTAAAATTAAAAAAATTTTTTTTAAGGAAAGCAAATAAAAAAATTAGCACAATATGCCTAACACCATGAGCACTGGAATGGGCACAGAAATAGGTATTTGCCAGTTGGTTGCCACGCCACTGTGACTATCTAGGACAGGGGTAGGGGCTCATGGGAATTGTAGTCCATGAACATCTTGAGGGCTGCAATGTGACTACCCCTGATCTAGGACAGCCCCTCTCAACCAGGATTTCATGAAGCCCTGGGATTTCTTGACGGACCTGGAAGGGCTTCCTGATTTGCAGGAAATTGATTAATTTTAGATATATATTTAAAATGTATTAAATATTTATCAGGTGATATGACCATAAATGCTCAAGTTGATCCATCCCTCCAATGGCCAGTGATGGGCCTGGAGGGGGTGGGCAGGGGAGGGGCCCCAGGTGGGCATGTCCACAGCTCTGCTTCCCAGCCGTATCTTGCACGACTGTGCCCCTTCTAAGGTTATCATGGCTATCAAACAATACAAAGAGGATACGCAGTATAAATTGTCACAGCCAAACAGAAAACACAAAAATTGTGTATGGAACAGGCTTCACAATTGTGTATGGAACAGGCTATTGAGAAGTAAATCTTCTCAATAATCTTCTCACCCACAACCCGTTTGTAGAAGAAGAAGACTTGGTTTTTATCTCCTGTTTTTCACTACTCAAAGGAATCTCAAAGCAGCTTACAATCAGTCGCCTTCCCTTCCTCTCCCTGCGACAGACACCCTGGGACAGGGGTAGTCAAACTGCGGCCCTCCAGATGTCCATGGACCACAATTCCCAGAAGCCCCTGCCAGCGAATGCTGGCAGGGGCTTCTGGGAATTGTAGTCCATGGACATCTGGAGGGCCGCAGTTTGACTACCCCTGCCCTAGGAGGTAGGTGAGGCTGAGAGAGCTCTGAGAGGAACTGCTCTGTGAGAACAGCTCTAACAGGACTGTGACTAGCCCAAAGGGCACCCAGCTGGCTGCCTGTGGAGGAGCGGGGAATCAAACCTGGCTCCCCAGTTTAGAAACCACTGTCCTTAACCACTGCGCCAAGCTGGCTTGTAGATTGATCATTTTAATGTCAGGGTACAGACACTGTAGCCCAGGGGTAGTCAATCGGTGGTCCTCCAGATGTTCATGGACTACAATTCCCATTTGCTGGCAGGGGCTCATGGGAATTGTAGTCCATGAACATCTGGAGGACCACCGATTGACTATCCCTGCTGTAGCCAGTCTAATGTCATTCTTCCCATCCCTTCCCCCCCCCAAAAAAAACACCATAGCTCTTTGCTTTCACTCTAAGACATTTTAGTATAAATATTAAGCTATAATGATAATGGTGTTAACTTAGTCCTATTTAAAATGCATTAAGAGCTCATTTGCATTGCAAATGTTCAGAGCTAATTCAAAGTTGCACACTGATTTACGCTTAATGCCTCGTCGCAAGGGTGGGAACACATCTGTAGGGGGGTCTCCACATCTCCCCCTAGGCTGTGTGCAGTCCGGCATCAACCATTTGTCCGCATCCCTGCCTCCGGTCGGTGACAGATCAGAGGCTGAGTCCAGTTGTCCCTTCAAAGCTAATAAAGTTTTATCTGAGGCATAAGCTTTCGTTTTCGCCCACTCTGAATCAAACTTTATTGTCCTTAAGGGGGCCGACGGACTCAACCTTAGTTCCGCAGTTTCGGACCAACGTGAATACCTATCTGGATCCATTTGGTGACAACATCCATGATTTGGGCAATGAGGCGGCTGCAAACATGCAGATTGCAGCGGCTGCACATTTAGTACAGATATATGCGCTAGTTCTCATGAATAATACCTTCAGATGAGTACTGCCCCCCCCTGCCATCCTGGCAAGCTTTGTGGCAGCTGACCCATGCTCTAAAGATGCTTATGTTAAGCTCCAGCCACCCCTACAATTGGCCGGGCCTTTGATTTGTCCCTTTTTTGTGTTGTATATGGGAGCATCAAGTGACAAAAGCAGACTTTGCCACTGGCTAGCCACTGTTTCTGCTAGAGAAGACTCTTGCGAGTCCCTTGGACTGCAAGGCGAACAAACTGGTCAGTCCTAGAGGAGATCAGCCCTGACTGCTCTTTAGAAGGCCAGATCGTGAAGATGAAACTCAAATACTTTGGCCACCTCATGAGAAGGAAGGACTCCCTGGAGAAGAGCCTAATGCTGGGAGCGATCGAGGGCAAAAGAAGAAGGGGACGACAGAGAATGAGGTGGCTGGATGGAGTCACTGAAGCAGTCGGTGCAAACTTAAATGGACTCCGGGGAATGGTAGAGGCCAGGAAGGGACCTTATACCCTATCAAGAGATTCCTTAATAAGTTGAAGTTGGTCCTTAAATATAAAAACCATTGAAAAAGCTGTAAGACGAAACGCATCGGGACTTGTGTGAAATAATAAGAATAAAGAATTACTGAAGAGAGAAGACTCTATATAAGTCCAATTTGGATATCTTATTGCCACATTGGTTTCCCAGTGCATCTATATTTTTTCTATCCAAGTAGAGGCCAGGCAAGCCTCTTTGGGGCTGAGAATGACCAGTAAGTTGGAACCCAAAGAACGCAAGGGCCTGAGAGGGACATAGGGCGACAGGCGCTCTCACAGATTCAAGTGGGTACCCATGTTGGCTTGAAGTACGTACCTAAAATTGGATGAAATTCCAAATGTGGCTTTGGGAAACAGATCAGATGCTGATGTTTTGGGACATGAAGGCTGGACCTTCCAGGGCAGAGGTAGTCAAACTGCGGCCCTCCAGAAGTCCATGGACTACAATTCCCATGAGCCCCTGCCAGCTGGCAGGGGCTCCTGGGAATTGTAGTCCATGGACTTCTGGAGGGCCGCAGTTTGACTACCCCTATTCCAGGGCAACAGCCTCGATAGATATCGGAATCCCTCCTGGGTCCACCTTGATAATAGAATTGCCTTTTCCGTTTCTCTCTCTCTCCACTTCGATCTATAAATGTTATCGACAAACAGATTTTTCACAAGCCGAGATTCCGGAGCTGTCTCTTCCCTGAAGAAAACTACCCCTGAATGTTCAGCTTTGGGGGAAAGGAAGCAGGCCAGCTTATTCTTCCCATTAAATAATAAAATAAAATAAAATAAAATAAAATAAAATAAAATAAAAACACTGCTGATCACCTATCAACTAAATATTTGCCGTTATGTTAATTGATCCCATATTTCATTTAAATTAAATATAGATAACAATCACTCGCGTTCCCGGTAACAATTATGGCCACGGTTGCCTTGGTAACAGGGCTTCCTTCCTCTTGCAAAGCTTGGTTCGCTTTGCTTTTCGGTAAGGCCCGGTCTCCAGCAGGTCTAAATTTGTGTGAAAGGGGAAGGTAGTTCATTCTACGGGACAGGTTGGTAGGGGGAACCAGCTGTGACCTTGCATCAGCCCTGGATACAGCCCTATCAATGGGAAAGAACGCATCTTTCTTCTCCTGGTTTTGACGGCATTCCAGAACCAGCATGGCGTAGTTTTTAGGAGCAGCGGCTTCTAATCTGGCGAGCTGGGTTTGATTCCCCGCTCCTCCACATGCAGCAAGCTGGGAGACCTTGGGTTTGTCACAGTCCTGTTAGAACTGTTCTTATAAAGCAGTTCTGTCAGAGCTCTCTCAGCCTCACCTTCCTCACAGGGTGTCTATTGGGGGGAGAGGAAAGGAAGGAGACTTAAGTTCTTTTGGGCAGTGAAAATCAGGGTATAAAAACCAACTCCTCTTCTTTTGCAACACAAGCAGCAGCTAGTCAGATGTTCCCACTCGGTAATGTCTGTTAGGAGGGCCTGCTGACAAGGAACGTGATGGCTGCCATATTGTAGCCATCTGCATTGGGAAGGCTTCACCAGCTCCTGTGAACCAGGTAGTGATTGGTGGGGTATTTGGTGACTGTAGGAGAGAAGCGTGATCCGGAGTGAAGTAAATAAATCTCCTAAAAAGCGAATTGCAAAAACAGAAAAGAAAGGGAAAGGTATTTATTCAAGTAGATCCCGTTCAGATTCTGATTGCGGTTGAAGGAGAGAAAGAAGCCTAAATCTGAAGTGAGCTTTCCCTATCCAGCTTGTCCAGTATCATACATGTGGGCCTAGGAGGGCACTGTCTCTACAGGAGAGACATGCATCTCCGTGGAAGGCCATGTGACGGGAGGGAAAGGACAAAGTGTGTGAGAGAAAGAGAGTCAGAAGGTGGCTCCCAGGTTAAGACAAAGAGAGGCACCCTATTCAAGGAGATAACAGCTGTAAACTCTTAGAATGAAATAGCACCCTCCTCAATGTTGCATTCTCCAGTAGTGATGACTGAAGCACACTGTTTTGCGAGAGTTTTACAAGGATGTGTCTGCATTCAGTGTACTAGGAAGACCTAGGCTGGCATTGCAGCAACACGACCAGCAATTCCGATATACGAAAAATCAAATTCACTCCCACCCATTTGGGAAACCCTTCCAGGGCTGTCAAGAAACCCCAGGGTTTCACGAAACCAGAGTTGAGAAAGCGTGAAGTCCGTGATGTTCGGTTGGGCTCAGGGGACGCTCCAAGTTGCTGAGTGACCCTTTGTCAGAAGAATATTCAAGAGCTGATCCGCAGGGGATCCAGAATCTCATCCAGGGGAGGGGCACAACCCCCCAGCAGCGTCCCCTTTTCTTTCTCCCACATCTTTTCTGTGCTGCTCATCCAAACTGTGGACATTTTATGCGGCATTTGCCGGGTGTCACGGAGCGCTTGGAAACACATTCCGTTGATGAATGGAAGGCCGGCGATTAGGAAACTCTCAAGCGGTTAGGCATTCCGTGCTAGGCTCTTTAGGATGCCGTTTCCGTGACAAAACGCCGTTCGGAATATCCTCACATTGTGCTTCATTGAATTTGGTTAATGGCCCCGGCTTGTAATTATTTTGTAGTTTGCAATTTGCCTTTCAGAACTATCACTCAGCCAGTTTATTAGGATATGATTTATAAGAGAAACTTCATTAGAAGTGTTAATCATGGTGTCTGGATGGGAAATTAAAACACACTCATCAGGATTACAAATGGCCAGATTTCCATTTGCTTTTCCCCGCATAAAGGTGCAAATTAGCATGAGGCTTAAAGTGGGTCGCTTGGATTCCGAGCCGGCGGAACACGGCAAAAGGGAAGACAGCGGATATGCTCTTCCTAGGATCTACCGATCTCAGAATTTGGGGTTTTCCGAGTGGGATAGTGGTGGTAACTGTGTTGGTCTTCAACAGAACAGCCTTACGCTCTGGGGGTGATAATTTATTGGTCGTTCCCAGCCCCAGGGAAGCACGCCTGGCCTCGACCAGGGCCAGGGCCTTTTCGGTCCTGGCCCCGACCTGGTGGAATGAGCTCCCGGAGGAGCTACGGGCCCTGAGGGAGATTTCAGTGTTTCACAGGGCCTGCAAAATGGAGCTCTTCCGCCATATCTATGGTTAAGGCCGGGGTCAGTGAGGAAGATCAAAGTGCCCCCCCCTCTATTTATCACCTGGAGGTTGGCAACCCTAACTGAGAAAAGGGCTTGATCGCTTCTCACAGTTAGAGTGGTTCCTCAGTGGAACAGGCTTCCTCGGGAGGTGGTGGGTTCTACTTCTTTGGAAATGTTTCAGCAGAGGCTGGATCGCCATCTGACAGAGAGGCTGATTTTATGAACTGAGTCAGATTGGGAGTGGGTGGGCAGGAAGGGATGTGCCAGTGTTTCTCTCCTGTGGCCCTTCCTTGCAAACCCAGGGAATTGCTGATTGCCAATGTGCGATGGTAGGTGAATTCTCTCCAGACCACGCTGGATTTGGAGATTTTTTGGTGGAAGAGGATCACTTGGGCATGAAATTGGGGTCACCGTTGGTGGGCAGGCAGTTGTGAGTTCCTGCATTGTGCAGGGGGTTGGACTAGATGACCCTGGAGGTCCCTCCCATGATTCTAGGACTGCCGTCCAAATCCAGTCCAGTCTTCTTTTCCGTGGCTTGCTTCGGAGTGTTTAACAATAAGCAGATCTGGCCAGGGATTTGCCACACTTCATCCAGCTTAACCCTTGGAGGGCAATCCTGGGGGCTCCTCCCAGTGCCTAAACGACAAAGCAGGCCTGCTCATTCTCTCCGTACAACACAGACTTCAATGTAAAGAGAAGGAGCTACATTCTGTGCTCTGGCTCACGTCCACAGGCGGACATAAACCATCCATCCACAAGATAACGGGCCGTCCCTCTTCGTTTCTGGAACGGGCTGACTCACGGGGTCAGAAGTTTCCCACCGCATTCTCGCTTCTGTTGCAGCCCCAAGGTTCGAGTCGCAGCAAGAAACTCCACTAACCTTTTGTCTGACTTGTTGGAAAGGCGTGCTGAGGTTCAGGGACGCCCTCCCAACATCCGGCCCCTCTCGCTGCGTCTGAACTCAGTTGGCTGGGTCTCCGCACTGATATTAAAAATGTTACGGTGGCAGGAGGCGATAAATGAAGGTCGTTCAGGATGTGCTTTGACCTTGTCTGCTACAGCCAAGAGTGAAACCTCCTGCAAGGCTTCTGTATGTCAGAAGTCCATTCTGGCTCACAAGATCAAGAGGAGAGAGTTGAGGTTTCCATCGTGCCTCTTCCAACACCTCCTGGCTCCTTAGGGGGGGGGGTGGCACCGCCTTCCTGGCTTCCGTGACAAACGTCTCATCCGTGCAAACGTTAAGGCGTTATTTGGGCCTTGTTCCCATGATCCTCCTCCTCCTTGATTCAGTCAATTGACCAGGAAAGAAGAAAATAACACAGAGATAAAACAGAAACCAAGCACAAGCAGGGAAAGCACGATATTAGCAAATTGCTCCAACAACACTGGTCAGGATTTAGGTCCTGGAGGCTGGTGATGAAGCAGAGGAGGAGGAAGAGCTTCAGCTGGGCAGGAGCCTGAAAGCTGTGAACAAGAGGCAGCCCCAGGGCAGAAGACCCGAGTTCAAATCGATCTGAATTCAACAGGATTGACAATGGAATAAAAAAAGTAAGTGCAGACTCTGCCCAGATTAGAGGCCTCCCCTTTTAACCACTACACCACGCTGCCTCTTAGCAGGAAACCCCTAAGTCTCAGGCGGAGAATTGCCCAGCTGGCTGCTTGTTACAACCAAAGGTTGAAGGATACGTCTGAGTCCAAAACACCCATTCCCCGCCCCCCCGGGGGGGAACAATGATTGGGTAGAGCAGTGGTTCTCAACCTGGGGGTTCGGGACCCCTTTGGGGGTCAAACAACCCTTTCACAGGGGTTGCAGCATGGCAAGCAGCTTGGCTCAGGGGGTCACCATCCACACAACAGCCTTGCGAGGTAGATAGAGATAGAGCGTTCGTCTGTCTGGAGCAGCGGAAAAGAGCGAGATCGGCATGATGGGACAAGAGGCAGAACTGAGCTGAGAAACCCAGGAAAAACAACAATTTCTATACAACCATGAACCATGGATCTTCACACCATTGGTCAGTTTTGGCTTAATTTCTGTGAAAGAACCCTTGCCTAATTTTATGGTTGGGGGTCCCCACAACAGGAGGAACTGTATTAAAGGGTCGCGGCCTTAGGAAGGTTGAGGACCACCGGGGGAGAGACCATTGAGTCAATTGAGTGGTGTGTTGGTTTAGTGTGACAGCGCCCAACTTTGAATGCTCTGTTAAAAAGTCTGCAGAATATTGCAGAGTGGGAAAGGGCGTGGGGAAAAGAGGCGTTGTAGGAAGCACTGTGGCCATTTTAAACAGCGTACCGCAGCGAATCAGAAGCTCGACGAAGGGGTAGAAAACAGAAAGAGAGGAATATCCATCAAAGCAGCTGAACCACACTCTGCTAACCGAATGCAAATGGAACAGGTAGGAACAGGTCAATATATTCCATGGTCAGCCGGTTGATAAAACGGATCTGTCTGGAACAGGGGTAGTCAAACTGCGGCCCTCCAGATGTCCATGGACTACAATTCCCATGAGCCCCATGGGCTCATGGGAATTGTAGTCCATGGACATCTGGAGGGCCGCAGTTTGACTACCCCTGGTCTGGAATCACAGCAAAGCTCCCATTAGCAACCGGTTACTGAAGCAGAATGCAAAATCGGTTTGAAAACGGTCTCTGTTTAAGATGTAATAAAATAAAAGTGTAAATTAGTACCAGCTAAAGAGCTGCTCTCAGGTAGGGGGAGATTTAAATTAAAACCTTTCCTCATCTCGCCTCACCTTTCATTTTAAATATTGATTCCTGTGATTTATTCGTAGCCCAAGAAAATAATGAACTAACGTTAATTGCACCTTGAGCTTTCCGGCAGATAGAAACCTTCTAAATGCTGGGCTTAAAATAGATGCTCGGGGGTACTAAATGCAGCTAATGAATGAAGATTAACAATTTAACGTCCTGCGATTGATAGTCCGGAGGAAGATACTAAAATTTATCGATTCGGCGGAATTTACTGTAATTCCAGCTCTATGCCGGCCTGTTTTGCAGGTGGAAACTTTAATTACATTGGACCGGTATCCTAAGAACAGGCCTTATTCTTATACAGTACATTGGGAAATCATGACATCTGCAGGGGTTTACTGCTAAGAGGCAGCGTGGTGTAGTGGTTAAAAGGGGTGGCCTCTAATCTGGGCAGAGTCTGCACTTGCTTTGTTTATTCCATTGTCAATCCTGTTGAATTCAGATCGATTTGAACTCGGGTCTTCCTCTCCCCCCCCCCCAATGAAACAGAAAAGTGTTCTGCACGTGGTTAGAGTAGTCCAGAAGGAGGGTGGGGAGCCAAGCTTCTGTGAGAGGAACGCTATCAGGGCTGTGATGAGCCCAAGGTCACCCAGCTGGCTGCATGTAGAGGAGCTGGAAATCAAACCCAGCTCACCAGATTAGAAGTCACCACTCGTAACCACTGCAAGCTGGCTCCCAAAGGACCCAAAGTGGGTTACATCACTCTTGTCGCCTCCATTTTACCCTCCTGACAGCCCTGCGATGTAGGTTAGGCTGAGGTTGTGTAGTGGGGCCAGGGACACTCAGCAAGCTTCCATGTCAAAATCAGGAAAAAGTGTGTTTCTACATGTGGTTGTATCCTGTGGATGACTGCACAGCCAGTGTGGTGCTGTAGTGTAAGAAGGTTCTGGAAGACCCAGATTCGAATCCCCACATAGCCATGAAGCTTGCTGAGAGATCTTGGACCCGTGGTGTTCTTTTGAGCTTATCGTACCTCGCAGGGTTGTTGTGAAGGTGAAAATAGGGACAGGAGGACCACGCCTACTGCTCTCAGCTTCCTCAAAGGGCGAGCTAAAAATGTGCTATGCAAGATTCCTGTGAAGATAATGGGACCGAAATAAATGTATAATTTTAAGCAGGGTTTCTGAGAGCCCCAAGGCCTTCACTCGTACGTGCTTATAGTGACTCCTACAACAATCTTGTAAGGTAATCCAGTATTGTCTTCCCACATAACGCCCTGGGTACTGTGGTGTAAATTGTATTACTGAAAGTGTCACTAGGTGGCACTATATGTGGAAGCTAGAGGAAGGCAAAGGGAAAATAAATTTGGGTTCGCCTTTAGCGTGACATCTCAGGTGGGTGAGGCAGATAGACAGAGGCTTACCTGAGGCAATTTGGGAGGTTTTCCTCCTGGCAGGGAAAGAAAAAAAAAAGATACAGGAATCTTTTCTCCAGGGAAAGTAGCTGGCAGGGGCTACTTTCTGGTTATTGGCAAGAAGAGAGAGGGTTAAGCAGCTCCCAAGCTCGTCTGCTGACCTTCTGGCCTCCGTTACAGCCCGCAAGGCTGCTTTTCAGTGGGAAGGAAGCGTGTCAAGAGAGCCATGTTGCATCTCTGGTGTGTCACTGCACTTTGGTCCCCAGGCAGCTGCAGAACTGGAGACGTCGTGTACATGCTTGGCCAGTTCCTTCCTTCCTCCTCTCTCGCTTCCTTCCTTCCTTCCTTCCCCGATCCCCTCCCTCCTTGATAAAAAAACTGATTTAAATGTTAAAAAGTACAGTAAAAGTAAAAATATTGAAAAGTACTGCACCCACCGCTGCTCCCCTCCCTCCCGTCCGATGACCCACCATGGACAACCACTCTTTGGGTACAGTTTTCTAACCAGTTCCCTTTCCACCTCACCATCCACAAATCCAGCCTGCAGGCCTCCAGCTAGCCCAGCAGAACTTCACGGGGAGGCTTGTCAAAAGCCTTACTGAATGCATGACCTCCCATCCAGCTTCTGGTTTGGGGCCGCAGGGATGTGGCGCAAAGAGATGATTCTGAACCGCTTGCTCCCCCTCATATTTTCCCACCGGAGGGCCAGCATCCATTGACAGCCCTAGCTATATTTTAAGGCAGCCTTCCTGGGGTTAGAAGCCGAATTCTTTGTGCCCTGGCCTATGGACATCTAGGGCAGGGGTAGTCAAACTGCGGTCCTCCAGATGTCCATGGACTACAATTCCCAGGAGCCCCCTGCCAGCGAATGCTGGCAGGGGGCTCCTGGGAATTGTAGTCCACGGACATCTGGAGGGCCGCAGTTTGACTACCCCTGATTTAGGGTTTCCAGATCTGGGTGGGGAAGTATCTGGAGAATTTGGGGGTGGAGCCTGTCCGGGTAGAATCCCGGACAGTCCCTCCCTTCCAAGCAGCCATTTTCTCCAGCCGAACTGATCTCTGTTACAGACTCTGTTCTTAGGCGCAAGAAGTCCGTAGTCAGTCGTGTCGCTTCCTGCGTCTAGAATTCTGGATCACAGTCATAAACGGCCGGGCCTCCCTCTCCGGGGCACAGAAGAGCTGTTATTTTTCACAGCCTTTACAGCAAACATTTAAGGATCCGAAAGCTATTATTGCGGCCCTCTGTTAATCTTCTTTTTCTGCATGCTAAACATACAGCCGGATTCATAATGGCACCACAGGGAGTGATAAAGATGAGCCTCGTGTCAGCAAGGCACCCGGCATCCGCGTTAACCCAGCAATTCACTCCGCAGCGGAGGTTACTATATTGTCCGCGTATATTTTTTGCTGAGGCCCATAAATCACAGAGGAAGGTAACAGGTGATTTTGCCTCTTCCAACCCCCGGAGGAGGAAGGCGACCAGCAACAGCAGACTGGGTGGGGCTCCAGCTTTTCGGAAGCTAGTTGGATGAAGAGTTGCAACAGCAAGGTTCCTGGAGTCTGGGAGGGTGGGGTTTAGGGAGGGGAGGGACCTCGGGAGAGCCTAATGACGGAATTGGAGAATCATAGAGTTAGAAGGGGCCTCCAGGGTCATCTAGTCCAACCCCCTGCAGAATGCAGGAAATTCACAACTACCTGCCCACCGACAGTGACCCCAATTCCATGCCCAAATGATGACCTTCTACCCACCCACTCATAATCTGCCTAAGTTCACAGATTCAGCAGTCTAGAAAAACTGGAATAAACATTTTAAATAAATAAGTGATTTATGTAGTCTGGAGATCCTCAGCCCCCCACCTGGGGGTTGGTCAACCTACCTGGAACCCTTCAGTAAGCATTCTGCCACGCTTTCGCATGGCAGCCAGTGTGTTGTAGTTGTTAAGGATCAACAGCCTCTAATCTCATAGAATCATAGAGTTGGAAGGGGCCACACAGGCCATCTAGACCAACCCCCTGCTCAACGCAGGATCAGCCCAAAGCATCCTAAAGCATCCAAGAAAAGTGTGCATCCAACCTTTGCTTGAAGACTGCCAGTGAGGGGGAGCTCACCACCTCCTTAGGCAGTCTATTCGACTGCTGAAATACTCTGACTGTGAAATTTTTTTCCTGATATCTGTAGAATTGGGTTTGATTCCCCACGCCTCCTCCTCCACAGGCAGCCAGCTGGGTGACCTTGGGCCAGTCCCAGTTTCTCTCAGAGCTCTCCCAGCCTCTCCTCCCTCACAGGGTGTCTGTTGTGGGGAGAGGAAGGGAAGGCGATTGGAAGCTGCTTTGAGACTCCTTTGGGTAGAAAAAAGCGGCATAGAAGAACCAACTCTTCTTCTTCAGTAATAACAGGGCTCTCTCAGCCTCACCTACTTCACAGGGGGTCTGTTGTGGGGAGAGGAAGGGAAGGCGATTATAAGCTAGTTCGAGACTCAGGTAGAAAACAGAAGGCTATGAAAAAACAGCTCTTCCTCCACCTCTTCCTCCTCCTTCTCCTCTGCTGTCTTCTCTCTCTGTCTCTCTTACCCACAAAAAAACCTGACAGCGAGGCGGGAACTGTGCCAAGTGAAGTGTATTTTTATTCTGTGTCAAAGTTCATTAAGGACTCCTCGCTGCTTTAAATATTTGTATTGTTCTGCTGTGTAATTTTATATTGTCCTACTCTATCTTTCATGTTTAATAGTTGCCACTGATGAAAGCGTTTGAAAACGCCTTAAAATAACCAGTACATGTTTTGTCACCCTTTTTTGGAATACTTTGAAATTGACATCCTTCTGCTTATGACAGTGACCCATTATGCACGGGGGTTTTAGCGCACATTCGGGGTGGAATGGCGGCGACTAAAATCACGGATAACGCACGGAGCCGGCTGCAACCGGCTGCAGCTTCGGTGCATGCCGCCGAAAAAGCCGCGTCAGTGAAACGCGGAAGAAAGCGCAGCTTCCGAGTGAGCGGGGTGCAACCAGAAGCGGCGCCCGGATCGGCGCGTGCATAATCGGTTACTCTGGGTTTTGCCGCTGTCGCGCCCCGCCCCGTGCATAACCGGTATGCGTCGCGTCTTCCCCCTCCGCGTTTTCCACGTGACCCGAAATCGCCGTTTCGGCGGCCGTGCATAATGGGCCAGTGTTCGAAATGTGGAAAAGGGTTCTCCTTGATGAACTTTGACACAGAGTAAAAATACATTGACTTTGGCACCGTTCCAGCCTCGCTGTCAGTTTTTCGGGTCTTCGGCTACAAGCTCCGCTGACAGGTCGATTCTCCAGTTGCAGAAGGGATCCTGGCCGCTGTTACTATATCCTTTGCAAGCCCATTATACGTTTTAAAATTATTTGGTGTCATATTTAATAACATACACTTTGTATCCAACACAAATTTAACTTTCCGTGTCTTGCCAGGCATCACTGATGGAGTTTGGTCAGGAGGCTGTCTTGTTGTGAGCCACATACTTGGTCTACCGAGGTCTGTCTACCCCAACCTTTCTCAACTTTTAAACCGTTGAGAACCCCCCCTGAAATATTCTTCAGGCTTCAAGGAACCCCAGAAGTGGTGCAATCGTGCAGAATATGGTTGGGAAGCAGAGCTGTGGACACGCCTACCTGGGCCCCCTTCCCATCCCTCCAGGCCCGTCATTGGCCATTTTGGGAGGGTGGGTGGGTCGGCATGACCACATATGGTCACACCACTCAATAAATGTTTAACAAATTCTAAAAGTATATATAAAAAATTAACTCCCACCCATTCAGGAAACCCTTCCAAGGCCTTCAAGAAAACCCAGGGTTTCATGAAACCCTGGTTGATAAAGCCTGGTCTATCCTGATGGGTAGCATCTCTCCAAGATTTCAGGCAAATGTCTTTCCCACCCCTTTGCTACCTGATCATTTTACCTGGAGATGCCAGGGATAACCTGAGCAAAAATATTGAACTGGGAGGGGTGGGTCCCAGGGAAGAAACAAATATAGGATAATACAGATGCTCTGGGAAACCAATATGGCAATAAAATATCCGAATTAGACTTATATAGATTTCCCTGATTCAGGTACGCCTGAAGCGCCACGAGCTAAGTTTAGCTATTGTATGACCTTGTAAGTCTCTGTTTCATCTCTTTTTTAAACAAGTTTAATGCTATAGAATAACAATATTAGCTTGTTATATTGTTTACAATCATTGTGAAATATCTTTACTCCTGTTTTTAGAATCATTTGAATATTGTATTTCTATTTTAGATACTCTGTCAAGAGATTCCTTAATAAGTTGAAGTTGGTCCTTAAATATAAAGCATTGCTTCTTAATTTATAAAATATAAAATATATCCGAATTAGACTTATATAGATTTCCCTGGTGCGTCTGAAGTGCCACAAGCTAAGTTTAGCTACTATATGACCTTGTAAGTCTCTGTTTCATCTCTTTTTTAAACAAGTTTAATGTGATTGAATAACAATATTAGCTTGTTATATTGTTTACAATCATTGTGAAATATCTTTACTCAGAATAATTTGAATATTGTATTTCTATTTTAGATACACCATCAAGAGATTCCTTAATAAGTTGAAGTTGGTCCTTAAATATAAAGCATGTATTCATGACCATTGCTTCTTAATTTTTTAATATCAATGTTGAACAACAACTAATTTTACTTTTGCATTTTCTAAGAACCGTCCCTTGAAAAAGCTGTAGGGCAAAATGTGTCTGAAATAAGACTTGTCTGAAATAAGAATAAAAGAATTACTGAAACTGAAGAGAGAAGACTCTATATAGGGATAACCTGAGAGCTTTGAAAGGCAAAGATGTCCTATCACGTGCCACAGTCTCCAGCCAATACAAGAGTGAATTGGTACATTTTATCTCTCACTGAGAGCCTCTTGTGGCACAGAGTGGTAAGGCAGCAGACATGCAGTCTGAAAGCTCTGCCCATGAGGCTGGGAGTTCGATCCCAGCCGCTGGCTTAAGGTTGACTCAGCCTTCGATCCTTCCGAGGTCGGTAAAATGAGTACCCAGCTTGCTGGGGGGTAAACGGTAATGACTGGGGAAGGCACTGGCAAACCACCCTGTATTGAGTCTGCCATGAAAACACTAGAGGGCATCACCTCAAGGGTCAGACATGACCCAGTGCTTGCACAGGGGATACCTTTACCTTTTTTACCTTTTTATCTCTCACTGATATTTCCCCCTGCCATAATGAGTAAAAGGTTGAGGGTTGAGGGTTCCGCCATCTTTACTTGCTGTTGATTGTTGCTGTTATAGTCCTTTTAATGGGGTTTTTAGTGGGACATATGTAAACCACCACGAGCCTTTGGGAGTGACGGTCAATAAATCGAATAAATGAAATAAAAATAAATAAAATAAATAAAGGGTGCTGTAGAAGTGCAGTAACTCTCCCCACCCCCCCTGTAGCTATGGAGTAAGAGGCTATAGTAATTCTTTGGCAAGGAGTAACTAAAGAAACTTGCTTGGGACACTGAATATGCTCTGCCCCAAGAAACACTTTAGTAATTTTCTTGCATTTGAAACTTGAAGCTGGCATCGGCCTTTAGCATCATGACTTGATGGGAAAATAACAAAAAAACAATTGGGCTTTCTGCACAAAAAGTCTTGTAAAGGTTTTTTGTTGTTGTTCCTTGCCCTCCTTCTCTTGTGATCCATTTGTTGTTTCTGGACCTAGAAGTTGTGTATGATAATAATAAGAAGAAGAATAAGAAAAAAATGTCTTTAACTCCTTGGAACATTAACTTTTCTTTATAGAGGATTCATTTGCACAAAAACTGCTTTTTATACCCTGCTTTTCTCTACTCAAAGGACTCCCAAAGTGGCTTTACAAACACCGTTCCCTTCCTCCCTTCCTTCCTACACCAGACATCATGTTAGGCAGGTGGGGCTGAGGTTTTCTAACAGAAAAAGCTCTGTGCAAACAGCCCTAAGAGAACTGTGGCTAGAAGATGTGTGTCGATGCTGATTCATTATGCATTCAGAGCAGCAAAAGATTGCAAGTCTAACCGGGTTTACTATTCACTCATTACTTTCGAGGTCAAAAACCGCATACCCATATCTAGTTCCATTAAGTCCTGTTTATCCACCGGCCTCAGCCTCTTTTAGAATTCTTAGAGTGTTGACTCTGTTGTTCAAGACTTGCCCTTGCAAAAGAGGTTTAAAGTCAGTGAACGATGCACACAATTGACTTCTACAGCACGCCATCCCATTAGAAAATTTTGTTTTCAGACTGACAAGCCGACTGAGCAGCGTGGCATTGAGAAGAACACGAGAAGAGCACAGCAGGATCAGATGCATAGTCTGTCGAGTCAAAATCCTGGATCTCTCAGTCGTCAGCCTGATGCGTTGAGCAGGGGGCTGGACTAGATGGCCGGTATGGCCCCTTCCAACTCTATGATTCTGTGATGCACTGGTAGGGTCACCTGCAGGTACACAGAGGAGGAAAGCTTCCCTTTGTTACTCCTCAATGGTGTTGAAGTATACTAATTTCTGAATTCACTTGCCTCTGTGTAACAGCACTTGGACCTCTGGGGGGCAGGGGAGGGGCTCCTATTCTAGTACTAATCAGGGCCAACCTTGCTTAGCTTCCAAGATCTGTCAAGATGGGCCTAGGCTGGGCCACCCAGGTTAGGACAGCATCAACTGTAATCCCACCAAGAGCAAAGGAACTGGATTAATTTGCAATTCAGCCCCTTTATTTTCAACAGGATACAGGTGGTAGATAGGAATGGGCATGAACTAGTTGCTGAAGTAAAGTCTGTCACAAATTTCAGCCAGTTCATTCATGAACTGAATAGCAGACACAAACTTTCATAAATTTTGATGCGCTTTATGGCAGTTTGTAGCACTTCACGGAGATTAGAAGGCAGGGGTTTAAGCCCCTGCTTTCTGCTCTTCATGAAAAACAGCCCTGCTGTTTGGTTTAAATGACTGGGAACTATTTAACCGCCTGCTTTCAGCTCAGCGGTTTGGTATATATGGCTCCAAGCCATTTAAACCCCTGCTTTCTATTCCCAAGAAAAAACGGCAGGGAGTAGACAGTAGGAGTTAAAACTTCAAATGGGTCACAAAACCATGAGAACCAGTTCAGTTCATGAACCAACCTCCCGGTTTGTATGGGTTTGTGATGCCATTTGTAGTTCAGCCACAGACCATAAACCAAACTGCAGAAATCAAGTTCATGCTTATCCCTAGTGGTAGAAATTGCCATCAAGTCGTAGCTGGCTGGTGACTTGGTAGGATTTAAAGCAAAAGATGTTCAGAAGCGTTTTGCCATTGCCAGGTTCTTCCCCATGACACTGGTCATCTAAATACTAACCAGGATTGACCCTGCATAGCTTCTGAGATCTGACAGCATGAACCACCAGTGGATTTGTCTCCAACAGGTCCTGTCAGACCAATCTGGTTTCCTTTTTTGACCAAGTAACAAGGTTTGAAGAAGGTTTGGTTTGCTGGATCGTGGAAATTCGATTGATGTCGTTTACTTGGATTTTAGTAAAGCTTTTGATAAGGTTCCCCATGATGTTCTGATGGACAGATCTGAATTTTCAGATAGTTAGGTGGATAGGGAATTGGTTGGAGAACTGCACTCAAAGAGTTGTTGTCAATGGTGTTTCATCAGACTGGAGGGAGGTGAGTAGCGGGGTACCTCAGGGCTCGCAGTAATGGGTTTAAACTTCAAGTACAACGATATAGGCTAGATATCAGGAAAAAACTTTTCACAGTGAGAGTAGTTCAGCAGTGGAATAGGCTGCCTAAGGAGGTGGTGAGCTCCCCCTCACTGGCAGTCTTCAAGCCAAGGTTGGATACACACTTTTCTTGGATGCTTTAGGATGCTTTGGGCTGATCCTGCATTGAGCAGGGGGTTGGACTAGATGGCCTGTATGGCCCCTTCCAACTGTATGGCCCCTTCCAATATGATTCTAAGATTCTAGGATGGAAGACAGTCTGGGCCAGGGGTAGTCAAACTGCGGCCCTCCAGATGTCCATGGGGCTCATGGGAATTGTAGTCCATGGACATCTGGAGGGCCACAGTTTGACTACCCCTGGTCTGGTCCATCTAGGGCCGAGCAGCTTCAAACTCCCAATGGAAGCAATGGAACCAGATTTTGTTTATAATTCAGCCCGTTTGATTTTCACAGGATCTTAGCACTCATTTGGATGGACTGTATTCCTGTTCCTTTCTAATGCATATTTTGCAACAAGGAATTTGTTTGTTTTGTTTTAGCTCTTTAAAAACCGTTGAAACCTCCTACGGCCTGTTCTGTTCTCAGATCGAGAGGGACATTAGAAAAGCAAACAGCATCTGAGCCCAGTCTGCACCGAACCATGAGCGATACGAACAGATATTGGCGGGAGGGGGGAAACCCGGTGTTTTTATTTCCAGCCTCTATCAGTCTTTTAGAATTTGCATAAATATTGCAGAGCAATACTAAACTTCCATTATTAATGACTCCGTTGAACTTTGCAAGGATGTGGTGGCAGTTGAGCGATTACAGTTTTAAAGATAGTTCGGCTCCCGTCATAAATAACCTAAAAAGGTCACCCAGTCTGTCCTTAGCGGTGTCCCACGAAAGAGAGCGTACTTAAAAGAAGAAATAATTCCCTGTCACTGCAACAAGGTTTTGGCCACAATTAATTGTAAAGAAAATCAAAATACTAGTTGGCCACTTATCAGCAATTTTTAAGCTTTGGTTGAGGATAGCGGGGTTTATGTTTGGTGCTTCTGGCTCTGGCTCAGGGCCCAAAGAAATCAAATTGGGCTCAACCAAGGCCGGGGCGTTCGACACGCTCTACCTCAGGCTTTTTCAGTCCCGGCCTGGTGGCAGATTTTACCTCAGGCTTTCTCAACCAAGTTTTTTTCCAGCAATTATTGTAAAAGTAACTAGGTTCTTGCTGGCAATATTAAATGAAAACCTTTTTGCGATGGAATCTACATCTGGAACTGTTTGAAATTTTTGTTGCATGTTTTGCAATTTTATGCCAATAAAGGTATTCTGATTCTGAACCATGGTTTTGTGAAACTCTGGGGTTACTCGATAGCCCTGGAAGGGTTTCCCGAATGGGTGGGAGTTAATTAATTTTTAAAGATATTTTAAACATTTGCTAAACAGTTGTCAGAGTTTAACAAACAAATCCCACATATATATCCCCTAACATCGCCCATCTCTGCCACATATATGGTCATGTCGACTCCCTCTCTCAAAATGACCAATGATGGGCCTGGAGGGGGTGGGAAGGGGAGGGGCCCAGGGTGGGCGTGTCCACAGCTCTGCTTCCCAGCCATATTCTGCACGATCGTGCCACTTGAGCCTGAAGAATGTTTCGCCAGGCCTATGGTTGAGGCCTCAAGAAAATCTAATTTCAGCTGACCTTCCAGCCTGCCTCCCTCTAGTCAACCCGATTAATGAGTTGACATCTCTATGTCCTGCCCTCTTGTCTCTCTGCAGACAAAATGCAGAGCTGGGCAAATTGCAGGACTGGGCAAGGACTGCTATGTTTTATCCTATGGCGAAGATTCTATTTATGTATTCCAGTGGTATTTAATTTTTTTAGAAGGAATGATGCAGTTGGCAAAGATTCTACTTATGTATTCTAGTGCTATTTAATTTTCTTTAGCATGTATGTAGTTAAAAAAATATATATATATAAATAAATGGGTAGCCGTGTTGGTCTGAAGCAGCACAACAAAATAGAGTCCGAGAGCACCTTTAAGACCAACAAAGCTTTATTCAAGGCGTGAGCTTTCGCGTGCAGACTAAATGAAAAACCATCATAACTGTGGAGATATAAGGCAAAAGCAAATTATGGCAAATGAGTAAACTGTGTCATAATATCAAAAGTAAACCATATGATGCCATATGATAATTCTTTGGTAAAACAGGACAGTTTTAGGAGATGGTGCCTGATCTGTGGACGAATGCTCATGAAATCCCCTTAAACTGAGTCTACCTTTTGGCCCATCAAAACTGACTAGCACTTTATAGATTGAGGACCGAATCAGGTTCAAGGTTTTGGTTCTTACCTTTACGGCCCTAAAGCAGGCTTACTCAACCAGGCTTTCATGAAACCCAGGGGTTTCTTGATGGCCCTGGAAGGGTTTCCTGAATGGGTGGGAGTTAATTAATTTTTAATATATTTTCTAAATTTGTTAAACATTTATTGGGTGATATGAACATGATATGGTCATGTCGACCCATTGCCCCCCCTCCCTTTCCAATGATAGGCGGGGGGTGGGAAAGGGAGGGGCCCTAGGTGGGCATGTACACAACTATGTATCTCAACCATATTCTGCATGATTGCACCACTTCTGGGGTTTCTCAAGGCCTGAAGAACATTTCAGGGGGTTCTCAGTAGTAAAAAGGTCAGGAAAAGCTTCCCTAAAAGGTCTTGGACCTTTGCACCAGAAAGACTACCTTCTCCACTATGCCCTGCCCCCCCTAAAGAAATCTACCAGCAAAAGTGAATATCTGCCCAAGATCCCAGGCCCCTTAGAAGTCATATTGGTCTCAAGCAGAGCCTTTCAGCTCTGGCACTGGCCTGGTGGAACATTCTTCTGAGTGAGACTTAAAACAGTTCCGTGGAGCCTGGCGGAACAGCTGTGTTTTGCAGACTGAGGCCTACAGATACCGCCAATAAGCTGGCATCCCAACACAAATGACAAGCATCAGAACACCCCCTCAATATTCTAACCACAAAGCACTCTTTCTGTTCCTTCTCTCCCATCAGAAAGAAGGTGGTAAATTCCATGATAATTTTAGACTGTTTAAAAATGTTGAAAATGTTTTAATGTTTTATTGCCATGAAGTCTTGTAAGCCGCCCTGAGGGAAGGGCGACATATACATTTGAAAATATATAAATAAAAACTTGTGTCATTTCTTCTGTTCACAGCCGTGAGAGACAGAATAAATATTTGTCTGCTCTACCACTGGAAATGCACCTGCCATTCATCACCAATCTTGACATATTTATTCCCTCTACCAGATTTTTGATGTGGAAACACATCTTATGCTGCGTTCGGGGGCTGGAGGGAAGTAGAAATGACTACGGAAGTGACATATGTCTGTCTGGCCCCCTCGGCCGTTCCTCTCCAGCCCCCAAATATGGCATAAGAAATCACACAGACTCAGCATTGGATGAAGAAGATGAGGATGATTATGATGGTGAGGAGGAGGAGACTGAAGGAGGCCCTATCTGAAGGGGTTGCATGGCAAAATGCAACAAGTATACAAACAAGGCATTTCTCTTTTTCAATTGCCCAAGAGCAGGTGAGCTTCAAAGCAAGTTCCTAGGGCAGCAATTTAGCATAGTGTATCCACTGCGTTTGCCAATCAGATCACATTCAGTGTTCAACCGTCTCATGTTAAATGCTCACGTAATCTAATAACCTGACATGCCAAATTGCAGCAGGCAAGCAAAAAACCTCACATGCTGAATCACAAAACATTAATCCTGTAGAAGACAGATGTCATCTCCTTTATCCCCCCTATTGTTGTATTATTACATTTAATGATCTGTCTGGGATTACACCCCTGCCCCCACATTATAAAGGAGTGCCAATGCTTTCGGTAGGTTGGCACCTTGATCATCGGAAATACTAAGAATATTAGTAGTCTACTAGTATTTTTCTGCTGGCAATGCAGGGAAAAACACAATAGCACGTGTTTCCGAATTTGGCAGCCCCTAATTATACTTTGGCCACCTCATGAGAAGGAAGGACTCCCTGGAGAAGAGCCTAATGCTGTGAGCGGTTGAGGGCAAAAGAAGATGGGGACGACAGAGAATGAGGCGGCTGGATGGAGTCACTGAAGCAGCCGGTGCGAACTTAAATGGACTCCGGGGAATGGTAGAGGACAGGAAGGCTATGGGGTCGCGATGGGTTGGTCACGACTTCGCAACTAACAACAATAACAATTAGACCCCGTTTGAAAAGATGAAACCAGGTTTTCTGGGGATTCCTTTGCTATGGGGCAAGTGAGGGGGCAATTTGGGATTGTGTCTGAAAAAGCAAATTTTAGTGCGGAAACGGACGAAAATGTCAGCCCTTTAAAAATGCAAATCCGGATGGTATTGCTAGTGTGGAAACAGTGCAACTCATCTGCCAGGTATTTCCTGGCAGCCCTAATTACGTCTCCTTCCCTCTGTGTTGGCCCCAGCTGGGCAACTAATAACACGGAGTGGACATTTCAGATCAGAAGAACGTGAATTGGGAGCCTGCAGGTTTGCGTTTTTAGAAGGGAAAGGATCTCCAAGACCTCATTCACAGAACACCTGAGATTCCATAAAGCAATGGACTTGGCCATGTTGGCAGAGTTTCAATATGCAAAGGAGGGGTTGATCACCAACTGTGGAAAGACTATATAGAAGAGAAACAACTTTGTAAACAAGAGAGGAGAGAGATAGTCCTAACTGACTAACTGTTGTTCTGGAGGCTATCAGGGAAGAAGTATACTCTAAGGAGCAGGAAGTCTCCAGTTAAGCCAATCAGGAGGAGATTATCTGAAAACCCCAGGAAGTTCCTAATCTGAACATGCTAACTACACATCTCCTCTGAGGCCCCTGTAGGATCTTCTTCATATGCTGTTGAATCATGCACAATACAGATGTTGCAGATTCCAAGAGGCCCTTCAAAGTTTGCTCCAATAAAGCCCTACATGGCTTGGGGCTTCCCCATTATATTCCTGTCCAGGAATTAAAGTCACTGAGAAAGGCTCTTCTGACTGTCCTGCCAATCTAAGATACTCATTTGGTAGGTTCATGAGAAAGGACCTGTTGGGACTTTTGGAGTTGACTTGGTTGTAGATCCCTCCAGAAAAACAGAGCTGCAGAGTAACAGAGTGTTTGCAGTTATTGGTTACCTTTTGTGGATGAGGCACAGATCCAAACTCACAGCACTTTGTGGTTTAAAAGGAATAATCTTTACTGGAAAGATTATACATAAATACGTATCATTCATCTGCTTTAGTTTCCTTACTGAATTAGTGCACAAAAGCTTAGAAAGTAGTTTAAGGGAACACATTACAATCCCCAGTGGCTGGGCTACAAGCAGGACTACATGGCAACACACCAGCACATAGAGACAGCTGAGAGCCTAATGGAGGACTCCTTCCTCCCTTGCAAGCAGAGATCCTTCTCTTCCTGAAGGAGGAGGAAGTGGATGGCGCTCCACATTAAATAAAGAGACCTACTGGCCATGAGGGCTGGAATTTTTTGACCATATGGCTGCAATCCCATTAGTGACCATTTGGTGTCACTAGTGACCACAACAACCCTGCAGAGTTGACTTCACCAAATTACTTGCTGATTGCAATTCCAACAGGACCTTTTCAGTGGCAGCCCCAAGGTTATGAAATAACCTCCCCAGGGAGGTGAGCCTGGCCTCCTCACTTTCAATATTCAGGAGGCACCTGACAAAGGTTTTATTTAGGGGTGCATTTGGTCAAGTTATTAGCAGCCCTGAATTGCAATTTTAAATCTTGATTTCTATGTTTTTAGCCTATTGTATGTGTTTTTATGTATACTGACAGCTGTCCCAAACTCCATAAGGAACAAAAGTGGCTAATAACTGTTTGAAATAAATAAAATGAAGAAATAAATAATTTTGTTAATTCCTTTGTGCTGAATAGTTTTAACAGTGTTTTGATGTTGCTAGCTGTCGTGTAATTTAGAATGCTTGTTGCTATTGCCTCTTTTACCCTTTTTCATTTATTCTGCATCTTATAATTTAAGTAGGGTTTTTTTCGAGGGGGGACATTTTATGATATAATTTCAGGGAAAAAAATTATGCATTTTTTTTACTCCAAGGTAGCATTTAGAAAATTCAGGCTCCTTGACACATTTCAGGTTCCTTGACATAAATGCCAGTGGTCCATGAAATGACAGCAAGGAACCAACTTGGGGGTTACACAATGTGTGATATGATGCAACAGGCCAGAAATCAGCTTGCCAAAAAGCCTCCCAGGATAAACTCAAAATCAAAAATGTTTTCTACAAAAATATACTGTTCCAAAAAAAATGTATGTAAATGTTATAAAAAATAAACTCAAAATTAAAGATTTCTTTTTACAAAAACATACTATTCAGATGCTTTAAAAAATGCACGTAAAATTTGTAAAACTGTTTCTCCGTTTGCAGCAGAAAGGGCAAGTTTCTCACCTGTGATTGGGAAACTTGCCTCTCCTTAGGGTTGCCAGCTTTGGGTTGGGAAATCCCTGGAGACTTTGGGGGCAGAGCTAGGAGTGGGTGGGATTTGGTGCGGGGAGGAATCTCTGGCATCCCTAAGGTGCAGCAACCCGCACGGCTCCCACCTAATTTCCAAGATGTCCTTTATTCCCAACCCAGAGCTGGCAGCCCTAAACCAAAACAAAGAAGCAGGGAGAACTCAGACCAAACTGGCTTCAAGGTTAATTTATTATGGCCTTTCCCCCCTCCTCTTGCAGCTCTGATTAGAGGCTGTTCGGCGTCCTCTATAAAGAAATGATAGACTCCCCTGCTTTGTTATCTCCGAAGCAGACTAAATGGTCCTCTCATTTGCTGCATTCGGGCTCTTGATCTATTTATCCATCTATCAAGCTGTAACAAGGCATTAAATCTGCTGCTGCTACGTGCTGCTGTATAATTTAGATTTACAGGCAGCCTCTGTGAACACCGGCCCCTGCAAACACTCAGGGATTGGGTGCTGGCCTGTTAATTGCCCCGATGTGGGCTCAAGATCATTTGAGGAGGGGGAGTTACCTCCTCATAAAAGGGGAGGGAACACTCCTGTTCTTCCCACAATCCTTCACAATGAGGCAAAAGGAGAGAATCTCGCCGCCTGGTTCTTTTTTCAAATCCCATTAAGGTGCCCAGTGCTGGTTCCAGGTTTTAGAGGGTCCTAGACAGATGGTGGCCAAGGGGTCCCAATCTGTTCACCGCTAGATGGATCACTTGTCTGATCCAGGAGGGCTCTTCTGATGTTCTTATGAAGGCCTCGTCCTCTATTGGCCCTCCTGAGGAACTGGTTGGCTACTGCGTGAGGCAGGATGCTGGACTAGAGGGACCATTGGTCTGATCTAGGAGGGCTCTTCTGATGTTCTTATGGCCACGGCCTCTATTGGTCCTCCTGAGGAATTGGTTGGCTTCACTAATACATGCACTAATAAGAGAACACACCATTGAAAGTTTGGGCAGCCTTTGGAAGAGAGCTAGTGACCAATAAATAGATATATTCACTCATTAAGTGACTCTGGTACTTTATAGCTCTTACTTGGGAGCTTTTATTGGCTGCTATACATTTTTTTATATGTGTAACAAACTGGTGTATGTTAAAACCAGACCTTTGAAGAAGGCCCTATAAGGGACGAAATGCGTGAGTCTGTTGGTTCATATAGTGCATAGCACACTGTTTTGCAATAGCCTGTGGGATGTATATACGTTTTTTAAATTCCTAAAGTTTTTTAAAAATTGTGCACAATAAAATTATACAATTTTTAACATTAATACAGACATTCAATCTTTGAAGGTCCTAAGTGTCCTCAGTTGGGTTTTTATGGTCCCTGGCTACTGTGTGAGGCAGGATGCTGAACTAGATGGATCCCTGGTCTGATCCAGCAGGGCTCTTCTTAAATTATTATGAGCTCCTGGTTGTTTAGACAAGATCAATTCCTGTGGAGAAAATGGCTGCTGTGGCTGATGGCCTTTATATCATTAGACTCTGCCATCTCCAGGCTCTGCCCTCAAATTTCCAGGTATTTCCCAACCAAGCTGGCAACCCTACATTAGAGTTGGGATGGACCAGACAGGCCAACTAGCCCAACTCCCAGCTCCACACAGGATCAATCTATAAATTAAAGAATGTTCAAATCATAGTCCAAATCCACAACTTGCTTAAATGGATGTGCCTCAGCCAGGTTTCTCCTCTAGCCACTTGAAGACCCATGCTGCAGACTTATTCTATTTTGAAACCAATGTGTAAATAAATTTTCAGAGTTCTTCATATACAGTCCCCACCTCAGTGACCCCCATATTCTACTACATTCAGTATATTTTGGGGAGAAGAGGGGGAGGTGATCGAGGGCGCAGAATGGAGGAATAAAGGGGCACAATGAAAGAAAGGTCTAAACAGGCATCATTTTGCATGGGGAAAATTTTGAAAAGGGGAAGGGAGCAAAGCATGATGGGAGGTTGCCTCACTCAGATTCAGATGTGGACAGCATATTGCAAATTTCAGCTTAGGAAACAAGGGGTAAAGGTAAAGGTATCCCCTGTGCAAGCACCGGGTCATGTCTGACCCTTGGGGTGACGCCCTTCAGCGTTTTCATGGCAGACTCAATACGGGGTGGTTTGCCAGTGCCTTCCCCAATCATTACCGTTTACCCCCCAGCAGCAAGCTGGGTACTCATTTTACTGACCTCTGAAGGATGGAAGGCTGAGTCAACCTTGAGCCGGCTGCTGGGATCGAACTCCCAGCCTCATGGGCAGAGCTTTCAGACTGCATGTCTGCTGCCTTACCACTCTGCGCCACAAGAGGCTCTGGGAACAAGGGGAGGAAGGCTCAAATGTGGAAAGCCTCAAAGTAAATCCAAAGTGAGACTAAAACATGATATGTCTCCTAATGTGTAAACGGTCACAGTTATCAAAATCTTGTTTATTCATAACCGGCAATGACTCTGTTATGTGGATATTTGTTCATGCAGTGCCATTCATGCATCTGACCTTGTGCCAGGACATGGCTTCTCAGTCCTCACTTGTGATTTACTAGAATGTTTCAAACAGCCAATCAGCAGAGGGTACTTGGTAGCCAATCGTAAGGGTGCATTAACAACCAATAATGTGTCTAGGGGGTGTGGCCTGAAGCAGTTGGATATGTATATGAAGCTTGGGTGTTCTCCCTGTTGCCTTTCACCTACTGCCTTGTTCCTTTTTATTTAATTTGGAGATGCTGGTGATTGAACCTGGGACCTGCTGCAGGCAAAGCAGAGGCTCTGCCACTGGTTCACAGTCCCTCTGTTGTACTTGCAATCAGCAAGTAATTTTTTTTCTTGAATGTCTATATTTATTTTATTTTATTTTATTGAATTTCTATACTGCTCTCCCATAAGGCTTATGGTGGTTTAAGTCAGCCTTCAAGGGCTGTTGTTAAATTGTTCAAGCAGCTGAGGTGTACCTGTGTGCTTGCTAGTGCATCACGTGGCCACACGTGAGGCTGCAAGGGGGAAAAAAAACAAGCACATGTCCTGGTGATTCCTTTGTTTAAGGTGGGCTCCTGCCCACTTCCTTTTTTCTTCAGGAAGAAGATCAGTGTGTATGCATACATGCTAGTAAGGAGGAGTAGCATCCTTCATTAGGCTTTGTTCTCTCTGTATCCGCTTCTGTGTGAGATGTAGTCTGCCTGCAGCCCAGCCACACGAGGCTTGCTATGTGTTTTCTTTATAACTATCTTTTAAACTTTTGTGCTCTGCTTCAGTAAGGAGACTAAAGCAGATGAATATCATATATTTCCTTTACATAAGCATGCAGTAAAGATTCTCTCTTTGAAACCTCAAAGTGCTGTGAGTCTGGATCTGTGCCTCATCCACAAAGTTAACTAACTAATAAGTGCATACTTTCAAACACCCTCCGCAACTCTATTTCTCTGGAGGGACTCAGGAGTCACAGTCAATTTTGAAAGTACCTGTCAGGATTGTAGAATCTCTGTCATAAATTAGCCTGAGTTCCTCCATGTCAGTTATACTGCTTGATTGGGCCTGGCGCCTGCTAGCCCCGGCCTTGTAGTTTGTAAGCAATAAAATAGAATAGTGATGTTATGTTAACCTTATCTTGTTATGGGCTCACAGGGTTGTTGTCACCTCTCTCAAGGATGGGAGTTTGGAATCCTGTTTTTGTTTCACATATGTCTTTCCTCACTACCCCCCTCCTTGGGAACTGTCAAGTTTTGGGCGGGAGAAATGTATTGATAAGCTGAGGCAAATCTGGCTTCGAGTCAGATTTGACTTTCAGTCCAATGCGTATAGTGCTAATCAATAAAACTATTTTCTTTTGGAATAAGTTTTGTTGTGAGTTTCCTGTGCGTCTGACATCAAGTCAAATCTCACAACTCCTTTCACCTGCAAAATGCAGGGCGAGGGACATACTTTTTCCGAGCAGGGAGAGGGCCTGGATTGGGACCTCTCCCAGGGCGACGGCGCTGGTGCTGGGCCGCACAGCTCGGGCATGATGCGGGCACTCTCGGGGACAACCCCGGGGCCCGAGGAATTTTTGGAACGACACGTCACCCAGCGCAGGCGATTGTCAAAATACGACCGCCCTACTGGGGATGAACGGTGGCCGGAGCACCTGGGACTGCCTAGCTACGCGCTGGAGCCTGTGGGTGAGACACAGGACTTGCAGTACAAGCTGGACAGGGTGACTAACTGGCTGCAGAATCTTTCGGGTCGGCTGGATCCGGAGGAGAAACGCCGAACACAACGCCTGCTAAAGGAGGTGCTCGGTGGTGGTGCGCACGACACCAGTCTGCGAAGAGCGAGCGGTGGGCTTGCACTGCGGGAACACGGCATGGCGGACACGCAAGCAGCGGTGGATGCTGAGGCGGTGGCCAGGGCCAGAGCGCAGCTAGAGATCGAGGCGGAGGCGGCGGCTCGGGCGAGAGCGCAGAGGGAAGGAGAAGACGAGGACGAGGAGCGAGAGGACGACGGCGGCGCGGGTGGCGATGGAGCCGGAGGGGACGGCGCGGAAGGCGGCGAGGGAGCAGCAGCAGCGGCAGCGGCGGCGGACGTTGCGGGAGCCGAGGCAGCGGCAGCAGCAGCGGCGCGCGAAGCAGCGGTGGCGGCCGCGCGGGCAGCAGAGGCGGCGCGAGTAGCGGAACGAGCAAGAGTGGCAGCGGGGCTAGGACGAGGCATCGGCCGTGGCGCAAGACCCCTGGCCCAGGCCCCGGCACCGGCGGATTGGGGCCCAGGGCGCCTACCCGCCCACCTCCGTGGAGTGGAGTTGCGGAACACCTATAAATTCAAGGCTAAATTTGCTGGGGACCCCTCCGATTTTCCTACATTTCTGGTGCACCTCCAGGCCTACATGATGGACATGGGGTTCACTTTCCAGGACGACGCTGAGCGGGTGCGTTTCGTGGGTCAAGCCCTAGAAGGCAAAGCTGCCAAATGGTTCGTGGACTTGTACCGCTACCACCCCCAGGCCATCCGCGACTACAACCACTTCATGCGGGCCCTGCGCCAGATGTACGTGGAGCCGTTCGAACGGGAGACTGCGGAGAAAAAACTCAGGGCCCACCGGCAAGGGAAGTTGTCAGTGGTCGAGTACGCCAGGGAATTTAAAGAGCTGGCTTCCTCTGTCCCGGACTGGACAGAACCCCAACGCGTGCTGGCGTTTGTGGGGGGCCTCAATCCTACCCTGGCAGATAAATGCCTCCTCCTGGAAGACCCGCTTACCGTCGAGGGGTGGGTCCAACTGGCGGGAGAGATGGAAAATCGATTGGAGCGAGCCTCGATGGTTCAGGTTTTGGCAGGCAAAACCGTGGCGAAAACTTCCACCCCGGCGAAAGCCAAGCCCCGAGCCAAGCTGGAGCCGTCTGAGCGCACCCGGCGCATGGAAAAGGGGCTGTGCTTGGGCTGCGGCCAAGCGGGGCACTTCCTCGCACACTGCCCGAAGAAAGCGGCGTCGACCGTGAGCAGCCCTCCGCCGAAAGCCCAGCCTGCCAAGAAATCCACTCCGAAGAAAAGCGCCAAGTCTCTCCTGGTGCCCGTGGCTGCCGTGCCGGCAGTGGACGACTCGGAGGAGGGAAGCGAGCTGGAGGACGAGGATCAAACTGAGGAGCAGTCGGGAAACGAGGACGGTCTGCTGTAAAGGCGCCCCGCCAGCAGGCCGCCAACAGGGGCAAACGCGTGGTGAGTGATTCCCCCTTGCTACTCCTACCTGCCAATCTCTCCAACCCCAAGTCCGGGAAAACAGTGGGAGTCCGGTGTATCGTGGACTCGGGGTGTACCCAATCCCTAGTGAGCCCGGCACTGGCTGAGACTTTGGGGGTGGGAAAGGTGCCACTGAAGGAACCCTTGCCAATCACCCAATTAGACGGGAAATGTGCTCCCGGAGGGGAAGCCACGGCAAAGACGCGCCCCATGGACTTGGACATAAAAAAACATTGGGAGCGAATCCAACCTTTGGTAGCCCCTCACTCGGCTTTCCCTTGCGTGCTATGGTTGGATTGGCTGAAGGAACATGACCCCCTAGTGAAATGGAAAGAAGGGACTGTGAAATTTACTTCTCCCGCCTGCGAGCAGCACGCTCGACCGCGGGATTCTCCAAGGGCGGGGATTGTGGCCGCCTTGGGATCAGGGGGGGCAGCGCTCCCTCCCGAGTATCGGGACTTTGCTGATGTGTTCGCGGAGGTGGAGTGCAACCAACTTCCCCCCCACCGCAAAACTGACTGTGCCATCGAATTAAAGAAAGGGGAACCTCTCCCCAAAGCCAAACTTTATTCCATGAGCCCGCGGGAGATGGCGGAGCTTAGGGAATTTTTGGACAAAAACCTGGCGAGGGGTTTTATTAGACCGGCCACCTCTTCCTTGGCAGCCCCGGTCCTTTTCGTTAAAAAGAAGGACGGTTCGCTGCGCTTGTGTACTGACTACCGTGGGTTGAATGCGGTTTCCACCTGCAACGCCTACCCGCTCCCCCTGATAAAAGACTTATTGGGCCACTTGGGGAAGGCGCGGATTTTCACGAAACTGGATTTGAGGGAAGCTTATTACCGAGTCCGGATCAAGAAGGGGCACGAATATTTAACGGCTTTTAATACTCCCCTAGGGCAGTTTGAGTACACAGTAATGCCGTTCGGCCTCGCCGGCGCTCCGGGCGTGTTCATGAATATGATAAATGAAATTATGCATGATTTATTGTACCAGGGGGTGTTGGTGTACATTGATGATATTCTTGTGTATTCAGAGAATGTCGAGAGTCACGCTGACCTGGTCCGCGAAGTGCTCAGCCGCTTGCGGAAGCACCAATTGTTTGCCAAACTGTCTAAATGTGAGTTCCACCGCGATGCGGTGGAGTTTTTGGGTTTCCGAGTCTCCCAGGCTGGGATTGAGATGGACCCTGGCAAGGTGCGTGACTTGCTGGCTTGGGAACCTCCCCGCACCAGGAAGCAGCTGCAAAGCTTCCTGGGGTTCGCTAATTTTTACAGGACTTTTATCCCCAACTTTGCCAAGGTGGCGTTGCCCCTCACTGACTTGCTAAAGACCAAACAAGGGGGTAAAACAGCGAGTCGCCCGGGGGCGCCCCTGCTTTGGACCCCCCCTTGTCAAGACGCTTTTGACAAACTAAAAACGCTGTTTACATCCGAACCAGTACTGGCCCATGCTGACCCTGCTAAGCAATTTACTGTACAAGTAGACTCCTCGGACGTAGCAATGGGGGCCGTGATCCTCCAAGAGGGGGGGGACGGGAAATTACACCCGCTGGCCTATCTTTCAAAGAAATTTTCGGGGGCAGAACGAAACTGGGCAATTTGGGAAAAAGAAGCAGCTGCTGTAAAATTGGCCCTTTCCACCTGGAGGCATTGGCTGGAGGGATCCGCGATCCCGTTTGTAGTCTGGACGGATCACAAAAACCTTCAAGCTCTCAAGCAGCCCCGCTCGCTTTCCGCCAAGCAGATGAGATGGGCGGAGTTTTTTGCCCGTTTCAACTTCTCCCTAAAGCATTTGCCGGGCAAAATGAACTTTTTGGCAGACGCATTGTCACGCCTGCCCCAGTATAACAGCAAACGAGACCCATTGGTAGATACCGTTTTCACCCCCGCCCAACTGGGGATGGCCGCCGTGACGCGTAGCCACACAAAGACTGTTACGCCCATCCCAGGGGGCTGGGTCCAGAAGGAGGTGTCACAAGATCCGGAGTTTTGCTCCCTCCGCCCTGATCTGACGGAGAAGGGGGGGCTCTTTTTTAAGGGCGAGAGACTCTTTGTTCCTGCTTCGGTCAGGGGAAAAGTTTTGAAACTTTGCCACGATGCAAAAACTGCTGGACATTTTGGTTTCGTAAAAACTCTGCACCTGGTCAGGAGACAGTATTGGTGGCCATCTCTGCGCAAAGATGTGGAAAAATATGTACAGGGGTGCCCCATTTGTATTGCCTCAAAACCGGCTGGGGGCAAGAAAAAGGGGCTATTACAGCCACAGCCCACCCCCTCTCGTCCATGGTCTGATGTTACTATGGACTTTATCACAGACCTCCCTCCCAGCCACGGGAACACCGTAATATGGGTGGTAGTGGATGCTTTTTCTAAACAGGCTCACTTCATTCCCTGCACGGGTGTGCCTTCAGCACCTAAATTGGCTTCTCTTTTCATTAAACACGTGGTACGTCTGCACGGGATCCCGACACGCGTCCTGACGGATCGGGGCCCCCAGTTCGTTTCCAAGTTTTGGAGGGAACTCTTAAGACTATTGGGAGTGGAGCAAGCCCTTACTTCGGGCTATCACCCTGAATCAAATGGCCAGACCGAAAGGGTAAACCAAATCCTGGAACAATATTTGCGTTGTTTTATCAATCACCAGCAGGATAACTGGGTCTCCTTATTGCCACTCGCCGAATTTGCCTACAACAATGGGGTCCACGCCTCGACAGGGGTATCACCATTCAAGGTGGTGTATGGAACTGATTTGGTGGCAGCCCCCACCTGGGAGCTCAGCTCCACTGCGGCTCCTGACATAAATAAATGGGCAGCAACCATTAGTACAGGATGGCCAGAAATTGTTGCTAGCCTCAAGGAGGCAAAACAAGCCTATAAAGCTCAAGCAGATAAAAAGAGAGCACCTGCACCTGAATGGAAAGTGGGAGACCTGGCCTATTTGTCTACTAAGAACCTGAGGTGCCAACAGAAATCCAAAAAACTTGGCCCAAAATACGTGGGACCATTTAAAGTGGTAAAACTGATTAATAATGTGACTGTTGAGCTAGCTTTACCAAAGACTTATAGGAATGTACATTCGGTTTTTCATTCCAGCCTGCTGCGAAGAGCTCCAGCCCCGGACGAGTGGCACCCTCCTCCAGCTACGCCTGTGCCAATTTACATCGACAAAGACACCCACTATGAAGTCAACCAAATTCTAGACTCTCGTTTGTATAAGGGTCACCTGCAATATCTGGTCGATTGGAAAGATTTCCCTTCTGGGGACAAAGAGTGGGTTGAGGCTGGGAATGTGAAAGCACCCCGCCTTCTCCGGGCTTTCCACCGAGCATTCCCTGATTGTCCTCGTCCGGTAGATGCCGGCTAGGTGGGGGAGTGAAGTTAGTTTTAATGTGGAGGGATGTCAGGATTGTAGAATCTCTGTCATAAATTAGCCTGAGTTCCTCCATGTCAGTTATACTGCTTGATTGGGCCTGGCGCCTGCTAGCCCCGGCCTTGTAGTTTGTAAGCAATAAAATAGAATAGTGATGTTATGTTAACCTTATCTTGTTATGGGCTCACAGGGTTGTTGTCACCTCTCTCAAGGATGGGAGTTTGGAATCCTGTTTTTGTTTCACATATGTCTTTCCTCACTACCCCCCTCCTTGGGAACTGTCAAGTTTTGGGCGGGAGAAATGTATTGATAAGCTGAGGCAAATCTGGCTTCGAGTCAGATTTGACTTTCAGTCCAATGCGTATAGTGCTAATCAATAAAACTATTTTCTTTTGGAATAAGTTTTGTTGTGAGTTTCCTGTGCGTCTGACAGTACCAACACCCTCTAAGGACGATTTATCATTCTAAGCACACCTGTTTTCCCCAAAATTATTGGAGGCTGCGTGGAACAGGTCTGTCACACTGCCCTTCCAGTGACAATATACCCAGAGAAAGGTGACTTAGAGTATTAATTGTTCGTTATTGCTTCAGTGCTAGCTGCATGGGGCCTGCCAGTTTCTTAAAGCCTTATTTGTTCAGTCAAATAGGTGTGAACATTGTTGTTAATTAAACTTTCCTTCTGGGTATATGTGAAAAAGAAATCCTCTCTATGCTCACGGAGGAACTAGCATAATCTGGCATTATCTGAGAACTTGCTGAACCAATTGCACATTGCCCCTGAATCTTGCTGCAAAATAATTCAGGGCTGCCTGAATTTGTTCATGTTTTGGTGGAAAACCCTAACACCATCCAAGTCTCTGATGCGGAAATCACTGAGGAAAACAGGATCCAATCGAATCTTGGGAGGTGGTTGGTTCTCCTTCTTTGGAAGTTTTAAACCAGAGGCTAGATAGTCGTCGACAGAAACACTGGTTTTATGAGCTTAGGCAAATTGTGAGAGGGTGGGCAGGAAGGGATGGGCCAGTGTTTGTCTCTTGTGGTCCTTCGTTGCATACCTAGGTGTAAACTGCACGGAGCTTTTATTCCAGCCCCAGATCGATTCAGTCCCTGCCCTCTACACAGAATGCGATTTCCGTTTGGATTTTGGGCGATTTAAATTTTCCTTCTGCAGCAAGGAGGATTGATCCGGAGTGACCCTACCTTTATTGTGCAATATCTCAGAGTGTTGTTAATCCTCAATATCCAGATTGCAAAAGAAAGCTCCATGGTAGAGAACTTCTGATAGGCTACACCTGGTCATGTGACACGCTTGCCTTAAAGGAGAAGCCCCTAATTTCTCTCAACTTCTGTGGGTCCTGGATTTTTCCTCCCTCCTTTGCCTTTTTCGATCCTCTCCCCCTCGCCTCCAAGAAAAGAAAGAGGTTCCCTGCCTGGCTCCTCTCCCCCCCCCCCTTCAAGAAAAGAAAGAAAGAGGCTTGGCTTCCCCCCCCTTCTGAACTACCTTAACCACCTGCAGAAGACTTTCCTGTTTCAATGGGGAGGGGGGGGGGAGAGAGGAAGACCCAAGTTCAGAGCGATCTGAATTCAAAAGGATTGACAATGGAATAAACATAGTAAGTGCAGACTCTGCCCTAGAGAATTGTTGATTGCCACTGTGGGATGGTAGGTGAATTCTCTCCAGACCAGGCCGGATTCAGAGATTTTTGGTGGAAGAGGATCACTTGGGCATGAAATTGGGATCCCCGTGGGTGGCCAGAAGTTCATTTACTTGAAATTTTAGGCAATAATTTAGACGAGGGATATTTTTTTCAGATTCCTATCAACTGCTGCAAGAATAGTATCTGCAAGGAGATGGAAGTCCTCCGATTCATCCTCAATGTATAGATGGCAGCGTAAAGTTAGCTCAAATAGCAAAAATAACTAGTTAAATAAACAATCAGGTCGGTAAAATGAGTACCCAGCTTGCTGGGGGGTAAACGGTAATGACTGGGGAAGGCACTGGCAAACCACCCCGTATTGAGTCTGCCATGAAAACGCTAGAGGGCGTCACCCCAAGGGTCAGACATGACCCGGTGCTTGCACAGGAGATACCTTTACCTTTACCTTTACACCTTCCCTATGGCTCTGGCAGCTTACATGTATTTATGAGTCCTAATTGACCCTGGAGGAAGATACTCGAAAAAGGGCAACATACTGGGGAGTTCTGCTGGTCTTTGTTGGGTTATAAGAGGACTCTTATCTTCTGGAGCATTTGTTTCAGCAGCCAGTGATGTTGTGACTCCATGGAGAATTTCCACCAGGCAAGAAAAGACAACCTGCTATAGAAATATCCAATGGAGGCTTTTCATGCAGCAAGTGGACTTACTTGGGAGTCAAAGGATTTGGTGGTTATTATTGATGGCTGTTAATGTAATTTGTTACTATATGCTACGTGTTTTGAATGAGAGTCTCCACTGATCATATACAGCAGGGGTAGTCAACCTGTGGTCCTCCAGAGGTTCATGGACTACAATTCCCAGGAGCCCCTGCCAGCATTTGTATACCTCTGGAGCGCCCATTCCTGTTACCATGTGGCTTGCTCTTTATTCGGATGGGTTCTCAAGCAGGGAAGGCAGCATCTGTTTGGTTTTATTTCCTAGCCTCAGCTATAGACCTGGTAGGACAGCTCAGTTTTATAGGCCCTGCATAATTGTTTAAAGTCCTGGAGGGCCCTGATCTTACCAGGAAGAGCATTCTACCAGGACAGAGCCAGGGCCAGAAAAGCCAGGGCCAGTCCTACTTCTGTGAGGTCAGGGACCTTGAGCAGCTTTTGACTACTCGATCTTAACACTTTTTGGGGGGGGGGGCACAGTATCACAGAGTTGGCAGATGCTTCCAGGGTCATCTAGGGCCATAATCCCTTCTGCCCACTCACTTATTATCAGCCTAAGTTCACACAATCAGCAGAATCATAGGGGAAGAGGTGGTCCTGTGTAGAGACTCAGAGGTAGGCTATGGTACAGCATCACTGTTCATCTCTTGCCTTGGAAACCCTACAGCAGGGGTGGTCAAACTGTGGCCCTCCAGATGTCCATGGATTACAATTCCCATGAGCCCCTGCCAGCAAATGCTGGCAGGGGCTCATGGGAATTGTAGTCCATGGACATCTGGAGGGCCACAGTTTGACCACCCCTGCCCTACAGGTTGGACAGAGGTCAATTGTGACTTTGTGGCACGTTCTACCCGCCCCCAAGCTAACTGTTTGCTTAGCTCGGGCACAAATCCGGAACTGTCCTCAGGCCAATGCCTGAGACCTCAATTCCGTCTCTTTTGGAAATGCAGCTGCAGAGAAGGGTTGCATCCTGCTACCTACCGCGCGCTCATTGTGCAAAGGCTAGCCGGCTTCCCGCACTACGGATTTCAAGGAAGGAAAACCCATTCGTTAGGTTGCGGGAGCCATCGAGCAAACTCATTATCCTGTTTGTGAAATGCGGATGCCGAAGCAGCTTCACCGCATCGCATGCCCGGAGGATATTTATTTGCTTCCTTGGCCCCCCCCCCCTCTCCGCTCAGCAGCGCTATCATCAGGGTGCAAATGTAGCAGGCAACGCTGTCCCAGTTATTCAGCGCTGATGTGTCATCAGGGCGTTCGGTAGCCACTCGCTCACGCGTGAGAAAATCAAATAGTTCAGCGTCTTTGATCTCATTGCATTTCATTTGCTTCTGTAATTTATCGGGCTGCTAAAAGAAAGCAGGGCGCTCTGAGCTGGCCGCTGGTTTGCGTAGCCTTCTTCTCGCTCCGCAGCCCCTTGGAGTTTGAAAAACAACAACAACAACCTGGGCTTGTATTTGTGATGAGCTCAGCCTTTAGTGAGCCGGTTGCTTGGTAATCATCCGGACGGCTGGGGGCATTTAGGTCCTCCGTCCCGTTCCCCCTTGTCATTTTACCGTATCTGCCAATTTGGGTAGATATTTTTTTAAGAGGGGAGTTTGTCCTGTTTAAAACATGCGGTTCCGTTCGAATCGCTCGGAAGATTCAGCTAGTCGGGACTGAGAGCCTGTGAAATGTCTGCTAGGATGTACATCCCTGACGGAAACAGCTGCCTCGCTCAAACATAGAATAATATTCATTAAAAAAAATACACCATGTTGGCATTCAGGGTGACAAGCCGCTTCTCTGACAAAAGAAACAGATTTCTCGAAGGCTCCAATCTGTCACCTCCCTGTCGCCTGTCCCAATGAACATACTTGGCATAGCAGCCAGAGCAGGTTTATGGAAGTAGCAATAGGAAGCTCATGGCTCCTACAACGATATAGGCTAGATATCAGTGGGAAAATCATCACAGTCAGAGTAGTTCAGCAGTGGAATGGGCTGCCTAAGGAGGTGGTGAACTCCCCCTCACTGGCAGTCTTCAAGCAAAGGTTGGATACACACTTTTCTTGGATGCTTTAGGATGCTCTGGGCTGATCCTGCGTTGAGCAGGGGTTGGACTAGATGGCCTGTCTGGACCGCTTTCCAACTCTATGATTCTATGGTTATTCTTGTGGAAACTGATTTGCTAGGCAACACATTGACCAATAGAATCCACCAAAGTCCCCACCCCTGGTAGACCTGGGTGTAAACTGCACGGAGCTTTTATTCCAGGCCCAGATTGATTCAGTCCCTGCCCTCTACACAGAATGCGATTTCCGTTTGGATTTGGGGCGATTTTACTTTTCCTCCTGCAGCAAGAAAGATTGATTCGGAGTGACTCTACCTTTATTGTGCCATATCTCAGAGTGCTGAAAATCCTCAATATTCATTTGGGAAAGAAAGCTCCGTGGTAGAGAACCTCTGATAGGCCACACCTGGTCATGTGACACGCTTGCCTTAAAGGAGAAGCCCCGAATTTCTCTCAACTTCTGTCGGCCCTGGATTTTTCCTCCCTCCTCTGCCTTTTTCGATTCTCTCCCCCTCCCCTCCAAGAAAAGAAAGAGGCTCCCTGCCTGGCTCCTCTCCCCCGCCCCCTTCAAGAAAAGAAAGAAAGAGGCTTGCCTCCCCCCCACCTTCTGAGCCTCCCTAACCATGTGCAGAAGACTTTCCTGTTTCAATGGGGGGGGGGGAGAGGAAGAATCGAGTTCAAAGCGATCTGAATTCAACAGGATTGACAATGGAATAAAAAAAGTGAGTGCAGACTCTGCCCTAAACAGGCCCCAGCTGAAGGAGACTGGATTTTCCCTTTATTCTGGAACAAGGCGGGCTCTTTCGCTCCCATGGAAAGAGCGCCAAGCAGCCAAGCTCCCAGGTACGCATTTCACCGCTCTTGTCAAGCCAACCAAGTCCAGCCTCACCCGATAACATCCGAGCTCCCCTCTCCCAAGAGTCCGTTCTCCCAAGAGGGATTTCGCAATTAGATGCAGAATATAACAAGCAAAGCAAAACAGCGGTTCTAACTTACAAGCAGCTAGATTTTTTTTAGCAACACTTTTGTACAAATGACTGTCCATTGACAACTGGCATCGACACCTTGCAAATAACAATATCAAATCACCACGGCAGGAAGCAGACAAACAGGCAGTTCCTGACACCGTTCCAGGCCGTCGTTTTTCAAATGGCGAGGGGACAGAGAACAGAGAACAAAACAGCAAGAAGATTCTGTGATATAATTTGGCCAATCTGTTTTCACTAAAATTTGCCCTGGAATTGAATGGCAACGGTTCTTTACTAGATACTGCTGGGTTTTCAGCTAAAGCAATTGCCACCCCCTCCCCCCCCCACGGTAGTTTGTGAGATTCCTGGAGATTTGGAGGTACAGCCTGAGAAGGGTGGAGTTAGGGAGGGGAGGGACCTCACAGGTGAAATAGAATCTGCCATTTTCTCCATGGCAGAGTTTATTGCAAGAGAAGAACAAAGCACCTGGCTGTTTGAAGGATAAAATATTTGTATTGTGAAGAGAAACAACTTTGTGAAGAAAGAGGAGAGAGAGAGAGAGAGTCCTAACTGTCTAACTGCTCTGTTCTGTTCATTCAGTCTGTTCAGGAGGATCCCTGTTGTCTGGAGATGTTGTGATTCCAGGAGGACTTCAGCCCCCATTGTCAGATTAAAGGCATGCCAGCGTCAAGCACGGCAGGCAAAGAATTTGTACAGAACTTGCTCCGGGTCCACAGAGGCTCCAAAACAGCATCCGAACCCCATCACGCTGAAGCCTCCCTTTGAAGCCAGAGCGTGGGCTTTCCATAACAGTCCCTTGATGTTTCCCTGTAGTTCTTTTGAAGCCATTTTTGTGTAAATAATTTGCATCTTCAAAGTCTGAGTAATTTCTGGAGTGTTTTTTAAAGGAAAACAAAACAAAGAATTCTTGTGGGATGCCTTATTTGTACGAACAAACAAGAGCATGCAAGAAGGGGTGGGGGGGGATCAGCAAGAGAGAAAATTAAATTAAACATCCCATTTTAAAGTCAACAGATTGGTCCTTGTTCAGTAAATTAACTTCTCCTGCCCAGCATCTCAGGTGAGATTCTTTTTCAAGGGCATACAGTCAAATTTGATGCAGAGCATTTGCTGAATTTCAACAAACCCCCTGGGTATTGTCCTTAAACATACACAGCTACCTTATGTGCATCATAGAATCATAGAGTTGGAAGGGACCTCCTGGGTCATCTAGTCCGACCCCCTGCACTATGCAGTCCAACCACTGGTCCTTCCAGCTCTGTTGTGTTGTTGTGCTGATTGTCAGTGGGTCTTCAGGGACCAAAACTGAGTGATCGATTCCCTCTGGTCCCAGGGGGACTATGCCTCCTGATATCTGCTGCATAGCCTAGTCTAGCCTAGCCTTTATTAGCGTATAAAACCTATATAGTCAAGAGAATCGGTTACAGTTACAACAAAAATGGAATCAGGCATTAAAATATACATTCCATTCGTGAGACCTCATCACCAATAGCAAAACTCTTCCAACAGCTTCAGTCTCGCCTTTGGATTCTGACTAGACATGAGGAAAACTACCTGGAAATCATCAGATTGACAATTCCCACCACCAAACAATGAGCAAAGAAGTTTAAGGCGAATATTTGATCCAAAAGGGCAATGCAAAAGAGACACGAATGATCAATTCTGTCTCTTGTTGTCCACAGGGGAATAATCTCTCTAAGTATGGAATTTTGGTAAATCTCCCTTGGATAAGGGCAGAAGGCAATAAAAACTTGCCAAGATCTTGGTAAATCTGGAGCTAGTAAGTACAGGCGCTATATGGTGCTATACTATGTCAATTTAATTCAATCACAGGGAGAATGTCTATTCCAGGAGTGGCCAAATTGGCTTTCCATAGACTACAATGCCCATGAGCCCCTGCCAGTGCTGGGGCTCTGGAGAGCCACAGTTTGGCCACCCCTGAATTCTGTTCCTTATCTGTTTGCTGTGTTCTTGGATATCAGTTGCTGAGGAGCACAAGCAAGAGGATGTTGGGGCAGGCATCAAACTCATGGTTTCCCTAGATCAGGAATAGTCAATCTGTGGTCCTCCAGATGTCCATGGACTACAATTCCCACGAGCCCCTGCCAGTGTTTTCTGGCAGCGGCACATGGGAACTGTAGCCCATGAACATCTGGAGAACCACAGGTTGACTACCCCTGCCCTAGAGGCAGCTGGTCAGCCACTGAGTGAAGAGAATGCTGGACTAGATGGGCCCATGGTCTGCTCTTGCCCGTCTCTTCTTACGTTTCTAGAAGGGCATTTTCTCACACCTGCTACCTGACATCGAGATGGAATCTGGGACTTTCTGCACATAAAACTTTCCCTTTACCGTTGAGTTTCCTAGGGATCACGGCCAAGAAAAGGGCCAGGAGAGCAAAGAGCCCCTAAAACAATGGTGGAAAACTTGGTTTCCAAGTAGGACTGTGACAGGACTGCTCTGTGAGTACAGAAATATCAGGGCTGTGACAAGCTCAAGGTCACCCAGCTGGCTGCATGTGGAGGTTCAGAGGGAATCAAATTTGGTTCACCAGATTAGAAGCCGCTGCTCTTAGCCACTACGTCATGCTGGCAGATAAAAATTACTAAATAAATGCAGTTAAAATTTAAACACAAAAATCTAATTCACAATTGCCCTGCTTCGGTATACTGGCTAAGACTGGCAACCTCTAATCTGGAGAACTCTCTTTGGTTAACAGAGGTGGCCTCTAATCTGGAGAGCTGGGTTTGATTCCTTTCTTCTCCACATGCAGCCAGCTGAATGACGCTGGATCTGTCACAGTTCTCTCAGAGCTCTCTCAGCCCCACCCATCTCACAGGATACTTGATGTGTGGAGAGGCTTGATGTGGGCATAGAGGCTGGGGTGGATGCATTTTGGGGAGGACAGGGACCCCACTGGGGTACATTGCCAGAGAGTCTACCCTACACCAGCCTTCCAGAGTGGTCAAGAATGGCAGCTTCTAATCTGGAAAGCCAGTTTGGATTCCCCACTCCTCCGCCTGCAGCCAGCTGGGTGACCTTAGGTTAGTCACAGTCCTGCCAGAGCTGTTCACACAGAGCAGTTTCTCGCAGAGCTCTCTCAGCCTCACCTCCCTCCCAGGGTGACTGTTGTGGGGAGAGGAAGGGAAAGCAATTGCAAGCCGCTTTGAGGCTCCATTGGGCAGCAGAAAGCAAGGTTTAATACCCAACTCCTTAGAATCACAGAATCATAGAGTTGGAAGGGGCCATACAGGCCATCTAGTCCAACCCCCTGCTCAATGCAGGATCAGCCCAGAGAAGAGAGATCTTCTCTCTCCAAAGCCTCCATTTTTGCCTGGAGAAGACCTGTAATTTTGGTGGATCCCCAGACCCCAACAAGAATCTGGCACCCATCAGCACTGCTCACACTCTTCCTCTTTAACAAAAGTTACCAGTGCGACGATCCCACACCAAGAGGAAACAGCTCCCTTATCACCATGGCAGTGCACTGATGTAGTCTCTGTTTACACAGGGGGGAGTCCACCAATTATTGGAAGTCAGACCATCTCTCCAGGAAGGGCTTCCTGCAATATCCCCCCCCCCGAAAGATTTCCCAGCCAAATCCACCTTTCGGGCTGTTCCTTCTCATGGGCGGCAACGCCCCCTCCCCCCTCTGCGCATTACGCTTCTCATTTAAAACTGGTGCTGCACAGTTGCTCCCGTGCACTCATCACATGAATTGTTTTGCCGAAATTACTCCATAAATCAAAGGAATGGACTAAAATAGCTTTGCCGGGGTCTCCCGTTTTGCTTGATGTTTGCATGCCAGGCATAACTGACTCGTTCTCTAGCAGACCCCGGAGAACTGTAAAATCCGAAAGAGGATGCAGTGTCTGTTTGAGAGCGCACAATATTATTCTTAAAAGGAATAAAGGGGAGGGGGAGGGGGAGAGAAAGGGAAGCAATGAAAGGGGAGCTGCTGGAAGCAGGTTGATGATTATACCTCGCCTGTAGTAATTAGCGCTTTCTCCCCTGTGTAGTGATTATGGCAAGTATAATTATTTATTAAAAAGCAAACAGCCGAGCTGCAATCCCTGACGCTGCGGCGGTTTGCAGGTGAAAATGTGGACATTCTCTTTCGACTTCCATATCCCTGATTTGTTTTCTTTCGGATGGGGGATTTTGAAAACTATTTTGCTGGATATTGAATGAAGGGGATGCCTATAATATTGTTTAGAACTGGCCTCAATAATTTAACGTGGAAAGGATCCCAACTTGGACAGTGAGGTCAGGAGAGAGGAGAAGAGCAAGCAAGCAGGAGGGAAGGCGAGCAAAGAAAAGCAAGCAAGTGGAGGGAAGGGGCGAGGCTGCCATCTCCTTTTGGCGCTGAGAAGGGAGTCACAGTAGCCAGACCATGCAAAGCCTATGCAGCCAGGAGAGGAGTACGAGGCCATTCATCTCTCCTCCTTCCCTTTCCCCCTCAGTCTGCCGCCATCGTCTACCTCTGCTCTACCTAGGCGTCTCAACTCTACCCTCAACAGAAA
Source organism: Paroedura picta (assembly GCF_049243985.1). Classification (NCBI taxonomy): domain Eukaryota; kingdom Metazoa; phylum Chordata; class Lepidosauria; order Squamata; family Gekkonidae; genus Paroedura; species Paroedura picta. The sequence goes on along the minus strand of NC_135373.1, from coordinate 117,790,923 downwards.
CCCTGCGGGGTTGGCAAGGCTGAGAGAGCTCTGAGAGAACTGTGCCTGGCCCCAGGTTCACCCAGCTGACTGCAAGTGAAGGGGGAGAGGAAAATCAAATCCAGTTCTCCAGATTTGAGGCCACCATTCTTAACCACTACACTAAACAGGTTCTTGACCATAATGCTGGGCAAAGTGGAGGCAGCAGGAAAAGTGGAAGGGTCATCATGAGATGGGCTGGCTCCAAGGGAGTCATGGTCCTCTGATTACAAGACCTGAACTGAGCTGTCTATGATAGGATATTTTGGAGGTATCATTCATTGATAGGGTCACCATAAGTCAAAAGCAATTTGATGGCACTTAACACATACACAAAATAGCATAATTCCCGCCCCCCCCCGGAAATATGTTTACGTCACCAAGGTTGTTTTTAAGAGTCATTTCTTTTGATATTGTTACGTAAGGTGCTCTTAAGGACAGCCACACTCTTGGAAAGGACTCATGCAGAGACGCAGTGGGCATCCTTCTTTAAGGATAAGCAATACCATCGCAACGCTGCATTTGAAGGGATTCAATTATCCTAATTGCATCTGGTACACAGATGGATCAGGATGACCTGCCCCAGTGGAGACTGAGGGTGAGGACGTTGGACCAGAACAGGAAATCATGCAGAGAAGCGGCAGGCAGCCTCCTGTGTCTCAGATTATTTTATGCTCACAGAAAATTCTAATTATTTCCCATGTTGCATATTTTTCACTATTTCACAGCACCACCCATTACACCATCGTACTTCTCCGTGGGCCCTATTCTGCGTCTCCCACGTGCATCGGTGCTGTGCGTACACAACCAAGAAGTGCATTAAGGAAGCTATAAAAAGTGACTTTGGGAATTTCCAACAGCGTTCACGGCTGATGAACGTCAGCGTGTACACCAGGCGGCAAAGGAATCTTTTGTGGCGGGCGAAGAGTGGAGACAGCTAGGAAATATCCGTTCTGCATTCAGCACTATCAACAATAGTTCATTGCCTTTTAATAACCATGTGAGCCGAGTGTCAAAACCATTCCATTGAGACCGACTGCCGTCAGCGCTCCAAACAGCGGCCGGCATGCTTCTCCCCGGGTCTGCTGTTCGGCCCGCTATTTAAGTTTGCTTGCCAGATGTTTGTTCATCCTTGCTTCAAGCAAGCGTCATGTTACATCGTGGGCTGGTTCCAGAAGTGCAACAGGAAGTGACATTGTCTACTGACATGCTGATCAGAACCTAGAAACTCAGGAAACGGGCGGAAGGCAAGCAAAACAGCTCGTCACACTCTGAGATCAACGCCCTCCCCTTTTGTTGGGCAGCCACTGGGTCTTGTGTGCTGTGCCACCACTAGGCGGTAGCCAGTAACCAGCAGGAGAACCAGGGGCAGGGATATGTAGGGACAAAATGCCGGCTGCAGCATCACCTCACTTCCTCTTTAAAAAAAAAGGAAATCACATAAGTAGCTCTAGGAATCTCCAGAATCTCTATGGTAAAACCACAGAGCTGCCAGCGATTCCTAGAGCTCCCTTATGTCACTTCCTTTTTAAAATGGAACTCAGGCCAAAAAGGCGGGGGGGACTCCATAGCATTGTTGCCCTCCCCCTGCTCCCCAAACCCTGCCCTCCACAAGCCAGGAGGAAGTCACTCTTTTTCATTAAGCCTGTCCTCACCACATTTCTTCCCTTCCTAATCAATACCATTCCACACATGCCACATAATGCGTTCTCAATGTGCTCTTGCATCTGGATTTTCCCGTGCGCAACAGGAAACTATGCTTCTAAAGTTGATCGAAAGTGAATGATCCAATATGTACAGAACTGCAAGAATGAGTCCGTGCCCCCCCACCCGTCTATTTTTTGTTATTGTTACATTTACATTTTTGCCTCCACTTTTGGGTCTTGGCTTTTTCACCATCTGCTCTGTCCGTTCGGATGAGTTGCATGAGCGCATGGTCCCATTTTTACGTACAATGTACCCAGGGTTTTTAAGGACATTCCTGTGTAAAACGCTGCTTTCGTCATGTACAAATAATGTTGTCCAGCAGGAAATGTGTACAAAAGGGCAGAAAATGGTGGAAAGCAGACATTGACGGGTTCAATTCACACAAAAGAGATGAGACACTGAAAGAGGAGTCAGGCTATAATCCTTCGTAAGGGCTACCCTAAGTGAACCCCACCCCCCTTCCCCACATTAAAAGCAATATTAGCTGTGTCATTTTTTAAGCGTCTCAACTGCATTTAACTGATTTTAAATTGCATGTTTGTATATTTTAGAATTTATGGATTGACGTTGCAGTCTGCCCCGAGTCTTTTAGAGAAAGGGTGGAATAGAAATGTAAATTTAAAAAGATAAATAAAATAAATGGGAGACTTACCAACCATTCCTACATAATTTTCCCTGCTGGGGACGTAATGATATTGCCAGAAACGGGCTGTCCCAGGCAATGTGCAGACATGGTAAAACCATAGAGTTTTGCTGCAATGCCAGACTGTCCCTGCAGCATGCTGATGTCACCTCTAGGCACATGGGGACACTGTTGGCCTCCTCCCAGTTTCTTGATACCCCCCCGCGGGTGAGCTGAGCAGCAGTGGGGAACTACGCACTGGCCATGAGGGATCCTCCAGCCCCAGTGGGAGTTTGGTAGGCCTGATATTTGGGGGATGAAATAGCCAAGATTGAAACTATTCATGCTCACCTAAGAATGAGAAGTTCATTATTTCGGGGCCGTCAAGTCACAGCTGACTTATAATGACTCAGTGGGGTTTCCAAGGCAAGAGGTGTTAGAGGTGGGTTGCCATTTGCCTGCCTCTGATCATCCTTGATGGTTTTCCATCCAAATGTTGGCGAGGCCAACCCAGTTTAGCTTCTGATATTGAGCAATATCGAGCTATCCTTCTAGGGTGGCCAACTCTGGATTGGGAGAAACCAGGAGACATAGGGGTGGAGCTGGGAGTGGCAGGATTTGGGTGGGAAGGGACCTCAGTGGAGTAGAACACTATGGAGACCATCCTCCCAAGCAGGAGATGAGCTGTAAAATTTGGGGATCCCCAGACTCCACCCGGGGACTGGTATCCCTATTTCTACCCCCTACAGCAGTCTTTTTTCAAACTTTAGGACATGAAAGAGTCCCTGAAATAAATGTTCAGGTTTTAAGGACCACCAGAAATTATATCTGCTGGCCACAGCTCCCAAAAGTGACATAACTACCTGCACCCTTCACCCTCCTTTGTTCCCTCCTCCCACCTTTACTACTACTGAGGTGGCTCTGCCTCATGTAGCCCAGACCCCCCCCCATACCACCACAACCAACTCTCCCCCTTTGATTTTTTTCACCCATAGCCTACCCACCAAGCCCTCCAGGGGGAGGTGGCTGGTTCCCTAGCTTGTGACCAAGTCAATTAAGGCAGTTGGGAAAGAACATTCAGGCAGGCGGGTTGGAATAGATGACCCAGGAGGTCCCTTCCAACTCTTTTATTCTATGACACAGACCCCCTGTGGAGCTCCCATGGGCCACCAAGGATCCAAAGATCCCTGGTTGGGAATCCCTGCCCTACGGTCATTTGACGGGATGCTGGATCTTTGCTTGATACCACAATGATAGACGATAGGGGAAGAGATGTGTTTTACTCTGCATGGACGTCACGTGTTCAATTAAGGGGAGGAAATGTAAGGAACTCCCCCCTCCCCCTTCCATCATAAACTTGCGCCTCTTCTTCCTTTGTTTAATTTTTTACTCGGCTGGTTCGAAATCACAGTGCCTCGCATTAAAATGTATCAGCGTGGGGGCTACCATTAATATCCTCAGGGATTGAGAAGCAATTACATTTAAAAATGGAATTGCAGCAGGGCCGCGTACACAGGAATGATCTTTTAGGGAAATTAAACAAAGGCCTTAATTGCAAATCCATTCAAATGACAAAGAGAGAGAGAGAGAGAGAAATGAAACTTTTGGTGAATAAAACAATTCAGCGCGATGGCAAAATGGCCATCTGAAATGGGAATGCATACGCGAAGCGGTTCTCCTCCAAGATTCAGTATGCTTGTCTGGTCTTGATATGTTCAATTGAGAAGCCGTTTTGGTCTGAAGTAGCACCAAAAAATCAGAGTCCAGTAGCCCCTTTAAGACCAACAAAGATTTATTCAAGGTGTGAGTCTGAGGAAGAGAGCTTGCAGTAGAAAGCTCACACCTTGAATAAATCTTTGTTGGTCTTAAAGGTGTTACAGGACTCTGATTTTAATGGTCTGCATATGTACATTCTTTCTGAATCCACAATACTTAAGTGCTGCTTTTTAAAAGCCAGTTTGGTGTAGTGGTTAGGAGTGTGGACTTCTAATCTGGCATGCCAGGTTCGATTCTGTGCTCCCCCACATGAGCCAGCTGGGTGACCTTGGGCTCGCCACGGCACTGATAAAGCTGTTCTGACCAAGCAGTGATATCAGGGCTCTCTCAGCCTCACCCACCTCACAGGGTGTCTGTTGTGGGGAAAGGAATTGGAAGGAGATTGTAAGTCACTTTGAGCCTCCTTCGGGTAGGGAAAAGCGGCATATAAGAACCTCTTCTTGTTCTTCTTGTTCTTGTTCTTGTTCTTCTTCTAAAAAGAGTGCGGGCAAACTAGCCTTCTTGAGTAGAGGCCCGCACGTTTAGGATCTTCCTTGCACCGGGTGGACTTATCCTAACCTGTCTCAACTGTTCATATAGTTGAAGAAGTCTCTTCGTACAATCTGAAGAAAGGTACATTTGCACAAAAGTGTATAGTTTGAACAAAGCTTTTTTGGCCGTAATGAAGAAGAAGAGTTGGCATACCAAGGTTTCTTTCCCACAAAAAGCCCATGTCCCCTGTTTAATTTTGAAAAATAGTAAGATTCAAGGTGTATTCATGGTAAGTTGTGTCATTGTCATGACCTCAGGAGTGCAGTCCAAAAAAATTCCCTCAGAACAAAACACACAGGAAACCCAGCCTCTGGTTAAAACTGAAGTTATTCTCCATTGAAGGAAAGCAGGTAGTGTTCAAAGGAAGTTCATGGGCAGGTAAAGGTAAAGGTATCCCCTGTGCAAGCACCGAGTCATGTCTGACCCTTGGGGTGACGCCCTCTAGCGTTTTCTTGGCAGACTCAATACGGGGTGGTTTGCCAGTGCCTTCCCCAGTCATTACCGTTTTACCCCCCAGCAAGCTGGGTACTCATTTTACCGACCTCGGAAGGATGGAAGGCTGAGTCAACCTTGAGTCGGCTGCTGGGATTGAACTTCCAGCCTCATGGGCAAAGCTTTCAGACAGCTGCCTTACCACTCTGCACCAAAAGAGGCTCTTCATGGGCAGGTAGCCACTATCAAAGGCAATGCTACCATTGGAAACTTTGACCCTCCCCCCCCCCAACTAGATTTTGGGAGAGAAGTTTCTTTCCCATATAGTTTCTTTCCCATATAAAGTTCTTTTGATCTGTTACAGTATGTTGAGGCCGGGTTGTTACCATCAGGGGATGCCGTAGAACAGGGGTAGTCAACCTGTGGTCCTCCAGATGTTCATGGACTACAATTCCCATGAGCCCCCTGCCAGTGTTTGCTGGCAGGGGCTCATGGGAATTGTAGTCCTTGAACATCTGGAGGACCACAGGTTGACTACCCCTGCCTTAGAACCAATGAGATCAGGACCCTCGCTCCTAATGAAAGATCTCCGGACGGCAAGCTGGACAGGGAAGGAGATAGGGGGTTAATTTTAATGAATTGCCATCTTTTATGTCTGGGGAGTTTAAGGGTTGTTGTTTTATTCTTTTATTGTAAACCGCCGCGAGACTTTGGGAGTAGTGGTATATAAGTTAAAGATAAATAAATAAATACAGTGTGAAAACAAGAGACAGTTTTTCTGGCTAACATACAGGTGTTGAGGAACTAGGACTGTCATGCATATCAGGGGTAGTCAACCTGTGGTCCTCCAGATGTCCATGGACTACAATTCCCATGAGCCCCTGCCAGCAAATGCTGGCAGGGGCTCATGGGAATTGTAGTCCATGGACATCTGGAGGACCACAGGTTGACTACCTCTAATACATATCACTCTAGTACATGAGATCAGGAATTTGCATTGTAAAGCACCTCTGAAATTCAGAGCCAGGAAAAGCTGGATGCTCATGCAGCAAGATGGGAGCCTGGCCTCCTAGGAGTAAAACTCAAGCCTAGGAGGAAACAGTCAAATTGACATGAGCCAGGCATGGCACATGGCACTCACAACGTTACTAGCCTTTTTTGATTCATAGACTTATAGCGATTCACAGTACTGGTCTGCCCCTTGAAGGAGCCTGAGGTGGGTTGAAAAGTGTTTTTGTGCGTGAATTCTCCTTGAATGCTGTTTTGTTTCCAAGAAGATGAGACAGCCACTTTTTGTGCAGCATTCAGCTGGCAAACTGTGTTAACATTCTATTACCCTTCTCTGGCTTGTTCATGGCGTTTATTATTGGTTATTACTGGGTTTGGGGTATGTTTTTATTGGCTGGTTAAAGCTTATGCTGATGGTTCATATTGGTCTATGTCAGGGGTGGTCAAACTGTGGCCCTCCAGATGTTCATGGACTACAATTCCCATGGGCCCCTGCCAGCAAATGCTGGCAGGGGCTCATGGGAATTGTAGTTCATGGACATCTGGAGGACCACAGGTTGACTACCCCTGCTGTATGGCATTATGACCACCCCCGAGTCACTCCAATTCCAAGCAGTTTTTTACTGCTTGGACATCCCATTTTTGAGGTTTGTAAACCTTTCCCTTTAGATCCCACCAAACCCCGGGGAACTCTCTGGGCCAGGCTTTCTCAACCTTTTGGAGTGGAATGACCCCTGGAATATTCTTCAGGCTTCGAGTAACCCAGCTGTGATCCCAGCTGGCCATGCCTCCTTTCCACACCCCCCCCCGGAAGTCATGTTTACAGTGTGCATTGCATCACTCGTAAAATAAAGTGCTTGCTAAATAAGAAGTTAGTTTCATTTTTGTGTGTGCAGTGCCTTGCCTGAGCAAAACAAGGTAGCATTCATCTCAGCTGTCATAAAGCCCACCATGCAAAGCAGCAATTCTCAGGGGAAATCTGTGATTTGGAGAGCACTTGTAACTGAGCAAGTTCACCATAGAATCATAGAATAATAGAATAATAGAGTTGGAAGGGACCTCATGGGTCATCTAGTCCAACCCCCTGCACTATGCAGGACACTCAGGGCCATTTCGCACGGCTTCAAAATAGCACAATGGTTGCTAATTGGAAACGCTACTAATTTGCCATAACCCACGACGTCGTAGACAATCTGCAACAATCCTGAAACCGACCCGCCAAAAGCGCTTCGTTGTGGCGCTTTCAGGGGAATCCAGAAAAGTGGATTCACCCTCCGGATAGCGATACACTCCTGCAACCAATCTGCAACACTAGCGCTAAAGACCTGTGCGTTACCATTGTAGCTGGTTCTTCAAAGTCCCTCCCCCTGGATCTCTCCTCCAAACTTCCGGCGAAGCGATCGCCATTTTTTTTTCTCGGAGCGAGCGGGGATAAACGCACCGGCGAGCCTCTTTCTGTTTAGAGGCTTCCCTGGCTTCAGTCCTTCACCTTTAGTCACTAAGCACAAACCACATAAAAGCCCGTTTGCTGAAATAAAGTCCCTTTATTTTTTACACATTAATTCAGCCCAAAATCGGGGCCGTGAGAGGGGGGGGGGGGATTTTTTTTTTATCACTCGAGGCAGCGTGCCAACGATCATACAATCAAACGACAGCTCACATTAGGCAGCTGGATGGGTCTCTCCGTTGCAAGGAATCTACCTAGATTCGTTGCTATGGGTCTGTTTTTTTTTTAAAAACCTTCCTTAAAGGGAATGGGGCTGTTTGGGAGCATGCTAACGGCTGCCCATTGGCTGCTTGACGGCCAGGGGCGGGACGAGCTTGGCAATAGCGCTTCCTTTCTAGCGATTTCTGCCGAGACCGGAAGCCTGTGGGAAACGCTAAAAAACGCAACTGATTCCACTACAAAGCCAGGTGTGCAAAACGACGAATTCCACTATTTTAAATGGCGATTTTTCATTCCGCAAACAATTTGCAACAAAGATCCCCGTGCGAAATGGCCCTCACATCCCAATCACTCATCTACTGTAACCTGCCACCCCTTTGCCTTCATAGAATCAGCCTCTCCGTCAGATGGCTATCCAGCCTCTGTTTAAATATTTCCAAAGATGGAGAACCCACCACCTCCCAAGGAAGCCTGTTCCACTGAGAAACCGCTCTAAGTGTCAGGAACTTCTTCCGGATGTTTAGATGGAATTTCTTTCTCTCACCCTCTCACTCCTTTTCCATTATGTATGAATTCAGCAAGGTCACTGGAGTACAGACAGATGAACAGAAAGCCAGTCTGTCCTCCTCCCTGGGTAAATCAAAATGTTATTTAAAATATGTATTTGAAAAAAAAAAAACCACCCCCAACTGGAGCAACCCCTCCAGGGTTCTGGAGAAACTCTAGGGTTACTATTAACTCTGGTTGTGGATGACTGCTCTGGGCTCTGGGTTTGCAGCCGTGGCTGTCAAAAAGGGTCTCAAACGCTGCAAGAGGAAAGGGAGATCTTGGAGAAGGTTGTTTAGATGTGCTGAGCTTTGAATGAGCAGGGCAGCCGCATCTGTATTTAAAACTCCATGCGGCGGATTGGTTCAGGGAGCGCATTACAGCGCACAGAGGGGTTTTATGAGATGCAAACAGCTGGGGAAACATCGCAAGCCGTTTCCCTATTAATACTCATTTGAATTTTGTGATGGGTTTTCTGCAGCTCAGTTCCCGGCCTTAATTGGGACATGCCTTTGCATTTCTTTTTGGAGAAAGGGTCGGGAGGGAGGAAATCTTTCCGCTCGCTCTTAGTAAGGGAATGCGAGAGGGGAAACGAGACGTGCAAAGTGAACAGCCAGATGTTCTTAAGAATTATTTATCACCTACGCACCCTGATCTATCTTCCACCAGAGATCGGATGAAATGCAAGGGGTGCAATTCGACTACAGTACAAATATAGTGCTGTGTGCGCTCACAAAATCAGCCTTGCTAACAGGGCTGCTGACTCCAGCTTGGAAACGTGGGGTTAGAAATACCCTGAGCTGGATAGCCCGGCCAGTGTGATCGCGTCACATCTCAGAAGCTAAGCAGGGTCAGACCCGGTTGGTATTTGGAGGGGAGACCACCAAGAAATTCTAGGGCTGCTATGCCAAGGATGAGCCTCTTGTGGCACAGGGTGATAAGGCAGCAGAAATGCTGTCTGCAGCTGTCTGCCCATGAGGCTGGGAGTTCAATCCCAGCAGCCGGCTCAAGGTTGACTCAGCCTTCCAAGGTTGGTAAAATGAGTACCCAGCTTGCTGGGGGGTAAACGGTAATGACTGGGGAAGGCACTGGCAAACCACCCCGTATTGAGTCTGCCGTGAAAACGCTGGAGGGCGTCACCCCAAGGGTCAGACATGACCCGGTGCTTGCATAGGGGATACCTTTACCTTTACCTTTATGCCAAGGATGGAGAATGGCAAACCGCCTGAACGTCTCCCACTTTGACAAAACTAACTTCACAGCATCAGGGGGGATTGAGAAATAGTTGCAGAGCGTTGATTTGATTCCCTTCTCTCAGTAGGGGTGCCAGCCACTAGTGTAATTGCTGCTTATTTCCATGCTACAAAGATGAGATCCCCTGGAGACAGGGATGCCAGCCTCCAGGTAGGACCTGGGAATCCCCCAGGTTTATAACTCATCTCTAGGCAACCGCGATTGGTTCTCCTGGAGAAAACGGCCGGTTGGTTTCTATACCCTGAGTTTCACTACTACTCAAAGGAGTCTCAAGTGGCTTCCAATCGCCTTCCCTTCCTCTCCCCATAACAGACACCCTGTGAGGGAGGTGAGCGTTCTAACAGGACTGCTGTGTGAGAACAGTTCTAAGAGAACCGTGACTTGCCCAAGGTCACCCAGTTGGATGCATGTGGAGGAGGGAGGGGGATCAAACCCGGCTCTCTAGATTAGTGGCCACTGCTCATAACCACTACACCAAGATAGGTGGTCATCACATTATACCCTATGGAAATCTTTCCTCTTGGCAAACCCTCTGCAGGATCTACCTGCTAAAGTCTCCAGGTATTTCCTAAACTGGAGCTGGTAACCCTACCTGGAGAAATGAATGCTTTGGAAGGTGAATGAAATGGAGCTCCCTGTCCTCCGTAGGGGCCACTCCAAGTCTCTAGGACATCCTTTCTCAATTTTTATCAATGAATAACCCCTAAAATGTTCTCCAAGCTTCAGTCATGCAGAATATAATTGGGCATAGCTGTGCACACGCCCTCTTGGGGCTCTTCCCCTTACCACACCCTCCAGGCCCCTCACTGGCCATTGGGGGGGGGGGGGTCAATATGACCATATAAGGCCATATCACCTGATAAATATTTGACAATTTTTAAAAAAATTATTTAAAATTAATCAACTCCCACCCATTCGGGAAACCTTCCAGAGCGGTCAAGAAACCCTGGCTGAGAAATCCTCCTCCAACCTGGTTCTTGCTACTCTCCCCCCATCCCCCTGGGCTGTGTTCAGGATCGGCTCCTAAGAACCCCAAGATTTCCTCCCAGTTGGTCACTGGGAAGACGGAGAATCATAGAATCATAGAGTTGGAAGGGGCCATACAGGCCATCTAGTCCAACCCCCTGCTCAACGCAGGATCAGCCCAGAGCATCCTAAAGCATCCAAGAAAAGTGTGTATCCAACCTTTGCTTGAAGACTGCCAGTGAGGGGGAGCTCACCACCTCCCTAGGCAGCCTATTCCACTGCTGAACTACTCTGTGAAAATTGTTTTCCTGATATCTAGCCTATATTGTTGTACTTGTAGTTTAAACCCATTACTGTGTGTCTTCTCCTCTGCAGCCAGCAGAAACAGCATCCTTCCCTCCTCCAAGTGACAACCTTTCAAATACTTAAAGAGGGCTATCATGTCCCCTCTCAACCTCCCTTTCTCCAGGCTGAACATTCCCAAGTCCCTCAACCTATCTTCATAGGGCTTGGTCCCTTGGCCCCAGATCATCCTCGTCGCTCTCCTCTGTACCCTTTCAATTTTATCTTTGTCCTTCTTGAAGTGAGGCCTCCAGAACTGCACATAGAATTCCAGGTAACTCCTGGAGTTCTGCACACAGAACTCCAGGAGAGTTCTACTCTAAATGACAGCCTTGAAGTCTTTGCACAGTTGAGTCTGAAGGCGAACGGCAGACCCAGTGAGGCCGGCTCGTCTGCTTTTGGCTAATAAACGGTGACGGCGATGGGAAATAAAGGCATTTGTTTGTCCCCAAGGAATGGGCTATGAAGCAACAGCTCATGATTTGGCTGAGCTTGGCACAGAACACGGCTAACGGAACATTGCCCGGGGAGATGTTTTGTAAGCGCTTCTCAGGCCAGCAAAACTTGAGAAGGACAAACAGACCAGCTCTCTGTGGCTTGCTTTCTTGGAATAAGGTCTCTGATGAAGAAGTGCCAGCCAACAAACACAGCCTGGCTGTTCCCTTATTTACTTGACGGTTCCTTTTCCATGCGCGCGTCAGCTTTGGAGCATAAAATCGACTTCAACATTGGCGAAATGGTAATTATGTAAATGACACTGTGCTTGAGGCCTATTAAGGATGTTTATCTTTCCTAAAATAGGCTTCCAAAAAGATCCGGGCACCTCCGATCCTCCACAAAGAAGGCAAGCAGACGGTTCCAGCCCCCACCACTCTGTATAGTCGGTCTTCTACTGTATTCTACGACGAATACATTTATTTCAGAATGTTGTAATAAGAAGGGTCCATAGGACCATATTGAAGGTCAAAATTGGAAGGGACTTTTGGACCATGGTGAGTGAACCATCTGTCTTAATTATGTTGTCAGCTTTTTAAGAATTTTGGATTCGTGTATTTTGATTTTTTACGCTCGAGCTACCAGTTTCGTTCTTGTATGTTCTCAGTTGCAGAAATTTGGATCATAATATTGCATCGAAGAAGGTCGAGGATGGGAACATCTGCATCATTTCTTCAGTTTTTCGTCGTGAGCTTCAAGCAATTATTTCAATCTCCTGTACTCCAAGGTAAAATAAACAAGATTTGAGTTTGGAAATAAGGACTTTATTTTATGTATCATAAGTATAGTGGTCAATTCTAGAGGAGATCAGCCTTGACTGCTCCTTAGAAGGCCAGATCCTGAAGATGAAACTCAAATCCGGGGAATGGTGGAGGACAGGAAGGCCTGGAGGATCATTGTCCATGGGGTCGCGATGGGTCGGACACGACTTCGCACCTAACAACAAACTATACTGGCCCACTACACAGGCTATTTCCTTTGTTGAAGCTTCCTGGGATCACAGCTCATCTTAAGACTACAGAGATCAGCTCCACGGGAGAACATGGATGCTTTGGAGGGTGGTTTCTGGGGCACTGTGACCCACTGAGGTCACTGCCCTCCTTAGGCTCCACTTCCAAATCTCTAGGTTTTCCTAGCTTGGATTTAGGCAACCCTACCTGCCTATCCACCAGTGGCCAGGGGGAACCTAGCAACTTCATCTCCTCCAATAAGCACAGCTGAGCAGCTAACTTTTAAAAAATGTAATTGTTTGCCTGTGTTTTAATAAACCTGTGTCTACATCATTGGGATAGAGCAATGCCTTCAATTTATCTCATTCATTTATTCCTCGCCTTTCTCCCCAAGGAAGACCTCAAGTGCCTCATGTCATTCTGTCCGCCTCTGTGTAGTCCTCACTACAACCCTGCGGAGTAGGCTAGGCTGCGAGAGGCCAAAAGTCCTTCAGCGAGCTTCCTTTGCTGAGCAGAAATTCCAACCTGGACCTTCCATTCCACACACATCGGATAATGCACTTTCAATGTGCTTTAGCAGCTGGAATTTCCTGTGCGGAACAGCAAAAACTACTTCTGAAGTGCATTGAAAGTGCATTATCTATCGTGTGCAGAATGGCCAGGTCAGGAGAGCAGAATTAAATATCCTGAAGTCAACGGGCTTCGGAAGGTATAACTCCACTTGGGACGGTATTATCAGTCACCAGCCCATGGACCACCCGGTATGACTCTTTGCATACAGAAAATCTTCAGGAGTGTCCACTCTGTATATTCTGGCTGTCCTGAAAAACTCCAGCCAAGGACTGGCCTGTGGTCAAGAACGGGTCTGCTGCTTATTTAGCACATTTGCCTTTATTTCTGCTCCTCCTTTACTCTTTGTCTGTCTTGTTTTGATTTGTAGCTGCACGATGGCCAGAGCGTTCCAGGATAAAAGCCAAAGGGAAGCAGCCTTCAATGAATCTTTTGCTTACGGAAACCTTCCCTAATGCTGTTAGAAACTATAAGTCATGATTGTAACAAAATAATTGCATTGGTTCCTGATGGGGAGGAGCAGTGTCTAAGGAGGGGGGGGCTTGGGGAGGGGGGAGAGTTCAATAGAGTATAGGGCCATAGAGTTGGTATCATCAATCTTGAAGTAGAATTATAGAATCACAGAGTTGGAAGGGGCCATAAAGGCCATCTAGACCAACCCCCCTGCTCAACGCAGGATCAGCCCAAAGCATCCTAAAGCATCCAAGAAAAGTGTGTATCCAACCTTTGCTTGAAGACTGCCAGTGAGGGGGAGCTCACCACCTCCTTAGGCAGCCTATTCCACTGCTGAACTACTCTGACTGTGAAACATTTTTTCCTGATATCTAGCCTATATCGTTGTACTTTAAGTTTAAACCCATTACTGCGTGTCCTCTCCTCTGCAGCCAACAGAAACAGCATCCTGCCCTCCTCCAAGTGACAACCTTTCAAATACTTAAAGAGGGCTATCATGTCCCCTCTCAACCTCCTTTTCTCCAGGCTGAACATTCCCAAGTCCCTCAACCTATCTTCATAGGGCTCTTCATAAGTGACACCTGGAGAACTGCTCTGTTAGAACAGCATTCTCAGTTACAAGCCCAAGGTCACCCAGCTAGCTGCATGTGGAGGAGAAGCAGGGAAAGAAACCCGGCTCGCCAGATTAGAAGTCTGCACTCCTAACCACTACACCAAGCTGGTTCTCAACATGGCTACAGTTGCCAACATTTCAGGTGGTGGCTGGAGATCTATTACATCTGATCTCCAGGTGACAGAGACCTGTTCACCTTGAGAAGATGATTGCCTTGGAAGGTGGGCTATAGGCAGGTTTGTCAGTGATGGTTTGGAGATTAGCTGGAGAACTGAGGGTGGAGCCTTCAAAAAGTGGATTTTGGGAAGGGGCAGGACCTCACTGGGGTATAACACCACAGAGTTCACCATCCAATGCAGATTTTATTTCTACAGGGAAACAGATCATTGTCATCTGGCAATCAACTGTAATATCAGGGCTCACCTCCCTCACAGGGTGTCTGTTGTGGGGAGAGGAAAGGGAAGACGAACGTAAGCCACTCTGAGACTCCTTCAGGTAGAGAAAAGCGGCATATAAGAACCAACTCTTCTTCTTCTTCAGTAATATCAGGGCTCTCTCAGCCTCACCTCCCTCACAGGGTGTCTGTTGTGGGGAGAGGAAAGGGAAGGCGACTATAAGCCGCTTTGAGTCTCCTTCAGGTAGAGAAAAGTGGCATATAAGAACCAACTCTTCTTCTTCTTTAGTAATATCAGGACTCTCTCAGCCTCACCTCCCTCACAGGGTGTCTGTTGTGGGGAGAGGAAAGGGAAGGCGACTATAAGCCGCTTTGAGTCTCCTTCTGGTAGAGAAAAGTGGCATATAAGACCCAACTCTTCTTCTTCAGTAATATCAGGGCTCTCTCAGCCTCCCCTCCCTCACAGGGTGTCTGTTGTGGGGAGAGGAAAGGGAAGGCAAATGTAAGCCGCTTTGAGCCTCCTTCGAGTAGAGAAAAGCGGCATATAAGAACCAACTCTTCTTCTTCTACTTGAGTAGAACGGCAGAATTCTCTGTAAGCTGCAGCTCCCACTGATTATGGCCTGGATCATTTTATTTTGCATCTTCTTTGCTTCGGTCTGTGGGATGAGCAATCAGCATAATGCTTTGTGACCTCAGATTTTTCCATTTCCGATAGGTTTATTTCAGTTTCCCAGAGAGGTCTGGTGAGGAGGCATTTATTTGTTTAGTCATCTTTTTGGATTTTAGCTCCTGCTGTTCCTGTGTAAGAGGCATTCAACGGGGGCCTGCAGAATGAAACAGATGCAGGAGCCAAATCCCCATCCCCTGAAATGCATGCTTGTGGGCAAAATCTTTACACCCAGAATGAAACTTTGTTGGCCTTTAAAGGTGCCTCTCGACTCAGACTGCATTTCCGTTCCTCAGAGGATTATGAAGGTTTCACTGAGTACCCAGGAATAAGGGGACCAGATTGTTTGGAGGGACATCTGGGGGCACCTGGCAAATTCATAGAATCATAGAATCATAGAGTTGGAAGGGGGCATACAGGCCATCTAGTCCAACCCCCTGCTCAATGCAGGATCAGCCCTAAGCATCCTAAAGCATCCAAGAAAAGTGTGTATCCAACCTTTGCTTGAAGACTGCCAGTGAGGGGGAGCTCACCACCTCCTTAGGCAGCCTATTCCACTGCTGAACTACTCTGACTGTGAAAAACTTTTTCCTGACATCTAGCCTATATCGTTGTACTTGAAGTTTAAACCCATTACTGCGTGTCCTTTCCTCTGCAGCCAATGGGAACAGCATCCTGCCCTCCTCCAAGTGACAACCTTTCAAATACTTAAAGAGGGCTATCATGTCCTCTCTCAACCTCCTTCTTATACCTCTGCACCAAAAACAGATCTATCTTCTGGGCCCCAAGTCATGGCACTGGTAGGATTAATTGTATGGTTCACTTAGGGATAGAGCCTCTTGTGGCACAGAGTGGTAAGACAACCGTCTGAAAGCTTTGCCCATGAGGCTGGGAGTTCGATCCCAGCAGCCGGCTCAAGGTTGACTCGGCCTTCCATCCTTCCGAGGTTGGTAAAATGAGGACCCAGCTTGCTGGGGGGTAAACAGTAATGACTGTGGAAGGCACTGGCAAACCACCCCGTATTGAGTCTGCCATGAAAACGCTAGAGGGCGTCACCCCAAGGGTCAGACATGACTCGGGGCTTGCACAGGGGATACCTTTACCTTTTTTAGCTGTATAAGAATGAAAAAATAAAAAATAAATAAATAGTCTGGATGGCTGAAAACTCCAAATTTACTGTAATGACTCTGAATTGTCAGTGCTTTTAGTCTTTCTCTGTCTTCTGGTATGCTGTTTTTGCCTGTCTTTTCTCTTTCCTTTTTAAATCTGTATCAAAATTATTATTGTTTTTTTTTTTTAGTGTGGATACCGTGGAGGAGAAGGATGTAAGCTGCTTTGGATCCCCATTAGGGAAAAAAGGTGGGGAATTCAATAAATAAATATCTCTGCATTTGTTGGAAGAAAGATGGGATCAAACAGAATCAATAAGCAGACACCGAGATGGATGTCACTCGCAGCTTTTCAGCTGTCAACGCTCTCTCTAGTGCAGTCCATTTATTTCACGCAGACATCCTTGCCCAAGGGAGTTGGCAAAGAAGTTCTACAACACAGAATTTATTTGTCACTGCCCTTTGGCATAACACAACACAGTCCTGACCTGGAGAGCCCATTCATTCTGGGCAAGCAGGGCCAACCCTGGCTAGTATTTGGATGGGAGACCTTCAAGGATTTGGGTGGTAGTTCCTCCAAGGAACACTAGAGGGTCATGATGCAGAGGCAAGCAATGGGAAACCACATCCAAATGTCCCTTCCTGGCTGCCGGACAATCCTCGGGTGACCTGGCGACAGGACAGAGGCTATGCAGTAAATAAACACATCGACGACATGCTCATTTTAGTAAATAGCAGAATTCAGGAGTTGATGAAGCCAGGGTGGTATAACGGTTTAAGGGAGGCAGCGTGGTGTGGTGGTTAAGAGCAGTGGCCTCTAATCTCCACACGTAGCCAGCTGGGTGACCTTGGGCCAGTCACAGTCCTGTTAGAGTTGCTCTTGCAGATCAGTTCTGTCAGAGCTCTCTCAGCCCCCCTGACCTCACAGGGTGTCTGTTGTGGGGAGAGGAAAGGGAAGGTGATGTAAGCTGCTTTGAGACTCCTTCGGGGTGGGGAAAGTTGGGTATAAAAACCAGCTCTTGTGCAAAGTTAATAGGATGCTTCTCATAAATAGCTTTAGGCTTCGAAGTTTTCTGTTTTTTTAATCTGTCATTTATGTTTTTCTGAGGAAAAAAATATTCCCACTGCTCATGTCCATTTAGGACAAATCATGAACTGAGTTCTACACACGCAAACTTCTCCCCAAGCTTAGTCGGGTAAGCAAAACAATCTGTGTACGTTTAGGAAGCCTACGGTGCACGTAGGGGGGAGCGGAATCCACTGACGGGTTGCTGCACGTTTTGGTTTTAATTTAGCTTCTCGTCTCTGGCTGGCTGCATTTAGTATTCCTCAGAACACCAGGGAGGTGTTTGAAGTCTGCTTCCTCAGAACCTCGGGTAAACAGCGGGCCAAAACCAAAGAGAGCTGCAACCGACTCACTCAGACCCCCGTGGGGATCGCGGATTCGGGATCAGGTTTCTGGGCTTCTATTATTCATGACAGAAGTTCAACGGAGGGAGGTGGGCTGGGATGCATCAGGAGCGCCCATCAACGAAAGCCAGCAGGCCAGGAACCTCAGCAGGAGACGTTCACTAAAGTGAGGCACGGGCGTTTGCAAAACCCCAAGCGCTAGATTTCAGAGTGACATGGCAGCTGGGAAGGCAAATGCAATATTCAGCTGCGTTGCCAGCATCATAAAATCCAGAACAGGCTTTCCCAACCAGGTTTTCATGAAACCCTGGGGTTTCGTAACAGCCCTGGAAGGGTGGGGATGGGTGGGAATTAATTTTTTATATATTTTTAAATGTGTTCAACATTTATCAGATGATATGACTATATATGGTCACGTGGACCTGCCCCCCCTTTCCCCGCAAATGGCCAATGAAGGGGCGGGAAGGGGCAGGGCCCTGAGTGGGCGTGTCCACAGCTCTGCTTCCCAACCATCCAGCAGGGACATAGGCAGAACTGAGGATACACACAAGGATACACGTATGTAAAACACGGGCACATCCCCTTCCCTCCCTCCCTTGGGAAGGTTTCAGAAGAAGACCAAACAGTCCTATAATCTAGGTCAGGGGTAGTCAAACTGCGGCCCTCCAGATGTCCATGGACTACAATTCTCAGGAGCCTCTGCCAGCATTCGCTGGCAGGGGCTCCTGGGAATTGTAGTCCATGGACATCTGGAGGGCCGCAGTTTGACTACCCCTGATCTAAGTGGTAGGAGCAAGAAAGCAAGGGAGTCAAAGGGGGAATGGTATCGCAGCACAACTTTCTTACGGGAAGCTCAAGTCATAAAACACAAGCTAGAGAATTCGGCCTTGAGGTGTGAATGAGACGGGAACTGGCCACCATCACAGGCCGGGCATCTACAGACATCAATCATGGAAATCAATTACAAACCATATGAAAGAATCCCATGGATTCTAACATGTATGTCTGTTAACATAAGGGAGAGACATCTGGAATTGTGCTGTAATGAAAAGAAGAAGAAGAAGAAGAAGAAGAAGAAGAAGAAGAAGAAGAAGAAGAGTTGGTTCTTATATGCCACTTTTCTCTACCCAAAGGAGGCTCAAAGCGGCTTACAGTCGCCTTCCCTGTCCTCTCCCCACAACAGACACCCTATGAGGTGGGTGAAGCTGAGAGAGCCCTGATATTCCTGCTCGGTCAGAACAGTTTTATCAGTGTCATGGCGAGCCCATGGTCACCCAACTGGCTGCATGTGAAGGAGTGCAGAATCGAACCCGGCCCGCCAGATTAGAAGTCCGCACTCCTAACCACTACACCAAACTGGAGAAAGAACTCTAAAACATGCTCTATGTCCTACAATCCAGCGGATTTACAATGGGGACCCTCCAAAGTCGCTTTTTAAGATTACACTGGGCATTAGAAATCTGCTCCTAGATCATCAGTGTGAACCTCCATGTTCAGAGAAAGTATACCTCTTGACATTTGGGACCAATAAGCAGTGAAGGTATTCCTCCATCGCACCCTGCTTGGGAGAAAACAGTGGTGTTAGATCTGGTTACTAGTAGCAACAGAATGCCAGCTCTGAAATTCTTTGGTTTGATCCCACCAGGTAATGTGAACATTCTTTTGAGCATGGAAGAGGTGGGAGAAAGCGGCAGGCTCTGTTGGAGACGCTTCTGTTTTTAATTGTATCTGCTCCTACAGCTGCACAGGTGAGCCTCTTTGCAGTTTAAATTCACCTTTAACTGGCAGGTCTGCCTCCAGTTGTTTGCACAGCTGTTCCCGCCCCACCCTGTTTGTGTTTGTAGCTTTCCAGAAAGCTTGCGGATGAAGCTTGGGGAAAATGCTAAAGGATCCAAATTTGTCTTTGTTTTCAGTGGAGTGACTTGGCCAGGTTCTGAAGGCTTGGACTTGGATCGCCGTGGAGGGGGGAGTGTGCCAAACATGAATTATGGGAAGAGGATAACATCTACAACGGCATGCCACAGACTTGCGCTTCCAAATTTATATGCACGCACATCGGAGCTTTCGACTTCAAAGGGGAAGGCGGCAGATTTTTGTGGCTAATACTAAACGTTCTTCGAAGACTCTGCTTTTGTGGGCCTTTGAATATGCTCTCGAGCGGCTGGAGCTAGAAGTTAAATCAGTAAAGCAGGTATAGAGAAGACTTTCGCCTCTCAGCATTATCCAAAGAGCGCCCTGGTAACCGTAGGTGCAGAATGGCTTTTAAGCATCTGTGCTGTTAAGCCTCTAATGGGGAAATACGACGACAAACAAAACAAGAACACCGCTAGCCACAAGGTTTCTGAAATGTGCAGATCATGACGGTGTTATGACGAGCAATAAAGCCTGTTGCGTAAAAAAATGCTTTAGAAAAATTTTGCTCTTTAAAGGCTGCCCGGAGCCTGCTGGCCAGGCAGGCCACACCTGCGCTATTCGGCCCCCTCCACATCTTTCGCCTAAGGGTCAGAGTCTGTGCAATACTGCGTGTACAGTCTCAATGGTTGCACATGGCCAAGGTTTGCACATGAGGATGCACACTCAGAATTGAATCTTGGCCCCGGACAGAATGGTGGTTGTCCAGATGCCCATGGACTTCAATTCCCATGAGCTCCTGCTAGTAGGAGAGCAATGGAATGGGATTTGGGTTGTAAAACCAACAAGAAATCGAAAAACGGAATCGAAGCAAAGGAATAAGACATATTAAATGATGCAAAACTGCATAGCGGGGTCCAATTTACAGAAAACAATACACAACAGTATAGACCAGGGGTAGTCAAACTGCAGCCCTCCAGATGTCCATGGACTACAATTTCATGGGGTTTTTTATTGTGGAATTGTAGTCCATGGACATCTGGAGGGCCACAGTTTGACTACCCCTGGTATAGACCAAAGTCCCTAAGAATTTGTCTAAGTAGCTTTGGGAATGTATTGCCTGCGTAGAAAAGCCTTCTTGAATAATTCAGTTGAACATAGTTTGTTGGAAGCCAGGGGAGTGGGAACTTTGGGCTGATCCTGCATTGAGCAGGGGGTTGGACTAGATGGCCTGTCTGGCCCCTTCCAACTCTATGATTCTATGATTCTAACTTTCCTGAGCATCTCAGTCAGCCTGTCCCACAAGGTAGGGGCCACCACAGAGAAGGCCAGTCCTGCTTTGGTTTTTGGTTTGTTTTATGTGAGGGGAAGTTGAAAGTAACATGCATTCTGGGGGAGATGGACATGGCAGTTAGAGACAGCCATTAGCCAACTTCAGTTCTGAAGGGATTTGTGGTTCTAGAATTGTGTTAGTTAAAGTTTGGCGTGTTCTTAAGGAGTAAAATCAGTATATTCTATACAGCATGGCGGCTTGGTGTAGTGGTTAAAGAGTGGGGGCCTCCAATCTGGGGAACCGGGTTCAGTTCCCCAGTTCTCCTCCACATGCAGCTAGCTGGGTGACCTCGGGTCAGTCACAGTTCTCTCAGAGCTCTCTCAGCCCACCTACCTCATGGGTTTTTTTATTGTGGAGAGAAGATGGCAAGAAGATTGTGAGCTGCTTTGAGACACATGAGGCCCACTCTCTACGTCACAGGGTGTCTGTTGTGGGGAGATAGATTCAAGTGTGTAGCCGTGTTGGTTGGAAGCAGCACAACAAAATACGAGTCCAATAGCAATTTAAAGACCAACAGCATTTTATTCAAAGCACAAAACTCATCTGTTCCACTTAATATTTCTGGTAAGGCCTTGGAGGAGGTCCGTATCTCATGGCTTAAGTGCCACTCAGCGCTTAACACCCACTCAGGACAGCTGTCCCACCCTTGAATGCTTCCTGCTCCAACCGGCTTGCCTGTCTGCCCAGTAGCCAGCCAATCACCTTCCACCCCGCCTCCTTCCACTTCCCTCCAAGGCTCGGAGGCTTCAGATCCCTCCCGCATGAGAGCTGCCCCTGCTGGTGAGTTCCCTAACAGCTGCCTGCAGGTTTTCCAGGTCCTGGAGGGAGGGAGAGGCCATATACAGAGTTCTTCCACTCTACCCCCCTAATCTAGCACCCGTTGTATCCATGAATGCAACAGGCTTGGCCCCTAGTGCTTTGAATAAATCTTTATGGGTCTTAAAGATACCATTGGAGTGGATTTGTATTTTGTTGTTGTGGGGAGAGAAAAGTTAAGTGCTTGTAAGCCACTTTGAGACACATGAGGCCTCCCTCACAGGGTGTCTGTTGTGGGGCAAGGGAAGGGAAGGCGATTGTAAGCTGCTTTGAGATTCCTCCAGGTAGTAAAAAGCGGGGTACAAAAAATTGGTTCCTTTGCTTCTCTTTTCTCCTGCCTGGAGCGTAACGTTATCGTGAAGGAGTTGTTGGGTTTTGTTTTGAATGGATGGCACTTTGTGCGATAAAGACTTCAGACCACAATCACCACAAGTCAACCTGCTCTATATTCACTCAGGGCTGGCCTGTGACCAATGGCTTTGAGAAGCTGCCTCGTGTGTGACCTTCCTTCCGTGCTAAGAGGACATCCATCAGGCAACGAAATGTATCATTTCTTTTCTGAACTTCATTCTTTTTTCACCAGCTGGGAAGCCAAACCACATAGTGTGCTCTCAAATCAATGGGGGGGGGGGAAACTCCCCACAGATTCGTTCCACGTTTTAGATAAGAGAGCGTCCGTGTCAAAGCACTGGAATAAATGTTTGACCGATGTTATTTCATAACGGGCGGCGATCCATTGGAGATCTTCCTGCTGATACATTGCTCAAAGGATTCTTTGTGTAGCCGCTATCGCTGCTTTGGTTTCATTTGGCTCAAAGCGTTCACCCGGTTTTGGCAGTAGCTCTCAGTTTTTAGGATTTGTACGTCTGGGGAGTCCAAAGGCAAACCCTAAAGCAGGGATAGGTAGGGGGTTGCCAGCTTCCCCCTCCCCCGGCCACCATCAGGGACTTCAGTGGGGTACAATGCCACAGGTAGGGGTGGCCAAACATTGGCCCTCTAGATGTCCATGGTAATTGTAGTCCATGGACATCTGGAGAGCCACAGTTTAGCTGCCCCAGCATAGAGTACACCCTCTAAAGCAGGGGTAGTCAACCTGTGGTCCTCCAGATGTCCATGGACTACAATTCCCATGAGCCCCTGCCAGCGTTTGCTGGCAGGGGCTCATGGGAATTGTAGTCCATGAACATCTGGAGGACCACAGGTTGACTACCCCTGCTCTAAAGCAGTGGTTCTCAACCTTCCTAATGCCGCGACCCTTTACTACAGTTCCTCATGTTGTGGTGACCCCCAACCATAAAATGATGCAAGTGTCCTTTCACAGAAATTAAACCAAAACTGACCAATGGCGTGAAGATCCATTTTAATGACTGTATATAAATTAGGTTTTTCCCGGGGTTTCTCAGGTCAGTTCTGCCTCTTGTCTCACCATGCCGATCTCACTCTTTTATGCTGCTTTAGACAGACGAACGTTCTATCTCGATCTACCCCGCAAGGCTGTTGTGTGGATGGCGGCCCTCCGGCCAAGCCGTTTGCCCTGCCATGACCTCTGTAAGAAGGTCATTCGACCCCCAAAGGGGTCCCGAGCCTCTGGTTGAGAACCACTGCTCTAAAACATCCATTTTCTCCAGGAGCACTGATCTCTGTAGTGTGGATACAATCTGTGATTCCTGGGGATTCCCCAGGCCCTACCCGGAGGCTGGTACCCCTAGGCTGGTACCCCTACCCGGAGGCTGGTACCCTCCACCCACCTCTACAAACCATTGACAGGCTCCAGGAAAGGTATTAGTGGGTACCGTTGCACCCCCCGGGAACCAGGTTGGATACCCTTGTCATCAATCTTTATAAACGTCTCACAGTATCAATGTTCCAAATATCTTCATGAATCTGCAATGAGGTTATAGGGGGGCTTTGGCTACCCTAGCATTCCGATGGTCACGCCTTTCATTGGCAGGGCCACGTGCAATGCAATTACATCACATCCCCTTTGTGTCCTACCAAGGATCATTATGGGAGAATGTTGGAATTGCAATCAGCAAGTAATTTGGTGGAGCCATTCTTGAAGGGATGTTGTTAAGCTGTTTACGCAGCTGAGCTGTTCCTGTATGCTCACTAGTGCATCAAGTGGCCGAAACAGAGGTTGCTGTGAAAAATCCCAAACATGCGTCCTGAGATTTCCTTTGTTTAAGCTGGGCTCCTGCCCACTTCCTCCTTTAAGAAGAAGAAGATCAGTGTGTGTGCTTTCCTGAAGCAGGCAAGCAGCCATTAGGCTCAGCTCTCTCTCTCTCCATCTGATGTATGGACATGTAGTCTGCTTCAGCCATCCATGGGGGCTTGCAATGTGTAAGTATCTTTTAAGCTTTTGCACTCTGCTTCAATAAGGAGATGGAAGCAGATGAATATATTTTTGTAATTAATCATTGCAGTAAAGATTCTCTCTTTTAAACCTCAAAGCGCCATGAGTCTGGATCAATGCTTCATTCACAATGGTTCATTCAGTCACTGCACACTTTCAAAACACTCTGTTACTCTGCAGCTCTAATTTTCTGTTACCTGTCATGATTCTTTTTTAACAGGAGCATTTCCTAAGTTCAGGCCCATTGGATCAGATGCCCTCTGGCATTGACTCCCAGTGTTCTGACCTGCTCATGCATTAGTATTAATTTTTTTAAAAAATTATCTTTAAAGGATTTGCCTGGGGGGAGGGCAGTGCGCTTTGCAACCCGTTGCTATCAGAATCCCGCCATGCGTCTCTTGCTTATTGGCAGGAAACAATATTATTCTCATCTGGGATTTCTTTGACAGGCAGTCAACAAAACACTCCATTATCACTGCGGAACAACAGCAGCGGCAGCGTTCCCTCGATTTCAAAGGAGAGAGAGTCAACATTGGACGGTCAAAATGGGAAATCTTTATTGCTAAAAGCCATGCAAAGAAATTGGCACACAGCAAGAAGGTCACACAGAGTTCTGCCAGTGGCATGGTTTATACTGAGAAGTAAAAGTTCGCTCCTCTTAAGACGAGTGATCTTTGGTCACATGGAATGAGAGACTAACAAGAGCTGTTCCTCACTTAAGTGCCAGTGAACTTCGACATTTCTGATGATCTTGATACACTGAATAGGGTTGTATGGTTATGAGTGTCCTGCACAGTGCAGGGGGATTGGACCAGGAGGTCCCTTTCAACTCTATGATTCTATGATTCTAATAGACTTCTGCCTAGGTGCATCACACAAGATAGCGATTGTTATCCTGCATGAAGGTACAGGAGATAAGAGTGTGAGAACATCAGAAAAGTCCTGCTGGATCAGACCAGTTATTCATCTAGTCCTGCAACCAGTCTTACACAGTGGCCTACCAGTTTCTCTGGAAGGCCAACAACAGGGCAAAGAGGCCGAGACCTTCTCCTGACAAGAACATCAGAAGAGCCCTGCTGGATCAGACAAATGGTCCATCTAGTCCTGCATCCTGTCTTACACAGTGGCCCACCAGTTCCTCTGGAGGGCCAACAACAGGGCAGAGAGGCCAAGATTTTCCACCTAGCTTGCTTGGGGATTCAGAGAATTAGTGCCTTTGAATGTGGAGGTTCCCCTCCATCACCCTGCCTGGCAGCCACTGATAGACCTATCCTGCATAAATCTATTGAATCTGCTAACACCACATAATTTTGCCAAATTAATTTCCCACAGGCAGAAATTGTTCCCATCATCTTTCTACCAGGCACCACCATCAGGGGTGGAGTGGGGGGTGGAATCTCAGACTAGGCCAAATATGCTCATTATTTCTGACAGGAATTTTAATTATATTGTCACCAGAGAGGGTGCTGTTGAAATAAACTCTTCCTTTACGTCGTCATTGTCAGGCTGGTCACATTTTTGCCCCAGATCTCCTGCTCCACCCCTAGCTTAAAATCCAGTGAAATTCACATCCTGACCAACTGTCATGGCGTCATCACACTTTACTAGAAAAGATTACGTCACGGTTCTGGAGATTCGCTAGAAAGCGCTTCAGACTGACACCTCGAGCTAGACAGTCACTTTAAAGACAAGGCGGAGAGCATCCTTGCTCCCGGGGAGGACACGGTTCGCAAGGAACTTTAGCTTGCTACCAGATTTCAGTGACACGCCACCGTCACAAGCTGCGGGGGGAAATAAAGTTGTCCTCTGTTAATCGAGCCATCATATTCTGCCGGAGGTGCTGACAGGCCTCTTTCTGTTTCACAGGCACCGTTTTTCAGAGAAGCCTCTGCCTCTCCAGTATCTGTCTTTCCTGGGCTCAGCGGAAAGAAATGTGGCTGCCAGTATCATGGAGAGAGGGTGAGCTTTTAGGTCATGATTTAGTCTGGAGGAGTGGTGGGTGTTGTTAGGCTCTTCTGGGAAAAGCAACAAAAGGATCTAATTGGAAGACCTTTGTTGTGGCGAGAAATCTACAATGGCCCGAAAGGGAAAGAGAAGAAAGAGATGTTATGGAAGTCTTTTATTTTATTTTTTCCAGTATGGTTTGGATCCAGACTCAGGGCTCCAGTACATGATATGCCTGACATATCATTTACGTTGTGTGTTTTTAGCCTGCTCTTCTCTAGAGTTTTAGGGCAGGTTCCAGCAAATAATCCTAAAAAGCAGAGACATCACCATGCCAACAAAAGTGCGTCTAGTCGAGGCTATGGTATTCCCAGTTGCAATGTATGGCTGCGAAAGTTGGACCATAAGGAAGGCCGAGCGTCGAAGAATTGAGGCTTTTGAACTCTGGTGCTGGAGAAGACTCTTGCGAGTCCCTTGGACTGCAAGGCGAACAAACCGGTCAGTCCTAGAGGAGATCAGCCCTGACTGCTCCTTAGAAGGCCTGATCCTGAAGATGAGAGACCACCAAGGGCCATCCAGTCCAACTCCCTGCCCCTTCTTGCGGACTTAAAAAACACAAACGTCTGACAGGTGCTCATGCAATCTCCTCCTAAAAGCTTCCAATGAAGGAGACTCCTCCATCCTCTGAGGCAGCATATTCCATCTGTGAACAACCCTCACTGTCAGAAAATGCTTCCTAATATTTAAATGGGACCTTCTTTCCCATCAGAGAGCCAGTTTGGTGTAGTGGTTAGGAGTGCAGACTTCTAATCTGGCATGCCAGGTTCGATTCTGCACTCCCCCACATGCAGCCAGCTGGGTGACCTTGGGCTCGCCACGGCACTGATAAAACTGTTCTGACCGAGCAGTGATATCAGCGCTCTCTCAGCCTCACCCACCCCACAGGGTGTCTGTTGTGGGGAGAGGAAAGGGAAGGCGACTGGAAGCCGCTTTGAGCCTCTTTCGGGTAGAGAAAAGTGGCATATAAGAACCAACTCTTCTTCTTCTTCAGTAATATCAGGGCTCTTTCAGCCTCACCCACCCCACAGGGTGTCTGTTGTGGGGAGAGGAATGGGAAGGCGACTGTAAGCCGCTTTGAGACTCCTTCGGGTAGAGAAAAGCAGCATATAAGAACCAACTCTTCTTCCTCTTCATTTGAACCCATTGCTCCTTGTCCTTATGATTATGATTTAGATTTATTACTCGCCTCTCCCTGGAGGCTCGAGAGGAGTTACAGCATTTAAAATCCCAGTAAAAACCCCATACAAAATAAGCAACAATACAATCATAGCAGTCCAGCAATAAATTCTAACCACAGTTATAAGATAAGAAGAGGCAGCAGGAAGCTGCATCAAGCAAGTTGTCCGCCTCTTCAGTATGCCTACATTTTACATAATTAAACATGGTAGGGTTTCTTGAGTGGGTGGAAATTAATGAATTGTTATACATTTTCAAAAACAGTTGAACGTTTATTGGTTGAAATGACCCTATATGGCCATGTCTATCTGCCACCTCCCCAAATGGCCAATGACTGGTCTGGAGGGGGTGGGAAGGGGAGGGACCCCAGGTGGCCTTGTTCACAGCCATGCTTCCCGACTGTATTGGGCAGAATCGCACCACTCCTGGGCTCAACGAATGTTTCAGGGGTTTCTCAACGGTTAAAAAGTTGAGAAAGACTGCACTAGGTGTTGTCCTGACACACATTCTCTATCCATATATATTTTATAAATACATTCATATCAGTCTTTGGATTCTATGGCAGGTGTAGTCAACCTGTGGTCCTCCAGATGTCCATGGACTACAATTCCCACGAGCCCCTGCCAGCATTTGCTGGCAGGGGCTTGTGGGAATTGTAGTCCATGGACATCTGGAGGACCACAGGTTGACTATCCCTGTTCTATAGCATTGTACCCGCTGAGGTTTCTATTGTCCCCTGGCTCAATCCCAAAATATTCAGGAGTTTCCGAACCTAAATTTGGCTACCCTATCCCCACCGCTTGCTGGTGGCCAAGGGGGGAATCTGGCAACCCTCTGTGTCGTTCCCCCTTTTTTATTCTGTCGTTACAACAAGGCTATGGGGTTGACAAGGCTGAGGGAGACTGACTGGCCGAAGGTCAATCAGCAATGAAATAAGTATTCGAATCCAGAACTTCCTGGTCCAAGTCCAAGGCTCAGACATGCCTTCTGTCCTGTGGAGACGGAGGCCGAACCAAAAAACAAAAACAAAAAACTCTTTATCCTGGGCTGTAGCCTAAGGTATTCATAGCATCGCTTTATAGAAAGAAGTTATTTTATGCCTCAAATAAAAAATATTTTATCTGCCCCTTTTTATCCTCTTATCTCTTGGAAGTCCTTTTCACCTGGGACCCGGAATTCACACCGTCAAACTGGGACATGTAAAACATTCATATAAAACTATTAGCTACCCAGTAAATACTCTAAATGTATATTTTGCAGACTTGCAGTGTCAGTGTTTGAGGTAAGCCATAAATATTAAAAGCTCTTTCCAGCCATGTAACTTTTGGCGGCTTGAGCAGGGCAGAGTAATGAAAGCAGATTTGTTGCCGTCAGCGTGGAGAAAAGTCTTTCTTCCCGCCATCGGCTGTGGGAGAATGAAAAACGGAACTCCGTACGGAGTCTCGGCTCTTGAGCTCCTTTTTAAAAACCCAGGCAGACTCTTGGGGTTCGTAAAACGTAACAATGCAGGGCTATCATTAAAAAAAAGGACAAAATACACATCGGCGAGGGAGTGTGAACTTAACGCCGTTTTAAAATTGGCTCGGCATCTGGGGTAAGGTATATGCAAGCTGAGTTTTCCTTCGGGAGCCCAATCCTAAGCGTGTTTACATGGCCGGAGAGAGAGCAGGAGATGTTTCTGGATAAATACACTTTTAGGAATAGCAGGAAACATCTATTTATACAGCTGTATCCTGTCCTTAAGAGCCTCTTGTGGCGCAGAGAGGTAAGGCAGCAGACATGCAGTCTGAAAGCTCTGCCCATGAGGCTGGGAGTTCGATCCCAGCAGCCGGCTCAAGGTCGACTCAGCCTTCCATCCTTCCAAGGTCAGTAAAATGAGTACCCAGCTTGCTGGGGGGTAAACGGTAATGACTGGGGAAGGCACTGGCAAACCACCCCATATTGAGTCTGCCATGAAAACACTGGAGGGCGTCACCCCAAGGGTCAGACATGACTCGGTGCTTGCACAGGGGATACCTTACCTTATCCTGTCCTTGGAAGGAAAGTGACATAGCTAATAGCTTAGGGATGCCACCCTCCGGGTAGGACCTGGAGTTCCCCTGGAATCATAGCTCATCTCCAGGCTACAGAGATCAGTTCCCCTGGAGAAATTGGATGCTTTCGAGGATAGTGTTACAGCAGTGTGCCGTACTGATGTCTCTGTCCTCCCCAGACTCCAACCATAATTCTCCCAACCTGGATTTGGCAACCTTGCCCCTCCATCGCTTGCTGGTAGCCAGGAGGTAGCAACCCTAGTATAGCCAGACCTCATCGGATCTCAGGAACTAAGCAGAGTGAGAGTCCACCAAGGAAGGCTCTGCAGAGAAAGGCCATGACAAACCACCTCTGATTCTCACTTGCCTTGAGAGCCCCTTGCTGGGGTCACCAGAAGGCTTGGATGAGAGACCATCAAGGAAGGCTCTGCAGAGGAAGGCAATGGCAGACCACCTCCACTTCTCACTTGCCTTGAAAGCTCCTTGCTGGGGGTCACCATTAGGCTAGATGAGAGACCACCAAAGAAGGTTCTGAAGACGAAGGCACTGGGAAACCATCCCTGTTTCTCACGTGTCTTGAAAACCTATTGCTGGGGTCACCGTAAATCTTGGATGAGAGACCACCAAGGAAGGCTCTTCAGAGGAAGGCAATGGCAAACCACCTCTGCTTCTCACTTGCCTTGAAAGACCCTTGCTGGTGTCACCAGAAGGCATGAATGAGAGACCACCAAGGAAGTCCCTCCCCTCTCCAAACCCCACCCTCCTTATGCTCCAGGCTCAAACCCTCTAGGTATTGCCCAACTTGGAGCTGGCAGTCCTCTGTCATAGATAGTTAATTGCTTAGTCCTTGGGCCAATCGGGTGGCTTAAAAACCCATGTGGTTCTACAGTGTCTGCTGTGAACAAGAGCTACAAATCCTCCGCACAGCAGTTCTGTTATTTAAGGGTTCTTTCCCGGCACTCTCCTGTGGCTAAATAAATATTTTGTACAATGGCAATTGTGCCGGCACCGGGAATTGCACCATTAGAATCCAGGAAATCAGTCTTCTAACTCCTGTCTTTAAAACAGATGAAATATTAAAACCGATCAAGCTGAAAATCCATAATAAATAATGAACAGGGGGGGGGGGAGGACATGCAGTTCATTTCAGATATAGTTTAGGTGGATTCTGACCCCCTAGCCTTCCAGTCTAAGAAGATAAGAGAAGCCATGTTGGATCAGGCCAGTGGCCCATCCAGGCCAATCCTCAGTGTCACACAGTGGCCAAAACCCAGGGGCCATCAGGAGGTCCACCAGCAGGGCCAGAACTCCAGAATCTCTCCCACAGTTGACCCCCAAGGACCAAGAATACAGAGCATCACTGCTACATAAAGGAAGCCTTGTTGGATCAGGTCAATGGCCCATCCAGTCCAACACTCGGTCACACCGTGGCCAAAACTCAGTTGCCATCAGGAGGTCCACCAGCAGGGCCAGAACTCCAGAATCTCTCCCACAGTTGACCCCCAAGGACCAAGAATACAGAGCATCACTGCTACATAAAGGAAGCCTTGTTGGATCAGGTCAATGGCCCATCCAGTCCAACACTCTGCGTCACACCATGGCCAAAACTCAGTTGCCATCAGGAGGTCCACCAGTGGTCCACCAGAAGCCTTCCCACTGTTGACCTCCAAGCATCACTCTCCCAGACAGAGTGCCTTGTGGCCAATAACCACTCATGGACCCCTGCTCCAAAACACACCTGACTCTGAACTAGGAGCGGACTGAGTCTGAATTAGTGTTTGACACGTCCAGTGTGAGGCTGGCTGCAAAGTAAGCCAGGCTCAGAGAGTGTGACTGGTCCCAAATTCCACGGCAAAGCAGAGACTACAAAACGGGGTCCCCTAAATCCATGCCTGACATTCTTATCACGGCACTGGCTCTCACCAGCTGACTTGTTTGCGTTGACTTTTTAAAAGGGGGATTTTGTTTTTAACAAACACATTCAATGGGATGCTGCCTCAAGCAGGCCTCTGGAGAGGCGGCTTACACAGTTCTGAATGCATGAATACTTACAGACGCTGGGCTATGATATTCTGGCAGCTCCTAATACAAAAGGTACGACCCAACTGTTGCTCCTGGGATTCGTCTGCATATCATTCACATAACGAAGTAGATTCATTCAAATGGGCAGCCGTGTTGGTCTAGAAGTAGCACAATAAAATCAGAGTCCAGTAGCACGTTTAAGACCAACAAAGATTTATTCAGGGCGTGAGCTTTCGTCTGAGCTCACGCCCTGAATAAATCTTTGTTGGTCTTAAAGTTGGTTGCTGGACTCTGTTTCTATTGAAGTAGATTCAGCCATTGTCCTATATTCTTAAGAAGCCTTCCTCCAATTCAAAGATGGTTTTATACCCTGCTTTTCGCAACCTGTAGAAGTCCCAAAGTGGCTCACAATCGTCTTCCCTTCCTCTTCCCAAAACAGATATACTATGAGGTAGGGGAGGCTGAGAGAACTGTGAATGGCGTGAGGTTGTCCATTTAAGTTTGAGGAAGTCTCAGACTTTGCTCAGAGGAGCAGTATGGAAGGATATGGTCAGATGAGGGCTGCCAACATCCAGGTAGGGCCTGAAGATTTGCTGATTACAACTGATATTCAGACAGTAGAAATGAGTTCCCCTGGGGAATATGTATGCTTTGGAGGGTAGACTGTAAGTTGGGCTTTCTCAACTAGGGTCTCAGGAAACCCTGGAGTTTCTTTGTGGCCCTGGAAAGGTATCCAAGTCAGTGGGAGTAAAAAATATATATTTTATATAAAATTATATATATATATATATATATATATATATATATATATATATATATATATATATATATATAATTTGTTTAAGATTTATCAGGTGATATGACCATATATGTAAGAGCCTCTTGTGGCGCAGAGTGGTAAGGCAGCAGATATGCTGTCTGAAGCTCTGCCCATAAGGCTGGGAGTTTGATCCCAGCAAGGTTGACTCAGCCTTCCATCCTTCCGAGGTCAGTAAAATGAGTACCCAGCTTGCTGGGGGGTAAACGGTAATGACTGGGGAAGGCACTGGCAAACCACCCCGTATTGAGTCTGCCAAGAAAACCCTAGAGGGTGTCACCCTAAGGGTCAGACATGACCCGGTGCTTGCACAGGGGATACCTTTACCTTTACCTTTATGACCATATATATGGACAACGATGGGCCTGGAGGGGATGGAAAGGGGAGGGTCCCTGGGCAGATATGTCCGCAGCTCTGCTTCCCAACCATATTATTCAGGGTAGCACCACTTCTGGGGTTTCTCGAAGCCTGAAGAATGTTTCAGGGGCTGTTCAACAATCACAAAGTTGAGAAAGGCAGCTCTAAGGCACTGTACCCCAAAGAGGTCCCTTCTCCAAACCCTGACTTCTCCAGGCTCTACCCTACCCCCCCGCCCCCCCAAAAAAATCCCCAGGTCTATCCCAACCCACAGTTGGCAACCCAAGATCCACCCTACTAGAATGAGTTTTTAAAATTATACCTATCGATAGGAACCTAGGAACAGTTATCCATGAACAGCGTTTAAGTTTGGAAGAAGCATCGGATGCAAAAAAAAAACCCCTCTAGAAATTTGGCTGTGATGGATTCAGCCTCCCTCCGTCGCATTGTGAGGCACGGAGACACTTTGGAAATGAGCCGGCGGAAGAGCTACGCTCTCCGGATGCCAGGGTTTACAATGGGAAATAAAGCAGAGAGCCGAATCTAATAGCCTGTGTAGGAAGCCAGAGAGAGCGGCTTAAATTATCCCCCGATCTACTGGGGTGCCTGTGTGGGTGTATCTTTAAAAAATAACCTGACATAATATTTCTGTTTATGAGGCAATAACTATTCTCGGGACTGAATAAAAAGCTAAGCTTGGAGCTGAAGGGAATCGCTGGCTCCTGGCGAGATTATTGCCGAGTTAGTCAGGATTTATGGTCATACCCAAGCGTGTTTCGGAGGGCCTTCATCTCCCTGCCTCTTGTCATTCTCTCTTTGCCAAATGGCCCAGAACGCTTATCCTCCTGGCACAGTTTGCTGACGGCGTCGGAGATGGTGCCATCGATGATCAAGTGGGGGGCGGTGGTTCTGGGACAAATGCCGGCTCCCAGGGCGAGAGAAAACCTTCCTCTTTCTTTGGAAATGAAGAAGAAGAAGAAGAAGAAGAAGAAGAAGAAGAAGAAGAAGAAGAAGAAGGAATGTTGGTTCTAATATGCCAAATGGAAACCAAATAGCTTCTCTTTCTTGAACTCAGGAGCTGATAGTGCCTTTCATAGAATCATAGAGTTGGAAGGGGCCGTACCGGCCATCTAGTCCAACCCTCTGCTCAACGCAGGATCAGCCCAAAGCATCCTAAAGCATCCTACCCTCTTGGAGCAAGATGCTTCAGAAGACATCTGTTAACTTTTGGAGAACCTCCCATCGTTTTGTCACCTTCCCGGGCAGCCATTTTGAGGTGGTGTCTGTTACTTTTTCTCAAAACCCCCAGAGTTCCCCCAAGTGGTTGGTGGTCCTTTGGTGCTGAATGCAATTCTCAAGTTCTTCATGGTAGCCAAACAGAGATTAATTACATCTAACGTTGCCAGCCTCATGCTGGCAGGTAACAGGAGAAGGTGGGACCCACAGAGAAGGTGGAACGGTGAGGAAATGGGACATCACTTTCATGTGACATGCTAGGAATCCCCCCAGTCTTTATGGTTATTTACCATAGAAACTGGAAGAATTCTTAGAGTAGCATGGAGGATGCGCCATCAGTTCTGGGTGGAAGGTCAGTAGGTGTGATGCCACTTCCTATTTTGCCCGGTCTTCACAGCCTTTACCATAGAGTATTGTAATTGACAACAATTTCCCTCCCAGTTTTTCTTCCATTCCCCAAATTATTGATTAGGGTGTGAGAGCAGGGGCAGGAGACTGTTCACTTCTATGCAGCAAATGGTACTCCCCAGTACATCTCCTTGTTCTTGCTACCTCCCAATAGTGGGTCCTGGGGAACCCTCAGACTTATAGCTCATCTCTAGGCCATGGAGATCAGGTCCCCTGGAGAAAGTGGCTGCTTTGGAGCCAACAGCATTATAGTTGTGACTGTAGACCTGCTGAGGACTGACCTTGTGGTCCGAGGCAGAATCCTAAGCCTGCACTGCAACTGACCAATGTGTGATGGGATCCTGACTGCCGATCCAGTCAGTTTAAAATGAAACTGGCCAATAGCACCCAGTAGCAGGAAGATCTATTGTGTGGCTTGTGTACATGAGTTGGCGTTGGTTGTGGGTTTCTTTGGTTCAGTTTTTGGTTCAGTTCAGTCCTTCTTGTCCTATGCTGGGGTCTTAATAAAGAGCTCAAATCAGTTCCAGTGTCTGTGTCCACCTCTGAACCCACAGATTTAACAATTATATTCTACTGAGGTCCCTCGGTGCCCCAAATCCCGCCCATTCCCAGGTCCACCCACGAAGTCTCCAGGCATTCCCCAACTCAGAGCTGGCAATAGTACAACTGGAGGGCAAGTACCCATTAGGCCTCACTTCAGGCATGGTGTGTTGGTTTCAGCTTTCTATGGCCCCATGTCGTACAGTCTTGTGCTAGCGGTTAATCTGGTTATACGGCCAATGTATCTGGCAGCAATCTAAAATGTGACCCTTTGACAGCACGAGAAACAGAACGACCATTCGTATTTGGCAAAAAGAACGGCAGGGCGCCATCCATTCAGTGTCCTCTCAGAGCGCTGAGGATCTATCTTGTCGGCCGGCGATTTAAGGCTCCGATTTCACCTGCCTCCGAAGCGGAGACGCCTCTGGTTAGAGAAAGTGGCAGATGCTTTTATCAAGCTCCGGATATGCCATTCGAAGGTGAGTGACTCGGCAGATATAGCTGTAGTTTAGCCTGTCACTTTTGCTGAAAAAGGTGGCTGGGCGCATGCATGAAATGTATTAAATCATCCCCGGCTTTTTCAAGAGGAAGCAAGATGCTGAAGACACATTCTGCCAGGGCCTTGGAGGAATTTCTGTCTGCAAGGCAACAAAATCAAGCTGACCATCGTCAACAGATATGGAAATCTCCATTAAAAACCCCCACATTAGAAGGTATATTTAATGTGTCATAGCCCCCCCCTTTATTTATAGAAAATATTTATCAGTCACCTTTCTTCATTATGGCTTTCAAGCTGGCTTAAAATATTGATATGATACATAACACAGACAGCATGAAAAATAACCCCGACATTTAAAACCACAGAACGGCCGTTGTAACCGACACGGTCTTCAAAGGCCTCCTGAGGTCCGAGACTGAAAAAACAGACCTTTGGTGTTTCAATATTTAGCTAGTGATGGGTTTAAACTTCAAGTACAACGATATAGGCTAGATATCAGGAAAAGATGGCTCTTTTGAAGTCTTTGAAAGGTTGTCACTTAGAGGAGGGTAAAGAATGGTTCCTGTTGGCAGCAGAGGAGAGGACCTGCGGTAATGGGTTTAGACTACGTGTAGATACAAGAAAACTTTTTTTCTCAGTCGGAGTAGTTCAGCAGCGGAATGGGCTGCCAAAGGAGGTGAGAAGTTGCCCCTCACTGGTGGTCTTGAAGCAGCGGCTGAACATATGCTTATCCTGGATGCTTTAGGCTAATCCTGCATTGAGCAGGGGGTTGGACTAGATGGCCAGTATGGCCTCTTCCACCTCTGTGACTCTAAAATGGCTGCCTAAGGAGGTAGGGAGCTCCCCGTCACTGGAAGTCTTCAAGCAGTGGCTGGACAGATGCCTATCCTGGAAGCTTTAGGCTGATCCTGCATTGAGCAGGGGGTTGGGCTAGATAGCCTAGATAGTCCCTTCCAATTCTATGACTCTTAAATGGCCTAAGGAGGTGGTGAACTCCCCCTCACTGAGAGTCTCCAAGCTGGACAGATGCTGGTGTATGCCCTTTGATGGAAGTCTTTGATGGAAGTCTTCAAGCTGGACAGATGCTTATCCTGGATACATTAGGCTGATCCTACGTTGGGCAGGGGGTTGGGCTAGATGGCCTGTGTGGCTCCTTTAAAATTCTGTGATTCCATTCAGACTGGTTGTGGATGACTCCTAGCTGAAGACAGATGGGCAGAGCAGAGTAAACGCCAAGTCAGATCCAATCAAGAAAGATGTGGAACATGACATGATAAGCGGAACTAATGCTGCTTATTATTAATTAGTTCAGTTAGTGGGCCATCCTGCATCTTCCTTCATTAGGGCTCATGCTGTGTTTACCCTGAATCATGGAAGCTCATACTGGAATAGATTTGGTTAGTGCCACAGGGCTCCCATTCCACCAGCGAACACGACTTTGCTGATGGATTTCTGGGAGGATTCTTTTCTTTTTTGGGGGGTTGGGGGGTGGGATAGCTTTTCATTGTCAGTCCCAGTGGCTTAACATGTAGGCTGCTTTAAGCTTCCTATTTATAATCCCCCCCCCCATACTAATCTTGTCAAATCGAGGTTTCTAAGCACAGTTGGCCCTGAGTAGCGCTTGAATGGGAGACCACCATGGAAGTTCAGCATTGTTCTGCTTGACTCTGCTCTGGTTTGGCCTCACTTGGAGTCCTGTGTTCAGTTTTGGGCACCCCAGTTGAAGAGGGATGTTGACAAACTGGAGCGTGTCCAGAGGAGGGCAACAAAGAGGGTGAGGGGCTTGGAGACCAAGACGTATGGGAGAGGATGGGATTTGGGAACGTGCGGGGCCTTCGCGAGGGATAACGACAGAGTCGAACTTGCAAAGCCCCAGGGGAACAGATCTTGGTCATTTGGAGATCAGTTGAAACAGTGGGAGATCTCCAAGTTCTTATGACTCCTAGGGAAGAACCACTAAACCTGTTTAAATCCAGTACAACCAGGGTGTGAGAACATTAACCTGCTGCTGAGTTCCCTGAAAAATAACATTTTCAAACAGTATTCCCACCCTCCCCAGTAATCGGACTTGCCTCCCGTGGCTCAAAGAAAGAGGGATGCTGCCAAGTGTTGGAAGGAAAAATAATTACTCAATATGCCCGAAATTTTGGCAAAGTTTCCCACTAGGACAAAAAGCTCTTGCCAGTGCTCTCTAACAAAAGGATATTTTTTAACAAAACCAAAACAAAGCAGGGTTTTTAGGGGGGGAGAAAGTGAGTTTTACTAATACGTGTATTTATTATGCGGGTGGTGCTGCCAACAATGTTTTTGCAGATTTAAGGGACTTGCGTATTAACTGGAGCCGGGTGCTGACGACCTTCAAGGAATAAGCCAAGGTATATAGTACAACGATATAGGCTAGATATCAGGGGGGAAAAATTCACAGTCAGAGTAGTTCAGCAGTGGAATAGGCTGCCTAAGGAGGTGGTGAGCTCCCCCTCACTGGCAGTCTTCAAGCAAAGGTTGGATACACACATTTCTTGGATGCTTAGGGCTGATCCTGCGTTGAGCAGGGGGTTGGACTAGATGGCCTGTATGGCCCCTTCCAACTCTATGATTCTATGATCCTGCATTGAGCAGGGAGTGGGACTAGAAGGCCTGTATGGCCCCTTCCAACTCTATGATTCTATGATCCTGCATTGAGCAGGGAGTGGGACTAGATGGCCTGTATGGCCCCTTCCAACTCTATGATTCTATGATCCTGCATTGAGCAGGGAGTGGGACTAGAAGGCCTGTATGGCCCCTTCCAACTCTATGATTCTATGATTCTGTATTTCCATTGAGTCCTGATGTGCATCCAACCCTGGATGCGTCACTTACAATATCGGGCTGAGGAGCAACTAGCAGCTCTGTCCCACTATTTTACAAGCACGCAGAGCTTTTCCAAGACACCTTTGAAGAGATCTTCAAAAGCACATCATGTCCATGACCTCGACGCCATTAACGGCAGCTCTCGACACCGCGAGCACCCTGAGGTTACGCACAGGCGGACCAAGGGCTTTCCTAAGACAGGCCACATGTGGAGTTCTACGAGCAGTTCTGGAGGCCTCACTTCCAAAGGGCCGTGGACAAAATGGAGAGGGGGCAGAGGAGAGTGACGAGGAGGATCGAGGTCCTGGGGGGCCAAGTCCTGTGAGGATAGGCTGAGGGACTTGGGTATATGCAGCCTGAAGAAGAGGAAATTAAGACAGGCCAGGATTGCTGTATTTGGGTATTTGTAAGGTTGGCACTTGGAGGAGGAACGGTTCCTGCAGGCAACAGAAGACAGGATCTGCAGAAGAGATGGCCTGCAAGCCAGTGTGTGAGTGAAGGACATGCAGGCAGGTGGCAGAGCAGGTGTGCAGCTGAGGCTGAGGCTTAGTGTCCGTGGGAACTTCTAGAACAGGGGTAGTCAAACTGCGGCCCTCCAGATGTCCACGGACTACAATTCCCAGGAGCCCCTGCCAACATTCGCTGTTGAATCCAATGTTGAATTCTAGCCTGTTTGAGAAAGCATGGGTTTCATAAATGGACTTTTAAAACAACATTGCGCTAATAAACTTTTAAAAACGCCACCAGAATAGTCATTTTAATTACTCGGCTCAAGGAGAATTTTTTATAAGATCCTTAACTAGCCCAGTTCTATCGACATCCTTCGAAGAGCCTCTTGTGGCGCAGAGTGGTAAGGCAGCCGTCTGAAAGCTTTGCCCATGAGGCTGGGAGTTCGATCCCAGCAGCCGGCTCAAGGTTGACTCAGCCTTCCATCCTTCCGAGGTCGGTAAAATGAGTACCCAGCTTGCTGGGGGGTAAACGGTCATGACTGGGGAAGGCACTGGCAAACCACCCCGTATTGAGTCTGCCAAGAAAACGCTAGAGGGCGTCACCCCAAGGGTCAGACATGACTCGGTGCTTGCACAGGGGATACCTTTACCTTTATCGACATCCTTCATTCTTCCTCCCCAAATACTCTTTGATCGACCTCTCCCATTTTCTCTTCTCATAGGGTAAAATCTCCATGAAAAATATATTGAGTTCGGGCCGCTGCTCAAATCCCCGGTTGAGATTCGGCAACCCGTTTTGTTCCTTGTTCCTTTCTTAAATTTATCTGGGTTGTAAAGAAACAAAATTGTAACTTAAAGCCACGGAAGGGGAAAAGTTGGTTGCGTTCCCATCCTGTTTTTCATGTCACCGGGAAGTATAAATGTTTACCCGCCAAAAAAAATAACAGCCCTGATTAAGCCGGCCTGTTCTCCTCATGCACTGAAGTCATTCACAGTTCTGGCCGCGGCAAAAATCTTTATGGGAGAAGGAACATGCGGCTGGAGGCAGCTAAATCTGGCTTGTATTTATCCCGGAGCTTTTTCCTATTGCCTTAAGAATTATATGGCTCTTAATCCTTGTATTACTCTCTTCTCCCATTGGAGGCAGAGGGGGAGAGAGGGAGAGAAATCTTTCTTGTTCGGGTATTAACACCCTTGCTTGCTACTCGCACATTTCTCCTGTTCTTGCATTAGCACCCTTTCTCTCTCACCCCAACTTAATGCTGTCAGCATCGCAGCCTGATCATTCACAATAGTCTTGGGCTCGGCCAACTCGCCGGCTGCATTACTCTGACTTAAGCCTGGGTCCCATGTTATCCCGAAACAAAATGATTAGCAGAGGCTGGATCGAATTTCACTTCTACTGTGCGGTATTCGCTGTAATGTTCAAAAGAGAAATGAAGAAGAAGAAGAAGAAGAAGAGCTGGTTCTTATATGCTGCTTTTCTCTCCCTGGAGTCTCAAAGCGGCTTACAGTCTCCTTCCCTTTCCTCTCCTCACAACAGACACCCTGTGAGGTGGGTGAGGCTGAGAGAGCCCTGATATGACTGAAGAAGAAGAAGAAGAAGAGTTGGTTCTTATATGCTGCTTTTCTCTCCCTGGAGTCTCAAAGCAGCTGACAATCGCCTTCCCTTTCCTCTCCCCACAACAGACACCCTGTGAGGGAGGGGAGGCTGAGAGAGCCCTGAGATTACTGAAGAAGAAGAAGAAGAGTTGGTTCTTATATGCTGCTTTTCTCTCCCTGGAGTCTCAAAGCAGCTGACAATCGCCTTCCCTTTCCTCTCCCCACAACAGACACCCTGTGAGGGAGGGGAGGCTGAGAGAGCCCTGAGATTACTGAAGAAGAAGAAGAAGAGTTGGTTCTTATATGCTGCTTTTCTCTCCCTGAAGGAGTCTCAAAGCGGCTTACATTCGCCTTCCCTTTCCTCTCCCCACAACAGACACCCTGTGAGGGAGGGGAGGCTGAGAGAGCCCTGAGATTACTGAAGAAGAAGAAGAAGAGTTGGTTCTTATATGCTGCTTTTCTCTCCCTGAAGGAGTCTCAAAGCGGCTTACAGTCTCCTTCCCTTTCCTCTCCCCACAACAGACACCCTGTGAGGGAGGGGAGGCTGAGAGAGCCCTGAGATTACTGAAGAAGAAGAAGAAGAGTTGGTTCTTATATGCTGCTTTTCTCTCCCTGAAGGAGTCTCAAAGCGGCTTACATTCGCCTTCCCTTTCCTCTCCCCACAACAGACACCCTGTGAGGGAGGGGAGGCTGAGAGAGCCCTGAGATTACTGAAGAAGAAGAAGAAGAGTTGGTTCTTATATGCTGCTTTTCTCTTCCTAAAGGAGTCTCAAAGCGGTTTACATTCGCCTTCCCTTTCCTCTCCCCATAATAGACACCCTGTGAGGGAGGTGAGTCTGAGAGAGCCCTGATATTCCTGCTCAGTCAGAACAGCTTTATCAGTTCTGCGGTGAGCTCAAGGTCACCCAGCTGGTTGCATGTGGGGGAGCAAGGAAGCATGCAATTAAACCTGGCTTTCCAGATTAGAAGTACGCTCTCCTAACCACTACACCAAACTGGCCCTTCACCAAATACTTTTCATGATTGTTGTGACTCATTTTAGGTAGTTGTTGCTTTGGCGTTGACATAAAAGGAAGAAATGTGCATTGGTTGCTATTTGAAGTCTAATTTGGATCATCTGCATTGGGGAGAAGATGCCTTACCTCCTCTCCCCCCCCCTCCCCAAGGCAGCACCATGACCTACCTCTGAAACCAGCGGGCATCTGTGCATCGGATGTAACTGCAAACGATGCAAAACCCGATGGTTTTAAAGCTCTGCATGTGTGACTAATTCCCAGATTTAATCCTGGAGATCAAGTTGGTGCTTTGAGCAAAATTCGCATCTGATAGCATGATAGAGACCAAGCTTCCAAGAGACAAAGCTTCCTTCACTGGATGAAGGGAGATTTGACTTTCGAATAGTAACACCACAAATATCTTGGGCGTCTCTAAAGTACTGCTGGACTCAAATCTTCTTCTTCTACTACAGACCAACTCAGAAAGCCTCTGCAATTCTTTGTAGTGAATGTCTTCTGATATTGCTAAATTTGGCTCATGTTACATCTTTGCATGGGTACCCGCTGGCTCCAGAGGAAGGGCAGCTGCAGTGGGAAAGTGGGAAAGTATGCATTGGGGGATTGGATTAATACAGCAGGTCATGGAAGTAATGTAAATTAATCTCCGCAAAAGCTAAACTTACATTTATTAAAATAGATCCAATTTATAATCAGGTTATAGTCAAAGAAGAAAAAGAAGCCTAACCTATAGAGTCCCTATCACAAATGGCCAGCTTGCCTGGCAGCATGTGTATGGAAGCATTAGAGCATTGTCTCAATAGGAGACACCTGCAGGGAAATTTCTCTCCATGGAAGGCCATGTGAAGTGAGGGAGAGAAGAGACATGCAGAGACATGTGTCTCCATGGAAGGCCATGTGAAGTGAGGGAGAGTACAGAAGGGTCCTGCAGAGACATGTGTCTCCATGGAAAGTCATGTGAAGCAGGGATATAGGAGATCTGAAGAGACATGTGTCTCTGTTGAAGGCTGCATGAAGTGAGGGAGAGACCTGCGGAGACATGTATCTCCATGGAAGGCCATGTAAAGTGAGGGAGATGACAAAGTGGGAGAGAGGTGAGGACAGAGGGCAACTCTCAGGTTTAGACAAAGAGGCAAATAACACCTATACATACTTAGAGTGATGTAGTTCCACCCTCAATATCCAAGCATGCTGACTAGCTCCCTCCAATAGTATGGCATGCTCCCCTCCTCTTCATATTTACTTTTATTGTCTGAACTGGGATGGCCCATCCCCCATTTGGAATCAAAACCATAATCTTTGACCTCCTATCCGAGTACAAAGAAACATAGATTCCCCTTGTCACTTGCTGTTTCCCAAATCAAATACCCCTTTCCTTCTTCTTCTGATCCCATTCCAACAGCAGTACAGACGTGGCATCTGCTTTCACCCTTAATCCCAGCCAACCGGGCTCCAGTTTGGATTGAATTAGGGACACCCTTGAAGTACATCTGAGGATCACTCCGCCGGGTGACGCTGGGAACAGCAGAAGACGCCTAATTCAAACCAAATGCGAACCGGCAGCTGGATCACAGACGCCATTTGGCCTTTTAAAACCATGGGGTTTTTTAGGGTACTTTTATTTTTGTGATTTTCGGTTAAGCATTGGGTTGAGACTGTGTTGTGCTCCTTTGAATTTGGAACTCAAGCACCATGTCAATGGCTCTGGATCGTTAGGAAAGAAATGATTTTATGCTCCACATCTGAAGTCGAAGCCGAATACTGCACACAGTCATGGATGGCAGCGCATAGGGCTTACGTGGACAGGGTGTGCAAGGGTTTTGCTCAAATCAATGCATCGAAACTAGTAGTGTTTTTTGAGAATGTCATACGCACATAAGCACCTTCAAGTTGCAACTTGCAGATGATGAACCAGTTTCAAGACAGGTGAGAAACAGAAGGGGTTTCCCATTGCCCTCCTCCGCAGAGCTTTCCTTATAATGACCCCAACAAAGGTCTTTTAAGGCAAGGGGGAAACAGAGGTGGTTTGCCATGGCCTTCCTCTGCAGAGACGTCCTTGGTGGTCTCTCATCTAGCCTAATGGTGACCCCAACAAGGGGTTTTCAAGGCAAGTGAGAAGCGGATGTGGTTTGCCATTGCCTTTCTCTGCAGAGACTTTCTCTGCAGTTCCCGCATCCAAGTACCAACCCTGAATAGCTTTTGAGATCTCACAACATTGGGCTATATTATGCTGCCTTCCTTCCCTAAAGGGATTATTGTCAGATATTGTAACTCTGCATGCAAGAACTGAAAGGGAAAGGGTTATGAGAATTCTCTCCCTTGTGGTCTCACTCTCTTCCCATTGGTTAGATGTTGAGCTTCATCAGCTTTTGCTTGCCTTCTGTTTCATGTTATATAGGCCCTGTCTTCTATTCTCTCTTACCTGTTCTTGGAGCTGTAGCAAGTTAAGCTTTCTGAAATAAATCCATTCACAATAAGCTAAATGGACCTACATGAACATGTAAGGTAAGATGTGCTTCCATTTTTGTAAGTAAAATTTCTTTCTCTCATCACTATTGGAGTCAGATCATCTTTGTCCTTGGTTTCAATTTCCCTCTTAACCAGGAAACATGGAGGATTGGAGGACGCTGAGTAAAGCTTCTATGTTTCCACAGCAAATGGATTTTTATACATTCAACTCAATAATTGTAGCCAAGTAGAATTGCGCTGGCTTAGGATTTGCTTGGCGTATGGGGTATTCTGCAGGATATTTGTTTAGAGGTGCCCGATAATTCACTTCTAAAGCCCTGAGAGTTTCATCAATATAATAAATATTATCGGTAGCATGCCCTGAGTGTCTGTAAAGCCATTTCCCCCAAAGAAGCAAAAATAAAAAGAACTACCTGACAAGTATTTTTAGATGACTTTCATCGGTCAGCAACGACCTTTGATTTGTATGACAAAGCGGGTGCCAGGTAGGCAGGTACCTGTCCCTTTCTACTCCACAGCACACAGGTACATTTGACTTGCCAGGAGGTTCGAAATTGCATTCTTTGCTGCATTAACGTGCTTCAGAGGATGTCTTGAAATCGGCACAGGATAAATGCTCGCTGAGCCTTACAAAACAAAGGCACGCACTAAGCTGTGTTATGCATATGAATTAACGCCTCCAGCAAGGTCAGGGCTGCTTTGCAATTTATTAGTAAGCTTGGTTGCTTCGTTGGAAGTCCTTATGTAGACTTGGTTAAAAATCAGTAACATTAGGGCCAGTCCGGACGGGAGCTCCTACCCAGGATCAACCCCATGCCCCCCAAGGTCCCAGACCCAGGAGATCTTGGGTAACTTGTTAATTGTACACTAAATATGAGCAGACAGTGTGATACAGCAGTAAAAAAGGCAAATGCAGTTTGGGGCTGTATCGACAGAGGCAGGTAGGCAGGTAGTTGCCGGTGCCCAGTTGGCGCGGTGTGCCAGACGGCGCACGCACTCAGGCGCAACTCTGCGCCTGCGTGCATGTGCTGACTAGTGCGCCAACACCAGCGCTGCTCCTCCCTCCCTGTGCCACGGCGCTGTCCGCTTCTGGCTGGAATGGCTGCTTTGGTGGCCTAAGTGTCGAACCCTACTGATAACTGGTCACGCGTGGAAGAAATGGAA
Organism: Paroedura picta; assembly: GCF_049243985.1. Taxonomy (NCBI): domain Eukaryota; kingdom Metazoa; phylum Chordata; class Lepidosauria; order Squamata; family Gekkonidae; genus Paroedura; species Paroedura picta. The sequence continues at coordinate 117,746,400 of NC_135373.1, read as the reverse complement.
GGCATGCGCATGGGGAAAATAAATGGGCACTTTTCAGATTTGAGGTTTCCCGATTCGATACAAATCAACGGAACCACTGATTCAGTGTACCGATTCGGGTTCGGCAGATTTGGGAACTTTGAACTGATTTGGCTGAAACAAGCGCCAAAGAGCCGATCACCACTGTGGGATGGTAGGTGAATTTCCTCCAGGCCAGGATGGAGATTTTTGGCCAGAGGGGAAGATCACTTGAAATTGGGGTCACTGTGGGTGGGTGGGTAGTTGTGAATTTCCTGCATTCTGCAGGGGGTTGGACTAGATGACCCTGGAGGTCCCTTCCAGCTCTACGATGCTATGAAAGAAAAGAGAAAGATTAAAAAGTCTTTAGCTGACCAACCCATCTGTCTTCGCCTTGTTTGCATCCCAGGGAAGGCAACAAAAACCGTTAGCGGCGGAAACATTTTAGCCCCTGATCACACAAAATGGCAGTCTTGCTGCTCTGTGTGAACTTTGCAAATGCCTAGTCTCTCTCCTAATTATGCCTTGAACAAACTTCTAATCTAATTCCAGGCTTCACTTCATCGTACTAATAAGCGGCGAGCAACTATCCTCTGACCCCGCGCTGAACGCCCTTGGCGATTGCTTTTCCGTTTCGTGCCAGACAATGTCTTCTGATCAGATTTTTCTTTGAATACCAGGATATTATTGTATGTCATTTGGATCTTTCTGTGGCGCAGAGAGGTAAGGCAGCAGACATGCAGTCTGAAAGCTCTGCCCATGAGGCTGGGAGTTCGATCCCAGCAGCCGGTTCAAGGTTGACTCAGCCTTCCATCCTTCCGAGGTCGGTAAAATGAGTACCCAGCTTGCTTGCTGGGGGGTAAACGGTAATGACTGGGGAAAGGAATGGCAAACCACCCCGTGTTGAGTCTGCTATGAAAACGCTGGAGGGCGTCACCCCAAGGGTCAGACATGACTCGGTGCTTGCACAGGGGATACCTTTACCTTTACCTTTACCCTTATGAGGAAACAAAAGAGTGGGGATTGGACCACAGGGTGTCCGAAATCCGGAGAATTCAGCGCTGAGGTGAAATTTTCGGAAATGGGGAAATCAAATCACAGAATGATGGTTGAACCCCGAATTCTCACCGAAAACCCTGGTAGATAGGGGATTCTGGATGTAATTTTATTTATTTATTTATTTATTAGATTTTATACTGCCCTCACAGACAGCTCAGGGCGGTATCTGAGTGAGGACTAATTTAAAAAGCTTCAAACAAGATTTGGAACTGCTTGTTCCAGAAAGAAGATGCTCAGAAAGAGAGAGAGAGAGCCAAAAACACACACACCCTAAAATGAAAAAATGGCCAGACTTAAATGGGAATAGGAGAGCCAAAAAGGCAGAGAATTCTCACTTGCATTTAAGATAGACTAAACAAAATCAGAGTCCAGTGGCACCTTTAAGACCAACTAAGATTTATTCAAGGCGTGAGCTTTCGAGTGCTTGCACTCGAAAGCTCACGCCTTGAATAAATCTTTGTTGGTCTTAAAGGTGCCACTGGACTCTGATTTTGTTCTGTTGTGCTGCTTCAGACCAACACGGCGACCCACTTGAATCTATCTTAAGACAGACTGTTATTGAATCTACCTTCCCCAGTACAACCGTGAAGCAATATGAGTTAGCACCCACTGATACGGTTGGAGAAACTACATGAGATTCATTTCATCATTTCTAAAGACTTTTCTTTAACACAGGCCGCTGGGACTGCCGTATGGAGGGAAAATGGAGCAGGGGGAGGAAGGAGGCCTCTTTCACCATTTCCTTTTGTGTCCTTTCCCATTAAATATAGGGCTACCATGCTCAAGGGATGGGTAGAGTTCTCCTGGAATAAACTGACGGGCTCCAGACTGCAGAGATCAGTTCCCCTGAGGGGAAAACTGACTACTTTGGAGGGTGGAGATCACTAATTTTCCTCCCCAAAGTCCAGCCTGCTACCCTGGCACTGCCTCCCTAGGGTGGCCAACTTCCCGGTGAGACTGGAGGCCACCAGGAATCTCAAGTGATCCCCAGATAATAGAGAATAGTTCCCCTAGAGGGGGAGGAAGGGTGCTTTGGAAGGTGGTCTTTATGGCATTATCATAGAGTCCCAAGAATCATAGAGTTGGAAGGGGCCATACAGGCCATCTAGTCCAACCCCCTGCTTAATGCAGGATCAGCCTCACGCATCCAGGATAAGTATCTGTCCAGCAGTTGCTTGAAAACTGCCAGTGAGGGGGAGCTCACCACAGCTGGGACACCCGCCCTGATTGGTGGTTAGGCAGCGAGTCCCAGCTCCCCCTTAAAACCCCTTACTAGCTTTATTAATTTATTAATTACAGATAATGGATAATGAAATAATGATAATAATTTCACCAGGTTATGCACCCTACGTTGGCCATCCTGAGAGGGGTGGTTAAGAATTCCTGAAATAAATAATTAAAATGAACCATTCAACATGGAGAGATATCAAGAACTTACATAGCCATTTATATTTGGTTAGGATTTTTTTTTTAAAAAGAAGGAACCAAGAATCACAGATTTTTTTAGTTTTTTCTGTGATTCGAGAAACATCTATTCATTTGTTTAATTACTTACTTATTTAACGATGTATACAACACTTCCAATATTGTTTATAATGCTACAAATAGTACTTCCAATTATCAGTGGAACAATGTTTTTTAAAGAAAAACAGAACAGGTCAAGCCCGACCCTCCATGTCTGCCATGTAGAAGAACTGGAGTATAAGAACGAGGGACACACTCCTAATTATAGTAGGTGGCAGAGTCCGGAGAAGGGGAGGGGACTTGGGGAGGGGACTCAGTGGGTTACATTGCCATGGGGTGCCCCCTCCAAAGCACCCATTTCCTCCAGGGGAACTGATTTCTGCAGCCTGGAGAATCAGTTGTAATTGTGAGGGATCCCCAGGCCCCACCTGGAGGTTGGCAACATTCCCTTGCCCCTTTCTTTTTGCATTTGCAAGCTGGTCTCGTGCTCTGCGTAAAAGCAACAGCCATTCTTATCATTACTGTGAACACTTGGAAGCGGCCGAGGAGAGTTGGTACATGGCGTTCCAGAAGAGTGGGCTCTGGGCTTTACTCCATTTGATTGCAGGCACAGACCGGAGCAGATTCTCGCCGTGATATGTGAGCCAAAACAGTACAGGCTGTGCCCCTGTCCTATGGTACAAGGAATGCAAACGCACTGTATGCCAAGAACAGAGAGTTCAGAGAAGGAAAGGGTCAGCATGCAATGGTGGATCCTTGCTTTTGGGTTAGGCTGAAGGAGAAGGAGGAGAAGAAGGAAGAAGGAAGAAGGAAGAAGGGAGAAGGGAGAAGGGAGAAGGAAGAAGGGAGAAGGAAGAAGGAAGAAGGAGGAGAAGAAGAAGAAGAAGAAGAAGAAGAAGAAGAAGAAGAAGAAGAAGGGAGGGGGAGGAGAAGAAGAAGAGGAAGAAGAAGAAGAAGGGAGGAGGAGGAGGAAGAGGAGTTGGTGGTGGTTTCATACCCCATTTTTTACTACCCAAAGGAGAGAAGTTTACAATCACCTTCCTCTCCCCACAACAGAAGTAGGTGAGGCTGAGGGAGCTCTGAGAGAACTGCTCTGTGACAAAAGCACTATCAGGCCTGTGACTTAAAGAGGGTGCCCCATCTCTCCATTATATCCACTAGTCTGTCCCATTGGATATAATGGTGCGGATGGGGGCACTCTCTTTTGGAGACCCTAGGATTGGACCCCTTGGTCCAATCTTTTTGAAAATTGGAGGGGACTCAGGAAAGACCCTCCCGGAGCAACCCTGAAAGTTTGATGGGTGTAACTTTAAGCCCCCAGGCTCCTGGAAAGGTGTGGCCTGCTGGCATCACTTCCGGGGTTGCTTGAAGCCTAAAGACTGTTTCATGGGTTTCTCAAGAGGTTGAGAGAGGCTGGGTTAGACTGTCCAAGTTGGTTTAGGTTGACTGAGGCTGAATTCCCCACTTGGGCATGGAAGCTTTTTGGGTGACCTTGGGCTTGTCACGGGCCAGTCAGGTGCGCCCAGCCTCACATGCCCCTCCAGGTTGTTGTGAGGATAAAACAGACCATGAGAGGACAATGGAGACCAATTTGCCACGCCTCCGGGGGGGGGGGGAGAAAGGCAAGGAACAAATAAGGTCAGGTCGGGGAAAATTCAAATCTCATCCACCTCACTTCACTGCGATTTACTCATTGTGGGAGATCCTTCACGAAAGCCCAGAATCACGTTTCATATGACCCTGAGACGACATTCTTCTATGGCTTTCTACTTTCTGCTGCTGCAGTGGAAGCCCAGTGTGTGCTTTTTTTCCTCGCCGTCTCTCGTGAGCATATGACTATTTTGCCAACATAAAAAGCAGGCAGACCTTGAAATGCGACAGAAAGAGATGTTTTCTACTTCTTTTTCCTTGGCAGCTGCCCTCACCCAACCCCTCTTGGAATACACAGCTTCATGTGACTCCCCCCCCCCCCGTCTCCCTCCAGCATTCAGGACAGCTTTTTACCATTTCATAACCATCTCTCCCTCTCCCCTTAAAAGTAACTTTCTCCCGAACAAAAAGATCTCTGGAAACATAACTTTGGTTTCAGACCTGGGTTGTCAGAGAGAAGCATTTATTATGCTCAAAACGTTTTTCCTTTTTTTAAGGAAACGACCTTTAGTAATTTTAGAATTTATAAATTATCAAAACATCCTCAGTACACCAAATACATCACCTGGGGAACGTAAGTCCTTATAGCGAGCTAGAGAGACATCTTTCTATGCACTGCAGCCTGCAGATTAAAGAGCTTTTCTGCAAGTCGCTCCTCTTTCTGAAACCGGTTTTTGTGAATGCCCAAGATTGGGCTGGATTCTGAATGCCCAAAGTACGGTTACATTCTGAATGCCCAAGTTAGGGTTAGATCCTAAATGCCCAAAGTAGGGCTAGATGTTGATGGTTTTAACTCCTGATAGTTCTTACTCCCAAAATCTTGGTCTCTAAGGGACTAGTGGACTCGAATCTGGCTCTTCTATTGTAGGCCAACATGGTTACCGTCCCCAAACCATCTTCAAGGCAGGGTTGACTCAGATGCATATTCCCAGTAATTTGGGATGTGGCATTGGAGAATTTGTTTTGACCTAGATAGCTCGGAGTAGCCTGATCTTCTCAGATTGTGAAAGCTAAGCAGAGTCAGTCCTGGGAGCAGTTCCTGGTGGTAGTAGAGGATATGACCTCTAGTAATGGGTTTAAACTATGTGTACAATGGTACCAGCTAGATATTTGGGGAGGGGGGGGGGGGAGATTCTACAGAGTAGTTCAGCAACGGAATTCTCTCCAGCAACTGGTACTTTGTGGGTATTTTATATACAGCCTGGAGGAGGAGAGGGGGACATGATTGCTCTCTATAAGTATCTGAAAGGTTGTCACTTGGAGGAGGGCAGAGAGCACTTCCTGTTGGCAGCAGAGGATAGGACCTGCAGTAATGGGTTTGATCTATGTGCAGAACAGCACTGGCAAGCTATCAGGGGGAAAATTCACAGCATGCTGCCCTAGCTGGCCACATCCAGTGGCAGGAGATGCCTGGGCTGCAGAGCCTAGCCGGAGTCCACACCAGAGCAAGGTCAATGTCCAATCCAGGTTGTTAGGAATCAGAACAAGCAGAGTTAAGGGCGAGGCAAAGAGTAGCCAAGGGAAAGCCAAGGTCAGAGTCCAGATAAGCATATATTCAAAAAAACCAGTCCAATTACCAGGTGTGTAGTCAAAAGCCATTCGCCAGGAGTCAGGGAAGCCGATGAGAGTCAGAAGTTCACAGACCAAGGAATCCAAGCCGGACAGGAGGGTTTCTGCATAGATTGCATCTACGCAGAAGAGCTGCTGCAGTCTCTCCTAAAAGCAGCCCTGCTAATTGGCTGCACCTGGGGGAGGACTCACTCATCCTCCCCAGGAGCTATCCCAGCTGGGCCCCATCTACTTTGACAGTGTGCCTGCAGTCTCTGGCTCCTTCGGTGTTCAGCAAACATCACCCTTCTGCTTCATCTACGTTGTTCAGGTGAGCTGTCAGGGCAGGAATGCATCTGTGGCTGCACAAAAATACCTCTTGGGAAGAGCCTGGCTGACGTGTGCTGCTTTCCCCTGCTGCACATTCAGAGGCTCCTCTCTCTTCTGCAGACCTGGCTCAGCTGCAGGCCCTGGTTGCTGTGGGTAACTCCTGGGAGACGGGAGGTGGCAGCAGGGGCATGACACACAGTCATGGTAGTTAAGCAGAGGAACTGGCTGCCTAAGGTGGTGGTGAGCTCCTCCTCACTGATGGACTTCAAGCAGCAGCTAGGCAGATCCTGCATAGAGCAGGAGGTGGGACTAGATCAGTGGTCCCCAACCTGCGGGCCACGGCCCGGCGCCGGGCCGCGAAGGCCATGGCGCCGGGCCGCAGCTCCCTCTCTCCCTCCACCCGCAGTAAAAAACTTCCCAGGCCGCAAGCTTTCGGCCCGGGAAGCTACTTACTGTGGGAGGGCGGGGAGAGGGAATCAGGGCCGGGCTGTGCCCGTGCAGGCCGCGCCTGCGCGGCCCGATCCGCGGGCATGGCCCGCGGGCGCAGCCCGATCTGCGGGCGTGGCTCGCGGGCGTGACCCGATACGCGGGCGTGGCTTCCGGGCGCGGCCCGATCCGCGGGCGCGGCTCGCGGTCCCCGCGGGCGCGGCCCGATGCCCTGCCGGTCCCCAGCCTAATAAAGGTTGGGGACCACTGGACTAGATGGCCTGTCTGGCCTCTTCCAACTCTATGATTCTATGATTCCATATTTTCTGCTATTGGATTCCACCAAACTCTCTCCAGCAGCTGGTACTCCATGGATGCCAAGACAGGACTCATTTAGAGAAATATTTGTTTCCCCCCCAGCAAGACAAGTCCATGGGGCATGAGTTTCTTCTTGGAAATTTAAATAATAATAGACTAGTAATTCACCGATTAATAAACACCAGCTGAAGGCATTCCCACTGCAGGCATTCTGCTCCCACAATAAGCAACTTCTGAAAACCAACCCATGTTTATCAAACACGGACGGATTTTTAATGTCCCAAATTAGCTTGGACGAGTGCCATTCGGGGCTGGGGGGGAGGGGAGGGGGAAGCATATGGAGTGCGTATGGTTTAAAAAAGATTTCAATACAGAGAGACAGAATAGAGAATATCACATGAAGATGTTGAGATCTGAACATCCTGGAAATGTGAGCAAATGAGAAGAAGAGTTGGTTCTTATATGCTGCTTTTCTCTACCTGAAAGAGGCTCAAAGTGGCTTACAGTTGCCTTCCCTTTCCTCTCCCCACAACAGACACCCTGTGGAGTGGGTGAGGCTGAGGGAGCCCTGATATCACTGCTCGGTCAGAACAGTTTTATCAGTGCCATGGCGAGCCCAAGGTCACCCAGCTGGCTGCATGTGGGGGAGTGCAGAATCAAACCCGGCATGCCAGATTTGAAGTCCGCACTCCTAACCACTATACCAAACTGGCTCTCAGTAAGAGAACTGTGGAGTTCTACATCTCGGTCATAAAAATGCGAAGTGTGCATACTGGATTGGAGATACAGTTCTGGATAGCAGGGTGTGTAAACGAGATCTTGGGGTACTTGTGGACCGTAAGATAGATATGAGCAGACAGTGTGATGTGGCAGTCGCAGACTTGGGCTGTATCAACAGGGATATTATGTTGAAATCACAGGATGTCATGGCCGCACTGTATACCGCATTGGCCAGATCCCACTTGAAGTACTGTGTGCAGTTCTGGAGGCCTCACTTCAAAAAAAGATGTGGACAAAATTGAGAGGGTTCAGAGGAGAGCAACGAGGATAATCCGGGGTCTGGGGACCAAACCCTTGGAGGAAAGGCTGAGTGACTTGGGGAACATTCAGCCTGGAGAAGAGGAGGTTGAGAGGGGACATGATGGCTCTATTTAAGTATGTGAAAGGTTTTCACTTGGAGGAGGGCAGGGAGCAGTTCCTGATGGCAGCAGAGGATATGGCCTCGAGTAACGGGTTTAAACTATGTGTAGAACGGCACCAGCTAGAGAAAAGGGGAGGCGGGCGGTATTCACACAGTAGTTCAGCAACAGAATTGACTGCCTAAGTAAGTGGTGAGCTTCTCCTCACTGACGGTCTTTAAGCAGCCCCTGGACAAGTACTTATCCTGGATGCTTTAGGCTGCTCCTGAATTGAACAGGGATGGGACTAAATGGCCTGCATGACCCCTTCCAACTCTATGATTCTAATACAAATTCAGCTGGATTTGAGTCCAGTAGCACTAGAGAGACCATGAAGATTCTTGGCCTATGGTCTTTTGAGAGTCAAGGGTCATGGACTAAAATTCCCATTAGCCCCAGTAGGGGCTTGTGGGAATTGTAGTCAATGGACACCTGGAGAGCCACAGTTTGGCCACCCTTGCTCTAGGGCAGGGGTAGTCAAACTGCGGCCCTCCAGATGTCCATGGACTACAATTCCCAGGAGCCCTTGCCAGCATTCGCCAGCGAATGCTGGCAAGGGCTCCTGGGAATTGTAGTCCATGGACATCTAGAGGGCCGCAGTTTGACTATCCCTGCTCTAGGGGCTCTGATCTCTCTAATGTGGCACCCCCAGGTCCCATCTAGAGGTGGCCTCCCTACATGTTCCCAACCCTGTTGATATTCTCATATGCAGTTTACGCGGTGTCAGCGGTTTTCTGAAATTATCACCATCCTTATTGTCGTCTGACGCATGGTTTGTCTTTGACCCTCTTGCCCCCAACCTTTTCCGCTTCCTTCTAAACACTTTTGAAAAACACTTTCCAGAGCTCCCTGCAAATCAGCATTAATTGGCACCTCCTAATTGGAAGAAGGAGAAATGTAGCAAGGAAGCATTTGTCCTAATTACCAGAGGCCCATAGGAATACAATTATCTGGACAAGTTTCGTTTTGGTTTCCCTAATTACCTTAAAAACAGGCACCAGGAGCAACAGAGCTGCTTTCGATCAATCTGGTCGTGGTTACCTGATCCAAAGTTCATTTCACATGCCGAGAGTAAGAAGCTCCAGATCTATCATCTGGGCCCCAAGTCATGGCACTGGTAGGATTAATTGTATGCTTCACTTAGGGATAGAGCCTCTTGTGGCGCAGAGTGGTAAGACAGCCGTCTGAAAACTTTGCCCATGAGGCTGGGAGTTCGATCCCAGCAGCCGGCTCAAGGTTGACTCGGCCTTCCATCCTTCCGAGGTCGGTAAAATGAGGACCCAGCTTGCTGGGGGGTAAACGGTAATGACTGGGGAAGGCACTGGCAAACCACCCTGTATTGAGTCTGCCATGAAAACGCTAGAGTGCGTCACCCCAAGGGTCAGACATGACTCGGTGCTTGCACAGGGGATACCTTTACCTTTTACCTCCCTTAGGGATGCCAGACTCCTGCTGGGCCCAGAGGCATCCTTGCTTTGGTACCTCCCCCCATCTTAGGAATTTAAATATGTAGGGGAATCCCCCCAATCCCTCCACCTACACCTGGTGGAACAAACTTGGGTCTGTCTGTAACTGAACAGTAATTGCAAAGGAGTAGCCATGGCAATCAGTTAAAGCACCTTCAGAAGTCCAGCAGAGAGCCAGCTTGGTGTCGTGGTTAGGAGTGCGGACCTCTAATCTGGCGAGCCAGGTTTGATTCCCTGCTCCCCCACATGCAGCCAGCTGGGTGACGTTGGGCTCCCCACAGCACTGATAGAGCTGTTCTGACCAAGCAGGAATATCAGAGCTCTCACCTTCCTCACAGGGTGTCTGTTGTGGGGAGAGGAAAGGGAAGGTGACTGTAAGCCACTTTGAGACTTCTTCTGGTAGAGAAATGTGGCATATAAGAACCAACTCCTTCTTCTTCTTCTTCTTCTTCTTCTTCTTCTTCTTCTTCTTCTTCTTCTTCTTCTTCTTCTTCTTCTTCTTCTTCTTCTTCTTCTTCTTCTTCTTCTTCAGAATCATATTGAAATACAGGTTGTTAGTATTTAAGGTGCTGCTGGGGAGGTGGGGCCCCAGGCTAGCTTGGTGTACTGGTCAGGGGTGCAGACTTCTAATCCGGCAAGCCGGGTTTGATCCCACACTCCTCCACATGCAACTAGCTAGGTGAGATTAACGGAGAAGAAAAGTTGGTTCTTATATGCCGCTTTTCCCTACCCGAAGGAGGCTCAAAGCGGCTTACAGTCACCTTCCCTTTCCTCTTTCTTTCGGGGAGAACTGTGACTGGCCCAAGGTCACCCAGCGTTCTGCCTGAAGAGGAGGAATTTTATTTATTTATTTATTTATTTATTTATTTATTTATTTATTTATTTATTTATTTATTTATTTATTTATCATTGGGGAATGGGGAATGGGGAATGGGGAATCAATCCAGTTCTCCTAATTTGAGGCTGCCGTTCTTAACCACGGCACTGAGCTGGCTCTCCATTAGTTCATTAACAATGCAAGAGTGAACCATAACCCTTGGCAATAAGCCGTCCTTTTCCAACCTGCCATCTAATGAGAACATAATTAAGCACGAGATATAAATGTAACGCCTGTTAAGTAATACAGTGCATGAAGTCTGTTGACAGTGAAACGGGTGGGCAGAGTGTTAATGGGGTTTCCGATATAGCAATTGTCATGACTCCATACTTTTACAGGTGGCTTTAAATATTTCGGCGTTCTCATTGTCCTCCCCTCTGGACTCCTTACGCCCCATTACTAAATAAGTTTTGTTTCCTGTCTCATGTATATTCCGCGGCGCTTTTGTGAGAACCTCATTAATTCTGAGAAATTGTGAGATAACCATACAATACTCCTTGAAATAAGAGTTAATTCCCTGGCAAACAGCAGGTATTCTTCATATGTTATCGTCCCAGCAATGATGCCGTAAGTACTAAAGATGAAAATGCAGATCTGGAATTCGAGGAAGAAAAGAACGAAAGAATAGGAGTACAATTTTGGAGATGGATGCTCCCTTCAGGAACTTTCTCTCCGGAGTTCAAATCTTAGGAACTAGGCATGAGAATAAATCCTGAGATTGTAATAAAGTTATGTATAGTAAGCCAGCTGCATTATTGTTTCACTAAGATAATAACAGACCCCCTCTTCCCGTTATTGTGGTATTTCAGGTGCTCCTTTCTAGAAGAAGAAGAAGAGTTGGTTCTTATATGCCGCTTTACCTGAAGGAGTCTCAAAGCGGCTTCCAGTCACCTTCCCTTTCCTCTCCCCACCACAGGCACCTTGTAAGGGAGATGAGGCTGAGAGAGGCCTGATATTACTGAAGAAGAATAGTTGTTTCTTATATGCCGCTTTTCTCTACTTGAAGGAGGCTCAAAGCAGCTTCCAGTCGCCTTCCCTTTCCTCTCCCCACAACAGACACCCTGTGAGGGAGGTGAGGCTGAGAGAGGCCTGATATTCCTGCTTGGTCAGAACAGCTTTCTCAGTGCTGTAGTGAATCCAAGGTCACCCAGCTGGCTGCATGTGAGGGAGCGCAGCCAGATTAGAAGGCTGCGCTCCTAACCACTACACCAAACTGGCTCTAGTAAGGTTGCCAACCTCCAGCTGGCAACTGGAGATTTCTTGCCACTACAGTTGATCTCCACATGACTAAAATCAGTTCCCCTAGAGAAAATGGCTGCATTACAGGGTGGCCTCTATGGCTTTCTACCCTGCTGAAGTACCTTCCTGCCCCAAACCTTTCTAACCCCAGCTCTACCCCCCCCCCATAGATCTCCAGGTATTTCCCAACCGACAGCTAGCAAGAAGAAGCATTCCTAATAAAAAGGAAGAAAAGCAATTTTCCATCCAATGCACTTCAGTGCACTTTAGTGTCTTGCATTTAACTGCTGTGCATTTAGTATGTAAACAGAGATATGTGTTAAATACCCTGGATGGATGAGAAAAGAATGAATACCGAAGGAGTCTTGCTTGTTATATGAAATGCATTGTGCTGTCGAGGCCAGAGAAGCTAAAAATAATGCTCCTTAAAGTATAATGAAGAACCTTCTCTGGCATCACCGGCCTCCGACCCAAAGACAGAACAGGCATCCTTACTCAGTGAGTTAACAACAGCTGCGGCCATTTCATAGAATCATAGAATTGGATGGGCCCATAGAGGCCATCAAGTCCACCCCCTGCTCAATGCAGGATCAGCCTCAATCATCCCTGACAAGTGTCCGTCCACTTGAAGACTGCAAGTGAGGGGGAGGCAGCCAATTCCATGGCTGAATACACTTTCAATGCCAGCTTGGTGTAGTGGTTAAGAGCAGCGGCTTCTAATCTGGTGAGCCGGATTTGATTCCCCGCTCCTCCACATTCAGCCACCTGGGTGACCTTGGGCCCGTCACAGCCCTGATAATGCTGTTCTCACAGAGCAGTAATATCAGGGCTCTCTCAGCCCCACCTACCCTACAGGGTGCCTGTTGTGGGGAGAGGAAGGGAAGGCGATTATATGCCCCTTCTTCTCTTGCTGTTGCTGCTGCTTCTTCAGTAGATTCTCCTGTTTCACGCATGGAAATCCAGCTGCACTGGAAGTGCATTATCCAACGTGTGCAGAACGTGAGGTCTTTATTAAGAGAATCACAGTAGAGATGTGGAAAATGAGCAGCAACGAGAACATGAGTGTGCCTCTGTCTTGGGAAATTCCTGACACTTTGGAGATGCACTCTGGGGTTGATGGGGTCTTGGATGGGGAAGGACTTCAGCCATAGACTCCATGCATCAAAGGTGCCGTTTTCTCCAGGGGACCAATCTTTGTGATACTTTGAGAACTTCTCCAGGCCCTACCTGGCGGTTGGCACCCTCATGCCAACATCACACCCTGCGATATCCCTTGACTTATTGAAAGCAGGGTGACAGCTCCACTGCCAACAAGTTAATAATGGGAGTTTTAACTTTCTTTACAATGCTCTGAAACTTTTTTTTAATTTAAAAAAAACATCACTTTTTCTTCTGTGAGAGAAATTAGACAATTCAATCTGCCAGACATTTTAAATAAACACCCCCCTGCCCCCCCGGCACTCTGAACAGCCTGTACCTTATGGGTATTTTGTTAAAGGTTTGGTCCCGGCATGACAGATAAACAATATGAAAGGAAGAGCTGCCATTTCTATTATTCCCGTCACCTTTGCGAAAATTTCATTACCGCGCCATTACAAAAAAATCAATTTGAGACTGAATGCAAAATGTTGCTGCCGTGCAAACATGAATGCAACGCTGGAAGGGCTTTACCTGTGTAGAAAATGAAGTCCGTGCCTGTTGGGCATCGTGGAAAGAAATATTTTTTGGGAGAATGATACAAAACAACCACCAGGTGCCGAGTTACCGTGGGCAATTCGTGCCTCGGGTCAAAACGGATATGAGAAAATGCCGAAAGGGAAATTCTCCTCCCCTACCTCTCGTGTAATGCTCAGAATGCGGGGGTCACCCAATTAAGCTGATTGCCATAGACTCAGCGCCAGTGAAAGGAAGTATGTTTTGACATGACATAGAATTCACCTGCGGGAGCAACTTACCTCCAGGGCAGGCAGGTTTTTGGCCTGAGGATCAAAAATACCCGTGAAGACACCCACAAACAAAAGTGTGTGTCTTTGTGTGCGTGTGAAAAGTTCTGTTAAGTTGCCTTTGATTCGGTGACCTTAGAGGTATTAAAGTAACCAACATTTGGAGGTGGCTTGCCATTGAGAAATGAGGATTTGGCCAAATGCTTTAGAAGCAAACTGAAGCCCAGAAACCTCTTCAAGGGCTCAGGTCAACCCCGGCTATGTGGGTCCAGGGGACAAGAATGTGCACATTATAGCACAGAACTTCGTACTTTTACATAATGTGATGCTTATGTATGTGTGCTTATCCTTCTGTCTATGTGATTGGCTAGCCGTGTTGCCGACAACTCACTTTTTATTTTTACTGGTTGTTGGAGACAACCGTCTTTCAAAAGGGATTTCATGATGGAACGTCTAGCTTTTGTAAACGCTTCCACTCTTTTTAATGTGTTTTATTGCGCTAGAGACTGCTGTTACCTCATGAAGTGGTGTCCACTTAAATTGGAGGGATTAGATAAAGGAGACAAAGCAAAATGCAAGTAACTGGGATCCTCCACCTCCAAAAAAATTCTGTGAAACCCAGAGAAAGCTCTGAGAGAACTGTGACTGGCCCAAGTTGACCCAGCTGGCTGCATGTGCATGTGCAGGAGCAGGGAAACAAACCTGGCTCTCCAAATGAGAGTCTTCAGCTTTTAACCATCACTCCTCACTGGCTCTACTAGTATACATTGGTGGAATATACATTGGTGGAAAAATCCATGCAGCCAGCTGGGTGACCTTGGGCTAGTCACAGTTCTCTCAGAGCTATTTTCACTCAACAGTTCTCTCAGAGCTTTCTCAGCCCCACCTACCTCACAGGGTGTCTGTTTTAAGGAGAGGAAACTTCGGCAATTGTATACCTGTTTCTCCAGATTAGAGGCCAATGCTCCTAATTCCTATAAAAAATCCACATATGATCAGAGATATTCCTTTCTGATGATGATGTTATTCATTCAATTGTGTCCGACCCTCGTCGATTCTATAGGAAAGTTTTCGCCATTCGTCTCTGTCAATGACTGCCTCTTTGAGTTGGTTCAGGGTCATCCCTGTGTCGGCTTTGATCGTGTCGAGCCAGCAGATCCTTTGGCGACCGCGTTTCCTTTTGCCGCTGACCATGCCGAGCATTAATGATTTATTTAACGAGTCCGATCACATGATGTGTCCGAATATTACGAGCTTTAGCCGTAATATTGCTTTTTATCACTGCACAATTCAACACTGACCCTTATAAAGGGTTCCAGCGCTAAATTGCAGCTCAAGTGAAACTTTGGTTGGCAATCTTCTGGAGACATCCCAGAATTAAGCTGATCTCCACTCGACAGAGATCGGTTCCCCGGGAGAAAATGGCTATTTGAGGGTGGAATGTATGGTATTATACCTGGCTGAAGTCCCCCCTCCCTCTCTAACTGCCCTCTCCATGCTCCACCCCCAAATCTTCAGGAATTTCCCAACCAATTTTCAGTGAAACCCTGACAGGGCTTGAGTCTTTCACCTCCCCTGTCCCCACCATTTGCAGCAATGAAGGTGTTGGTTTCATGGATTTTTCTGCCTTGTTGCAGTCAAAGGACGGAATAGTGTGTTTTGTTTTTTTTTAGCATTCAGAATTCATTTCTCACGTGTGTGGATTTCATTTATCTTGAAAGAGACGACTCAGAATCGCAGCAGGCTCTTCCGTTAGGCATGGGGGAGATGTCTTTCGAGATGAGAGCAGATGGCGAAAATGGGATTCTTGTCTAAAAAGAAACCAAGCTGCCACTGTCTGCCCCTCCTTCCCTTCCCTCCAACCGGATGGGCCAAATTCCTTAGGACGTTTTTGATGAAAGTAATATTTGGAGTATGGCTGCGAAAGTTGGACCATAAGGAAGGCCGAGCGTCAAAGAATTGAGGCTTCTGAACTCTGGTGCTGGAGAAGACTCTTGCGAGTCCCTTGGACTGCAAGGCGAACAAACCGGTCAGTCCTAGAGGAGATCAGCCCTGACTGCTCCGTAGAAGGCCAGATCCTGAAGACGAAACTCAAATACTTTGGCCACCTCATGAGAAGGAAGGACTCCCTGGAGAAGAGCCTAATGCTGGGAGCGACCGAGGGCAAAAGAAGAAGGGGACGACAGAGAATGAGGTGGCTGGATGGAGTCACTGAAGCAGTCGGTGCAAACTTAAATGGACTCCGGGGAATGGTAGAGGACAGGAAGGCCGGGAGGATCATTGTCCATAGGGTCGCGATGGGTCGGACATGACTTCGCACCTAACAACAACAACAACAACAACAACAACAAATATTTGGGGTGCCAAACATCCCCGCAAACGATGTCCCAGATCTTCTTAGAAGATCCATTGCTTCTTGAATCATTTTTTGAAAGTACCCTGATGACTGTCCAACATTAAAGGGTCAACAAGGCAAAAGAGAATCACCCATTGGATTGATAGATTAGTGCAGGGGTGGCCAAACTGTGGATCTCCAAATGTCCATGGACCACAGTTCCCATGAACCCCTGCCAGCCTGGCAGGGACTCATGGGAACTGCAGTCAATGGGTATCTGGAGAGCTACAGTTTGGCCACCCCGGTTTAGTGCATGGTTAGGGTTTCCTGGGTCTCTGGGTTGAGAAATACCTGGAGATTTGGGGTGGGGGGATGGAGTCTGGGGAGGGAGGATTTAGGGAAAGGGCAGACCTTAGCATTGGACCATGCCACGGAGTCCGCCTTCCGAAGCAGCCATTTTCTCCAGGGGAAGTGCGAACCAGCTTGGTATAGTGAGCCCCCGGGGAAGGAAGGGCTATAAATAAATCCTGATGATGATGATTAATAGTAATCATGTTATTGAGAGCGGCAGCCTCTAATATGGAGAACTTTAAAAACAAAATCTTAAGGCTGCAAACCGACTTGGGTTAGCTATGAGAAAAGTACGAAGGAACAGATGTCTTTTGATGCATAAAAGGTTTTAAATAAATGTCTCCAAGAACGTGGCCAAGGGCTGGTATGATCCCAGAAGGAAGAGGAATTCCTGGGTAAGATTTGATGTACCTAAGTGGGGTCATCCATGCACTGTATAGTTCATTGTTCCACCCCAGGAGCAGAGAAAGGAAAACACATTGTGCAAAGAACCAGTGTGGTGTGCTGGGCAAAGAGTGGTGTGCTGGGCAAAGACTCTAATCTGGAGAACCAGGTTTGATCCCCCGCTCCTCCCCATGCAGCCAGCTGGGTGACCTTGGACTAGTCACAGTTCTCTGAGGGATGTTCCTGCAGAGCAGTTCTTTTAGAGCTCCCACAGCCCCACCTACCTCACTGAGTGTCTGTTGTGGGGAGAGGATGGGAAGGCAATTGTAAGCTGCTTTGAGACTCATTCGGATAGTAAAAAAGCGGGATATATAGTTTTTTTTGCAGCATAGGACTAGTCTGCCACTATTAAACTTTTTTTTGATAGGCTGTGTCCTGAAAAAACATTTGGTAGATGAACACTCATCATTTTCGAGATGAGTTACAAGGTTTTGTGCCTCATTATATACAGTTCGCAAGAGTCCAGATATCAAATTATCAGGATTTGTGATCTTCTAAATTACTGGCTTTGATTTTATTTTAAAATATCCTATATTATAATTTTTATTTTGATTCTGATAATATTTTATCCCTAACTATTGATGTTATCCCAAACTATTGATGTTTGCCTTAATACAGAGTGCCAGCTAGTCAACGCCATTGTCTTCCCCATAACAATCTACGGATGCAAAAGCTGGAGCCTGAAGAAGGAAGACAGGAGGAGACTAGATGCTTTCGAATTATGGTGTTGGAGACGAATGCTGCGAATCCCATGGACAGCCAAAGTTACCAACAAGACAGTTTTAGAGAGGAGCAAACCAACTAAGTCATTAGAAGGGAAGATATTACAGCTAAAGCTCACTTACTTTGGACACATCATGCGATCGCTAGAAAAATCATTAATGCTCGGCATGGTCTGTGGCAAAAGGAAACGTGGTCGCCAAAGGATCCGCTGGCTCAACACGATCAAAGCCAACACAGGGATGACCATGAACCAACTAAAAGAAGCAACCAGAGACAGGGGCGCATGACGAAGACTTTCCTATAGAATCACCGAGGGTCGGACACGACTGAACGGATAACGTCATCATCATCATTGATGTTATCCTTTTGTGTGCTGGCCTTGTTGTTAAAAGGTTTACTCTTTGGACTGGAACCGCAAATAAAATTTGATTTGATTTGACAAGCTCTCCACCTTCTATCGCCTGGAGATCAGCTGGAATTCCCGGAGATCTCCAGCCAGCAACTGGAGACTGGCAGCCCTACGTGCAGTACCTGAGGAAGGTGCATGAGAGAGTAAGTCCTGCAGAAAGCGCAGAGGCAGTTCCTTACTTGACTTGCTGAGCGCTGTCAGAATTAGCCGCTGGCGGCTTTTCGGCAAAGATGAAGCTGTCTTTTTAGACAAGAATTCCATTTTCGCCATCTGCTCTCATCTCGAAAGACATCTTCCCCGTGCCCAACGGAAGAGCCTGCTGCGATTCCGAGCCGTCTCTTTCAAGATAAATGAAATCCACATACGTGGAAATTAATTTTGAATGTAAACCCCCCCCCCCAAAACTGCTATTCCTATTCCTTCCTTTGACTGTAACAAGGCAGAAAATACATGAAACAAATACTCTCATTGCTGCAAATGGCAGGGACGGGGGAGGGAGGAAGCATTTAAAAAGTCGGATATTCAGACCAAAATGGTGTTATTTATTTAGGCTTTTTAAAATGACAAGCGGCAACCACAGGGAGAAGTTATATCTTTTGGGTTTCAGGTCTGGGCAATGGAAACTGGAGAGCCAGCATGGCTTAGTGGTTAGAGCTGGGATTCCCCACAGAGGGTTCATGGGCCCCTGGATGCCCACAGGATTTCTGAAGGGGGTCTGCAGGAGCTCTAAAGTGTCGTGTGATGGGGGCTTCAGGCCTTTCTTCTCAACTCCTACTCTTCCTTCTGGCCTACATGAGGCAGAGCCAACAGTACAAGTAAAAAGGAGGACTAAGGGTGTGGGTAGTGATGTCACTTCCAGGGGCGTGGCAAGGGGCGTGGCCAGCTCACATCACTTGCAGGGCTCCTCGAAGTCTGAAAAGTTATTTCAGGGGTTCCTCCATGATCAAAAAGTTGAAAAGGGTTAGGTTCGAGTGTCGGACTAGGTTCCGGGAGAACTGAGTTCGAATCACCATTCTGCTGTGTAAACTTGTCACGCACTCTTGGACCAATCGACCTCACAGGGTTGTTGGGATGATAAATTGGAGGAGAGAAGAACGATGTAAGGTGGTTTGGGTCCACGATGGAGGAAAATGTAGGGTATAAATGAACAGAATGTTTCATTCTCCTTAAGACGGCACCAAGGCTATCCTGCTTGCATGACCTGTGCACTGTGCACAACTAGTAACCTGTTGAACCAGTGGACACATTGAAGAGAGGGCTCTGTGTGATTCTGAACCATTCACTACCTGTCCTATCCACCATAGTCTCCCCCCTTCCCCTTTTCCTCCTCGGAGTTGTCTCAGCAAGACAGATCAGGCAGAGATTAGTAGATTTTCCAAATCAAACTAGAAACTGGCCCTTGTTTCTCTGATCCAGGTTTTCGCAGCCAGGGCTTCATGAAAACCTGGGGTTTCTTGATGGCCCTGGAAGGATTTCGAGAATGAGTGGGAGTTCATTAATGTCTGGTGTGGGGAGAGGAAGGGAACAGCGCTGGTCAGCCACTTTGGGACAAAGGGGGTATAAAAAACAAGCTCTTCTCCTCTATCAAGGCAAGAGACCTTCACTGGTGGTGTGGGGAGAGGAAGGGTGGGTGCCTGTAAACCGCTCCGAGACTCCTTTTGGAAAGGGAAGAGCAGGATACAAAAAACAGCTCTCCTTCTTCTTGTAAGATTTCGATAACAGGGTTTAAAGCAGCTTGTGGGGGTAGAGAGCGTTTTGGCAGCTTTCCACAGAAATGGCAAGAGGCAAACAGGCTGACAACTTTTCATGCTGATCACCCTCTTCATGCTGCACCAGTAGCAGCTCTAGCACGTAAACAACAAAATCTTTAAAAAGCAAAGCCATGGAATGAGCTTTGATGGGCCACTGCACCTTGTGCTCAAGTGGGATTATTCAGAGTGATGATATAGAAGTGAAGAGAAGTGGCCTCTAATGAGGAGAACTAGGTTTAATTCTCCACTCCTCCCTTCACCTGAAGCCTATGGGGTGACCATGGGCCAATCACAGTTCTCTCAGAACCCTCTCGGCCTGCTTCGGATCTCAAGCTCGGTCCTCAGCAGGTCTACGGACACAGCAGTTATTATGAGGTATAAAAAAGCCAAATACTTTTCTTTTTTGAGCCCATTGAATCTTGACTATTTTTAAGGGTACTGACAATCTTTCTCCTCAAACACAGGTTTCTCCCCCACCCCTGCTAATGAAATCTTAAATATCCCCCACCCACCCCCGCTTTGTTCTCACCAAGGGTCCATGCGTTCCTGTCCAGATCTGCAATGATGCCTCCCTGTGAGCTTAATTTGGCAGAAATATCTTGAGATGCAAAGCTTGTATGGGTCTCAGCTGAAGTATTCCCATGCGGCATGCATATGCTAGAAGCCAATGCAATCACTTGATCTAAGTCCATAACAAAGACAGGCTCATCTTCAAACTTTCTGCAGAGATGAAAAGGCAAAGACCTGTGTTACAAATGCCTCCTAAACGGTTAGAAAATCACCAGTCCCTGTCTTTGTTCAATGTGCAGGCAGTTTTCAATCAGTGTTAAAAAAAATATCCACCTTAAAGCAGTGAGCGACTGAGACAGGTAGGGAAAATTGAAATGAATTGATCCAGCCGAATGCGAGATAAGAAATGCTAAAAGGTTAAGGTCAGTTTCTCCCAGTGTAGAGTAGTTGTCTAGTTTTTTTCAGATTCCATGCTTTGACTGTTCATGTGGAAATTCTCTTGCTTACCTCACTTGAACTGTTGTTAGCAAATGCATAAATGAAAACCAAGCCTCCATTGGCAATCTTTGACCTCTTAACAAGACAAAAGAGAGTTACGATTTCAGCAAAATTACTGGAGCTCTTCAAGCGGCTCTGTTTATCTGTTGGGCAGAGATCTTTTTCCCTCCGCCTCGAGTTTCTAATTGATGTTACAGAACGCATCAATGATTTCCTCAGAAGGCTGAGATAAAATCCCCCCTTTATAATTTCATGTAGTGAAACAAAAAGAAAGGATTCTTATAAAAATGCAGAGGGTGGGTCTGGTTGATAAAAACTGAGAATGCGGAGGGAAAAGCAAATCTTTAACTGTCTTCAAGTATTTAAAAGGCTGTCATATAGAGGATGGAGCAGAGTTGTTCTCTCTTGCCCCGGAGGGACAGACCAGAACCAATGGGATGAAATTAATTCAAAAGAAATTCCGTCTAAACATCCAGAAGAAGTTCCTGACAGTTACAGCGGTTTCTCAGTGGAACAGGCTTCCTCGGGAAGGGGTGGGTTCTCCGTCTTTGGAGATTTTTAAACAGAGGCTGGATTGCCATCTGACGGAGGGGCTGATTCTGTGAAGGCTTAAGGGGGTGGCAGGTTACAGTGGATGAGCGATAGGGATGTGAGTGTCTTGCATACTGCAGGGGGTTGGACTAGATGACCCAGGGTATCTGGGTATTCTAAGATAACCTTAGAACTCTAAGATTCTATGATTCTATCCACTCCACTTAGTATGTTGTCTGCTAAAAAAGAATTATTTATTAATTTAATTTATTCAGCTTGCATGCCAACCCTCTCTGTCAACAGTCTTAGGGCAGTTCACAATAGGAGAATAAACAATCAAAAAAATAATTTAAACAGCATAAAAATCACTAAAATTAACAGAATAATAATAATAATAATAATATGTTACTTATAACCTACTCTTCTCCTGAGGCTCAGGGTGGGTAACTATATATATAATATAATTAACAATAAAACAGTAATCGATTGAGATCAGAAATCTTAAAACCATAAATTAATTTACATTCTGCTTAAATTAAAATTAGTGCCAAAGAATCACTCCGACACTCTAGTGAGAGGGATTGTATAATCTAGTGATGATTTGGCTTTTTGCCCAGGGAAGGCCAGAATTCAGCATTATTTCTGGCCTCAATTGTAGGCCCGGCAGAACAAATTCGTCTTGTAGGACCTGCAGAACTGTCCAAAAAAAATCCCTGGATTTATTTATAGGCTGCTTTTATAAGCCACCCTTTTCAATGGGCATATTTTAGCCCAACCGCAGTGTATTATGGATCCGTGTTCTTAAAAATAAAAAATGCCCCAGAAAATCACCAGAATTTTATTTATTTATTATTGTCTTGACAGCACTTTACACACACATAGCCCTACTTATGGGGATTCTAGGGGGAACAGGTTGTTACGGTCTCTGCCACTTACCCATGAAAGAGCTCTCTTCAGTTAGCTGGGTAAGTCCTACTGAATCCGGTAAACAGAGCAAGCCACCATGGTCTGGATTAGATATTCTAAATCATATCCTTGAAGTGTGTGTGTTTGTGTGTGTGTGTGTGTTGCTAACAAAAGAGAAAAGGGATATATTTTATAGAACAGGCCACTGCAATTTTTTGTCACACACTCAAAGGCTTTCATCCTGGAATAATACATCTATTTTAAAAAAAATTCCTCTGAACATTTCACACGAAACAATTTAGTTGCTTTTCAGTTTTCTGAGATTCTTCTCTGTTATTGAATTTAATATTAGGCCAGGGAGGGTGGGGAAGTGGTTCTCTTCGAAAGCACAGGATCAGATTCCCCATCCAATTCTCGTCTGTTTTGATTCTCCTTTATTTCACAAATTTCCTCAGCAGCTCGTGGGCAGACCTGCTCTTCTGGGCCTGCAACTCAATAGGGGCCCAAGCCCAGAGCATATGAAAATTTCATTATGTTTCTTATTGCGCACAGTCCTACGGAGGAGATATTTCGAGGAAGGTCTCGTTAAAGTCATCTTCTGCTTTCATGTCTGCGCTCCCCTCTTAGCAATATCCTCGGAAGGAAATGCACTTTTATTGACTGAGAGCTTGTTCTTACAATGCACGCCATAGCTGAGAACGGGGGGGGGGGGGGGGGAGGGGGGGAGGCAGAAAAGTGCTGGTGGGAGCTGTGAACGCACACAAGACAATTTATTTTAAAAATGAGGGCTTTTTTTCACAGAAAGAGAATGACAAGCATATTTAGAAGAAGAATTGCCTTCCCTTCCTCTCCCCACAACCAGCACCTTGTGAGGTAGGTAGGGCTGAGAGAGCTCTGGGAGAACAGTGACTTGTCCAAGACTAAAGGTGCAGGAGGAAAGTTTTTATACCCCAGTCTCCTCTACCCTCAGGAGTCTCAAAGCGGCTTCCAATCGCCTTCCCTTCCTCTCCCCACAACCGGCACCCTGTGAGGCAGGTAGGGCTGAGAGAGTCCTGAGAGAACAGTGACTAGTCAAAGGCCACCCAGGAGGCTTAAGATTGAGGCATAGGTATTTATACTCCCCTTTACCTATGGGAGGGTTTCCCAGCCACTGTACTGAGGTACCATATGGTACCGTGAAGGCCCCTGAATGGTATTGTGGTATTGGTCAAGGATCACACCCAAGTTCCTGACCGATGGTGCAGTTTTAAGTAGCACGCCGTTTAGGTGTATTTTTGTCGCCCCAGCAAGAGAGGCCTGGGATTGGTCCAAGGTTACCCCAGCAGGCTCCACACTTAGGACGAGTGGGGGATCCAACCTGGTTTTCCATGTTAGAATACACCACTCTTAGTCTCCACACCACAGTGGCTTTCCCATCTCTTCCAAAGATCTAAGGCCATTATGAATCCTGCTCCAGTTTGGTGTAGTGGTTAGGAGTGCGGACTTCTAATCTGGCATGCCAGGTTCAATGCTGCTCTCCCCCACATGCAGCCAGCTGGGTGACCTTGGGCTCGCCACGGCACTGATAAAACTGTTCTGATCGACCAGTGATATCAGGGCTCTCTCAGCCTCACCCACCCCACAGGGGGTCTGTTGTGGGGAGAGGAAAGGGAAGGCGACTGTAAGCCGCTTTGAGCCTCGTTCGGGTAGGGAAAAGCGGCATATAAGAACCAACTCTTCTTCTTCTTCTTCTTCTTCTTCTTCTTCTTCTCCACCTCCGTTTTATCCTTGCAACTGGTCTGAAGTAGGTCAGGCTAGGAGAGAATAACTGTTCCAAGATCGTCCAGTGAGATTTGTGGCTAAGCAGGACAAGAATCTGGTCTTCTGGGATTTCAGTCTAATATCTTAACCCCTGCAAGTTTAGAGGTGTTGCTCGGTTGAGCTGTCGTAGCAAAATTAAGCAGACGGCTAGTGGCATATTAAAGACTGGGGTGAGTTTTCATGAGGCAAAGCTCATTTTATCAAATGTCTGAATTGTACATCCACAGCAAATACATTTATACTTACAAGTGTATTTATGGAAATATTTATATACCCCGTTAAAAGCACAGTAAATATGATTGCCTTGCTATGGAAGTACATTTCATGGAGCCGGATGAAATAAGCTCTGACTCACAAACGCTTATGCTGTAATAAATCCTTTTAGTCCTTAAAGTGCCACCGAACTTTTCTTTACTTATTCAACCACCATAGTTATTCCTTTAGTGAATTTTTATTCCATGATCTTCTTTCCAAGATGTTCAGAGCAGGATACGTAGTTCTTCCTTCCGGTATTTTGTCCTCTCCATAAGCCCAGGAAGGACGGTTGAGAGCTAACGGCTGGTTCGGGATGATCCAGGAAATTTCATATCAAACAGGATCAGAACCTAGGTCTCCCTAATCTGACATTTTAACCATTACACTACTTGGGTTCATGTAAATTTGTGGCTCTGTATTACACTGATCACATCCGTTTGTTGTGAGCATTCCCACTCACTGGCCCCTTTCAAATAGCTAATCACTTCCAATTTTAATCCAAGTTGGCTGAGAAAATGTTTTGTACTTGAGTGATGGGTTGGGGAAAAGGATAAAAATCCATTCCTAAAAAACTTCCGCAGGGCCTGCAAAGGGGAGCTCTTCCACCAGGCATTTGCCTGAGGCCAGGCAGAATCAATCAACATCTGCGGGACCCCTGCCCCCCCCAAACCCCACTAAGACTCCCTGACCTGTTAGAATTACTATTGTTTATGTTATACTGTTACTCGCTTATTGTCAGTTAATAACATGAATATTATAGTTAATATATGTATGGTTCCATGCATAGTTTCAGTTCTATGTAAACCGCCCTGAGCCTTCGCGGAGGTTGGAATAAACAAACAAACAAACAAACAAATAAATAAATAAATAACTTTGTGGGCTGTTTTTAGGGTTGCCAACCTCCAGGCGGTGGCTGGAAATCTGCTACTACAACTGACCTCCAGGCAACTGAGACCAGTTCAGCTTTGGAGGTGGAGCGTGGCCTCTTATGCGCATGCAGCATACTGCAGATTTTCTGAGCAGCTTGACTTTGGATTCTGTAGCTGTCCTATGCACCATGGCTTTTCCGCCAGCATATTTATTCTGCAGCTACATTTTTTAAAAAGATGCACATTTCTAAATCAGGGTGAGAATGTCACTTGAGATGTGGACGTGGGTGGTGGCGGTGCCCAAAGTTTATTTTGAATTCGCACACTTGCCCTATCACAGCTGTGCAGAATTGTCTAGCAGGGGTCTTCCATTTAAATCCTGTAGTTCAGGTTTTGGGCATGCATTTTAGCGTTAGTTTGTCGCATGAAGGGGAACACAAAGGAACACAGGTAAAGCTGAAAACCCAGTGTTGGAATTGACAAGGCTATTTTGGAAACTGACGATTCGCTTTAAAGCCCTGTTTCCCATATCGTCCTGCTCTAGGGGATTCTCTGGGGTGTTATCAGTCACCAAGGGAAACGAGGGGAAAATCAGCCCAAAAGCACCCTGGTTGAGAAAGCCTGGTATAGCCCTTCCATGGAAG
This sequence comes from Paroedura picta, assembly GCF_049243985.1. Classification (NCBI taxonomy): domain Eukaryota; kingdom Metazoa; phylum Chordata; class Lepidosauria; order Squamata; family Gekkonidae; genus Paroedura; species Paroedura picta. The sequence goes on along the minus strand of NC_135373.1, from coordinate 117,720,879 downwards.
GCGGGTGGGATAGGGAACACAGTGGCTTTCCTGGAATTGCAGCAACCTGAAGTAGGATTTTTTAAAAAGGAGGTGACTCTTTTCTGAGGCTGTTGTGAGAAAACAAAAGGGGCTCGTAGTAGATCTCATCTTCTTTCCTTATCGGTCCTCTTTTGGGCTGTTGTAAAAAAAAAAAACTGATGGAAATGCCAATTTTTGTGGGTTGGAAGGTAAGGAATATTCCTAATTATGGTTAATTATCACAGCTGCTTTTCAAAATACGGTAACCCAACTTAAAGTAGCGTCTCAATTTGGAATAAAGGAAATTTAAAGCTGCTAGGCCAAATTGATCCATCTGGAGACACTGACACACAGATAAAAATGCCACCAGTCTGTTGCAGCCCAAACAGTCATTAAAAATCTTTGATTTTGGAGTTTGATTCTTGACAGAGAGATGCTTAGCTCGCAACCAGATTTCCATTTTAGTGTTGTATTTTGTACCTTGACACTGGATTTGTGTACACTGAATACATTTGGTAAAGTATGTAATAAACATACAGTAAATTTAAAAAATCTTTGTATTCTGCCCCGCCCTGAACATTCGAAGGAGGCTCACACCGCATCAATGCTTCAAGTGAATCTTAAAATTTCCAAATAATAACGATAATGAAGACTATGAGGACGAGGAGGATGCTTCAGTCATTATGACTCAATCAAAGCCACAGATTTTAGAAGCACTTTTTGACTGAGACGCCTATTTGGCTGTTTTAAGTAAGGTTTCCAGTCTCTGGATCGGGAAATTTCTGGAGATTTGGAAGTGAAACCTGGCTGGTGTGGGGAAAGGGCTATATAGAGTCCCCCCTCTGTAATCTCCAGGGAAACTGGTTTTACAGTCTGGCGATCTAGAGCAGGGGTAGTCAAACTGCGGCCCTCCAGATGTCCATGGACTACAATTCCCAGGAACCCCCTGCCAGCGAATGCTGGCAGGGGGCTCCTGGGAATTGTAGTCCATGGACACCTGGAGGGCCGCAGTTTGACTACCCCTGATCTAGAGTTTAGGGACAACCTTTAGCTCCTGTCTTGAGGGCTCTTTCCTGAGATTGAGCTCCACTGAACAGCATAGGGCAGGGGTGCTGAAACTGCAGCTCTCCAAATACCCAAGGCTACTCTTATATTATTATAAAACCAGAGTCCAGTGGCACCTTTAAGACCCTCAAAGATTTATTCAGGGCGTGAGCTTTCGAGTGCAAGCACCCTTCCTCAGACTATGAACTACCATCATGACAGGGAATCATAGAATCATAGAGTTGGAAGGGGCCATATATTGCTCCTATTATTATTAGTTGTAGCATTATTATTATTCTTATATTTTTTTGCACTGCTTGGCACTTGGGGCAAAAGAGGGTTCATTTCCCCCCCCCCTTTTTTTAAAAAAACGCTGCAGGGTGGGGGGAGAAGGGGGAGCGAGGGGGTGGGACCGCGCCGCATCCTCCCCGCCCGGTTGGCGCCGGGAGCTGCCCGTCACGCGCTCGTGCCAGAACGTTTGGCGCGGAACGGCGCCGGGCGACGCCACAGAGCCCGCGTGCCTGCCACGCGCCCGCCTCGCCCCGCCCCGCCCTTCGTCTCCCCCGCCGGCCGCTGAGGCGCAGTCGCGGTCTGGAGGCGCGGCGCGGAGGTGCTGCGGGGGGCGGGCACCCCTTTCCCCTGGCGGGCCCGGGGGGCGGCTATGAGGCGCGGGGGGCTGAGGAGACCCGCGCAGTGAGGAGCAGCCGCGAAGGGCCATGAAGAGCAGCCGCCATGGAAGCCAGATATCCTTCCTGCCGCCGTCCGACCCGGGCTGGGAAACGGGGCGCGGGGAGGGCGAGAGAGGCGGTCAAGCTGCGGGGCGCCCGACGTCCGTGGACCACAGTTCCCATGAGACCACGCAATTGGCCATGCTGGCGGGGGTTCATGGGAATTGGAGTCCATGAAGATCTGGAGAGCCACAGTTTGGCCACCCTGTAAGCCAGGGGTGGTCAAATTGATTCTCTGGCCCGTTGTTTGTGGACTCCAATTCCCATGAGCCCCTGCAGTTGGCCATGCTGGCAGGGGTTTATGGGAATTGGAGACCATGGAGATCTGGAGAGCTACAGCTTGATGAAACTATATGGCAGGGGTGGCAAATTGCGTTTCTCTCCAGTTGTCTGTGGACTGCAGTTCCCATGAGCCTCTGCAATTGACAGCTGGCAGTGGCTCATAGGAATTGGGATTCATGGATATCTGGAAAGACACCCTTACTATAGGTTCCTACAGCCTGTAGGAATACCAAAAGGTCCCCTTGAAGCTGCCTTATATTGATTCAGACCACTAAATTGGTAGGACTGCAGATGACTGCTTTGGTCGGCAGGGGACCCCTAACTACTTGGGGGGGGGGGGATAAGGTTGCCAGAACCAGGTTGGGAAACTAATGGAGATTTGGGGGTGGACTCTGAGGAGGAGAAGGACCTGGGGTGGGTGAGGCTGCAATACTGTAGCCTCCCCCTTCCTAATCACTCATTTTCTTCAATGGAAGTGACCTCACTGTAGCCTGGAGATGAACTGTGATACTGGGAGATCTCCAGGTCCCACTTGGAGGTTGATGCCCCAAAGGAAGGCATAGATTATTTTACTATTTCAGGAATATGCACATGGCTAGCTATCTTGGTTTGAAGCAACAGAGCAAAGTTGGAGTCCTGTGGTACCTTTAAATAAAGCCAGTTTTATTCAAAGTGGGGAAATCACCCTTCCTGACTTGGGATGGAGCGAAAATGAGAATGAGAATAATGTATATTCTAGTGTATTCGGCACTTTAAGAGGGGAAGGTTTGTATGCCGGTCTTGTAACCAAATTAAAATGTTATTAATTTAAACATTGCCATCAACATAACACTATTAAGCAATAGAGTCAGGTGGTCTGAAGCAACAACTTTGGAGTCCAGTAGCACCTTGAAGACTACATGGAAACTGGTCTTCAAGGTATCACTGGACTCAAACTTTGTACTATGGTACATTGTAAGCAATTTCAAAACCCACTCGGCCCCCCCTCCAGTATTTTCCCCAAATTTAGTATAAAATTTGATACTGAGAAAATAGGAAAGGGTATAGAAAAATTCTTGCTCTCCTTCCCTAACCAAAGTCAGGTTACCAGAGGCCAAAAGCAATGTTCCCTGTTGAGGCTGGGGGTTGGACTAGATGGTCTCTATGGTACCTTCCAACTCTATAATTCTGTAAGGCACTTTGGGTCCTTTTATGCATATCTTTGAGTATGAATGGTTATTGTACAAACGTGTCCCTTACGCATTCTCTTAGGTAGGGAATATCTTCCCCTGCTTCTCCCATTCATCACTGTTCTTTGGTAACGTGTTTTTCCACCTTCCAGCTTTTGGTCATGCCCCCACAGTGGAAATTTTGATTAAAAGCATGTTGGGACATGGGTATGTATTTTTATTCTGTTGCTTGTCTTGGTGTCCTATATACTGAGGAAACTATATAAGTAAGAAGCATCATTGATCAACCACAGCTTGTTTTTTTAAAGCCTGCAAAATGTTTAATATGTTGCCAGTTTCCTTAACTAGCTTTTCCCTTTACGTGGTTTTTAAGCGTCATCCATGACAAGTTTAGGAAAGGAAGGATTAATTTTGAAAGTACCTTGGAACTGCTTACCAAATTTGACATCCCTTTTGATTATGTTCATGTAAAGTACATTTTTAAGGTGAGAAAACTGGCGATATTGAATGATTATAGAAATAAGATGAATCTGTTGGCTTTATCTTAAAAGCATGTTGTAAAGGTAGTTCACTGTGTGCCAAAAGAACAGAGGGACTGATGACCATGTTATGTTACCAGCTAATTTGCAAAAGGCATATAATAATAAAAAAAATATTGTTAACCTACCCTTCCCTGAAGGCTCAGGGCAGGAAAAAAAAACACACATATATCTGTTCCACTTAATATTTCTAGTAAGTTCTTGGAGGAGGAGCGTGTCTTATGGCTTAAGTGCCACTCAGTGCTTAACACCCACTCAGGATGGCTGTCCCGCCCCTAAGTGCCTCCTCCTCCAACTGGCTTGCCTGTTTGTCCAATGAACAGCAAAACGCCTTATGTCACCCACTCCTGACCCCTCCCTCCACCTTCCACTTCCTTCCAAGGCTCAGAGGCTGCAGATCCTCACTGCATGAGAGCTGCCCCTGCCGGTGAGTTCCCTAACAGCTGCCTGCAGCCTTTCTAGGTCCTGGGGGGAGAGGAGGAGGCCATCCACAGAATTCTTCCACTTCTAATCTAGCGCCCATTGTATTCCTGAATTCAACAGGCTGGGCCCCTAGTATATACAATAAATAACAATAATTGTCATTTTAAAACATTCTAAAATCAGATTCATTTAAAACCGTCTTCAATTTCCCAGTGGAGCAGTGTAGATGTCAGGTACAGTGAAAGCTTGGCTGATGTTTTGGGCAGGTCAGAATTTCAGTGTCATTTCTGGCCTCAACTGTATACTACCTCTCTTGAGGACTTAACCTAGATGCCCCAGAAGAGCCAGCTTTTGGCAGTTCTTAGAAGTTGAACGGGATCAGCTTTGGTTAGTACTAGAGTGGGAGACGACTGAGGAAGTCCAGGGTCCTACACAGAGGCCAGCAATGGCAAACCAGCTCTGAACATCCATTGCTTGCTTCGAAAGAACTACAGGGTCACTGCAAGTCAATTGCAGCTGATGGCACTTTTGACCATCACCCACAGTGGTGGAACCTCGTGGCTGTCAGTTTTAGGCCATCTTACTGTGTCATTTTGTTCAGCTTGATGTTAACGATCGATGTTACACTTTGCATACTAAGCTTAGGGGGTTTTCACAGGAACATATTCTTGTTTTGTATTCCTACAGTCTTGATAGCACTTACAACAAGGAACAATCTTTTGTTTTTTATATGCATATAAAAATATGGAATGGTCTCTATTGGAGGTGTCTTCTTTTTTCTTTTTTGCATTTCAGATAATAAGCTCTTTGTGGCAGGCTACAGTTATTATGTGATATAGTTCTTTCTTTTTTTTTCATTTTGTTCCAGTCTCCCACTGACTTCCAACAATGCGTGATTTAGTGGCATTGTCTAACTCTCACAATGATCAGATTTAATTTGGACTGTTCATTTCAATAAAGCACAAAGATGTTTTTACATCGTCTGCCTACCTATTGGTTGTCACTCAAAATCAAATGGTTAACATAAGCGGAAGATCAAAGGAAACACTTAACGATAATAACGTCAAATGCACTACTGTATTTACCCTTTTCATAAAACCAAAATAAAATCAAAAGCATATTAAATATTTCCCCTTCAATGGGCAGAAACCTTTCATAGGTTCCATGCGGTGAATTAAATTCTTTCTCACAAGACAAGAATCGTGAGCCCATTTTCCTTACCTCTTAAAAACTGTAAACTTGTATTTTTTGTGGGATCTCAACCATGTACAACGTTTAGTGAAGATTTTAGCATGTGATTCATTTTTACAATTATTTGTGGGGAAAGCCTCTATACAGAATGAAGGCTCAGCTGCAGCCGAAAGCACACATCGTGAAAGCTCATTTTATTGTACAATACATACCTTTGTCATTTTCAGATGCATAAACTTTGGGAATGATCCAGCCAAAACAGAGCATTGTTATGTTCTGAATAGGGAGAAATTTCAGCAAGTGCTTAACTCCCCCACTGAAATCTATGGGATTTCAAATAATTTCATTTTGCATGGCTCATACCCTTTTATTTTACATGTCAGAGCCACTTGTGGCTCAGAGTGGTAACACAGCAAACATGCAGTCTGAAGCTCTGCCCATGAGGCTGGGAGTTCGATCCCAGCCGCCGGCTCAAGGATGACTCAGCTTTCCATCCTTCCGAGGTCAGTAAAATGGGGACCCAGTTTGCTTGCTGGGGGGTAAACGGTAATGACTGGGGAAGGCACTGGCAAACCACCCCATATTGAGTCTGCCATGAAAACGCTAGAGGGCGTCACCCCAAGGGTCACACATGACTCGGTGCTTGCACAGGGGATACCTTTACCTTTTTATATATGAAATGTTCTTTCTGTTGCATTTATTTAGCAAGAGTCAGAGCATATCCTTTCTGGCCCCTCCCTTGGTTCCATTTCTTATCTACTTCTTCAGTTCAAAAGTTGAAGTTTGTGTTTGTGTGTGTGTGTGCGTGTGTGCGTGTGTTTTCCCCTCTTTTATAGCTCATTCATTTACACAAACTACTGGGTGAGCACTGCTAATATTCATGATGAGAACTCAGGGCACTTTCTATTCAAAGTTAAGTATTTCGAAGTTCCATTGAATTCAGTAGGAGCATTGAGTACATGCTGAAATCTCTCCTGCTGAAATCAATGGGCTTTAGAAATGTCGATTTACAATAGATCATGCCTAATGTCTTTTATATGCAGTGCAAACTATGAGTGTTAATGAACAGATTATGGTTTCCCTGGAGTGACAATTATGTCATTTTTCATTAGATTTTTAACAGATGTGACAGATACGGGTTAGAGTTAGGGTTCCCAACCTCCAAGTGGCATTGCTATGACAACTGATCCTCAGGTGACAGAGATCAGTCCCCTGGAGAAAACAGCTGCTCCAAAGGGTGAACCCTATGGCGTTTTACCCAGCAGAGGTCTCCCCTCCTCAGCCCCTACTGTCCTCAAGCTCGATCCCCCCAAATCTCTTGGAATTTATGTACCCAGATTTGACAACCCTAGTTACAAGAGAAGCTAGGACCACACTGAATTCCTGGAAACGGCTCAACTGACAAAATAACAACATACACCTTTAACATTGGAGATTCATGTGCAAACGCAAGCTTTTAGGATACAGCACAGACATTTTCCATCGTGATCTGTCTCCATGGGGACAATCATTCTGGAATGAGCCTCTCACCTCTAAGCCCATGGGATGGAAAGGAGAAAATTCCCCGTTGCATCTACGGTACATAGGAATTTCTCCATTGCTCCTTAGATGACAAAGAAGTTTCTCTTGCCTGGGCCAGAACTCTCAGCCCATCGAATAGCGGTGAGTTGGCATTGTGCCACTCCCAACTCCTTACAACATCTTTGCTCTGGGATGCGGCGAAAAGTTGGAGATGCGAAGCAGCTAATGTTCTCGTCCTTTCCTCCTTTTATCCTCACAGTCTCTGGTTAGGCTGAGAATGTCATTGGCCAAGGTTACCTGGTAAGATTCCATGGCGGAGTTAGATCGCTGACTTTTGTGAAAGTAGTCTGAAATAAATGGCTTAAGAATTTCAGTGTATGTTGATGCGGCGGGTAGGAGCGGCAGGTTCTACTCTGGCAAGCCGGGTTTGATTCCCCATTCCCCCGCATGCAGCCAGCTTGGGTGACCTTGGGATAGTCCCAGTCTTCGCAGAGCAGTTTCTTTCAGAGCTTTTAGACATAAAACATCTAATAGAGCTTCCATTGTGCTCTAGGGAGGGAGATCAAGATCCAGATCTCCATATGGCTTGAAACCTATTGGGTGACCTTGAGCCGGTCACTCCCAGCTACCTTGCACATTTGTGAGGCAAGGAACATCATCAGATGACGATGCTGGAGAGTCAGAGATGTACTTTTTAGGATAAGAAGAAGAAGAAGAAGAAGAGTTGGTTCTTATATGCCGCTTTTCTCTACCAGAAGGAGGCTCAAAGCGGCTTACACTCGCCTTCCCATTCCTCTCCCCACAACAGACATCCTGTGAGGTGGGTGAGGCTGAGAGAGCCCTGATATTACTGCTCGGTCAGAACAGTTTTATCAGTGCCGTGGCGAGCCCAAGGTCACCCAGCTGGCTGCATGTGGGGGAGCACAGATTCGAACCTGGCATGCCAGATTATAAGTCCGCAGTCCTAACCACTACACCAAACTGGCACCTGATGCTGTTTTGGGTAGAGTAATACAGAATGCTGTTTTATTGCTTTGTGCTTATTGGAATTGTGTGGCTTTTAATGGTTATGATAATAAATAAAAAATTAAAAATATATAAATGTTTTTTTTCTATTTTATTCACAATTGTTTCTTATGTGAAGTTAAGTCTTTGTCCATAATTAGGATCCTTCCCCCCTCTTTTTTTTTTTTAAGTAGGCAAGTGATACACTGAAGACAGGACATATCACAATAGAGGATTTTAGAGGAATTTATCGGGCTATAGCGCACAGATGTGAAATTCATGACCTCTTCAAAATTCACTCTCGAAACAACAAAATTCTTCAACTTTCAGATCTGGTTGGATTTCTTAGGAATCAGCAATTTCAGACAGACGCTAGCGAAACAACTGCTTCTGATCTCATTGCAAAGTTTGAACCCATTGAAGAAGGTACTCTGGACTGTTAATGTCATTGCGTAGTCTTCCTGCTGTAATGTTACAGTTCTGTTCATAATTCATATGTAGCCATTTTTACTTATTCAGCATGGCCCTATGCAAGTTTATTTGGAAATACACACCTGGACCTATGAAGGTGCCATATACTGAACCAGGCCATTGGTCCATCAGTGTTGTCGTCTACAAAAACTCACAGTGGCTCTCCTCGATTAAAGTTCCTCCCCTCCCCTCCTACTTGATCCCTGCAATTGGTGATGCCAGGGATTGAACCTAGGAACTTCAGCCTGCCAATCCGGTGCTCTACTACTGAGCCAACACCCTCCCCTGAACAAATGCATCCTGTTAAGTTAAATGGACTTATTCCCAAGTAAGCCATGCATAGGAGTGCTGCCTTAAAGACCAACTATTGTAATACCAGTTAAGATAAATGTTGACGTTGTATTTGCTTTTTATAATCATCATAAGGTAGTGTCAGACAGCTTAAAGCCAATGCGTGTGCAAAATAATACATCTTTGCTAAGAAAATGTCTCTGGATGTAGGTCAGACCCAATGCATAATACTTCTGTAGGTGAGGTGTTCTATATTGTAACGTACCGCCCATACAGATCATTCCAAAGAGCCATACAGGATTTGCGAAAAGTAAGAAACTAGAAACTTGGCACCCTCACTGCAAATGTGTTGCGAGCCAGCTACATAAGCTGCTGTAACTGGGATGCCACTAATCAGACGGAAGTTAATCTTGTACACCAGCTTTTCTCAGGAAGCCCCCGAAACATTCTTCAGCCTTCAAGGAACCATAGAAGTAGCACAATGGTGCGCAATATGGTTGGGAAGCAGAGCTGTGGACACACCCACCTGGGGCCCCTCCCCTTCCCCTCCAGGACCAACATCGTTCATTTTGGGAGGGATAGCAGGTCAACATGACCATATATCATCATATCACCTGATAAATGTTTAACGTTTTAAAGATGTATCAAAGATGTAATTGTCAGTCAGTCAGTCAGTAACCTTTTATTGGCATAAATAAAGATGTAATTAACTCCCAACGATTTGGAAAACCCTTCAGGGCCATCGAGAAACCCCAGGGTTTCACGAAACCATGGTTGAGAAAACCTGTCCTATACCAATTGGAAGGGCTGCGTTGTTGACTGACAGCAACCCTGGCAGACCAAGGGGTAGGAAAACACCTGGTACCTGAGAAAATCCAACTTGATTAGCCACGGGATGAATGCAAATTATGCACCTTTCCACTCCTTCTCTACATACTTATCTATCTGCCTGATAGCTAGTCTCACTGTGTACTGTGTTCAGTGGGGATCCAAGCTCTGGCCTTTCTTGACCCAGTTATCAGAAATGGGAAGTGCCGGGGATTGAATCAAAGGCCTTAGTCAATGACAGCATTTGCTTTATCATGAAGATGGGATATCATGAAGATGGGACATGACTCAGCAATTGAGTGTTCTGTTAAACATGCTTTTGTAGCCCAGCTTTGTTCACAAGTGCCATGAGCACAGAATTTCAGGGAAAGCTGTTTTTAAGATAGGATCCACCGCGAGAAGATAAATTACTACTGGCGGGTTAAATGCACAGTGAAATTTAAAGAGCTGGATCTTTGCCAGAGTCAACTATTGTCTCTTTGGACTGAGCTGTCCTAGAATTACAGTAAGTTAATATTTTGTGTTAAAGTGTGTTGCAATTTGCTTTTGTTTTACGGAAGGAAGGTATTTTTCTGTGCCAATAATGTAGTAGAGTGATCCTGTCTTGCAAACAATATTTTCTCAAAACATGTCTTCCTTTTGCCTCGAAATGTGTCGGGTTTCAATTTCAGACATTAAACCTTATTATCATTTGTTAATCCGCTGAGCAATTGTTTTATCTTCAAAACTGGGGGGGGGGGGACTAGGCACGGTAATTGTATATTATGCTTGTGTCTATGACCTGACACAAATCCCATTCAGACATAACTGACGTGTCAATTAAGTTAATATTCGCTGTGCATCACTGGAACTTGGGACTTTGCGCAGTGTGCTTTCAAAATCATAGATCAATATTCCATGCAACAATCAACCGCATGAGCTGAATAGATTTTGACTGCTGGTTCTTGATTGACATCAGCCATTATCTGAGAGCCTTATTCAGCCCTGAGGTGTCAATATTGCAGTTAGGCTCGGTACATAATATAAAGGTTTTTCCCCCCCAGATTTATTGTCAGTGGAAATAATCCTGTCGAATACTCACAGGCATATACATTTATCTTAATTAACGGTTATGCTAATCCCGAGAGCTAGTGCACCCAAGAGTTCCTCTGCATTGAGGTGACTGGGGAACCTGGCATACTAGAGAAGAACCATTGTTCACTACCTGAAGGAGTCTCAAAGCAGCTTGCAATCTCCTTCCCTTCTTCTCACCGCAACAGACACCCTGCGAGGTAGGTGGGGCTGAGAGCTCTGACAGAACTGCTATGTGAAAACAGCTCTAACAAGATTTTAACTAGGTCACTCGGCTGGCTGCATGTGGAAGAGTGGGGAATCAAACACAGCTCGCCACGTTCGAAGCCACTCCTCTTCACCGCTACACCAAGCTGGCAATTTACTTGGAAAGGAGCTCCTTAAATGGGAATTACAGTTAAAGAAATGTGCAGCCTGATACACAGAGAAAAAGTAATCATAACGTTTGAGGACGAGGATCTGGGGGGAAACAAGGCAGTAGACCCTATATGAGAAACTTACGGGCTTTTCATCATAGGTAACGGCTGGCATGTTATAAGAGCTAGCTTGGTGTAGTGGTTAAGAGCAGCGGACTGTAATCTCGAGAACCGGATTTGATTCCCCATGCCTCCACATGCAGCTAGCTGGGTGAGTCACAGTTCTCTCAGAGCTCTCAGCCCCACCTCACTCACAGGGTGTCTGTTGGGAGGAGAGGAAGGGTAGGCAGTTGTAAGCCACGTTAAGACTCCTTTGGGGAATAAAAAGTAGGCTACCAACCCCGCCCCCAACTCTCTCAATTGACAATGCTATTCTAAGCATAGAAAGAGGTAACTGTTTGGAATTGCACTGCAAATCATAGAATCAGAGTTGGAAGGGGCCATACAGGCCATCTAGTCCAACCCCCTGCTCAACGCAGGATCACCCCTAAGCATCCTAAAGCATCCAAGAAAAGTGTGTATCCAACCTTTGCTTGAAGACTGCCAGTGAGGGGGAGCTCACCACCTCTTAGGCAGCCTATTCCACTGCTGAACTACCCTGAACATTTTTTCCTGATATCTAGCCTATATCGTTGTACTTTTAGTTTAAACCCATTACTGCGTGTCCTCTCCTCTGCAGCCAACCGGAACAGCATCCTGCCCTCCTCCAAGTGACAACCTTTCAAATACTTAAAGAGGGCTATGTCCCCTCTCAACCTCCTTTTCTCCAGGCTGAACATTCCCAAGTCCCTCAACCTATCTTCATAGGGCTTGGTCCCTTGGCCCCAGATCATCCTTCTCACTCTCCTCTGTACCCTTTCAATTTTATCTACGTCCTTGAAGTGAGGCCTCCAGAACTGCACACAGTACTCCAGGTGTGGTCTGACCAGTGCCGTATACATATGGGACTATGACATTTTGTGATTATGAAATCTTGGGACTATGAAATCTTGTGGAGACCCTCTTTTACTAGTGCAGCTCTGGGAACTGCACATACAGAATGGATTGTGCCCTTCCCTGTTGCATAAGAGCACCTTTGTCTCGGTGGTTTATTTACTTCCAGAAGAGAAGAGGTGGTAGGAAATTATCAATGAAAATGTACCACAGGACACTGTGCAGACCCCCTTCCCCATTTTTATTTCGCTCTAGGATATCTGATACAGCAAACAGCCTAGATGGCCTGTATGGCCCCTTCCAACTCTATGATTCTATGATCATATTGTTAAATTAGGATGGGTTTCAACTGAGATTGTTAGCTTGTTTTGTTCCTGAGGCTTTGGGAAGATCGGAGTATTAAGCAACAGCAGGCAAAAAAAGCAGAATTAATAAAATGGATAATGCTAGAAGTGGAAACCTCCTCTTACGTGAACATTGTTATCAAAGACTAGGCAAAAGAAGGTCTCCTTTTGAGGAAGAGTCAGGCTGAAACTTTGGCAGTTCTCCAGACTGTTGCTCAGTGTACCCTTAAATGGGCATAAGTTTTAAAAACAAATCTGTAACCACTCTGCAGAGCGGTATAAATCTTCAGCAATACCAGGGCTCTCTCAGCCTCATATCCCTCACAGGGTGTCTGTTGTGGGTACAGGAAAGAGAAGGCGACTGGAAGCCGCTTTGAGACTCCTTCGGGTAGAGAAAAGAACCAACTTCTTCTTCTTCTTCTTCTTCTTCTTCTTCTTCTTCTTCTTCTTCTTCTTCTTCTTCTTCTTCTTCTTCTTCTTCTTCATTGGCACTTCAATCAATAGGACATAATTCATCCTGCCAATCGCTAGAACGAGGACTTCGATTCATGCCCACAAATACTTCTTGGTTCTTGCCACAGGCCAAACGCCAGATGGAGTCGGATCAAAACAAAAACACAAACACACAGCCTGAAACTGTCGTCGAAAGCAGGTGTTCTAAAGAGCCCAGCAATGAAATTGCCGATGAAGTCCCATCTTAAATTATAGGGATTCGAAGGAAAACAAACCCTAGTCAGACTGATTCTGTATCAAACCAGAGTATTTAGAATCCATCATGGCTAGCTTCACAGAAACAACAACCAAACCAGAAAATAATAATTATCGCTTCATAAAAACATATAGAAGAGATGAAAAAGAGAGGAAAGAAAACAAGGGATATGATTGGTTGTTTACTCCTCTTTCTAGAGGAGAAAAATTTAAGTGTTCAACACTGTACAGAGGCAACTGGGAAAAGGAATTATTGAAATATATAGTGAACTAGAAGACAACTCGTGTTCTATGTAACATGGTTCTCTGAAATAATGAGAAAAATGGAAAAGATAAGCATAGAATCCTAGAGTTGGAAGGGGCCGTTCAGGCAATCTAGTCTAACCCTCTGCTGGAGAAGTATGTCCAGCCACTGTGTCAAGTCAATATAAGCAAGCAATACGAGTTAAATTAGGATTCTCAATTAGTTCACCTTGAAGCTGGGGGCACCTGAAATATTGAACTGCTAGGTGTAGAGAATGCGTTAACAGTACTATGGGAGTACTCTTTCACTACTCTCTGTTGCTCGTGCTTTTTGCAGCATGTCTAGGTTAGTTGAATGAGTATTGGAATGCTTGGATTTGAATGGTTGGATCATCTCCGCTACTGCATTTGCCACTACTGTTCATGCCTTCCCTTTTAGAAGGATAGCAATCAAAAGTGCAATCCCAAACAGAGTCCGCTGAAGTCTATGGGATTAAAATAATGTAGGGTTGCCAGCCTCCATGCGGGGCCTGGAGATCTCCTGAAATTACACCTGAGTACCATGGCGGAAATGACCTCTTTGGAGTCCCTCCTCAAGCTCTACTCCAAAATCTCCCAAGATTTTCCCAACCCATTGTTGGTAACCTTACAATGTAACTGTTTAGGCCTGGTCTGCAGTTGGCTTCTAGTCCAGTCTACTGTCCAGTATACATCTCTCATTTTCTATATTCTGTGAACTTAGATTGTGAATGGTGGGTAGAACAGACAGTGCTTGGCTCTTGTGGCCCTTTCTTGCATGCCCTTCGCCACTTTGGGACTGAGAAGCAAATTTATTTCAGGCCAGACTGGCCAGGGATTGTTTTTTTTAAAAGGGGGGGCATCATCTGGACATTGGATTGGGATCACTGTGGGCGGGCAGGTAGTTGTGAATTTCCTGCATTGTACAGGGGGTTGGACTAGATGATCCTGGATTCCCTTCTGTGCTTCTATATACTATGCCGGGGTAGTAAAAGGGTTAGGTAACATCGATATTGCTGGCAGGGGCTCATGGGAATTGTAGTCCATGTACATCTGAAGGGCCGCAGTTTGACGACCCCTGTACTACACACACACACACACACATATATGCACACACAATATATATACGTATATACCCCTCTCTTCCTCTCTTTTATATGTCTATACCTATATATATAAACTGCTCATACACCATTCACACACAGTTCAAAAACTTCAAGCAGGAGATAGTAGAGAAGAGGATAATTAAAATATAAAGAGGGTTTATAAAAAAAGACAGAAGGAACATGTTACCGGGACCGTTTCAAATCAGCCCAAGGAAATGACATAGTAAAAGCTGACTACCGATACAATTTTGGGTATTGCAGAGAAATGTTACAAAGAGGCCAGGCATGAATTATTCACACTAGTTAGGACGGAAAGAGAAGTTCTGGTTGCACCCTCATTCCTGCAGCTGACGTAAAACACGGCAGAGGCCATGGGTGCTCTTGTGCCAGATCCTGCCCCAGTTGGGTGACCCTGGGTGAGTTCACAAGACTGCCAGTCACCCATTAGCTGGAACAGAATGACCGCATCTAGCCAGTGGAGGCCTGTGACATCCTAATATCCTAATGAAATACACTCCCATTAAATTCTCTCTCCTCCTGAACCACTGTGACAAACACTCCAAAATCACTTTGGGCGTCACCCTGAACACCCTATTCCAGGTGACACTTTGGAATACTTCCCCCCCCCCCCCAGTAAGGATGCCAGAGTATAATATATGCCATTTTAAAAGGGGAAGCAATAAATCTCTATATCGATGGTACCTAACCCTTTGTAAGCCCAAATACATCTATAATATAGACTATTATCTTTATAGGAGGGGGAAAATGTTGTGCAATCCTCAAAGAGCAGTTCTTCTGTATATCATAGAATTATAGAGTTGTAAGGGGCCATACAGGCCATCTAGTCCAACCCCCTGCTCAACGCAGGATCAGCCCAGAGCATCCTAAAGCATCCAAGAAAAGTGTGTATCCAACCTTTGCTTGAAGACTGCCAGTGAGGGGGAGCTCACCACCTCCTCTAGCTCTGCCCTGTAATACATCATCATCATCATCTTCTCCTCCTCCTCCTTCTTCACCTCTTCCTCCTCTTCCTACATCATCATCATCATCATCATCATTGTAGCCTGCCCTTCTTGGTCAGTTCAAGGCAGCTGAGAAGAATATAAAATGTATAAAACCCCCACAATTTACATAGATAATTAGTTTAGTTTATTCATTTTCTATACTTCCTAGAGCTCTGAGCAGTATGCAGCCTATTGCACGTTCAACCACATTTTAAAGTACACCAAAGCAGAATTAAAACGATTTAAAATAGCGGCAAAAACTTTGAATAAGCTGTTAGCAGTTCATAGCTCCCGCCGTCTAGCTCAAGCCAGGTGGTTGTCCAGATCTTCCACAATCGAACCATGAATGATGGTAGGTGGGGAAGGTGGAAGCCATTAGAATTAGAGGTTTCATATTTCATCGGCCCCAACCAAGAGCCTGGCGGAAGAACTCCATTTTGAAGGCCCTGGGAGCAAATAAATATCATTTAGGACTAAAATTAAATCCTTAAAAGCCACCTCCTAGAAACCATGACAGAGAGCAGTTTAATGGGTGCAGTAATGTTTTGTGAGTGGGGTTCTTGGGCAGGCAGCCATTATGCGTAGTGATTCTGAGTTTTGGACTAATATCTGGGAGACCTGGGTTTCAATCCCCACACGTGCTATGGAAGATCACTGGGTGATCTCAGGCCAGTCCTCCTTTCTCAGCCCCACCTACCTTGCAGGGTCGTCGTGAAGATAGAATGGAGGTGAGGAGAAGGACATAAGCTGCTAAGCCACCGGGAAGAAAAGTTGGAGACGAATTAATTGAATGAATGAATGAATGAATGAATGAATGAATGTATGAATAAATAAATAGGGTTCAATTATAGAAGGAAAAAGTGGGTAGATTATATCTTAGGACCTCCTGAAATTGCAACTGCTTGGTGTGGTGATTAAGAGAGGCAGCCTCTAATTTGGAGAGCCAGGTTTGATTCCCTGCTCCTCCACATGCAGCCAGCAGGGAGACCTTGGGCCAGTCCCAGTCCTGTTAGAGCTGTTCTCATAGCAGTTCTGTCAGAGCTCTCTCAGCCCCCACCTACCTCCCAGGGTGTCTGTTTTGGGGAGAAGAACTGAAGGCTGCTTTGACACTCCTTCGGGTAGTGAAAAGAGGAGCATAAAAAACCAACTTCTTTTGGTGAACCTTCTGGGTCACCTCACCTCAGTGCGAGAAGTGCTAGTCTTCTGTCTTCTGATTTAGGGCCGGTGATACAAACACTAATGCTGCATCTTGTCCTAGAGAAGTGGAGCAGAGTCTTGCATCTCTATAGCCGTTCAGGCTGAAGAATCTCCGGATGTTTTCCCAACCTGGTGCTTCAGCATTTCACCGGTGCAACCTCGTGCAGCCGTCCCTATGGCTTTTAGCATGCCGCTGAAAACACCATGCTGGGTTTATTGCCCTCTTTGCCCCTCGATTTTAAAAACATAGCTTATACGGCAGAGCCCTGTTGGGCAGGGGTCCTCCTGGCTCTTAAAATGCTAGCTGGGGGAGCTGTCGCTGCGCTCCTGCACTTCCTGCTCGACAAGCGGGGTGAAAGGTCACTTCGCTCTGCCTCTAGGAGCCCAACTCTGCTGTCACTTTGAAGCCAGGAACTTGCTTTTTATGCAATTAGTTCCAGTCCCACAATCCCAGAAGCTCTGACGCAGAGCAGTATTTCCCCCCCTTCCCCCCCAAAAAAAGATGTTTTCTTCTTCCCAAAGGACTCTCCGCCGACAAAACTGAGGCTGGGAATCAAAGGAAAGGACAGAATTAAAGATAAAAACAGCCTTTGTGTGGGCCTGAAGCTGGAGAAGCTCTTCCAAGTTCTGAGGACGCCGAGCTCTCTCCATTCTTTTTCTCTCTTCTTGAATGGCTCCGCATCCCTCTGTCCCAAGCACAAGGGCGTTCAAAGACGCAAACCGTGTTGCACTGTGCACTGTGCTGCTTAGGAAATCGCTTGCGTGTCCTCGTGTGACCCCGGAGATACGGAGCTGGTCTAAATCCGGAAGGTATCGACTTGCCCACTCACCAGCCTAAGTCGGCTGCGCAGTAGAAAACGAGGTGCTACAGCACGACTGCAATTAAAAACAAAAGCCTGCAATCGGGAGGCTGTTAAAATCTGAACTCCACAACACGGATCGATCTGGCCCCTATTTATTTATGATGATGATGATGATAATGAAGAAGAAGAAGAAAGAAGAAAGAAGGAAGAAGGAAGAAGGAAGAAGGAAGAAGGAAGAAGGAAGAAGAAGAAGAAGAAGAAGAAGAAGAAGAAGAAGAAGAAGAAGAAGAAGAAGAAGAAGAATTGGTTCTTATATGCCGCTTTTCTCTAACCGAAGGAGGCTCAAAGCGGCTTACAGTCGCCTTCCCTTTCCTCTCCCCACAACAGACACCCTGTGAGGAGGTGAGGCTGAGAGAGCCCTGATTTAGAAATAAACCTATCACCCACCCTTTCTCTTTAGACGCTGGACAGAGTACATCATAGTGAACAGACAACAATAGAATATATATAAAATCGTAAACACTAAATATAGTTAAAATACCAAAGAAGGATAGTTGCTTTTTATACCCTGCTTTTCACTGCCCAGAGGAGTCTCAAAGCGGCTTACAATTGTCCTCCCTTTCTCTTCTCGCAAAGGAGACCCTGTGAGGGAGGTGGGGCTGAGAGAGCTCTGACAGGACTGCTCTGTGAACACAGTACTATCAGTGCTGAGGAGAGCCCAAGGTTACCCAGCTGGCTGCATACGGAGGAGCGGGGAATCAAACCCGGATTGGCAGATTAGAAGCCACAGCTCTTAATCAATACACCACGCTGGCTCACCAAGCAGCTTAAAAACAATTAGGTTGTTATTATCTGTTCTATTATGTATGTATGTTGGAAAGGAAGAGGTGGTAGAAAGTCCTACTAGCCCATGATATAGTTGGGGTTTTGAGGGGATTACATGAGGGCAGAGCGATACCGTGTTAATAGTTTGTCAAGGAGTTATAAAAAATGTGCTTTCTTTCTCTCTTTCCTCCCCCGTGCTCCCTCCCCCTGTTTTCCTTTTAAGCAAGTGTGGCTCTCTGACCCTTCTCCTTATTCTCGACGTGTTAACAGCACTCCAGTTCCTTTCATGGTTCCCTTTCTCAAGGATTTCCCACAGACTCCCTCTCTGTCATGTTGCATCCCCCCCCCCCCGCTTTCCCTTTTCAGTTGTACAGTCATCTGGGTGAATAACAATACATTCCATAACTCTGGCAAAGTGAAACCTGTCCCCCCGCCCCCCCAAAAAAAGGAAAAAGAAAAAAGCTTAGGGTAAAACCTTAGCGTGGACAATTTGTTGTCTGCCACGAGCCAGACTCGGCAGTGGCGGGAAATCAATTAAATTATTATTATTAATAAAAATCAAATCATGGAATCATAGAACAGAATAATAGAAACATAGAGTTGGAAGGGACCTCCTGGGTCATCTAGTCCCACCCCCTGCACTATGCAGGACACTCACGACCCTCTCGCTCATCCACTGTCACCTGCCACCCCCTTGAACCTTCACAGAATCAGCCTCTCCATCAGATGGCCTCTGTTTAAAAATCTCCAAAGGTGGAGAACCCACCACCTCCCAAGGAAGCCTGTTCCACTGAGAAACCGCTCTGACTGTCAGGAACTTCTTCAGGATGTTTACACGGAATTTCTTTTGAATTAATTTCATCCCATTGGTTCCGGTCCGTCCCTCCAGGGCTAGAGAGAACAACGCTGCTCCATCCTCTATATGGCAGCCTTTAAAATACTTGAAGAAACTGTTCATCTTGAAGATGCCGCAGGAAAAATTAAGAGTGGTCCATCTCCAGGTGATGCCTGGAGATCTCCTTGAATGATAACTGGTCCCTAGGCTACAGAGATCACTCCCCCTGGAGAAAATGGCAGCTTTAGAAGGCGGACTTCATAGTATTATACACCGTTGAGATCCTTCCTCTCCCCAAACTCCTCCCTCCTCAGGCTCCACCCCCCCCAAATTGACAGGCATTTTCCAACCCAGAGTTGGCGACCCTATGTTCCCCAGAGGGTGCAGGATCACATGAAATAATCTACCTTAAGTTATTCCGTCTTTTCAGATGAGCAATGGAATCAGAAGAATCCAAGCCTTTGTAAGGGGCTATTCAGGCATACAGGTGCTGTATGCTCAGAGCACAGAGCGTTATCAGAGTGGAGGGTTTTAATTTTGCATGTTCTAGTATTGGCAATATAATCTTATTTCCCTCCTCCCCCCCCCCCCATGCTCTGGTTTCCAGCGAAAAGGAACCGAGAGATGACATTTGAAGGATTTCTAAGATACATGAGCTCTGAGGACTGCGCGCTCTTGAAAGAGGAACATCGCACGGTTTACCAGGATATGACCCGTCCGTTATCCGAATATTTTATTTCCTCCTCGCATAACACCTACCTCATATCTGACCAGCTGATAGGGCCGAGTCACCTGTGGGGCTATGCAAGGTATTTGCCTCCATTCAAAAAAAAAAAATCTTAATGAAATAAGAGATAGTTAAAAGCTTTAGGTAAGATGGAAAATAGGTAAGATGGACTACAATTCCCACGAGCCCCTGGGGGCATCTGGAGAGCCGCTGTTTGGCCACCCCTGCCGTAGGGTTTTCAAGGCAAGACAACCATTCAGAAGAAGGGATGGGCGCGAACTGGGGCATGAACCGAATTTTCCCATAAAAATGCCCCAAGTCGTGCTCCCCGTTTCAGTTCAGGGGTTCGGCTGAAAGCCCTGCTCCCTGCAAGCTATTTTAGGACACTGGTTCACTTCCTCTGCTTCCAAAGGTTGAGGCCTAAGAATACCACTGAACTATGCTGGCCTCCCTGCTATATGCATGAATGAATGAATGAATGAATGAATGAATGAATGAATGAATGAATGAATGAATGAATGAATGAATGAGCGAATGAATGAGCGAATGAATGAGCGAATGAATGAGCGAATGAATGAGCGAATGAGCGAATGAGCGAATGAGCGAACAAATGAACAAATGAACAAATGAACAAATGAGTGATGAAAAATAGCTTTGCCTATATTTTATTCCATTTACAAACCCCTCAAAAGAAAACTATTTGTAAAAGTTAGGACTTGCTCCAAAAGATAAGCAGAAAAGAATTTGGCTTTAATGTTAGAGACACACTGCCAGGTTTGTATCCTGGCTCCTTGGTTAGTTATGGAATTACCAGGTCTCCTGGAGAGGCCAAAGTGGGATGGGGGACGGGGGGACAGAAGGGCTGTCAGGTCCGGGTTGGAAAATGCCTGGAGAATGGGGGGTGGAGCTTGGGAGGAGAGGGTCCTCAATGGGGCACAATGCTAGAGGGTCTCCTCTCTCTCCAAAGCATCCATTTTTCTCCAGGGCACTGATATTTTTATTTATTTATTCTTGCATGTCTGCCCTTCTTTACGTACACTTCACCATGTAGCAATGTTATTAAGTCTGTGGGCAGTAGAGATAAAGAGAACCAGTGTGGTATAGAGGTCACCATTGTAGCATCGTAGAGTTGGAAAGGGCCAGACAGGCCATCTAGTCCAACCCCCTGCTTAATGCAGGTTCAGTCTAAAGCTGGGGTGGTCAACCTCCAGATGTCCATGGACTACAATTCCCATGAGCTACTGCCAGCGTTTGCAAATGCTGGCAGGGGCTCATGGAAATTATAGTCCATGGACATCTGGAGGACCACAGGTTGACTACCCCTGGTCTAAAGCATCCAGGATAAAAAGTTGCTTGGAGACCTCCAATGAGGGGAGTTTCCCACCTCCTTAGGCAGCCCATTCCACTGCTGAACTACTCTGATTGTGAACATTTCTCCCCACCCCCAATATCTATCTAGTACCGTTCCACATGTAGTTTAAACCCATTACAGCAAGTCCTCTCTGCTGCCAACAGGAACTGTTCCCTGCCCTCCTCTTAGCCATACTGAACATTCTGAAGTCCCTCTGCCTTTCCTCAGAGGGCTTGGTCTCCAGACTATACCTCGGTTCAAATCTCTGCTTCCCATAAAAACATATTAGGTGGACCTTGGCCAGTTGTTTCAGCCCACCCCACATCTCAGAGATATAAAGGGGAAGATGAAGACTTTGGGGGGTGGATCCAGGAGTGGATGGGATTTACGGTGGGGAGAAAGCTAAGTGGAGTATAATGCTATGGAGTCTACCCTCCAAGCAGCCATTTTCTCCAGGGGAACTGGTCTCTGTAGTCTGGAGATGAGAAGTAATTCCAGGGGATGCCCAGGTCCCACCTGGGGACTGGCATCCCTGACCTCAGCAGACCATAACAGGATTGTACCGCATCATCCTGGGATCTGCTCTAATAGAGTAAAGCATTTTAGGGAAGCCATCCCTCCCTTGGCTTTTCTGCCTCCCCCACCTTGGTGATTTGTTTTTGAAGCGCTCTGATGAAAGGCTGCCGTTGCTTGGAAATCGACTGCTGGGATGGTCCGAATGGTGACCCAATCGTGTATCACGGACACACGCTAACGAGCAAGATCAGTTTTAAGACCGTCATCCAGGTGATCTACAAGTATGCCTTTCTGGTAAGTCCGTGTGTGATAAATGGGTTTGGAGTTACAGCAGGGGGGCTGCCCCTTTTCCAGGGGGGTCAGATCTCTGTTATCTGGAGATCAGTTGTAATCCCAGGGGATCTCCAGGTCCCATCTGGGGATTGGCAACCCTACATATGTTTGTTTATTTTTTTAAACGGGTTCTAACCCTCTCACACTGAAACCAAATCTAGATTTTTCTATTTATGACATTTGGTTTGCAGTCCGCTGTGCCTCCGTCAGGCTTGTCACATCCCTTCTGACTGCTGGCAGGAGGTAGGGTTGCCAGATCCAATTTGGGAAACCCCTGGAGATTTGGGGGTGGAGCCCGGGAAGGACAGGGACCTCAGTGGTGTTGGAGTCCACCTTCCAAAAGAGCCCTTTTCTCCAGGGGAACTGATCTCTGTAGCATGGAGACGAGCTATAATTCTGGGGATTCCCCAGGTCCCGCCTGGAGGCTGGCATCCCTAGTCTCTGTGTTAAAGTCTCCTGGGAGGCTGGTTGGAATGTCAATATCCACTTGCAGTGGTAATAACAATCATGCCACCACCCAGTCTATAAGGGCCGCGGCGGTAATTTGTTTCTTCCACAACAGGTAAGCCCCTTCAGGGGTAGTCAACCTGTGGTCCTCCAGATGCCCATGGACTACAATTCCCATGAGCCCCTGCCAGCGTTTGCTGGCCGGGGCTCATGGGAATTGTAGTCCATGGACATCTGGAGGACCGCAGGTTGACTACCCCTGAGCCCCTTGTTCTTTTTGCAACATTCTTCATTTCCATTTTGCACACTTCTTATCCATGCGCAGGAGTTTTAATAGCTTTGAAAATTGTACTTCCAGGCCTCTGATTATCCCGTGATCGTGTCTTTGGAGAATCATTGCAGCCCCAAGCAGCAGGAAGTGATGGCTGATTATATGAAAACTATCCTGGGCGACAGGCTGGTGACCACTACAGTTGATGGGACGATGCCGAAGGAATTACCTTCCCCAGAGGTAACGACATTGATATGGGTGTTGTTTTTTTTTTGCTAAAAATAACAAGGAAGGATTTTTTGTTTTGTTTTGTGGTTGGTTTGGTGGCCTCCTGACAATTTTGCAACCTTGCCCCCCTTAAAACATTGCTATACTTCAGCTGATGAAACAGAATTAGTCTCCCAACTCGCGGAAAGCATCCTTTTCCCATGTAGTGGCACATGAATAGGGAAGATTCTGCATCCCCCACTGAGATGAAAACAATCTCTCTACAGGCTGAAGCATAGAGAGGAAGCACAGGGCATCATGCTGTACTTTTGGATCTTATTAGAATCATCCAATATACACAGTCATGATTTATGGCTGCCTGAAGGCTGAGGATGCAAGAGATCCTTATATTTATCTGCTACGCGACGTTAATTTTTTCTTTTTTTTGCGGTTAAAAATGTGCAACGTGGTAGAAAAGGACTAAGGAGGAAATGGTGCCTTTTTCAGATTCTTCAGGTGTCTCCCAGGAGCTCAGTTTCAGCTCCCTTGACAAATTTTCTCTCAAATCGCTTGAAAATTGTTCCTTGAAAACATTTTCCCTGCACGCTTACCCAACCCAGACAGCAAGAGTGGAAAGAAACAGTATAACATCCGAGCAACAGAAGAACTACACGTTCTGTTTCTGTAATGGCTAATGCGCTACAAGCCATAAGAACATCAGACCAATCCTCCCAGATCAAACCAATGGTCCATCTAGTCCAGTCTCTTGTCTCACACTGTGGCCAACCAGTTCCTCTGGACAGCCAACAACAGGGTATAGAGGCAACAACAGGGTATGAACATCAGAAGAGTCATGCTGGATCAGACCAATGGTCCATCTAGTCCAGCATCCTGTCTCATAACATGGCCAACCAGTTCTTCTGGACAGCCAATAATGGAACATAGAGGCCAAGGTCTTCATAAGAACAACAGAAGAGCCCTGCTGGATCAGACCAATGGTCCATCTAGTCTAGCATTTTGTCTCACACCATGGCCAGCAAGTTCCACTGGACAGCCAACAACAGAGCATACAACATCATCACAAGAACATCATAATATCTGAAGAGCTCTGCTGGATCAGACCAATGGTCCGTCTAGTCCAGCCTCCTGTCTTACTCAGTGGCTAACTAGTTCCTCTGGACAGCTAGCAACAGGGCATAGAACATCATCATAAGAGCTCTGCTGTTCTTTTTGTCCATCCTGAACCTACTCCCCAGCAAATTCCTGTAGATTTGAGGGTGGAGTATGTAGAGGAAAGATGTTGAGGACAGAAAGGACCTCAGTGGGGTGTTATGTCAAGCAGCCCAGAACTGAAAGGTGACTCCTGTGGGGCCACAGAAAGCCTTGGGGCATGCAGCTCCACAGCTACGCATCGGTGGCATCCATAATCGGCGAAATACAGGGAAATGCAGGTCTGAGGATGTTCAGAGCATCATTAAACATGGCATCTAGCCCAGTGCCTAGGACTGTCAGTTGCAAGTGGGGAAATACCTGGAGATTTTATGGGTCGAGCCTGAGGATGGGGTTTAAGGAAGGAAAGGGCCTCACTAGGATACAGTGCCATAGAGTCTGCCTTCCAAAGCAGCCATTTTGTAGAACATTTGACCAAGAGAGGAATGGGTTTTCTTTTTCTTTTCTTGAATGCATTAATACAAGCACATGTAAAGGAATGAATTAAAGATTTCCTTTTTCTTTCCTTTGATGGTTGAACTTCGTAGCAATTAATGATGTCATACATGACAAGAAAGGGTATTTCATCAGTTCACATGCCAGCCCCTCCCCCCAATCCTCTGGGCTCCCCTTCTCTCATTTTTCAGCCCGTGTCCCATTTTGAATGTGCCAGGGCCTCCAGAGGAGGCCATATGGCCCCCATTGATAATGTTGGTCAATGGTTGGCTTAGACCATGGCATTATCACCACTGTTATTGTTGTTGTTAGGTGTGAAGTTGTGTCCGACCCATCGCGACCCCATGAACAATGATCCTCCAGGCATTATCACCATAGCTTGTGAGAATACAAACTGAGAAGTGTTATAGGACAATCCTGAATATAGCTAATTTACGTCAAAATGCCTTTAAACTGGAGTCGCTCAGCATCAGATTGCACCCTTAAGGATATTTCCTGGCAGCCACAGAGAGCTCCTGGATTCTGGGAAGGGAAAGGATCTTGCAATTTGAGCAAGATCTGAATGTTCTTGCATTACAAATGGCTTTAGCCTAAAAGACTGACATAGAATCATTGAGTTTGAAGGGACCTCCAGGGTCATCTAGTCCAATGCATCATGGCCTACCTTTTGGCTATTATCATTGGCAGTCCTTAACTCCCTCCCATTATCCTCATCCTACAGGACTTGAAATTCAAAATACTTATCAAAAACAAGAAACTTGGGACACTCGAAGAAACTCTCGACCGAATGGGCACAGACTTCCATGGTCAGACGGGGGAATTCGAGGAGGTGGAAACCACGGATGATGAACTTGACGACGAACCTTCTGCATCTGCCAAGCAGCCCTTGCTTAAAAAGAGACGGTCATCTTCGAAAGGGGCAGGTCCTCCTCGGAAGAAACAAAAAGTAAGTAGTGAAGGCTCTGAACCTCAAGGAACCCCCCTGAATAAAAAAAAAAACCTCTAGCCAAGAAGATCTAAATGTTCCAGAAATTTTCTTCTGCAAATAAGAATTCATCAGTTCGTGACTTTGAACTATTACTGCATTTACACCCCCGTGCTGCCTGGGGTCGTGACAGCAAGGCAAGCCTCCTTGGCAAATCCATCAGGCTGCCAAATTAGAACAATGGTGGTGAACAATTGGGGATTAGGCAGACCCTTCTCCTTGGAACCCTTCTCCCTGAGGAGTTACGGGAGATCTCGTCCCCCTTGAGAGTCAGGGTGGTGTAGTGGTTAAAGGGCAGTGGACTCCGATCTGATGAGCCGGGTTTGATTCCTCACTCCTCCTCCATATGCAGCCAGGTGGGTGGCCTTGGGCCAGTTCTCTCAGAACTTTCTCAGCCCCACCTACCTCACAGGATGTCTGTTATGGGGAGAGGAAGGGCAAGACGTTTGTAAGCTGCTTTGTGACTCTTGAGTAGTGAAAAGAGAAATAAAAAACCCAGCTTTTCTTCTTCTTGATGTGTCACTAGGGTGGCAGACTATCTATCTATCTATCTATCTATCTATCTATCTATCTATCTATCTATCTATCTATCTATCTATCTATCTATCTATCTATCTATCTATCTATCTACCTATCTACCTATCTACCTATCTACCTATCTACCATCAATCCATCAATCCATCAATCCATCAATCCATCAATCCATCTATCATCTATCATCTATCATCTATCATCTATCATCTATCATCTATCATCTATCATCTATCATCTATCATCTATCATCTATCATCTATCATCTATCATCTATCATCTATCATCTATCATCTATCATCTATCATCTATCATCTATCATCTATCATCTATCATCTATCATCTATCATCTATCATCTATCATCTATCATCTATCATCTATCCATCCATCCATCCATCCATCCATCCATCCATCCATCCATCCATCCATCCATCCATCCATCCATCCATCCATCCATCCATCCATCCATCTATCATCATCTATCTATCATGTATGTATATATGTATGTGTATACCTCTACCTCTACCTCTACCTCTACTTCTGTCT
This sequence comes from Paroedura picta, assembly GCF_049243985.1. Lineage (NCBI taxonomy): Eukaryota > Metazoa > Chordata > Lepidosauria > Squamata > Gekkonidae > Paroedura > Paroedura picta. The sequence goes on along the minus strand of NC_135373.1, from coordinate 117,694,304 downwards.
GCCTGCCAACAGCGGTTCATAGAATAAAATGTTAAAAACCAGTAAAACCCCATAAAACCCCCACATACAATAAGTAACAATCGGCGATAGCATCTAATCGATGGACCCCCTCCCTCCTGGTTCAGCCGGAGGCCAAGTCTTCTTCCACTAGGGAGTGGATGCAGTTCTACTAAACCGTGGGAAGGGGGCCTAGTTGGGGTGCCGGGGTTCTGCCCTGGCCTCAATCATGCGCCTGGCGAAAGAGCTCCGTCTTGCAGGCCCTGCGGAAAATATTTTTGGGGTAAAGATATTTATTTCTTTATCATTTAAATACATTTATAGGCTGCCCTTCTTGAACCCGTCATCCGGGGGTGGCAAACGGCATCTGGCCCACTTAATATTTCTGGTTAGGCCTAGGAGGAGGAGCTGGTCTCATGGCTTAAGTGCCACTCAGCGCTTAACACCCAGTGTATTATTGGTCATTAAAACTGCTGGGACTCGAAGGCTTGCTGAGCCTGCTAGTCTTCGGCAGTGGATGCAAGACAGAGGGAGACCAATCGCAGCATACATGCTCACCTGGGGCCCCTCTCCTTCCCACGCCCATCATTGGCCATTTGGGAGGGGGGAGTGGGTCAATAAACCCCAGGGTGAGCATACAGCAGGGGTAGTCAACCTGTGGTCCTCCAGATGTCCACGGACTACAATTCCCATGACCCCCTGCCAGCGTTCGCTGGCAGGGGCTCATGGGAATTGTAGTCCGTGAACATCTGGAGGACCACAGGTTGACTACCCCTGGCATACAGGATTCTCGCTGAGGACCCTAAGATACTCAAGGGCACAGCCACGAATGGTTTTGTAGCTCAAACCAGCACTTTGATTTATGCCCCAAAATGAAGCAGAAGCCGCTACAATAAATTACGGGTCAAATATATAAGCAGTCAGGAGTCACAGACTGAACTGAACTGAAACTTCCCATTGGTCTTTGAGAGCAGTTCAATGAGCACTATATTGCAGTAAGAGGATGTTGTTTTCAGCTGGTGTCCATTTTGAGGAAACGTGGAAAGGAGGACCAAGCCCCACCTTGAATCTTCTCCCCTCTTGTTTCTAGATAAAGAAGGTGAAGATCGCTCTGGCTCTCTCGGAACTTGTCATTTACACCAAATCTCGTAAATTTGTCAGCTTCGAAGACTCGAGAGAGAATCAGAAGTTTTACGAAAACCACTCCATGAGCGAGGGCAAAGCTCGAAAGACAGCAAAAGTGCAAGGTAATGCTGGAAGTTCGCCCCGACAAAGCAGATCTCATTGCTTAAGATATCAGTTTTATCAAAACTCTTTATGGTCTGTCCTCTCCTTGAACTAGGCTTGCCAACCTCCAGTTGGGGCCAGGAATACACCTGGAATTACAGCTGAATTCCAAATGACAGAATAGTTCCCCTGCAGAAAATGGCTGCTTTGGAACATGGATTCTGTAGCTTTATCCTCTACAAAAGTCCCCAGTCCCCACCCCAAATTTCCAGGCCTTTCCAATCCAGAGTTGGCAACCCTACCCTTCACCAGCAAGCTTGTAGCACAGATTCCACATTTACCACGAGTGCAGTTGTTCCCATTTCACTGCATCTAAAGATTTGAGTGAGTTGGGTGTCTTTGGGCCAGTTAAGGCTCTCTCAGCCCCACCTCCCTCACAAGGTACCTGTGGTGGGAAGAGGAAGGGAAAAGCTATTGTCAGCCGCTTTGAGACTCCTTAAGGCAGATAGTATAAACCCCTGTTTTTCTACTTCTGTCAGTACCATGGATTTCAATATGCTTCTTGGTATTAAATGTCTAAAAATGTGCACTGAATTCAGTAAGGAAGATCTTTAAAAACACTTGTGGAATTTGTCAGAAGTCCACATGAGAATATGGTATCATCTTATCATGCACATAAATCAAGATTAAAATGGTAAAAGTACAAAATCAGAGATGTTATATCAGCTGGGGCTATTTTTCATGCCACTATTTATAACATGCTTATGGAAATGTCTCTTGGCAGCTACTGAGTTCATCCAGCACAACGTCAGATTTCTTTCAAGGATCTACCCCAAAGGGACACGGACAAACTCTTCCAATTACAATCCTCAAGAATTCTGGAATGTCGGGTGCCAGTTAGGTAGGTGAGGGGATTTCAGATCAGAAGGAGATATATATATTTATAATAATGTGTATATAATGATGCAATTGATATATGATGTAGTTTAACTTCTTTTGTTAATCAACTTTATGGCCCTTTACATTTTGTGAAATAAGTTTTTAGGTTGAATGGGGCCCTTCTAAACTCTCTTATTAAGCAAGAACGTGGGCTAAACTCCCAATAAAGTCTAGGAGATGTAAGTAAATGCACATTAATGTAGGTTTCTGGACAATTAATGTTTTATCGTGATAAAAATTTACTTATAATGGATGCTCTAGGCCAGGGCGTTCCAACCAGGGGTCCGTGGGGGCTCCAGAAGGGGTCCATGGTCTTTCCCCTCCTGCCTTAATGGACTCAGCCACAAGCTCGGGAACTGGCTGCTTCCCTCACTCCCTGCCCCTGGCATGAGTTGTCTCATGGTGTCTGCGCTTAGGAGGGGGACAAAACCTGCATGCTTACTCCTGCTTAAACCACCTTCTATCTCCCCCCCCCCAGCCCTTGTCAAGTCTGTCTGTTAACATTGCTTCCAGTGACATGTCACTTCTGGGGGTGTGGCAGGGAGGTGTGGCCAGGTGACATCACTTCCGGGGTTCCTCGAAGTCTGAAAAGTTATTTCAGGGGCTTCTCCACTGTCAAAAGGTTGCAAAAGACTGGTCTAGGCTGATCCTGCATGGAGCAGTGGGTTGGACTAGATAGCCTGTATGACCTTTTACAGTTCTATGATCCTGTGTTTGGTCTCCGGGGTTGCCGTCTCTAGATTGTGAAATGCTTGGAGATTTGTGAGTAAGCTAGGAAAGGCAGGATTTGGGGAGGAAAGGGACCTCAGCGGGGCACAATGCCTTTGGCACCACTTTCCAAAGCAACCATTTTTTTCAGATCCCCCTAGTCAGGAGATCAGCTGTAATTCCGGGAGATTTCCAGGCCCCACCTGGAGGCTGGCAACCCATTGTCTGCCAAACACAGTGTTCAAAATCAGCCATCAGGCACAGAGAAGGAAGTTAATTTGCAAAAACAAAAGATCTGCTCACTTATTGATGCTGATTTTACAAATATTGCAGCTTATATCCATTCCAGGATATCGCAGGGGAAAGGTAGAGTCACTCTGGATCAATCATGCATGTGGCAGAGGGAAAATTTAAAGCGCCCCAAATCAAAATGGAAATTGAATTCAGTGTAGATGGGAGGGATTTATACGGACTAGGACTGGGTAGAAAACCTCATGCAGTCCTGGCCTAAGCAGGTCTGCCTAGATTACTACTTAGATCTTCTTAATGGGGCTAATGTTCTTAGAACTACACTGCTAGGGGGTCTCACTCATAAGTAAGAGTATATAAGTCTGCAGCTTTAGTTTACATGTGGTGGATTCAAAGTTTTAAGTTTTATGCTACTGGATTGTGTTTCGTTGCATGCGATTGATTTTTAAATGCTTTAATCTCCTCACTTCCTGAGAAACCTTGTAAAATACATTGGGTAAATAACCATTTTTTATTTTAAAAAACCAATATAATACACACACTTTTTGGGTGCTACATCCTTCGAACAACAATGCTGCTACAGCAATGAAACATATAAAGTAGAACCTGATACGCTCAACGCAAAATTATTAGTATGCCAACCACATGCAACTGCAGCACAGTTGTGGAAACAAACAGGTTAGTGTGGCCCTGCAACTCTTTTGTTTTATTTACGAAGTAGATTTGGGAGGGAGGGGGAGCGGTGATTTATTTGCAAGAAGGAAATTCAAGGTGATGATTTAAACAATGTTATCATTTGCATTATGTCTCTTGACACACTCCATTAAACACACACACACACACATGCACACACACTCAGAAGCAAGATTAGGGAATCCAGAAAGCTCTTGGAGACACTACCCTAGTACTAGAGAAACAGGAACTGGCAATAATAGTGCTAAATGACTGAATCAGAATTCATTCATATTAAGAAAACAGCGACTGTTCTGCTGTGCAAAACTGAATGATCGATACCCACGCAATCCAGAATGTTTTCAGACTGAACGGCAGCAGGAGCTCCTTGCGTGCGTGGCAACTGAGATGTGCACACTGATCTCCTGTGGTCAAGTCCCCGATCGTATCGTAGGAGCCCTGAGGTAGCAACTTGCGGTGTAGATACAAGATGTCGTGAAGCCTCCAATTAATCTCAGTCAACCACAGCCTCCTTTACGCCTTATCTCACCTCCAAAACGACTCCCCTCTAAGCACAACTATGCATATTCATTGGAGAGAGGTTGTGGCTTATTGGCAGAGCATCTATTTGGCATGAAGACGGTCTCGGGCTCAATTCTGGGCACCTCCAGTTTGTAGGACCAGTGAGTTAGTTATGTGAAAGACCTCTGCCTGAAACCATGAAGATCAGCCACCAGTTTGAGTGGACAATATTGACCTTAACAGGCTGATGGTCTGTGGTTCAGTGTCAGGTAGCGTCCTAAGTCCACAGACATCAAAGATGGCTACAGTCCACCTCGGCTTGTCTTCCAAAGGTTAAAAGGGTCAGGGAGTTGGTGATGTGAAAGACCTCTGTCTGAGACATGTAGATCTGAAACCAGTCTGAATGGACAATATTGACCTTGGAGGACTGATGGGTCTGTCATTCAGTGTAAGAGAACTTCATGTGTTCTTGTGTCCACATACTTCAACAGCTATGGTTAACCTAGGTTGTCTTTAAAGCAGGGTCCAGGAACCCACCCCAATCCCTGGTTCCAGATTCTGCTTAAATGTCAGAGCATCACTGCAACAACACAGTATCTTACTTCCTGTGCAGTGCCAGCAATGTGACCTGGGCCTGCTTTTTCCTCCTGATAACTCCTCTGACAACCCTATAACCAGATCACACAACACCAGGAAATGCCAGAAGTGAACGATTGTAAAGCTGAAAGAAAGAAGAGAAAGAGAATTGTCCAGAGCCTCATGACAGGTATCTTGCTATTTGATTCATGACATGAGAGCTCTGGTCAGATAGCTGCTTATCTGGGTAGCCTTTAAATCTGCATAAAAAGAGGACGCATGAAAGAGCTCCGGAACTCAGTATAGAAATTACAATGAAGAAAAACGTGAGGTGCAAATTCAGAAGCCCCAGCTCTACACAGACAAAGTCTTTCTGGAGTAAAAGTTCTCAAGAATCTGTCCTACCAGCCTGATGAAGACAAGACATTGAACCTTGTGAACAAACAAGCTCTGCACATTTCCAGAGAAATAAGCCGGTGCCCTATCAGTAGACAACTGTGCCATGCACAGAAGGGGCAAACGGTGACTCCTTAACTGGCTGGCACCACTTGTCCTGCATTGTGGCTCAAAAATCGACCAGCAAAGTTAGAGAAGTAGTTGGCAATGTCCCCTCCTCCTAGCTTAGGTGGGGAGAGAAAGGGGAAGGCGACTGTAAGCCGCTTTGAGCCTCCTTCGAGTAGGGAAAAGCGGCATATAAGAACCAACTCTTCTTCTTCTTCTTCTTCTTCTTCTTCTTCTTCTTCTTCTTCTTCTTCTTCTTCTTCTTCTTCTTAACCAACCATCAGTGAGAGCAGCTTTGAGACATATTTGGAGACAGAGAGTGGACATGAGCTTAGAGAGAGAGAGAGAGAAGCTACAGCAGGCTTTCTCAACCAGGGCTTGGTGAGGCTGAGCTGGAGGGCCCTTTGAGGTCTCTTCCAGCTCTGCGTGATTCTGATAATACTACAATGGCACAACATGGTGTGTGGATTCATGATGCATGCTCTGTAAGGCAAGGGTCATGTCAAGAATCGTTGACATGATGCCCATGAATGTCTCTGCTTTCTTCTCATGCGCTGCATGAGGCCTCTTCTTCCTCTCCCTCCGTGCGGGACTCCTAGAAGCTAGAGGGACAGCTTGAAAAATGCATTTTGAAATTCCTTTGCAGCCGAGCATTTAAGGGGCCGGCGCCTAGAGCCCGAACACCAATTTTCAGCCTCCCCAGTGATTATTTTTGTGCACAGAGAGGCATGAATCAGGTTGGCTGTTTTCCATGGTCTGCTGAGAGCTTCACAGTTTATGTAAAAAAATATGTTTACTTCCACCGGTGGGGGCTTTCTGAATTGGAAGAGCCTCAAGAGAGTTGAGCCTGGGAAAGCAAAAGGTTCATATCCCCTTTCCATGGCTGAGTCTCACTGAAGTTGTGCCTGTACATGGTTTAAATTGGAGCTTTCTCGAACTTGAGCCAGAGATGTTTATGCAGCAGTGGCTACTTCCGACCAAGGCTGCCCGGCGATCCATGGGGGGGTGACGCTGGGAGTTAGAGCCAGAACTGAAGGCTGCTGGTCACGTGACTGGGGAGTGGGCATCACATGCACAAGGTCACATATGTGGCAAAGGCCCCAGGCCACCCAGCAACCAGTATAACCAGAGATAGCTGGCAGCCACCTATGGCCACTGAGCTCAGTGTCAAAGGTAAAGGTAAAGGTATCCCCTGTGCAAGCACCGAGTCATGTCTGATCCTTGGGGTGACGCTCTCCAGCGTTTTCATGGCAGACTCAATACGGGGTGGTTTGCCAGTGCCTTCCCCAGGCATTACCTTTTACCCCCCCCCAGCAAGCAAACTGGGTCCTCATTTTACCGACCTCGGAAGGATGGAAGGCTGAGTCAACTTTGAGCCGGCTGCTGGGATCGAACTCCCAGCCTCATGGCCAAAGCTTTCAGACTGCATGTCTGCTGCCTTACCACTCTGCGCCACAAGAGGCTCCTAGTTTTGTCAGTGACAAAACTATGCCCCTAATGTGTGGAAGAGACTAATAATGCCTCCCCATGAGCCAAACCACAGGTGCCACACCAAGGGGGGGGGCACGAATACAGCATTGGAGCTGGCCACCAGCAGACCCCAAAAGAGGATCATCTGCACCACCCCACGTGCAAATGCTGACCCCCACGGCCATCCGAGAGAGCATCCCTGGAGATGCAGGCAGAGCAGGGAGGCATGAATGCGACTGTGGAGGCTCCCGACTTACCAGTGGGGCTGCCCCTGGAGTGAAGGTGTTCTGCTTGACTGTGGCAGATGAGGTTGCTCTGCCACACCAAAGCCGCAATTGGAGTGACTCCACCCACTCGTCCCCCTTCCCCGCCCACATGGTCTCCTGTTCCCTCCCTCACATAGGGTGGCCAGCTCTGGGCTAGAGAATACCTGGAGAGTTTGGGGGTGGAGCCGGAAGTGGGTGGGATTTACGGTGGGGAGAGACCTCAATGGATTTAGTGTTGCCAACTATCAGTTGTGAAATACCTGGAGACTTTGGGGGTGAAATACCTGGAGGATTTGGGGCAGGAAGAGTCCAAAGTGGAGCATAATGTCATAGAGTTCACCCCCAACACCACTTGGGGCAACTATTTTCTCCTGGAGAACATCTTTGTAGTATGGAGATGAGCTGTAATTCCAGGGGACCCCCTTGTCCCACCTGGGGACTGACCTCCCTACAACCCACTGAAGTAGAGACTCTGTCCCCCTTTCTCTTACCACGGAGTTGTTGTATAACTTTTACCAAAGAGCCGATACACAAGGCATATTTACCTTGTCGAATTTGTCTAAGACAGTGGTTCTCAACCGGGGGTCGGGACCCCTTTGGGGGTTGAATGAACCTTTCACAGGGGTTGCGGAAGGGCAAGCAGCTTGGCCGGGGGGGGGGGCATCCACACAACAGCCTTGTGGGGTAGATCGAGATAGAGCGTTCGTCTGTCTGGAGCAACGGAAAAGAACGAGATGGGCATGGTGGGACAAGAGGCAGAACTGAACTGAGAAAACCCAGAAAAAAACCAATTTATATACCATCATGAACAATGGATCTTCATGCCATTGGTCAGTTTCGGTTTAATTTCTGTGAAAGAACAGTTGCCTAATTTTACGGTTGGGGGTCACGACAACATGAGGAACTGTATTAAAGGGTCGCGGCATTAGGAAGGTTGAGAACCACTGGTCTAAGAGGATATTATTTCAAGTGACTAAAGACAAGATGTACAAACTCATAGAGGGCAGGGCAATCTTGCAATCCAGTCCAGGTAAATAATAACGACCTAAAACGATTTTGGGTATGAAACCTTCCCCCCCCCACATCTCCCTGACAGTTTTAATGATTTGATTATTGCATTTCCTTAATGTATTAATGACCCACTACTAGCAAGAGGGAAATAATGGAGCCGACTGAAGGGTGGGTGCTGTCAAAAACAAGGCGCATTTTCCTTTATCTCCTTGAGTCTTTTTCAGGCTCTTCTTTTAGCAGAAGGGCAAGGATGAAATGGATGGGCCCGGTTTAGTAAAACACCATTTCAGATTATTAGATGTCATTCTTTAGCAGAGGTAGCCCCCTCCCCCAACCCACACGCACCTAGCAGAAATTGTCATGGTATTCAGGTGTAATTGGGTAATGGGCAGTGAATGATTTCTAATGATTAAGAAATTGCTTTTTGCAGTGCAGCTACGAAAGCTGGCAATTAAATGGGAATAATGAAAGCAATTAAAAACATTAACGTAATGGAGACCTTGAGCTTTCCAGATGAAATTGGCTTTCTAGCTGTAAAATGCGGCTGGCCTCCCCTTTTCTTCCAATCTCGTCTGGTTATACAACTTGAGCTGAACAATCCAGTCTCCACACGCTTGCAAATCCCTAGGCAGATAAGTTCCCCATCTCTACCCCCTTCCCTGTGTTTTCGACCTATAATGATTGTGTTGATAGGGCATCAATTCAGTTCTCCCTATGAAGCAAACCCTCCCTATCTTCTCATGAAGGTAAGTGGGAGCTAAACTCACCAGACCTCCTAACAGATGCCCACTTAGGAAGGGCAATCTCCAGGCAATTTTGACCCATGCCCAATGACGCTCAGCAGAAGAAACCAGGTCCTATTCTGCACACAATAGATAATGCATTTTCAAGGCACTTTAGAAGTAGATTTTCCTGTTCTGCACAGGAAAATCCAGCTGCAAAAGCACATTGAAAGTGCATTATCCTAGGTGTGCGGAATGGGCCCAGGCTGGCCCAAGGGGAGGAGGTGGAGGACAGCAATCATTGAACACATGAAATGGCCTTATATTGAATCAGACTCTTGGTCCGTCAAGGTTAGTATTGTCTACTTGGACTGCAGGTGGTTCTCTAGAGCAGGGGTAGTCAAACTGCGGCCCTCCAGATGTCCATGGACTACAATTCCCAGGAGCCCCTGCCAGTATTCGCTGGCAGGGGCTCCTGGGAATTGTAGTCCATGGACATCTGGAGGGCCGCGGTTTGACTACCCTTGCTCTAGAGTCTCAGGTGGAGGTCTTTCACATCACCTTCTGCCCACCAAGCCAATGCTCAATCACTGAACCACAAGCTCTCTCCCCTTGTCATTCCTGAGTGATGATGTCACTTCCATCATGACCTGGAAGGACTGGGAAACACAGAAGCACTTGTCCCCAAAGTCTATGGTTTCCAGAGTCTGGGGGTGTGTGGCTCAATTTCAGGATCAATGGACTGAGGTGATAGTGAGCTACGCCCATCAAGAATATCTAGTATCCCTGGTGTCTTGGAGACAAGGCTGTGGATCCCAGAACTGCCCTGAAATGTCAGGTTTTATGGCCAAATTCTGAACAATGTAACTTGGCTTCATGAAAGTACGTTCTTTTTCATGAAACTGCTGGTCAAAGCTGAGAGAGACCATCAGGGACGAAAAGCTTGGGCCAGAACCGAGACGCAACCGGACTGAATATGCAGAATAGTAAAGAATAGTCCAGGCTATTAAATACTACACCAGTATTTTTATTGAGGTGTTCAAAACTGATCAATGGCTAGCAGCATGCTTGTAATCGTGCCCTTTTGTACAGACGGTTGATTAACTCCTTTTAAATTTACTGCTTTTGGATTACGTCTAAGAGTCCATGTTTTTGAATAGCAGGCTATATTTTATAACTATGCTGCTACTTCCAGCAAAAAAAAAAACAACCCGTATCTGAAATCCATGTGTGGACAGCAGACATATGGATTTCGGATCATGTGACACACTATCGGAACAATGTGGATGCCCGTCATTTATCTGTTTTTCAAGCTACTTGAAGACTGTTTATACACACACACACACACACACACATTTATGTTTCAAGAAAGTAAATAGACATATAGGCATAGAGAAAAAAAAAGGAGATTCTACATATTATTTCAGGACCGTTATTCACTACATAATAGAATATTAAGGATCTAAATCAGTGGTCCCCAACCTTTTTATCAACGGGGACCGTTCAATGCTTGACAATTTTACTGAGGCTGGGGTGGGGGTAGTCTTTTGCCGAGGAATGTCACCATTGCCGCCTGAGCCCCTGTTTGCACTTGAAAGCTCACGCCTTGAATAAATCTTTGTTGGTGTTAAAGGTGCTACTGGACTCTGATTTTGCTTTGTTGTGCTGCTTCAGACCAACACGGCTACCCACTTGAAACTATGCCTGGAAAAGTTGAAGGAAAATTGGAAAAACGAAGACCCAACGTGAGAGGGATAGACTCTATCAAGGAAACAACAGCCCTCAGTTTTGTGGTCCTGTTTTGGGGGACATTAATTCATAGGGTTGCCTTGAGTAAAAAATCACCTTGATGGGACATAAGACACATGGGGGGTATATTTGCACTTTGAAACTCTCTTGAAATCTAGAAGGTCCACCATCAAATACAAATATTTTAAAATGTTGAGAGAGAGAGAGAGGAGTCTTTCTGATCATGGATCTCTGACATCTCATCTAGTTTGGCTTGACGTCTGCTCTTGAGATAATGCTCTCCACCAGAAAGGAAAAACAAAACAGAAGAGCTGCCGCCACTGCAGTCTATCTGTGGCCGGGGTGCTGATGATCCCTGAATTCTTGCTCGCCAGACTCTAGGATTCAATCAGCGAAGTCACGAACTGGACAGAATTTCTCCTTGAAATATAAAATGTGACATGGGCTGCATATTTAGCCAGTAGGCGTGAAATTGACCTCATCAAGATGGAGAGGCTGTAGGACAGTGGAAGAACCTCGGCTTTGCATTCAGAAGGTCTCAGGTCCGTAACCCAGCACCTGTAGTTCAAAAGAACCAAGCAGTAGGTGGTGTGAAAGACCTTGGCTGGAGACCCTGGAGAGCCCTGCCAGAGTGAGTAGACAGTCATGCTACTAACCTTGATGGACCACTGTGCCATGAGTGTTCATGTGAGAATGCAGGTTCTTCCGAATTACTATTTGGCCTAACTTGTACTTCTTTCATAGAATCATAGAGTTGGAAGGGGCCATACAGGCCATCTAGTCCAACCCCCGCTCAACGCAGGATTAGCCCTAAGCATCCTAAAGCATCCAAGAAAAGTGTGTATCCAACCTTTGCTTGAAGACTTCCAGTGAGGGGGCGCTCACCACCTCCTTAGGCAGCCTATTCCACTGCTGAACTACTCTGACTGTGAAAAACTTTTTCCTGATATCTAGCCTATATTGTTGTACTTGAAGTTTAAACCCATTACTGCGTGTCCTCTCCTCTGCAGCCAGCAGAAACAGCATCCTGCCCTCTTCCAAGTGACAACCTCTCAAATACTTAAAGAGGGCTATCATGTCCCCTCTCAACCTCCTTTTCTCCAGGCTGAACATTCCCAAGTCCCTCAACCTATCTTCATAGGGCTTGGTCCCTTGGCCCCAGATCATCTTCGTCAATCTCCTCTGTACCCTTTCAATTTTATCTACGTCCTTCTTGAAAAGAGGCCTCCAGAACTGCACACAGTACTCCAGGTGTGGTCTGACCAGTGCCGTATACAATGGGACTATGACATCTTGTGATTTTGATGTGATGCCTCTGTTGATACAGCCCAAAATGGCATTTGCCTTTTTTACCGCTGCATCACACTGCCTGCTCATGTTTAGTTTACAATATCTGCAATTCCCCCTGGAAGAGTATCAAGACCGTTTGCTTTTTAAAAAACATTATTCTATTTTATGCATGTCTTCGTTTTGCGCTTTACTGTGGTAATACATGGCTTTTCCGAAAAGGAAGCGCCATTATCCTAGAAACGAGGAGATTTTACTTTTATTTGAGACCAGCTATCACAAGAATACCTTTTTTCCGTGAATTATAATATCCTGTTCTAGGCAGCGTGCTGTTTTTATCCCCACGGCTGGAACAGCAAAACAACAGTTAGCTTTGTAGCTTCTGAGAAAGGAAATGCTGACAGTTTTGCGTTCAAGATAGAGACCTGCGCTTGATGACTGAACTGTGAGGCCGACTCATATGTCAGTTCGAAATGTTTGCACAACAGATCGGTGTATCTCTGCAGAACTGACATATTCCCTCCAGCACCTTTGCAGGGAGTGTTTTTTACCGTAACTGGCCTTTGCTGTTTGTGACTTAATCAGGAAAGCGGGTGGGTGGGTGGGTGGCGCCTGGTCGTTCTACTCCGTAATGAATTCATATTTTGAGTTAATTAGAGAGTCCACGCCGTACGCCACTCAGAAGCCAATACAGTTTGAATGAATTAGGAACAGTAGCCTTTACGTTGGCAACATCGCTGGTCCGTACTGAGGAATAACGGCATCTGAGTAACCTGCAGTCCGCATGCCGACAATTCCTGTCTATCCCTGACTGTTTCCGCATTAGGAGACAAGACTTCTTTTAGCCTCGCTTTGGATTCCCTTTGGATGCTCCTCCCCTTTGTTCCCAGGATGAAATTCGCAACATGTTTTCCGCACTGAGTCATACGGAGCCGGCCTCCCATCATGCTTTGCTCCCGTCCCCTTTTCCCAAAATGTCGTTTTTGCAAAATGGGGCCTGCTTGCACCTTTGTTTTTGTTATGCCATCTGAAGAAGCAAATTTTAGTGCAGAAACAGATGAAAAAGTCGACCCTTAAAAAATGCAAATCCAAACAATATCGCTAGTGTGGAAACGGTCGTGCATGTTGGAAAGGAAGGACAGTGCAGTGCCCACCAATACTCCACAGGGGGCAATAAAGGTGGAGAGACGTTTCTTCTTGTCTGCTCTGCTGCTATTTTGTCTTTTCCAGAAAACTCAGGGACTTCCTTACTAGGTTACCAGCTCTGGATTGGGAACTATTTGGAGACTTTGGTGGTGGAGCCAGGAGTGGCCGGGATTTGAGGTGAGGTACGGGGAACCTCAGTATTGTTTAATGCTATGAAGTTCACTTGCTAAAGCAGTCATTTTCTCCAAGGAAAGTGGTCTCTTTATTCTGGAGCGTTACGTACATTGTGAAAATTCCATACAACTAGTCAACATGCAAATGAAGGACTGAAATCTAGCCAATTGCTAACTGATTTGAGACTCTAGTAATGGACCAATCCATGGGCGCTGTTAAAGGCCAGTCAGGTTCCTTGGTGGGCTGCCTGAAATGTATATAAGTTCCATAGTGTTTGCTGTTTGGTGTTTGAGTTAGCGTTGGAGTTAAATAAAGACCTGATGGTTTTGAAGAACTTGTGTCTGTGTCCACCAAATCCACAGACTTAATATGGAGATGATCTGTAATTCTAGTGTAAGAGTGCTTAATGAACTGAACAGGAAAACGTCTTTAAAAGCAAGTTTCTTTATTCAGAGACGTAGACATCATTACAAGGCATTAGACAGGAATGGCGAATCTAGGGAAAGACTCCTCTGATAAACCCAAGCTCACCCTCATCCCCCCTCCTTTGGGAAGGTGATGGCCAGCATTTCAAAGGAGCCTAAAAATTTGGCGCAATCTAACACTACCAAGGTGTGGGAGACAGGGAGGCTGGGGAGGATGAGCTAAGCTATGGGAACCAAGCATTTTTGTCCTTGGGGTACCAGGCAGCTTGGGAATACATCATCGCAGGCTGACAAGGCAGGGCAATAAATGGATCATTCACAATTGTCATGGCAGAATACTGCAGAATTCTGACATCTAGGGATCCCCAGGTACCACCTGGGGCCTGGCATGCTTATTCCTTTCTTCCGGCTGTCTCTTCTACCTTTATAATATCTCTCTCCCTCTTTCTCTGGAAATGGCATAAATCAAAAAGAGGTTTCCGAATTTTCCATCCTGTTTCCTTTAGCTGTTACTATGGTCAGTAAAGACAAGAGAAACAAGCAAGGAAAACACAAAGAATGCAGGGAGAACATGTCATAGGAGCAGACGGCAATGAATTTGGTCAGCTTCGGCCTTAAGTTTCCCCTTCCCCACTCTTCCAGTTAATCAAGAAAAAGAAAAGAACGAGCCCATTTGCACACTCCTTTTTACATGCCCACAATGAAAAACGTTAGGGATTTATCGGAAGGGTGAAGTTCAAAATGGGGCATGGCACATTTGTGAGGGGGCATGGCCCCTAATGAGACTGTAGCTACACCCCTGTGCTCATAACCACCAAAATCAATGCCTGAGTTGATTGGACAGAAAATAATGAACCCGTAATGATCTTCCTTTTACAGTGCGTCTTTTTATGTCCGCAGCTCCAATTCGTTGGACGTTGTGATTGATGTAATAAATGTAAAATTTATTAAGCAGTTTTCAAGACTCAAATCTTAATTGTTTTAATTTAAAAACATATTAGTTTAACATCCGTTATATTCATTTCCAAGAAAAAGCATCCAATCTTGGGAATCAATGGCTGACGGGAGGTTCATAAGGATGCGTGTGGAATCTAATATTCAATACTGGGAGGAGTTACACAGTGATAAAAGGTTCAAAAGCTAATTTCAACTTTTAATTTTAATTTTAACTGGGTTCTGGATATTTATTCTCTTTAAACAGCAAGAAACCCCGACTGCTTCCAACACATCTAGCTAGATGATACCAGGAAATTCTAAATCAAAAGTTCATGATACAAATACTACAATAATGATTGTTAACAGGTGAACTTACAGGGGGCTCTGAAATGTCGCCAGAAACTCAAATGTTTATCTTTTGGCAACTACCTGCTGCTTTTCAGAACAACTGTTGTAACATTTGTTTTGTGGTTGTATTGGTTAAGAGCTGCGAACTCTAATGCAGAGAGTTTGATTCCCCATTCCTCTACATGAAGCATGCTGGGTGACCGTGGGCCAGTCAATTATCTCAATTCTTTCAGCCTCACCTACATCACACAGTGTCTGTTTTGAGGAGAGGAAGGGAAGGTGATTGGAAGCCACTCTGAAAGTGCCATTAAGTCAAAGCTGATTTCTGGTGACCCCATAAGGTTTTTCAGGGAAGACAAAGAGTTGGTTCTTATGTGCTGCTTTTCTCTATCAGAAGGAATTTCAAAGCGGCTTACAGTCGCCTTCTCTTTCCTCTCCCCACAACAGACACCCTGTGAGGGAGGTGAGGCTGAGAGAGGTCTAAAACAATTACTCTGTGAGAACAGCTCCATCAGGGCTGTGGCTAGCCCAAGCTCACTCAGCTGGCTGCATGTGGGGATTGGGGAATCAAATCTGGCTCGTCAGATTAGAAGTTGGCACTTCTAACCTCTACACCAAGCTGTCTCAGTTTAGAAGTGGTTTATCACTGCCTGCCTCTGGGTAACAATCCTGGCTATCCTCCAACACTCGCTATGACATCAGAGCAGATCAACCAATGGCATGAAGAAATGGGACCAGGAGAAAGCTCAGATTCAAAGGGCGTATGGATGAACAAGGAGACAGTTTCAGGATAATTAGAAATTATCATATTGCTAGTACTGACAGTCTTATTGGAGCTGTCCAGGTCCTGTTCATTTATGAATGCACTCTATGTTGAGTTAAATTCCTGCTCCCCCACTTTTCAAAATTAAAATCAGAAAAGGCCATTGGAATTATTTCTGTTGGAAGATGCAAAATCTGCAGTATGACTGATTGAACACAATATGAAGAATATCCTACAGGGGGCATAGACAGGCTCGGCACTTCCTGATATTTTCAAAGTATCTCCTCGAGGGCCCTGATTGGCTCAGTTGGAGACTTCCTGCTCCCTTAAGCACACTTCCTTCCTGCTTGCCCCCAGAACAGAAAGAACAACAGTCAGACTGCTTAGGACCCTGTCTCCTCTCCTATTCACAAAGCTGTTTCTCTTCTAAATAAAACTATTATTTCAAGGAGCCTGGTGCCTCAGGCCTCTTTGTAAACATAAACTCTGCCAATGACTCGCCCGCCAGTTTAGGAAGTATTCAACTTATATCGTCTTGTCCCATGTCGTCCCCATGTCAACTTAATATAATTGACACCAGGATTTACAGAATAGACTGTGCCTCTCTGTAGAAAACCTTTCTGTTACTAAACATGGTGCAACAGAGGGGAGGCATGCATGGAATAGTAATAATAAACACAGCTACCCCCTTTCTATAACTTTTGTGGACCAGAGGTGTTGTGTGTTTTTTTTTTAATACGGTTGTCCATAAAGAAGCAGAAAGATGATGATGGATGGGGGTTTGTTCATATTGTTTTGTGAAGGCAGAAGTGGGTATCTTGGAGAAACAAATCTTAGAACTGCCTTCAGCTCCAAAAATATTTCAAGAAATGAGAAGTTCGGGAGACAGCAAAAACAAAACAAAGGAAGCCTAGCAATAAATATGATCCCAGCCAACAATCAAAAGAAACCTTGACAGCTTGTTTGGTAGAGATATAATGCATGAGGTTCTTCAGCTCATCCAACCTACTCTGCAGCCTGAAAGTACAATATAGGCTAATATAGATGCTATACTGAACTTTCGTCATAGTTTTTACTCTTTGGTTTTCATTTTAAAAATGTAAAACACCATGATTCAGAAGAAGAGGAACTGGCATTTATACCCTGCTTTTTACTACCTGAAAGGGGCTTAAAGCAGCTTACAATCGCTGCTTACAATCGCCCATTTCCCACTGGGGACAGGCATCCCTACCATGAAAAGCGATCCCTTTTCCAGAACCACTCTTCTGTAAATAGAATTGCCAGCTCTGGGTTAGGAATTTCTGGAGATTTTGGAGGGAAGAGCCTCAGGACGTTGGGGCTTGGGGAGGGGAGAGTGCTCAGCAGGTTATAATGTCATTGAAGCTGCCCTCCAAAGTAGCCACTTTCTGATTCTCTGGAGATCAGTTGTGATTCCCGGAGATTTCTAAGTGCCGCCTAGAGGGTGGGCAACCCTATCTATCAAAAACATAGAACCATAGAGTTGGAAGGGGCCATCCAGGCCATCTAGTCCAACCCCCTGCTCAACGCAGGATCAGCCTAAAGCATCCATGAGAAATATCTGTCCAGTCACTTCTTCAGCAAGGGGGAAGCTCACTACCTCCTTAGGCAGCCGATTCCACTGCTGAACTATATTCTGATACCTAGCTGGTACTGTTCATTATGTAGTTTAAACCCATTATTACAGGTTGTATCCAAATTCTTAAACCACTCCTGCCCATTACTGCTGGTCCTATCTTCTGCCATCAACAGGAACTGCTCTCTGCCCTCCTTCAAGTGACAACCTTTCAAATACTGAAAGAGAGCCATAATGTCACCTCTCAACCTGCTTTTCTCCAAGCTGAACATCCCCAAGTCCCTCATCCTTTCCTCACAGGGCTTGGTCCCCTGGCCTTCAATCATTCTCATCACTCTCCTCTGTCCCCTCTCCATTTTATCCACATCATCTGTCTATGGCCCATGCTTCCTCCTGATTTATTGAATTGGCTCACCCATAATGTGGCAGAATAATGAATTATGTAACAGATTTATTTGCTTGTTTCTTTATCAATTATGGGATTCATATTCTGCCTCCTCTTTGGAAACGGAAAGCAGATTACACATTCAATATAATAACAAAATCCTATAAGATTCAAAAGATTAATAACAGTGAACAACAATTCTGTAGTCCATTGAAATTAGAGTTTTAAAAATCATAAACATAGTATTAAATTATTAAAATGGACCATGATACTTTCTGTGTGTGAGAGAGAGAAAGAGACATGGAAAGGTACAGAGCAGATTTTCAGCCTGGTGGCATAAGGCAGAGAGGCTTCTGGTGCTACTGATGTTACTTCTGGCCTCAACCATAGGCCCAGTGGAGCAGCTCTGTCTAGGAAGCTCTGATAAAGGTCCCACAGAGCTCGGATCTCATCAGGCAGAGCACTCCACAGGGCCCGAGCCAGGGCCGAAAAGGCCCTAACTCTGGTTGAGGCCAGCTTGATTTCTTTAAGGCCGGAGACCTGAACAGGTTTTTCTCTCTTGAGCATAAAGTCCTTTTGGGGGCATAATGGTATAGAGATAGAAACACACAGAGAGAAATCCCATGGCGTATTTTCTATTGTCATATACTTAACTTCTTTCCCCCCAACAGTGGCCTTAAATTTCCAAACGGCTGGAATACAAATGGACCTCCAAAACGGGAAATTTTTGGACAACGGTGGTACTGGTTATATATTAAAACCGGAATTCCTAAGACAGGGAGACACACAGTTTAACCCGTACAATATAACTGAGGCCCATCATGCCATCACGCTTACAATAACGGTAAGTTTATTATTCTATTGATACCATTCTCCAAAGGCAATCCATGGCAAACCAGGGAGACCTTAGAAGAGAGCCTGAAACTCTCTCATCTCCTGCATCTGAGGCCTTAGTAAGCTTACCGCTGAAAGAACCAAGATGGCGACAGGTGGTATGGGGTTTCGGGCCGTGAACATATGGGTCAGGTCCCTGCCAGATGCAGCCTCATCAGATTCTGAGAAGTGGTGGAGAGGGTTCTGACAGGATCAGGACCAGAGCCACAGGAACCACCAGCAGACTCGGGACTGGTCCAGGAGCCCGGCGATCAGGCTCCCCTGCGCCTGGGAAGGCTTTTTCCTCCCCCCCCCCCCCACCAGGCGAAAGGCTTTCCCAGGCTCCAGGGACCGTGATCGCCGGGTTCCTGGGCCAGTCCTGAGTCTGTGTGGCATAATGGTGAATTTTCAGCTCTGGGCTGGGTAACACCTGGATATTGGGGGGGGGGATTTAGGAGGGGGGATTTTTGGAGGGAAGATAGCTCGGTAGGGGTGTGATTTTTTTGTAGAATCCACCCTTCAAAGCAGTCATTTTCTGCAGGGGATCTGATTATCATCTGAAGATCAATGGTAATCCCCCATCTCCAGCCACCAACTGAAGGTTGGGAACCCTAAATGTAATGCCATAATGTCTACTCTCTGAAGCAGCAGTTTTCTCCAAAAGAACTGTAGCCTGGATATGTCCTTTCATTCTGGGAGGTCACCAAGATTTTGTGGTGGGACAGTCGGGTGGTAAGGGTCAAATCTCTTCACCGTGTCTAAAACCTGGCATGGTTGGGGCTGTGTTTTCTTGTACTGGACTTGGGCCGTCACAGAGCCCCTTTCAGCACCTTCCATGAAACAACTTTGGACAATTCTGACTTTCTCTGACTCCCAGTGTGATGAGTCACTGAGTCTCTGCAGGCCAAGCATTTGGAAAGAAGTGGAGCTAACTGGAACTTCCACACTCAGAGAGGGTCAACCTCTGACTCCCAGGGCTAGGAGGCAACATCAAGGGAAGGTCTTGGCTTCTATGCCCTGTTGCTAGACCTCCAGAAGAACTGGCTGGCTATCGTGTGAGGCAGCATGCTGGTTAGAAGAACATCTAGGCTGATCCAGTGGGGCTCTTATGTTTTTATCTTCCCATTGTCTGTCCAGTTCGTGTTATCTTTAGGTTGCAATCGGCGCTCCCCCGTTTCGGTGACATCCTACATAATATTTGTGTGCAAAATCCCAGTGAATTAGATCTTTTAGCTCAAGTAGCGACACTCACGACGGCGCTGAAAAATCGGCCAGTCAGAACTGAAATAAATCACGCTCGTGTGATTTATTAGCTGCGATATTTTCTCCTACCTTCCCGGGCCCTGTGGTTGGAAGTAAATACCTTGAATATCGCGGTTGCTGAGACGAGCTTGCTGCAAATGCGATTTAGTCATCAAAGGCATCTGACAGCTTATTAAATACCAGCGCTGTAGTTCCTTGTCTAGTTATGCCGTAAACACTATGCCCCAAGTTCGGGCATGCGTGACAGCCATCTTGCTTGGCTCAGTCAGCTTTATGGTACCAACATTAAATTAAAAATTTGCACTCAAATAATTCCCCCAGCCTGTTGCCTTGCCAAGGTGAACCTGCCAGTCGGCTGTGATCTTTGCTGAAGCTCTGTTTTGGGTGTCCTTTTCTCTCAGAAGCATGGCGGATGATTGGTCACAGTCAGTGCCTTTTAAAAAAATGGTTCCCTGACTCAGGAATTGTGCCTGAATGGGTGCTTGCCCGCCATCTATCTGATTTAGCTTCAGGCATCAGGGAGAGAGTCCGAGTTCCCTGCCAAGGCTGTGAACCCAGAAGTGATGTCATTACATGCTCATGACGCTCTAGGAATCTCCCCAATCTCTATAGCCAAAACCAAGGCTCAGGTGCTGTGCAGTGCTGGTTTGGAGAACTGCCACAGCTTCAGTGCTCCTGAGGGTCGGCAAGTCTAGCCATCGAGTTTTTCAGTTGCTCGAGTATTTTTTTGGTTAATTGCAGTCATGGAGTCATAACCTGCTGTCTCACCGCTGATGCTTCCAAGGCAATTTGTGGATCGATTATTTTTGGCTTTCTTGTGAATGGGTTCTTGTGGCTCCCTTGATTGGCTTAAGTGCCTTACTTTACTCCATGAGTCACTGGCTTTTGAAACAATCCTTCCAGTGCTGCTTTTTGCTATTTAGCTTCCTGGGGAAGTCCCTGGTGGGCTACCAGCAACCTGGAGCAAGTGGAGTCAAGCAGCCTTTACAATATGGGGCATGGTGCTGGGACCGCTCATCTTAGACACAGACAACAAGAGCAGGAGCCAGAAGAACATGACACAGAGGGAAGCAATGACAAACTACCTCCGAACATCCTTTGCCTGCCTGCCAGACAATCCTCGGATCATCCCGCTACACTGCACATGCCATATGATACCTTATATTTTATAAAAAGCGGCAGGTCGTTCTGACAATGTGCCGGGTCTCTGATTAGCCCTCACCGGGGGATATGTCCCCAGTACGGTGATGGCACTTCCCCACTGAGGCCCAATCAGACCATACTCTGCACTGCTTACCAGCACTTGGTGTAAGGAGCCAGCAGGATGTAATCAGGGGAGTTGGGGATGGCCATCCAGGCATGTTCTATTGGGTGGGAAAGGGCGACAGTTAATTAATTTTTAATATTTTTTATATTTGTTAAACATTTATCAGTGATATGCCCATATATGGTTATGTTGACTCATACACCCCTCCCAAAATGGCCAATGATGGGCCTGGAGGAGGTGGGAAGGGGGGGCCCTGGTGAATGTGTCCACAGCTCTGCTTCCCAACCATATTCTGCATGATAGCATCACTTCTGGGGTTTCTTAAAGCCTGAAGAATGTTTCAGGGGTTTCTCAATGGTAAAAATGTTGAAAAAGGCTAACCTAGAATTTGGGGGGAGGGCAGGGAAGGGGGGAAACTCTGCAGTGTGCAACGCCAGAGAGCGCATACTCCGAAGCAGCCATTTTCTCCTGGAAAATTGATATCTCACACCTACCAACCAGTCGTAATAACAGGATATCTCCAGGTCTCACCTGGAGATTAGCAACCCCTTGTACGGGGCCTTTGCCTTCCCCTTATAAGAGATAAATAATGGCTATATGTGTTCTCTTGCTTTGTGGACGATCATTTTCCTGCAAAATCACAAAGACCAAAATAATAAGCCATTTTTGCGGGACAGCTTGAACTGAAGGTTATGTACCTTTCCGGTTGTGCAGATTATCAGTGGCCATCAGCTGCCCCCGAGTAGCCTCTCCCGGTCCAATAAAGCCGACCCCCTGGTGGTCATCGAAATCCACGGCGTTCCCGAAGACCAGACGAAACTCCAGACTTGTGTGGTAAAGGCCAACGGTAAGTGCGCGAGGCCTATTGATTTGCGTGAGGCCTCAATAATTTAGGAACTCAACTCATTAGCTTACACGGCTTATCAAAGTTCTTCCTCCGGCAACCGAACATATATCTCGAAGCAGCAGTGCGTGAATCGATACGAAAAGCGGGAAGGACACACGAGGAATTGGTAATGTTGCATTGCAGGAATCCCATTATCTGAGCCTTGATTATGTGGAATGCCTGCTCATCGGAATTCACGGTGGGTGTCTCCTCTTCTTCACTTACTATCAGTCAGTGTCACACAAAGGTGGCTTTTATCCGGCAGCGCTGATAATGGCCTTGATTGGCACAGGACAGGCTTTCTCAACCGGGTGTCCATGAAACCCTGGGATTTTTTAATGGCCCTGGATGGGTTTCCTGAATAGGGAGGAGCTAATTAATTTTTAATGAGTTTTTTTTTAATTGTAAAACATTTATCGGGTGATATGACCGTATTTTGGCCAACTCATGAGAAGGAAGGACTCCCTGGAGAAGAGCCTCATGCTGGGAGCGATCGAGGGCAAAAGAAGAAGGGGACGACAGAGAATGAGGTGGCTGGACGGAGTCACTGAAGCAGTCGGTGTGAGCTTAAATGGACTCCGGGGAATGGTAGAGGACAGGAAGGCCTGGAGGATCATTGTCCATGGGGTCGCGATGGGTCGGACACGACTTCACACCTAACAAAAACAATGACCGTATTTGGTCATGTCGACTCAGCCACCTCTCCCAAAATGGCCCATGATTTCTCCAGGACACTTGGAGAAAGTGGCTTCTTTGGAAGAAGAATTATCTGAACTAGACCGCATTGAAGTGCCTCCTCTCCTCAAACTTCTTCCTCCTCGAGCCGCTGGGAACCCCATTTGTTGAAAACAGCCTTTCTCAGCTTTTTTAGCATTGAAAACCCCCCTGAAACATTTTTTCAAGCTTCTAAGTGGCGCCATCATGCAGAATATGGTAGGGAAGCACAGCTGTGCTAATGCCCACATGTGGTCCCTCCCCTTTCCACCCCCTCCTGGCCCATCATTGGCCATTTTGGGAGGGGAGGGGCAGGTCGACACGATCATACCTCGTGATATCACCCAATAAATGTTTAATAAATTTTAACTATATACGGATTAAAAGTTACTCCCACCTATTTGGGAAACCCATCCAGGGCCATCAAGAAGCCCCAGGGTTTTCCGAAAACCTGGTTGAGAAAGTCTGGTTTAGAAGAACACAACATTTGGAGCTGGAAGTGATACGATTTGACTGCCTTGGCACGTTTCTTTTTTGGCCTGAGCTACGAAAGAGAGAGAAGGGCTGACAGAAATATTCAGAAAATGGCGTTAGCACCAGAGTTCTCATCCTTCAGGGCTTTCCCCTCCCCCCTTGTCTTTGGTTGCCAACATGGCTGGTTAAAAAATATCTCCTGTCTCTCGAACGCAGGCTTAATGTGTGGAAATGGGTGGCTGCCATTTTTCTTGGCATGGTGGTAAATAAGAATCCCCTGGAAAATAACATCCCATTAAGTCTCCATTAACACATTTTCCCCCCCTTTGGGCAGCCTAATTTTTCCCCTCACAATGTGAACAAGCAGACATCATTTGAGCCACTGTAGAAATATGCCAGTTGCATTCTGAATGGTTTTCCTCCTCAGGATGGGTCTTCGGCTCTGTCACTTGGACTGGTTCCTTCCCCACCTCCAAGCAGTTTTTGTAACTTGTTTTAAATTGATTTTCCTTTAAGGCGGAAATCAAGAACGACTGAGTCATTTCAAGGGGCCTGCCTCATTGCGGCTGGCTGGGTATCGTGGTGCCAATTTAAGAGAAAGCATGGCAGAGTACTCCTCCAGTCCTAAAAGGAAATTTATTGGTGTGAGTTTTTCCCCCTCAGGCAAGAGAGTACATAAATCAAGTTGTAGCACCTTAAAGACCAAGAAGATTTTCAGGGTGTAAGCTTTCGAGAACCAAAGTCCTCTTTGTCAAAGACAATAAACGGAGATTTGAGGAAGAAGAAGGGTTGGTTTCACATCCCGCTTTTCACTGCCCGAAGGTGTATCAAAGCGGCTTACATTCGCCTTCCCTTCCTCTCCCCGCAACAGACACCCTGTGAGGGAGGTGAGGCTGAGAGAGCCCTGAGATTACTGAAGAAGAAGAAGAGTTGGTTCTTATATGCTGCTTTTCTCTACCCAAAGGAGTCTCAAAGCGGCTTACATTCGCCTTCCTTTCCTCTCCCCACAACAGACACCCTGTGAGGTGGGTGAGGCTGAGAGAGCCCTGAGATTACTGAAGAAGAAGAAGAGCTGGTTCTTATATGCTGCTTTTCTCTACCCGAAGGAGTCTCAAAACGGCTTCCATTTGCCTTCCCTTCCCTCTCTCCACAACAGACACCCTGTGAGGTAAGTGGGGCTGACACAGCCCTGACATTACTGTTCTGTCAGAACAGGTGGTCTATCAGCACTGTGACTAGCCCAAGGTCAGCTAGCCGGCTGCTTGTGGAGGAGCAGGGAATCACACCCGGCTCTCCAGATTAGAAGCCACCGCTCTTAACTGCTACACAAAGCTGGCTCTCACACTCAAAGATGAAGAGAGCTTTGAGTCTTGGAATCTTACACCCCCCCCAAAAAAAATCTAAGTTGCTAAGGTTTCTAAGGCAGGCAATGGCAAACCACCTCCGTTCATCTCTTGTCTGGATAAACCAGCACGGTGGCCATAAATCGGCAGCAACGGCACAGCACTCTCTGCCCCCCAAGGGTTCTGAGCTTCTCCTGTTCTTGCAACCAGCTGCTGTGTTGAAGAATACCCTTATTCGGCCAAAGCAAATAAAGAGCGCAATTATTGCATTCCCCAAGCCCATTTGCAGATGGGAATATGCCATTCTGAAACCTCTAGAGTCTTGAGTTTAAATTTATTCAAGAGAGGAGTCTGTGATACAAAAAGTGAATGTGCCCCAGAGGAAGGATAACTAGCTCGTCACCTTGAGCAAATGGGAGGACAAATTCATAAATGTTTTAATGAGGCAATAGTCTCTGGGTGGGGCCGAACCCCCAAACTGGGATATGGTTTTTGTGTTCTGCTGAGGACCAAGCTTGAGGCCTGAAGCAAGATGGAAGCAGGCAATGCAATCGACCGATACGCGGCTAGAACCCCACTGTGGATCCTGCCAATTTAAACCAAAACTGACCAATAGAGGGCACTGGTGGGAAGGTCCATTGTTTGCTACTTCATATAAAGTTGGGGTTTTCTTGAGGGATTTCTCAGTTCAGTTTTGCCTCTTAGACCATCATGATGAGATCCCAATAAAGAGTTGTGAACTCCTTGTGTTCCTGGCTTCCTTCGAACCCATAGATGTAACCGTGGAGTTCAAATCAAGACCGTATTCAGGCTGAAGTCCAGAGCAGACTGCATCCTGAATATTTGGGATTTGTCTTCTGCCCAGAGTAGAGTAATTTTTTAAAAAATATTTTTCTTTCACTGTTTCTCCGAGTGGTGATGGGCATCAGGGCTTGCCAGTGGGAGGCCTGAAAATATGAATCCTACAATGGACAGAGATAAATGTATCCGGGAATGATTCAGCACTTTCTCCCCCCCCCCTCCCCGCTGTCAATCCTGCTGAATTCAGATCGATTTGAACCCAGGTCTTTCTCCTTCCTTCCCCCAAATTGAAACAGAAAGCCTTCTGCACTTGATTGGGGAAGCTCAGAGTAAGGAGGGCAACACTGGTCATGAAGCTGACTGGACTGGGAAGGGTGGGGTCAAATTAAGTTCAGCCGGCACTAGTGCTTTATTCCTTCTATTTTGACTCCCAAGCCAGCAGTGGCCTCTCAGAGAATGAGGCAAATCTCTGCTGAGAGAAGTGTGGGCTTCTGGAGCGCAGTCACTTTAAAATGGGGAGGGAAGCCTGCAACTTGGATCCAGGAAGTCTTTGAACTGATGCAATGGCCAATCAGGGAAGACTGCTTTGGAGCAGGAAGTTAATTTGCAAAAAGGAGAAATCCACACACTTACTGATGGTGGTTATTTCAAATATCAAGGCTTATATCCACTCCTGAAAATCGTGGGGGAAAGGTAGGGTCACTGCGGAGAAATCATGCATGTTGCAGAGGGAAAAGCACCCCAAATCAAAAAGGAAATTGAATTCAGCTTAGAATCATAGAATCATTGAGTTGGAAGGGGCCATACAGGCCATCTAGTCCAACCCTCTGCTCAACGCAGGATTAGCCCTAAGCATCCTAAAACGGGAGGGATTTTTTTGGGCTGGAAGTGGATAAAAAGCCCTGTGCAGACTCGACCCAGGGAGTGGTTTTATGTTCACAGGCCAGTGAATGAAGCCCAGTGAATTCCTTTGTCAAAGCTCTTTCATGTTTCATGTTGCTTTCTCTTTGTTTTCAGCTCTTTGTCCCAGGTGGAATCAAACACTCACATTTCACGTCCAGGTTCCAGAGCTTGCACTAGTACGCTTTGTGGTAGAAGACCAGCTTTCCCTCGCTTCCAACGACTTCCTCGGCCAATACACTTTACCACTCTTAAGCATGAACAAAGGTACTTGTTAGCTGTTGTCAAGCGCCACAAAGCCCGTCCGTACCTTTATTGACAAATGGTTCTCCTCGCTATTGTTATACACAACAGAACTTGGAATTATGGACCTGTAGTGATCTATCACTGCTGACAGCAAAAATGTTCCAGGAATCGCCCTGGTATTAACCCCGCCCCCCTCCAATACCACATCACGCTATTTGCCTGGAGTTAATTTATGACAGTTGAATGCAGTATTTATGGGCCCCGTTCTGTTTTGTTGGCTGTGCATGAGGCAATCTCCTGTAGGGCTGTTCCAGGCTAAACCCATGAAGTTCAGTAGCACTGCATAGGATTGCACTGTTAGCAATCCCCATGCGCCCTGCTTCCCCTTTTATATAGGTCTAGAGGCCTCAAAATAACATTGAGAGACGGGCCTCCCTGCTTGAAAACCCGCCTCTAATCAATCTCTCTAAGAACTTATTTGGCTCCCCCTCCTCTATTTCTGCGATCATCTAAGCTCCTTATAAAGAGCAGGCAGCCTGAAGGTTGGGTGAATAAATAAATGGGGCCAATTTTAATTGTAATAACGACCCCACTGTTGTGTTTTGAAGTTTCAGAATTTCTTGTAAGACTCCCTGAGCCTCCAGGGAAGGGTGGTGGGGTATAAATGATAAATAAATAATTCAAAGAGCATCCTTTGGGGATTTTTGCAATTTACTCTGCTGGGTTTAGCTGAGGGTGCCTTGCTGGCGCTAGTCCAGGATTGCTGCCACTTGTGGCTGGCCTTACTAGGAGAGGATTCTAGGATGCTTTCTGTATAGGCACGGGTGATCCTCCATGCACCTGTAGAAGCATGCAGAATTGCCACCGTACTGTCAGCCTACTCGGGACCTTTTGGAGGCATCTTGTATGTGAACAGGCACATCCTCTATATGAGTAGCTTGTCTGTAGCTGCCTTGATTCCCCGCTGTGGTAGAGAGCACTTTGCCAAGCCTATGATCCCAGTGATCCTTCTTTGTGGTCCTGGGGTTTGGGGCACCCCATTATCTACCAGATTCCTCTTCCAGAATGGCTTAGTCTTTGCAAATCCAACAGGGAAGTGAGGACAACTTGAGAGCCAAGATCGCCTTAGATGCATGAGGAAGAAGAGAGAGCCTGCAGGCTTGGGAGAAATGTATTATTATTATTATTATTATTATTATTACGATTACTATTATGATTGCTACTATTGTTATTATGTTGTTATTATGCTTACTACTATTATGATTATTATTATTACTACTACTATTATTAGTGTTGTTATTAAATTATCATTATTATTATTAATATTATGATGATTACTATTATGATTACTACTATTATCATGTTCTTACTATGCTTACTACTATTATGATTATTATTATTACTACAATTATTAGTGTTATTGTTGTTGTTGTTGTTGTTAAAATGTAGAGACTGCGCTGCGCCTCTCTGTGGGTTGGGGCAATTTAAAAATATTAAAATTCAGTTTAAAATGCAATAAAGCCAATAAAACAATAAATACCCCATGTTCTTTTTTCCTTTTTTCTTTCTTTCCTTCTTCTTCTTCTTCTTTTTTTTTTTTGCTAGTTCTTCTCCTTGTATAGAGTGGTGGGATGTCCTGCAAAGGGAAGGTGGGAGGCCCATATGATTTTATTGACTTGTTCTAGCTTTGCCCATAAACCCGGTGGAATCATGCCTTTTAATAGGCCCTGCAGAACTTCAGTAGTTCCGCCAGAGCTTGGATCTCGGCTGGCAACTGGTCCCACCATGTGGGAGTCAAAGCCAAGAAGCCTCTGGCTCTGGTTGAGGCCACACTTCTTTCAGGCCAGGGACCACCAACTTGTTGGTATTCAAACATCGTAGTGTTCTTCTGGGGACATATTGGTCCTCATGTGCCAATGAAGATCGCCATCCACCTGCACTCACCGATCCACCTCCTCATCTGAGAGGCCCATTTCCAATCACAGAAAAGGTACAGGGGGAAAGTCTTAAATCTCTCTCCCATATCAGCCACTGTACCTGCTTTTTGCAGTCAAAGAACCCATCTGGGGATCTGATCGTAGATCCCCAGCGTGTAGGGTTCCAGATTTGGAAATATCTGGAAATTTGTGGGGGGTTCAGCCTGAGGAAAACAGGGTTTGGGATAGGGGAAGGCTACAACCATTTTATCTGAAGATCAGCTGTTGCCTGGAGATAGTTGTAATATCAGATCTCCAGCCATCACCTGGAGGTTGGCAACCCTGTGGGTCAAATATGATTTGCCTCTTTACAACATTGTTTTTACCTTCTGGTATTAGATGGCTAGGCTTTTGTCTCATTGGAGGATTTGTTAAGTTAAGCTGAAGCGAATTCATTAAAACAGAAATGAGATTGTAACCTTCTCCTTTCCTAGGTGGTGGGGGAACCCACAGCAAAATTTAAAAATCAGAAAATGTGACTCATAAAATCATAGAATCATAGAGTTGGAAGGCACCTCCTGGGTCATCTAGTCCAACCCCCTGCACTGTGCAGGACACTCACACACCTATCACTCATCCACTGCAACCAGCCACCCCCTTGAGCCTTCACAGAATCAGCCTCTCCGACAGATGTCTATCCAGCCTCTGTTTAAAAATCTCCAAAGATGGAGAACCCACCACCTCCCGAGGAAGCCTGTTCCACTGAGAAATCTCTCTGACTGCCAGAAATGTTCTATAAGTGGGATTTAATGCCACCAGAGCTTTAGAGATATGAAGCGCTTAAGTTGTTTCATAGCAAGTGCCCAAACAGTTACAGGAATACAATTTTGTGGCACTCAAGATGACCAAGAGTGACGATGGTGCTAGCCAAAGGCACGGGGAAGTCATAGAAGAGCTGCTCTTACAAGAAAAGACCCTAATGGGGCCCAGACTGTTTCTGCACGTGGAGTCTTCACTCCCTTCTGCCCCTGGAGATTCCTTGGGTGGTATCCAGGCAGCGAGAAGCAGCAAGAGAGATTTTGTCCCAATGTGGTTTTGGAGCAAAGCACCTAAGAACAAATCCCGGTCATTCTCCAATACAGGAAAAAAGAAAGGGGCATACTCAGGACAGGAAGCAGGTACTTCCATGCCCACAACAAAATTCTCACTTATAGCATGCTTAGGGAGGTTATTGAGCTGCTTGGTATATATGGATTCATATTCATGTACATGGAACCTTTGTTTTTTTAAAGTCATATACTAATTCTCCTGTTGCATTGCTTGTAGGGTACCGCCATATCCCGCTTCTTTCCAAACTGGGTGTCAGCTTGAGCCCGGCTTCGCTTTTTGTGCATGTTTGGTACTTTCAGCAATAATGCTTGTTAACAGTGTCCCCTGCCCCCTCCGCACCCCAGCTGCCTATTTCCTCAATAAAACAACCATGACTTAACAGCATGACCTCTTCTTTCAAACTGTTTGACTTGCATAGGACAATGGTAGGCAAGGGACATAAAGGCCAGGGTGGTGGAGGATTCAGAAGTAGGGTTATATCAGCACCTATGCTGGAGGTAATGGATCCCTTGTTTCAAGGCCCTGCCCCTGTTCCCCTCCCCAATCAGCTGGCTGGAGGGAGAAGGGAAGCCCAGGCTATGTAACCAATGACATGGCATTTTCATTCTCAGTATGTCAGAAGTGACATCATCCCATCAATGTCATCTTGGCAACACTCTGATATTTGAGCAAAGGGTCTGGGGTAGAAGCCATTTTTACCATAGAGTTTTTGCCCTGGTGCCAGACTGGCACTGAAATATTGCTGATGTGATGATGTCACTTCTGGTACACCTCGGAAGTGACGCCATGTCATCTGCTCCTGGAAAGTGCCTCCATCCCCCACCGGTTGTCAGCGCGGACCTGGAAATCCTACCCATAGGGTTTTCAAGGCAAAAGACGGCCAGGGAAGGGTTGCCATCGCTTGCCTCTGGATAGCAGCCCTAGTTTTCTTTGATGGTCTTTTATCCAAGTACTAAACAGAGCTGGTTCTACTTGGCTTCAGAGGTCTGATGAGATCGTGCTATCCGTGGCCATCCAAGTTAGAGTGTGTGAAGGCCCATGCAACCCAGCAATCCGTTTCCAACGTGGCCAGCCACATGCCCCTGGGATTATAATTGATCTCCTGGGATTATAACTGATTCCCAGGCATCACAGATTATTTCACCGGTCGCTTTGAAAAGTGGGCTGCATGGTATTACACCCCATTGAAGTCCCTCTCCTCCCCAAACCCCACCCTCCTCCATCCCCATCCCCAAAATCTCCAGGTTGGCAATCCTAGCCATGACCCCGATCCAAAAAGTCTCCCCCCAGAGGTGCTTTCAAAGACTAATCTAAATTGCTTGGTGGTGGGGGAGATAGGGGTTTTTTGGTGTGTGTTCGTTGTTTTGCTTCACTCTTAGATTTCAGCAAAGACAGAAAAAGAAATTTAAAAGCCTTCTAGGCTAGACTAGAGGAAGACATGGAGCTTTCTTCAGATGCAGCAATCCTGGGGAGCAAAATGCCCAAGCCCCACATGACCTGCATGGATTTAGAAAGTAGCAAAAAAGAAGGATTATATGTAAGAGCAAATGGAGAGTAGAGGATGAAAATTGGGATAGCAGAGGTCTTAAAAAGAAGAAGAGTTGGTTCTTATATGCCGCTTTTCTCTACCCAGAAGAGGCTCAAAGCGGCTTCCAATCTCCTTCCCTTTTCTCTCCCTACAACAGACACCCTGTGAGGGAGGTGAGGCTGAGGGAGCCCAGATATCACTGTTTGCTCAGAACAGCCAGTGCCGTGGCAAGCCCAAGGTCACCCAGCTGGTGCATGTGGGGAGTGCAGAATCAAACCCGGCATGCCAGATTAGAAGTCTACACTCCTAACCAGTACACCAAACTGGCTCTTAAACCTTTCCCACACCTCAGGCTCTGAGTCATGAACCTGGTAGACCTGCAGAGGTCCCTTCACAAATGCAGTATTTCCACCGGCACATAATGGGACGGTTACACACCAGGGATGCTTTCCACGATCTGCTCCAGTCACAATATTTGTCCAGTTTCTGGAAAGACAGAACAATCACAGATTCCTCTTTATTTGTATAGTAAAATGTGGAAATAATAGAGTAATAAGTGGCTGGCAACAAAGAGTGATACCTAAGAACGAATAACAGGCAGCTGTTTTGTAGAAAGGTAGTCCATGGTGTTATCTTTTTTGTCAGCTATGTCCATTCAGAAAAAGCATAATTGCTTCATGGCGTGTTATAGAGCTCTAATGACCATTGCACTCTAATGACCTTCTTTGCCATCTCTGCTTACTTTTAATTATAAGCTACAGTTTTACTAGATACCCACGCCTCTGCTTCGTCACAACCAGTCTCCAGAGTTCCCTTTACCTCAATGGTGTAGTCAGAGCAGGGCAGCTCTTATTTTGCTGGATTAAAAGCTGACAACCCCTCCGGGCATGTGAGTTTGCAGCACACCTCGTGCAGACATGAGAATGTGTCTACTCGCAGAACTAATACATTTGATGTGGTAATGATGTGGTTAAATCCATAGGTTCAAAGGAAGCCAGGATGCTGGGACTCCAATCAGCCCTAATAGGACTTTAGCATGGGCAAAACTGAACCAGCCAACTACTCTAAAACCCAACATATATACATAGGACAAATAATGGATCTTCCTGCCAGTGCCTGCTAATGGTCAGTTTCGGGTTCAAATTGATTGGGTCTGGCAGATGGGATCCTAGCCATGCATTGGTCAATTTCATGCCTGTTTGGATCCTGCCGTGGAGCTCATGCTCGGTCCCCAGCAGATCCACAAACGCAACAGGAATATTCCCTGCAGTGTGGTGGATAGAGGTGAGCTCACTTATCAGATGGCTTTTCAGTCCTGCTCAGTAGCCAACACACAAGGGGAGCTAGGTCTGGGCTGGGAAATAACTGGAGATTTTGGGAATGGAGCTGGGAATTGGTGGGATTTGAGATGGGGAAGAACCTCAGTTGGGTACAACACCATAGAGTCCACCCTCCAAAGCAGCCATTTCCTCCAGGGGAACTGATGTCTTTAGTCTGGAGATGAGCTATAATTCCTGGGGATCCCCAGGTAACCACCTGGGGGCTAGCATTCCTGCAGCCCATGGAAGCTTTTGGCCTCTTCAGTCACGGGTCTCTTTAAATGCTTCCAACTGGGAGAGAACACAGATGGAGAAGACCAAGAAGCACACTGAAAGACCACAACCAACACACACACACACAACTCAAGACCTAAGTAAGGTCCCTCCCATGTCAGCCTTGAGAGGGAAAACAAAAATGAGCTCTTCAGCTTTGCTTCAACTTAATAGTTTCTATTTAGCTTTAGTCCATTCTCTCTCTGGTCAGGCCTTCATGCAGCCTCCAGGTGGGACTTGGGGACCCGCCAGAATTACAGCTCATCTCCAGACCAGAGAGATCAGTTCTCCTGGAGAAAAATGGCCACTTAGGTGGACTCTATGGCATTGTCCCTCTCTAAACTCTGCCCCCAAATCGTCAGGAATTTTCCAACCAGGAGCTAGCAGTCCTTTGGGGGGGGGGGAGTTTGGAGTTTTAACAAAAATGCCCCCCCCCATGCCTACGGAAACCTTGGTGGGATCCCTACTAGCGGACTTAAACACTCTTCAGGCCTGAGTTGTGTCCCATTTCTATTCCTTGCTTGAAAAGAACATATAAGGAATTGTTGATTAATAGAGTATTTTAGATCACAGAACGTATTTGATTATTTATGCAAATAAAAAGTGGTGGAGGGGAGAAAAAGGAAAGAACAAAAAATATGCCTCTACAATTTAGTCGGTGCATTAGCCATATTCATTGCTCAGATGTATTTACATAATGAAATCTGCCAGCTTTACAGATGTTAAGATAAAATTAAGAGAAAGGGAGAGTGCTTAGGGCACAGGCAAGAAGAGAGAAAAGCATTAGGCGGCAGCGACATTTTCGGCACGTTTTAAAATAGGATGCTGTGCCTGGTATGATTGATTACCTTTTAGCAATTACTTCTTTTTTTTTCTTTTTTAATCTTTTTTACTTAATACCTTTCTCATGCACAAATTCCTATGCCTGGGTAGTTTGAAATTAGGACTCTCTCGTCACGGGGATAAGGGGGTGAAATGTTCACAAAAACACAGCCCTGCTGAAAGAAATACACAAGATGACAGTACGGGAACAAAGCCCATAAATGGAGAAGAGGCTGAAAATCAATATTTATTGAGCTTTGGGGACAGCAAATTTGATCACAACTGAAAATATGGATGCCAGGGGCATAAATAGTTTATGATAGATTCATTCCTTGATTCTAACCACGATTTCAGAGTACTCTAATCACAGGGCGTTCTTTTTCAAGTCTCCTTGTGGGCAACACCCTGGGAAGAAGAAAAGGGATTACTTTAGTGTGAGGCCTGGATAGATCCAGAGATAATAAAGCCCTCTGTTGTGGCTGCACAGAGACACCACAGGGCCTTGCATATTTTGAGAGACAAAAATAATTTACTTCTCCAACTCTTGACATCCCAGAAGAGGGGTCCCCAGCCTTTGTGAGCCTTCGAGCAACTTCGGAAGTTTGAGATTGCGTGGCAGGTGCAGGCCCCGCCACAAAATGTCTGGCACAAAATGGCTGCCGCGGGAGGCAGAGGCAGCCACAAAATGGTTGCTTCTCCTTCCGTTCACTCACACAGTGAAAATGCTTGTGCTTCTTAACACATTTGAGAATGCGTTTTTGAATAAGAGCTGGGCAACATTGAGAGTGGTGGCCTTTTGAATAATATTTCAGAATGTAGGATCCATTTTACAATAGTTTATATACAACAGAATATGATGGAGATTTTTTATCAATGTTTTTAATTTTTATTATTTGCACCTGACTCTAAAAAAACATTTGTATTTAAACATAAACTTTTCCTGCTGTTCAACCTTTAGGTTCCTAACAAAACGGCTGCCACAGCTTACCTTCAGTGTAGGTTTCTAACAAAATGGCTGCTGCAGGAGGCAGAGACAAACACAAAATGGCTGCCAAAGGCAATCATATCCAAAATGGCCAACCATATGTCTTGCTGAGGAAAAGCTCTACCTCGGCTTACCCACTTTCTAAAAGACTTTCTGGGCACCAGGAAAGGTGTTGGTGTGCCAAGAGCCAGAATGTGGTAGTGGAAAAAGCTGTCAAGTCATGGCTGATTTGTGCTACCTGATAGGACTTTCAACACACAAGATGTTCAAAGGTAGCTTAGGTTTTTTTTGTACCCCGCTTCTTACCACCCCGAGTCTCAAAGCACCTTACTGTTGCCCACTCCTCTCTCCACAATGGATACCCAGGAAGGTAGGTGGGGCTGAGAGAGCTCTGAGAGAACTGTGATTGGCCAAAAGACACCCAACTGGCTGTAAGTGGAGGAGGAATGAGAAATCAAACTTGTTTCTCCAAACTTGAGGTTGCCGCTCTTAACCACTACAGCAAGCTGCCTTACGGAACCATTGCCTGCTTCTTTGTAGTGACCTTAGACTTCCTTGGTGGTCTAACTCAATACTAATTCAGCATTCCCATCTCAGTACTAAGCAGAGCTGACCCTGGCTTCTGAGTCTGACAAGATCAGTCTAGCCTGGGCCATCCAGTTCAGGTCTAATTCTAACTTTGGTTGACAAATAGTTTGTATTTTCTCACAGCCAGTTTTCTTTTTGTAGAGTAAATAGTCTTCGCCTTTTCCAGCCCTGCAGAGGCATATTAAATGTTTGTGCTCAAGTAGCTTTGTTCCCCCCTTCCCCTCTCTTCATCAGGGAGAGTTTAATTTCCCCAGGCAATATGGTGGCTCAATTCCAAGACTGGACCAGAATGGCAATAAAAGCCAGGCATTTTTTTTTGGCACCAAGAAGCTTTCTACTTCATCTGAATGGCTTTTTCCTCCTACATTTCAATTATCCTTCAGCTTCAACAACTTTCTGAGCTGTAAGCTCCTTAAAGCTTGATCTCTGTGTGCTTTCAAACTATTGTTTTTTGGCTGGCAAGAACAATGCTATTCTCAACACCGTGTTCTAGAATCAACCACGGCTTTCTCCCTGCAAAACAGGGTATTATCTAGTACCTCATGTTCAGCCTTCTAATATTACCTTGTGCGCCGTCTGACTCCTCCTGAGCAACCAAAGGGACTTGGGACTTGTTTTTTTTTATTTTCAAACAACAGCATCTCCACATCACATAGGTAAATGATTATGATTATGATTATTATATTTATGGATTGCCCTTCTCTGCAAGTGCAGAACATTCACAGTCAAAATTCAAAGCATCCTAAAATTAAAACTCTCCCAACCCAAACTCCCTCCCAAACCTAACATACCCGAAATGGCTTTTGAAACCAGGCGACAGTGCAACATAACGGATGAGTGAGTCCAATGTGTAGAAACTGTCCAGGGCTTATTCTGCACTTAAGTTGTTTTTCTGTTGTGGATCCTGCTGAATTCAGATCAATTTGAACTCGGGTCTTCCTCTATCCCCCCCCCAATTGAAACAGAAAGTGTTCTGTACTTGATTGGGGAAGCTCAGAGCAGGGAGGGGAGCCAAGCACAGCAGGAGTCTCTTTCTTTTCTTGAACAAGGGGAGGGGGAGGATTGGAGACAGCAGAGGATGGGAAAATAAATCCAAGAGGCAAATCTCTGCTGGGAGAAGTTAGGGCTTTTGGAGCTCGGTCACTTTAAGACAAGCCTTGCAACCGGGAACCAGGAAGTCTTTGAACTGACGCCCTGGCCAATCAAGGAAGACTGCTTTGCTGCATAGCACAGAGAAGCAAATTAATTCGCAAAAAGCAGAAATCTGCATACTTACTGATGGTGATTTTTCAAATATTGAGGTTTACATCCACTTCTGGATATCGCGGAGGAAAGGTAGGGTCACTCCGGATTAATCATGCATGTTGCAGAGGGAAAATTTAAAGCACCCAAAACCAAAATGGAAATCGAATCCAGTATAGGCAGGAGAGATTTATTCGGAATGGGAGTGGTTAAAAAGTCCCATGCAGACTACACCCAGGAGAGGTTGGCAGTTCTATCAAAGATGGCTAAATAGAACCAGTTTCTGGGGAAGGGCACAGAAGAGGGGAGGGTTATTACCTTTGAGCCCTGCCTTCCTGAAAACAGCTGGATGGCCACTGTCTTGTTTAGGGTATTGGGCTAGACATACCTTTGAATACATCCTTCAGGGATTTTCATATGTTTTTATAATCATTTTTATAATCCAAGGTAACCTGATGAACGTCAAGTGCCTTGAACTGGACTTTCACTCTAGACTGCATAACTGGCTTGCTACAGATCTAGAAATGCTGCCTATTGCATGAGGGATGTTGCCCCCTTTGAAAATTACACGCTGCAAAATATATACACATGTCTTTGAAACGCTCCTGTTAATGGGAACATTTTGCAAATAGAGGGTAGCAATTCTGTGAAGATAACGAAACGACAATGGACCATGAAAAACGCATTACAATATCCTTGTGATTAGTGGCCGGGTCCACACACTTACTGACTTCCCTTATGCATGTATTCTCTAAGGCAAACGCTTTGGCAAATGAAGGAGAAGTGCTGGTGGGGAAAGGAATCTTAATGAATAAATAATTCAATTGTCTAAGCTAATCTTCATATTTCACAGTTCCCTTATGGGTATCACTTTTCTTCATCTAACTGGACATTGTTCTGCGGAATACTGCTAGCTCATGCTTCTGTGCAGTTCACAGTAAGGTGTAAAACCATATCTTGCATGGCTTAGTTCTCATTGAGATGGGCTAACAATATTTATAGGTTAGGGTTTTCAAAGCAAGAGGTAAACAACACGGGACTTCCCTCGTAGTCTCCCATCCAAGAACTGATCACCATGACCCTACTTAACTTCTGAGATCCTTCGAGATCAAAGTAGACTGAGCCATTAAGGTCAGGGCTGGGTGTTCCTAACAGCTCCCCAAAACTCCCATGGGGGTGTGGAACATGCTGTCAAGTTGTAGCTGACTTATGATGACCCTGTAAGGTTTAATTTATTTTTATTGATTTATTTTCAAATTTATAGCCCCCCATTCCCAGATGGGCTGGCTTGTGGAAGGTAACATGGCGTGTAACTCAAGGCAAGAGTCATTAGATGACTTACTTGACTCTGTGTCAGAATCCTGGACTTCCTTGGTGGGCTCGCATCTACGTATGGGCCAGGGTTGACACATTGGGGTGCCAGCCTCCGGGTAGAACCTGGGGATACAGCTCAGCTCCAGGCTACAGAGATCTGAACCTTGGGGGAAAATTGATACTTTGGCGGGTAGACTCTATGGTCTTGTACCCAGGGCTGACTTATCCATTAGGTGCTGTAGGTACAGTGCCCAGAGCACATGATACCCATGAAAATGCATTAATTTAGTTTAAAATCAGAAGGGGAAAAAATGAAACTGCAACTGTCAAAGAAAACACGTTTACAGTTTTATCTAAGTACTAGAATTTAAGCCCGCTGTATCTGAAATACAGCTGGCACTAGCAGGCCTCGTGGCAGGCCGCCCCTCCCCCCCGGCCCCCTCCCCCCCGAGACCACTCCCGCCCAAGGCAGGGCCCCCCTTCCGGCCAACGCCCCGGCTTTGGTGCAGGGAATGGAGCTGGGCTGCCACGTCGGAGATGCGGTAACCCAGCTCCTTTCCCTGCAGCGAAATCCTGTTCCCCGCACCCCCTGCCGAAGCCTCCCAAAGCCGCCTGCCAGCCCCACGACTCCATGGCTCCGGTGCGGCCCTTGGAGCAGGGCCGCCGTGGTGGGCCTGCTCTGAAGGCCACGCCGAAGCCTCCCCCACCTGCCTCTCCTGTGACTCCACGGCTTCGGGGAGGCCCTCGGAGCAGGGCCGCCGCGGCAGGCTCGCTCCAATGTCCGTGCTGAAGCCTCCCCCAGACGCCCCCCGCTCCCACGATTGGCCAGCTTCTGGGAGGCCCTCGGAGCAGGGCTGCCATGGCGGATCCGCTCCGAGGGCCACGTCGAAGCCTCCCCCGCCCCACATCTTAATGGTACCTATAAACATCTTTGGGGTTTTATCTTTTGTTGTGGCCTAAAATGTGCAGCCCCAATTTGTTCTGACATGATAGGAAGAAGTTCTTTCCCTTTGCATGGTGAAAGCATAAAATGAAACAAAAACATACTCCAGCCTAGATGCTTCTGGCCTGGAGACTATTCATCCTTCTGAAAGACTGCGCATGACCCATCAGGCAATAAATCAAGTAAATCAACATGAAAGCACGCAGTGATAGTTGTTATATCTGGCCTATATTTCATTCACGCAGAGTCCTTCAGCCTGCTTAGCGATATAGTGCTTTCAAATCCCTTCACCTTGGCCTTCTCTTTATTCAGTAATTCATCCCAATCAATGAATGTACGAGTGATGGGAATCCTTCTCCGTAGCGTTTTCCAAAGTTCGACTGACAATTCCTCGAGGGTTTTCTCCAGAGCCATCTGAAATTCATTGTCTTCATCCTCCATTAATTGTGCAAAATTAATGGCGAACTGGACACGGTTAAGTAAGGACACGGACCTCTGCACTTCTTTGTTTACTGTCAAATGCCAGTTCGCTTTTTTGAAATAGTGTATTTGCAGCTGATAGTTCCCTGTGACCTCTGTTGAAGGTGGAGTGAAGGCAAATGTCCACTCCGATGTCCAGAGGGCATTAAAGA
This sequence comes from Paroedura picta, assembly GCF_049243985.1. Taxonomy (NCBI): domain Eukaryota; kingdom Metazoa; phylum Chordata; class Lepidosauria; order Squamata; family Gekkonidae; genus Paroedura; species Paroedura picta. Next base: position 117,655,198 of record NC_135373.1, on the reverse strand, counting down.
ATTCTGGAGGATGAAACCGATGAGCTTCCATGCAGACCATAAAGAAAGAGTTGTTCTTGATGTTTTTCCGGAAAACACAGCAAGTTCCCGAAGGGAAGTGATTCTTCATGTACATCTTTAAAGCAATGTTAAGAGTTGATCTCCACAGCTCTGCATCATCTCCTATGGTGTCTTGAACCAAACATTTATCCACTCTTCCGCTCAGGTGATCGTATCGGAATGAAAATGAGCTCTGTGGATCAAAGAAGCGATTCCCTTTGAGATCACTGTAGTGAGTCAGTAGGGTATTTCCACCTTGTAATTTCACCGCTTTGAAGTTCTTCTTGTTGTGATGGGCACACTCATGAGCAGCTTCAGTCCTCATCAACTGATCATCCATAACCAGAATGCGAAGATCTTCAAAGACATCGTTGAATTCATTTGGAGGGGCCTGGCGTAGCAATCCACAGATTATTTTTATTTTTTCTTTATCAGATGGTGAATATTCCTCAGACATTATGACTCGTGTTTGAAGAGATGAAACTGAAGATGGGAACAAAATTTTAAACAACATACTAAACACCAGCTTTTGGACAATATTCAAGCCAATGAAATTGTTTTCCAGAGTATGTTCAATGGGGCTTTACTCTAGTTTACTCTTGTGCCTAGGAATGCAGTCTTGGTGGTTTAAAAAAAATCAAACCACTTGAAAGATAGCAGATATCACTTCCAAAACGGCATCTATTAGGTCAGCAAACCCAGGAGAGGGCTTTTCTTGTTGTGGCACCCAAACACTGGAACTGTCTCTCCAGGGAAATGTGTCTATTCCATTTGGTTGCCATTTTTGGCCGGCAGATAAAGACTGACTTGACATAATACATTCACGATTTCTCATGGCAAGGGAAATATATATCTTGCCATGAGATATATCTTGCCATGAGACTGACTTGTTTTATTTGGCTTTCCCACAACGACCCCCCCCTTTCTCATCAAATGTTTTCATCCTGATTTTAATTGTTTTAATGACGTTTTATGGTTTAAATTTGTGAGCTGCCTTGTTGGTCCTTGCAAGGGCGGAATGCCAGATGTATTTTGTAAATAAATAAAAATAAACGATTTTTGTAGAAAGCCATTGGGGCAGGCCCTTTTCTTCCCTTGGTCACACTGAAGAATATTTATCTAAGGCTGCAAAAAATAAAAGCTGTCGCCCTGTTCCCAAAGATATATGTTGCAACTGCAAAATATATAAAGCAGTACTTGCTGATGTGAACTGCAGCCTCTTTTTAATGCAAGGAAAGCAGGCCAACACTTCCCTGCCATGCTGTTTGTCAACTGCAATCCCATTTTAGTAGCTCAGCTGTTTAGGGGCATATGTTGCTTCAATGTAGCTGTCTCTTTGGTCGCATCAGCGCCTCTAACATGCGGCATAAATAGGCCATTTCCAGTTTTACCCTCAGCTCACCTTTGGCCAGTTATGTCTATTTCAGCAGCGGCACCATAGATCTGCTTGGTTATGTTAGAGCTCAGGAAACAGCTGCATGTAGCTATGCCGCTGAGTCAGCATGCTGGCCCCCACTTTGTTGCAAGGGTGAGAGATCCTTTGTTGGCTCATTGCTGACTTTAAGGGTGAGCTGGTATGGTGGCGATGGGTTACCATCATTTATACATTTACTGGCACACTAAGTGGCTGCCTAGTAACATTTTGTTAAGGGATTAAATCTCTACCACGATGGAATGCTGTGCCACATACATCATAGGACCAAGTTAATTGAGGACAGTATCCCTCCATTGTCTGGATCCCCTGATTACTTGTGCTGAAGATGGGTCCCTTAGCGTCAATGTTCGTCATAGAATCACAGAATCACAGAATCCTAGAGTTGGAAGGGGCCATACAGGCCATCTAGTCCAACCCCCTGCTCAACGCAGGATCAGCCCTAAGCATCCTAAAGCATCCAGGAAAAGTGTGTATCCAACCTTTGCTTGAAGACTGCCAGTGAGGGGGAGCTCACCACCTCCTTAGGCAGCCTATTCCACTGCTGAACTACTCTGACTGTGAATTTTCCCCCCTGATATCTAGCCTATCTCGTTGTACTTGTAGTTTAAACCCATTACTGCGTGTCCTCTCCTCTGCAGCCAACGGAAACAGCATCCTGCCCTCCTCCAAGTGACAACCTTTCAAATACTTAAAGAGGGCTATCATCTTCTTTAAGAACACTCTCACTTATCTTCTGATTAGCTTCTAATTAACCAATCTCTCAGACTTCCCATCCAAGACTTTTGGATAACGATGTGTTCCAAAGCTGGTGGCTGAAGACCACCTACTAGATTTGCCGGTTTTAGATCCTGACACAAAATTATACAAGATATTCACTGCAGCCCTGTTCTCGCCAACACTAAAAAATCTCTACACAGTTGGGAATGATGGATCCAGAACAAAATGCTTTAGAAATCAAAATTAAAATGCTGGGGGTATCATGAGAGCTGTGGCGAACTGAGGGTTGCAATCAACTTCCTTGACCCTTAAAAAAAGAGACTAGTCTGAGGAAAAGTGCTTTGCACTCGAAAGCTCACGCCTTGAATAAATCTTTGTTGGTCTTAAAGGTGCTACTGGACTCTGATTTTATTGTGCTTCTTCAGGCCAACACGGCTACCCATTTGAATCTTTCCTTGACCCTGGAATTTCTGATTTACCCAAGAGGACATACTCATGATCAGCTAACACGGATTAATTATGCCTTAGTTGTTAAGAGGTCCTGAAAACCTCTTGTCTACATAAAAAGGGGTGCCCCCCCCGCCCTCCGGTCACCCAGCCAAATGGTGAAGCAGGAGGAGATACCACCTGAGTAGCAAAAGGAAGAAAAAATCCCTATAACAGTGAGACACAAAACAAATTGCGTTGACACTGTGACCATAACTACTTTCTTTTATACATTCTGTTCCATTCCTTTCCTTGGACTGGTTACAAAGTTATGGCATAACCCAAAGTGTAACCAAAATTAACTATGCATTCATGTTTTTTTGACATTATACCAGCTCATTTCTGATTGGTCGCATGTTCCCTCTCTGTGTGCTATCGTGCTGGGAAGATAGCCAAATCTGGGTTCATCCCCCCCCCCCCCCTGCGCTGGGAAGTGAAGTCTTTACCATGATGGGAGGAATTCTGTACATGTTATTATATCTTACATCCTATTCTATTATGCCTCACATATCACACCAAATTGAATCAAAGATCCACCCAATTCAGCAACCAACTGGTGTGCGCTGGTTCATCAACAACTGACTAGCCTATAGCCCTATATAGAGGTGACCAGATCTTGTGCTTGACTAGAGGTTAGTAAACCTTTTATGGTTTATTAGAAGATGGGAAAAAACATTTCCTGGAACTGAATTCAAATCCCCATCAGCCATGGGCATCGTGTTGCCTTGTGAGACATGTGATAAAGGTAATAAAACAAATTGCCTAATCAAGTAATTATTGTTATTGTTAGGAACTTCAGAATCCTGCTTAAAAAACATTCTTGGGCCTGGATGGATGTCATGTTCTTTCAGTTGTACAGGCAAGATTAGAAACGCTTGTTACTGTATTGATGTAATTAAAATCCTCATGTTGCAAAACACATGAAAGGGACAATTACGATTGTAAAGGGATTAGAGAAGAAAAACATGTCCATGGCTTTTTGGGAAAAGTAATGTAAAGAGGGGACAAAATGGTTCTGCATGGTTTAAAAAAATAGATACTGGCCTCCATCTGCAATAATTAGGGTTGCCAACCTCCAGGTGGGGCCTGGAGTTCTCCCAGAATTACAAATGCTCTCCAAAGGCCTCCAAAGCTGGCCTTTTCTCCATAAGTGATCTCTGTATTTTGGTAATTTGTTGTAATTCCAGAAGATCTCCAGGCCTCAGCTGGAGTTTGGCAGTTTCTAATCTTCAGGGCTCCCCTCCCACCCTGTAAACATCGGACTCCTTGATGAGGCCAGATTATGTCATGAAGCATCGACTAGGGTTGCCACCTCTGGGTTGGAAATACCTGGAGATTTTGGGACCGAAGCTCAGACAGGATGGGGTTTGGGGTGGGGAGGGACCTCAACACAGTCTAACACCATCCTCCTGGGCAGTCATTTTCTCCAGGAGAACTGATCTTGGTCACCTGGAGATCAATTGTCATACTGGGAGATCCTAACACCAACTTATGTAACTAGTTCAGGTGTAGTCAAACTGCGGCCCTCCAGATGTCTACGGACTACAATTCCCATGAGCCCCTGCCAGCAACCGCTGGCAGGGGCTCATGGGAATTGCAGTCCGTGGACATCTGGAGGGCCGCAGTTTGACTACCCCTGAACTAGTTTGTTGGAGGAGAGGGCATTGGCATTTACTTTGCTATTTTTCGGGTGCTGTAAATCAATTTGGATTGTCACTGCTGTCTGTTCGAGCCCAGTTCGAACACCATAATTTGTTTTTGCAGAAGCATCCAATTGAAAATGCAGCAAACAGCACTTGATCAGAAAGCCCACTGCTTAGAAAGCCCACAGGTTTGGCATCATGTTGTTTTTGTGGCTGCAAGAATGCATGAGGTTGCCTTCTTAGGAATCAGACCAATGGTCCACTGGTCTTCAGACTGGTCTTTTGCTTCCCTACTTGATCCTAATTAATTTGCTACATTGCTATATATGCCAGGCAGGCGTGGCCAGGCTGCGACTCTCCAGAGGACTATGGACTACAATTCCCATCAGCCCCTGCCATGACATTTAGAGAGCTAGTTTGGCCACCCTTGATCTATGTATTGCCTTTGTATTGCTTTTATCTGACTTTACCCTCCCTGAGTCAACTGGGGAGGGCAGGATATAGAAATAAACACACTATTATTAAATATGTATTATTATGTCTTAAAGCCGGGGATTAAACCTAGGATCTTTTGTATGCAAAGGAGACACTTTCCCATTGAGCCACGGGAGAATTCAGAGGCTCTGTCCCCTGATGTATATTTATTTTGGAAGGTTGCCTCAGGCAACTTCCCAAAGCAGGATACACTTATTTTAAATTACTGACATAAATAAATACATGCCCATTCCAGTGTGATTTTAAGATTTTTAATTTTTTTTAAAGAAAAAAACAGTTTGTGTGAAGAAAAAAAAAATGACTGCGTGAACGAAGGGCTTTCAAATTAGAACACAGGAGAATTTTGACTTGGCGCCATCCCACCCCCCTCAAGAAAAGCAGCTGCAGCGCTTTCGCCTCAAGCCCGGCGCTGGAGGAGGTCCCGCGAGTTGCCTTGGAGACCAGAGCGGCGGGGGGGGTTGGAAAAAGAGCGGGAACGATTAGGATTGGGTGAGAAACATGTTCGTCTTTGTGTGTGTGTGTGTGTGTGGGGGGGGAGTGTTGGCGATGCCGAGGCAAAGAGGCAGCGAGCCTCCCCCCCTCCCGCGCTCCCGCCTCGAGGCCTTTGTGACGTCACGGAGTCCCTCCGCGTGCCGGCCCCGCGCGAGGCGCGGCGCCTTTTGCCGTTGCCCGCGCGGGCGGCTGGCTGCGCGAGAGGGACGCGGTGGGGCGGGCGGGCGGCCGAGGAGGGCATGCCGCGCTGGGAGCTGCTGAGATCACCGCAGTGAGGAGCAGACGCGAAAGGCCATGCTGAGGAGGAGGCGACGACCACGGCGGCGCCATGGAGAACAAATATCCTTGTCCCCGCAGCTCCCCGCCCCGCCTTCAGGGGCTGCCCCTGGCCGCCTTGGCTGCGGGGCGGAGGGCGCAGGGAGGCATTTGGGGACTCGGAGGGTGCCAGGGGCCAGCCCCCTTCAGGCACGAGGCGCCCTCCTTCCCTGCTCTTTGTGCGCCTGGTCGACCTTGTCTGGGGGTTGTGAGGCTGGAAAGATTCTAGGAGAGGAAGAACCAGTTACCTACCTACCTATCTCCATCCACCCATCCATCATTCTCTACCCACCCTACCTGTCTGTCCATCTCTATCCACCCATCATTCTCTCCATACCTGTCTGTCCATCTCTATTCACCCATCATTCTCTCCATACCTGTCTGTCCATCTCTATCCACCCACCATTCTCTCCATACCTGTCTGTCCATCTCACCCATCATTCTCGCCATACCTGTCTGTCCATCTCTATCCACCCACCATTCTCTACCCACCGTACCTGTCCATCCATCTTTCTCTGTCCCACCATTCTCTCCATACCAGTCTGCCCATCTCTGTCTAGCCACCCACCATTACCTACCTACCTGTCCATCCATATCTCACCCACCCATCATTCTCTGTCTACCAACCTACCTGTAATCCATGTATCTCTCTGTATATCTATCTATCTTGTAATATATGAGACTGTATATATGAGACAGTCAGCTTGGTGTAGTGGGGAAGAGCGGTGGCCTCTAACATGGAGAACCAGGTTTGATTCCCCACTCTTCCTCCACAGGCAGCCAGCTGGGTGACCTTGGGCTAGTCACAGTTCTCTAAGAGAGAACTGTTCTCAGAACAGTTCTCTCAGAACTAGCAGAGAACTCCCAGTCCCACCTACCTCACAGGGTGTATGTTGTGGCGAGAGAAAAGGAAGGCAATTATGAACTGCTTTGAGACCCCTTTGGAAGAAGAACAGTTGGTTCTTATATGCCACTTTCCTCTACCTGAAGGAGTGTCAAAGCGGCTTACATTCACCTTTCCTCTCCCCAGAACAGACACCCTGTGAGGTGGGTGAGGCCGAGAGAGCCCGGTCAGAACAGCTTTCTCTGTGCTGTGGTGAGCTCAGGGTCACCCAGCTGGTTGCATGTGGGGGAGCAGGGAATCAAACCCAGCTTGCCGGATTAGAAGTCCACACTCCTAACCACTATACCAAGCTGTGGATAGTGCCCAAAAAGTAGAAAGTGGGATATAAAAATCAACTTCTATAGATACACATACCCACAGCATGTTTTTTGAAATCTTGTCCTTTTATTGGGAGAAAGAATTGTGTCATAGAATTTGCATCCTGCTTCCCAGTCAGCAATTTTTGGAGTTGCTTAGAAAGATAGAAATCCTCCAAAAATAAACTTGCATAAAAATGCAGTTTATAAATTATGCTATGGAAAGCAGCAGCCCTCACTTGCATAAAACTGAAAACGTTAGGGGTTGTCATTTCTTTCCCCCAATAAACTGATCCTTTGCACAGAAGAGTGGTCATTATTATGATGAATAAAATACCTCCTGTCACCTTTGATTTATGGAGGAATATATAAGATGCCCAGTGGTCATCCAGAGGTCATGTATAAGAAAGCAAATACATGTGTAGCTTTAACAGTCTTCTAACAGAACAGTCAATCAACTAGCATTGGCTAGTATTAGCTTCATTCATGTACTGTTTTCAGTTTGTTGAGCTCTTTACGAACTATTGATTGACTCAACTTGGTAGAATGATTCACTGTTATGTTGTGTTAAGAAGGAAGAATGAAGTTTGAAAGATTGTGCACAACTGACATCTCAATCTTGTACACTGGAACTCTTATCAAGCTGTCTTGGATGCTGAGGAGAATGGTAAGGTGCACTACATGAGTAATTACATTAACACTGCTGTGTGTGTGTGTGTATATGAAGAATTGGTTCTTATATGCCGCTTTTCTCTACCAGAAGGATTCTCAAAGCGGCTTACAATGCCCTTCCCTGAGAGCCCTGATATCACTGCTCAATCAGAATGGTTTTTTCAGTGCCGTGGCGAGCCCAAGGTCACCCAGCTGGCTGCATGTTGGGGAGCACAGAATCAAACCTGGCTCGCTGGATTGGAAGTCTGCACTCCTAACCACTGCACCAAGCTATTTCTTGTTTTTTTGAAACAAAATATTCATTTATGTAAGTGCATGTAGTTATTAAGCAGAGACCCAACTCTAGGAGTTAACAGTAGAAGAAGAAGAAGAAGAGTTGGTTCTTATATGCCGCTTTTCCCTACCCGAAGGAGGCTCAAAGCGGCTTACAGTCGCCTTCCCATTCCTCTCCCCACAACAGACACCCTGTGGGGTGGGTGAGGCTGAGAGAGCCCTGATATCACTGCCCGGTCAGAACAGTTTTATCAGTGCCATGGCGAGCCCAAGGTCACCCATCTGGTTGCATGTGGGGGAGCGCAGAATCGAACCTGACATGCCAGATTAGAAGTCGGCACTCCTAACCACTACACCAAACTGGGAAAATATAGGAAAATCTGCACACATTTTTGCAACAAAAGGCTAATCCAGAAATGTATCTTTTAATATTATAAAAAGTTTCCATTTCAAGAAATGTGCTGAAATATCACTGCTGTTTTTGTAAACATCTATATAACAAAAGACAAATGACCTGCATACTTCAGGTATTGCTTGTAGCTCTTCTGTATCTTTGAAACTGTATAGTTAGAGTATCATACCTAGTATAGTGCTGTATAGTAATTAGGATGGTGTTATACCCTGCCGATGTCCTTCCCCTAACCAAACCCCACCCTGATGGGCTCCAGTCCCAAAATCTTCAAGTATTTCTCAACCCAGAGACGACGGTCCTAGTCGATGAGTCATGACAGAAATTGGGCACCAAAATACAGAGCCCTTGGAAAAATGGCTAGTTAAAGGTAAAGGTAAAGGTATCCCCTGTGCAAGCACCGAGTCATGTCTGACCCTTGGGGTGACGCCTTCTAGCGTTTTCTTGGCAGACTCAATACAGGGTGGTTTGCCAGTGCCTTCCCCAGTCATTACCGTTTACCCCCCAGCAGCAAGCTGGGTACTCATTTTACCGACCTCGGAAGGATGGAAGGCTGAGTCAACCTTGAGCCGGCTGCTGGGATCGAACTCCCAGCCTCATGGGCAAAGCTGTCAGACGGCTGCCTTACCACTCTGCGCCACAAGAGGCTAGTTAAAATCCCTCCCTAAATCCCCCATTCTCAAATACTGCCTCCAAGTCACCTGGAATTTCCCAGGTTGGAGTTGGCAACCTATATTTGACCAGGAGTGGCAAATGTTGGACTCATGAGGATGCTGCAGCTACGCCAGTCACTTGACAGCCAGTTTGGTGTGGTTAGAGAGTATCAGACCTGGGAGAGTTGCATTGCTAGTGTATTAGAAATGCTATCCCCTGGGTGGGACCTGAGAATCCCCTGGAATTAGAGCCCACCTCCAGATTACCGAGATCCGTTCCCCTGGAGAAAATGGCTGTTGTTGTAAGGTAGAGTCTATGGCATTGTATCCCACTGAGGTCCCTGTTCTCCCCAGGATCTACCCCCAAATATCCAGGAGTTTCCCAACCTGGGTCTGGCAACCTCCCCCCCTGGGTCTGGCAACCTTATATTATTATTTTGATTTATTTCCCGCAACTCCCAATTGGCTCGTGATGGGTTACAATGTCTTAAAACCCCCTTAAAACTCCCATTAAAAGACTTAAAACCATCACAACATGGCGGAGCAAAAATCCCCTTCCTAACCCCATTACTAAAGGGGGGGTGGAGAAGGGGGTCAGCGATGTTCGGAAAGAAGCCCGGGAAGACGCCTGCAGGGGGGAGGCAGTCGATGTACCACGCTGACCCCAGCCTCAACCGTGGACCTGGCGGAAGAGCTCCGTTTTACAGGCTCTGTGGAACGCTGAAAGATCCCGCAGGGCCCGCAGCTCACCCGGGAGCTTGTTCCACCAAATGGGGGCCTCTTATTGTTCCTTGTAACTCTTATAGAAGAGTTACAAGGAACCGCTGAAGTATGAATCTTCCTGACTGAGGTTCAGTGAGTTACTTATTTTATTTCTCTACTGCCCTCCCTTGTGGCTCAGGGCGGTTTACTTACTTACTTACTTACTTAATTACTTACTTACTTACTTACTTACGTATTTATTTATTTATTTATTTATTTGATTTCTATATCACCCTTCCGTATGGCTCAGGGCGGTTTACATACAACATGGGGGATACATGGAAAGGATTAATATATAATATAACATAAACGTTGACTTGCATGTGTGGATAAACAGAGAACAAGGCAGATATAGGTCATACAGGCGATGAAAAGATTTGTATTTCACCTCTCTTGTTGAAACCTGACATAGAATATAGATATAGTATAGCATAATTCATAAACAGTAACTGGTTTCCATAATTGCTAACAATTTCTATAACCTTTCCTGTAACTTTTCCATAATGATTAACTTGCTAACTACGGTTCCATAGGTAGATTGGTTCGGGATTCAGTACATGGGTAGGGGGTTTTCTGGGGTGGGCCCAGTAGACACTTTGGTTCAGTCAGTCTCAACCAAATGCCTGGCGGAAGAACCAGGGGATTGATGTCAGTTTTGGTGTACTTACAGCGTGGGTTGCGCCATACTTCCTCTTATTCAGTATGGGCAGGCTGGTCAGTACTGGTTGTAGTATGACGTGAAACAATTATCTTGCTCATGTGATTGTCCCATACTTGAACCAGTTCCCTGTTAGAAAGACCTCTGCTTGTTGAAAAATTCCTTAACTTCCTATTCTTTACATGGTTCTTAGACATAATCACCCCTGATTTTTTGAGTGGCAAGATCAATATAGACCAGACTTTGCAACTGCTCAACAGGTTTAATGTCTCCTACGACTATGTTCATGTGAAAAAATTGTTTAAGGTGAGAAATGCTATTTTTTTTAGAATGAAATATTTGCAATTAGTGCTTCATGGCTTTTAAAGTTAATATATCACATTCCAAATTTTAAATTTTCAGTTGTTCCTAAATAGAAATTTATTTTGCAAAGGCAAATTTCCCCATTGCTGCTCAATTATAGGTACTTAGTCTGCCACAAGACACGTCCTTGGTTTATTTTTTTCCCTTTGATAGCATTTCCTCTAAACGAAACAATTTGCGATAGCTAGATTCTAGTCTGGAAGTGCCTGAGAGACCAGCAAGATTTTGGAGGTGTAAAATTTTGAGCTTCAGAACTCCCTTTGTCAGACAACTTGGACTCTCAAAGGCCCTTTATGCACGGCGCCAGATTCTGCACGCTGGCGCCGTGCCGTTGTGTGCCCCGCCGTTTCCCGTGAGCGCACGGGAGCGGGGCATACTGGGTTGCCCCGACGTAGTGTGCGTGCGCTTTACACTGGGGCTAGGAGGCCCGGCCGAGGTAAGTGCAGCTGCACAGGCAGGGGAGGTGGGGAGGGGCTGGGGGATTGGGGGGTGGCAGGGGATTGCCCCTGCCAGCTCCGTGCCACTACGGAGCCCGCAGGGGCAAGCGGTGTCCCTTAAGGGACACCACAGGTTGAGGCTGGGCAGCCCGACAAGCCCGGCACTGCCGATTATGCATAGCGCTGGGCCGCCGCAGCCCTGGCTTACCCGGGAAGCTCCGGAAGATCCCGCATTCGCTTAACGCGGGTCTTACGGAAGCCCGGGGCCAGGAGGTGCCTGCACTTGCGGCGGCAGCATGAGTTCTCGGTGATTTTAACCGAAGCGCTGCTACCGCGAATACGGGCTGTGCATAATGGGCCAGAAGCTTATACACAAAAAATACTTGTTCTCTAAGGGGCTACTGGAGTTGAACTTAGCTGTTCTACTGCAGACCAGCATGGCTGCCCTATGAAACAATTTTTGATAGTTTGAGATGGTTAATAACTTAAAAGATGAAGCCCTTGACGCACGTACACATGACATGAGGAAAGAAACCTGAGAGTATCATCATTTGGCACCTGTCGCTATTTATTTTATTTATTATTTTATTATATTTTTATACTGCCTTCCTTTGCACCTCAGGAAGGTTTACAGCGAATTCGTAGAAGACTACAGTTAATGCATTATAAATATGAATGTAACATTTCTATAATTTCAACCTTATAACTTTAACTGTACAACCATTAACTGCATAACTTGGCATTATTTTTCTGAGAGTGTGCTGCCGGGTCAGGAGCTGCCCTGTGCTGTTGTCTGATTGGGTGCAGTTTGGTGGTGGTAGAAGGGGCTTCTGGAGGCTCTAATTGGTGTTGTTGTTTTTCTTTAGCCTCAACCAAAAGCCTGGTGGAAGAACGCCATTTTACAACCCCTGCAGAACTGTGCTAGCTCTGGCACGGCCCTGATCTCCTCTGGGAGTTCATTCCACAAAGTGGGGGCCAGGATGGAGAAAGCTCTAGCTCTGGTTGAGGGCAGGCAAGCCTCCCTTGTTGGTGTTTGCAGAGTGTAGTGCTCTTCGGGGGGCATAGGCAGCAAGGCAGTCCCTCAGATACTCAGGGCCCAGGCAGCATATGGCCTTAACGGTAATTACCAGAACCTTAAGTCTGATCCAGAATTCAACCAGTAAGCAGTGCAATTATTGGAGTGCTGGCTAAATGTGTGCCCTCCAGGGTGCTCCTGTGAGACCCCTGGCTGGACTAGTAGTTTCCAGATCAGGGAGAAGAGCAGGCCCACATAGACCAAGTTGCAGAAATCCAGTCTAGAGGAGACTGTCGCATGGGTCACTGTGGCTAAGTGTTCTGGGGCCAGGTAGGGCACTTATAGCTTGGCTTGGTGCAAGTGGAAGGATGCCAGTCGTGCTACTCTTGTGACCTATTCCTTCATGGAGAAAGAGGTGTCAAAATTGCACTCCATTCAGGCAGGACAATCTTGCAGACAGACGGGGCATGGAATGCCTCTTTCCCATCGATAGCATCAATAAGCCACAGTATCCTTATGAAGGAAGGAAGGAACTCCCCCTGGAAGGACCTTTGCTCCCTGGTGTGATTCCAGTTACAGAAACAAGATGGAGCTGCATTCCAAGCTGCAGGTTTGACCTCCCAGCTGGCTTTTCTTCTCCCTTCCTAGCATGATTCTGCTGTGTAGGTTTCTCTTCACAGTCATGAGGGCTTGCAGTGGAAGGGGCACAGCTCAGTGGCGGTAATGTGAAAGACCTCCATGAGCAGACTATACTGTCCTTAACAGACTGATGCTCTGATTGCATTGTTGAAGGCTTTCGTGGCTGGAGTCTACTGGCTGTGGGTTTTTCAGGCTGTGTTCCGGTAGTTTTATTTCCTAACGTTTCACCAGTAACGGGGGCTGGCATCTTCAGAGGTAGGACTCAGCAAGATGGGAATCCCTAAAGTGGCACAGAGAGATTCCCATCTTGCCGTGTCCTGCCTCTGAAGATACCAGCCATGGTTACTGTTGAAACATCAGAAACGAAAAACCAGACCATGGCCATGTAGCCTGGAAAACTCATAATAATCCAATACTCTGATTCATTGTAAGGCAGCTTCATGTGTTTGTGTGAAAAAAAAGTTATTTTCAAATGAAACCTTAATTTCTTGGAAAAGCTCAGGGATCCTGCTGCTCACCGCTCTTCTATACATACTTTTTTGGAAGAAGAAGAAGAGTTGGTTCTTATATGCCGCTTTTCCCTACCCGAAGGAGGCTCAAAGCGGCTTACAGTTGCCTTTCCTTTCCTCTCCCCACAACAGACACCCTATGAGGTAGGTGAAGCTGAGAGAGCCCTGATATCACTGCCAGGTCAGAACAGTTTTATCAGTGCCATGGCGAGCCCAAGGTCACCCAGCTGGCTACATGTGGAGGAGCGCAGAATCAAACCCAGCATGCCAGATTAGAAGTCCGCACTTCTAATCACTACACCAAACTGGCTCTGGACTGAGAAGGTGTCACAAATCCCAGGTCATTGTCAGGGTGTCACAAATCCCACCTCACTGGTAGCTAGAAATTTCATTGAGACATTTAGTAATTCCAGCAATTATTTTATGACGTTTTTATCAGCCCCACGTTTTGTCTAGAACGAAGCAATGAGAATCTGTCCTTAAAATGCATCTCCGTGAAGGCTGAAAAATAAGTCCAGCGCCTATATTTTGGTCCGGTTCCTGAGGCCAAAGAAAGTTTGTCAAAATTTATTATCATGTTTTAATGATGACGAGTGGGATATGAGTAGAGTAATACATAAAATTGAATTCATGCTAATGGGGTATTTCCTCTTTTTTCTTTAGAAAAATGACAAGCAGAAGGCTGGAGCTATTACCATGGAAGATTTCAGGGCAATTTATCGCGCTATCATGCACAGACCTGAATTTCACGAACTCTTTTGCACCTACGCACCGAACAAAAAATTCCTAACTGCGGACAAACTAGCCGAGTTTCTAAGAAAGGAACAATTTGAACTTGGAGGTGAAGGAAGAGCTGTTACACTAATTAACACTTACGAACCCATAGTAGAAGGTACACTCATTTAATGTCATAAATGAATTTGAAATCAGGAGCAATCATGACCATTTGTATAGTAAATAAATATGTAAACTAGGGGTCCCAATTGTAGTGCCCATGGGCACCGTGGTGGCTGCCCAGATCTGTCCCGGTGCCCACCAAGTGCTTTTAGACGGGGTGGGATAGAATCATAGAGTTGGAAGGGGCCATACAGGCCATCTAGTCCAACCCCCTGCTCAACGCAGGATCAGCCCAAAGCATCCTTGCAGGGGATCACCCTGCAAGTCTGTAAGGCTTATGTTTGGCTGTTAGAGATTTGATTGGCTGTGTGGGTATTTTGGGAAAGGTCGTTTTGGCAGCAGCTGCCAACTCGGCACAAGGATCTTCACAGTGTGGCTGAAGGTAATCCGCTGCAGTCATATTATGGCTGGCTCCACCTTCTGAGGCCGCCATGTTGCGGCTGTGCCCACGACACTGATTGAATTCCAAAGGTGCCCACCGGCTCAATAAATGTTGGGGACCCCTGGTGTATTAAATACATTTTTGTATTAAAATATGGATAAAACATAAGTAAAAATGTGTTTAAAACATGTAAAATAGTAAATATGATGTATCATTTGATGTATCTTCAGGAGAAAGTTTTATATCTTGTAAACTCCGCAACTCCAAATGTTATGAAATGTCTAGTGAGAGCATGAAATGTCTAGTGAGAGCATGAGAAAAAAAAACAGCTTGCAGTGAGCATGTGGGAGTATAATGGGTATCTGGAGGTCATGCAGCCACACTGGCCCGTGTAACAGAAGACCAATGCTGCAGCTGATATTCTGTTTTTCAGCAGCCATCCTTTTGTGGGGAGAAGCTGTTTATTGGTGCAGGCATCCTTCTCTCTTGGTCTTCCTGATCACATCATGGCTGGGAGAAGCATGGTCTGCAAGACCACAGTTTGTTGCACTGTCTTCTTGGATCATGTCCCTTATACATAAAGACAGCCTGGAATCCTAATCTCTACATGGTGTATGAATTCTTCAAATTAAGTTAAATCAAGTTGTTCTCTTTGAAATGTCAATGGAAATCATGACCTACAAACTTTTTTTTTTCCTTTAAAGAGCAACGTTTCTTCCCTCGGCTCTTTTTGTAAAGACATCACAGTGATGTCTGGGTTGGCTCTCTTAAAAAAAAATGGATGGATCATTCCTTGACTTGTCTTTATTGTTGCTTTTACATTTCTTAGTTTTAGTTTTAGGAATTTCTAAGTTGAAAAGTGAATTGTTTGTTTAATAAATAAGTTACAGTCAATTGAGGCTGCAGGCTGCATGTAGTATATGGGAGTAAATTGCATTGAACACAATTAGATTTGAGTTTAGTTGTAACCAAAAGGCACAACAGTTAAAGGGCTTAAGCTTTTGAACACAGCTGTCGTCTGAAAACATTGAACACAGGGGCATGCTTCTAACTAAACGTGCATTGTCTCAGGCTGTACTACTTTGTATGCATCAGATGGATAAACTTCTGTTTAGATATGAATTGAAACCATAAATGAATTTTTATTTACTGATCGATGGACTTATTGTTTGGGTCATCAGAAATGTATTTGGTTAAAAAAGCCGGGAAGTTAAATTTAAAGGTTTAATTACTTTCCTGGTAATCCTCTATGCAGGCCAGATAGCATCATGTGCAGTGAAAAATACCAATCCATGACTTTTCTGTTGTAATTTTGGTAACCTTTAAAAATATAATATGTTAAAGCATAATATTCTGTATGATTTTAAGAAAATAAATAAGCACTATATGCAAGGAAAGACTCTTAATGCTCTAAGCTTCCTGTATTTGTTATTGTATACCTTATTAATTTGACTGGTTTTCATGGCAATTTTAAGGAATGGCAACCACCCAGAGCTGTAAAGAATGGGCGATATAAAAATCCAAATAAATAAATAATAGATAAAAAAGTACAAATTTCACAATACAAAACCTTTAATGGCATTCACAATATAAAACAATATACAATCGGTTCTGTAATAAAAGTCTAAAAAACTGTGAGGGAAGTTACAAAAGGCAAGGGAGCGGCAAATACAAAAAGATGAAGCCAGTTATGTTTACTTCTTTACCCTATGGGACATTACTATAGATAAAAACTTGGCTACCTTTTCAGTGGTCTCCGAGCAATTATGGGTAAGCAGCAATTCAAGAGTCCTGCCATCTGAGACATTAGGGAAGGGTAGAAGTGGGGAGATCAAGTCAGAACGTTTGTTATACAGCTCACCTCGCAGAATGATATGGCAAACAGTCTGCTTCTGTATGGCAATACCTGCAAATTCTTTCATTGCGGGGGAATTCTATACCTGCCTTCAATCATTGCATAATAAATAAGTCAATTCATTTTCCACCAGCAGGCTCTATGCTGGCGAATGTTACTTGGTATTATTAAACTGACACCAGTTATTTGGAGAAAGTATTGTCTTGCTTTCTCTTTTTGAAGTCAATCTTGTGGATTAAAACACAGGCTGTGGCTTTTTTTTCTTGTATATTGGTACCAGTTATAAACACCCCACAAGTCTTCTCCAGTTTTAATCCATGCAGAGCTCCATTGCTGTCAATTATTGCTCCTGTTGAAACTGCCCAATGTTAGGAAGGTAACCATAATTTTACTCTGAAGTACTCTGTCTTTTTGGTGGAGGGATGTTTTAAATCAGGGGTAGTCAAACTGTGGCCCTCCAGATGTCCATGGACTGGACATCTGTAGGGCTGCAGTTTGACTACCTCTGTTTTAAAGGAACACATATTTGCAGTTTTTTTATAAATTCAGTAAAATGTAGGTTGAGCACTGGCAATTGCATAAGTTTTGTGCACTAATAGTGATATATTTGGTTCTTGTGTGTTTATGTTAACCATAATGTGGAAATAAACAGAATCCAAATACAAAATGAACAGTTTCAAAGCTATGTGTCTTCGTTCTGCCATTATCTATGTAATTCCATGTAACATTCATTATGTTTAGCATGTTCTTTGCCCTGTAAGTTGGCACACTGTGTTCTATGTGCTGAATTGTGTGGGTTTAAAAATTTACTCCTTTGTTAATTATTACCACAGTCATAATCTTTTTAGTGCCTCTTTCCCCACTACATTTTAAAAGGCTACATGTTCCACATTGACCAAGAACCTCAACTGTTTTCTCCAGGGGAACTGATCTCCGTCAGATGCAGGCTAGTTGTAATTCCTGAAGATCTCTAGCCCCCACCCTGGGGGTCAACAACCCTAGTAGCTCTCCTTTTTGCGGTGGGAGCCAGAGGCCTCCTAAGGAGCTCAGACTAGCTGAGAGCATGGTTGACAACTGAGAACTGTGCCTTCCACACATAGAACACTCACAGGCATTGATCAAGATGGGTGACTTTGTAAAAGAATAAAAGCAAAATCCATCAGCATCTTAAAAGACAAACAACATTTGTGGAAGGGAAGGAGCTTTCATGAATCACAGCTCACTTCTTCAGATAAGCTCCTTCCCCGCTATTTATTTATTATATTTATATACCACTCAGGGCGGTTTACAGGAAACTGTAAGGCTCAGGGCGATTTACAGGAAACAGGAAAAAGATACAGATAACATGGTAACAACAGATAATAACAGTAACAGTAATAACATAACAACAATAACCTTAACATGATCACAATAATAACAGAGTGATGGAGCTGCAAAAGAGCCTCAGCTCAACCCTTACTGGGACCCAGTGGGCAGATTAGTGGCAGTCATAGTAGGAGGGGGGAGCTCAGGGGCCAATTGGAAGCGATGGTTTGGGTCGACCTCAACCAAATGCCTGGTGGAGGAGCTCCCATTTGCAAGCCCTGTGGAACTGTGTAGGTTCTGTCAGGGCCCCGATCTCCTCTGGGAACTCGTTCTACCAGGTGGGGGCCAGTATGGAGAAAGCTCTGGCCCTGGTTGAGGTCAAGCGGACTTCCTTACAAACCTAGCCTTTAAGGTGTTGCTGTTCTCTTGGTCTTATCTACTGCCATAGGCATTAGTACAGGCGGCCTCCTTATATCCCTCAGCATTGTACAATGTGATATTGGTGTAGGCTGGCCATTGTATACCTGCAGAAATAGGTTTCCTCACTGATAGTAAGGCGTCCTCTTGCTATCCAGGATCAGATGCTAATCCATAACTCTGCTGTGGCTGTACGGTCCTTTGCTGCCGTCAGAGGGATAAAATCTTCCCGTGATATTTAATTTTCACAGGGGGGATATTCTTTGTGTATTAAAATAGCAGACTTTCAAACGTTACCATGTCAGAGAACGTGTTCCACATTTGTTGTGACATAAGGACATCTTGCGTTTTTCATGTAGCTGGGAGAATGATACAAAAACCCTTCCCTGTGTGAAATCAAGATCGAGAAAGATTATTACATCCAGAACCCAGCCCTGGTGGCTTCAAAAAGAAACACGCGGACCAGGCTTCCCTTTTCTCGCTTTGTGAAGCAAATGTTGAATTGCAGCCCACAATTAAAGATTTAGGGCACAACGAGGCCGCTTTTAGATCCCATTGATTTCGGTAGGAGAGAAGGTACATGCCTACCTCATGCCAAAATAAAAGCCCTTTTCTTTTTCTGGATCAGGAATTACCTTTCATTCACCGGCCACTTTCTCAGGAGGAAAGAGAGCTGCTAGGGGAATCATTCACACAAGCATTGGTGGCTGGGGGGGGGGGGGGGGGCAATAGAAGTCTTTTTTGTTTCCAAATGCTGGTAGATTAATTTGTATAACAATTTAAGCCCAATCTTCTAGGCTGCATAGGTAGATGTTTCAGTGGGATTTTAGGAAGTGAACTTCATAGGCCTTTGCTCTTAAAGAGCTGCCTGTTTCTATTTGAAATGGTCCAAAACGTTCCAACCGTGCTAGCCCCCAATCACCCCCCAAATACGCCAGGCTGGAAAACCTTTAATGCTTTTTATTTCGGCTGCAGGAAATCCAAAAAAAGATTTTCCTGGAAAACTTGTGTAAAGAACAATAGGGTTATATAAGGTTATATACCATTACCTGGGGGGTTGGGGTGCTGGTAACATGACTCAGACCAACGTGACAACTCCCCAATTCCATCTCCAGGATCACCCCCAAAGTCTCCAACTCAGCTCTGGAGTATCTGATGTGGCAAAGGATCAGGGGATCAGCCCTCAGGCCCCCAGATTTCTGCTTGACACAACATAGCAATTTCTGTTTTCTAATGTTATTGTTATGATCATGTCGAGTTATTATTATTATTATGTTATTACTGTTATCTCCTGTTACCATATGTATCTTTTCCTGTTTCCTGTAAACCGCCCTGAGCCCTCAGGGAGGGAAATAAACAAACAAACAAACAAACAAATAAATACCCTCACCTATGGTGTCAGCTCATATCAGATTCATCTCTATCCATAAGGATGAGTTACAACAACCCAAAGGTTACCAGCTCTCGGTTGGGAAATCCCTGGAGACTTTGGGGGTGGAGCCAGGAGTGGGCGGGATTTGGGGCAGGGAGGGACCACAGTGAATGCTATGGAGTCCCCCCACCAAGGCAGCCATTTTCTCCTGGGGAACTGATCCTGTAGGTGAGCTGTGAATCGGGAAGCCTCAGGTCCATTAAACCAGTGTGGTGCAATGGTTAAGAACAGTGGCTTCTAAGCAGGCGAGCCAGATTTGATTCTCCCGCTCTTCCACATGCAGCCAGCTGGGTGACCTTGGGCCCATCACAGTCCTGATAGTGCTGTTCCGACGGAGCAGTCCTATCAGAAGCTCACTCAGCCCCACCTCCCTCACAGGAACAGAGAGGACGGGAAGCTGATTGTGAACTGCTTTGAGACTCCTTCAGGCAGTCAAAAGCAGAGTATAAAAACCAACTCTTCTTCCTGTCTCCCTACCTTGCAAAACCAGATTATAAGAATATATCCTGAGTAACCCCAAAACTCTGCTTTGAGTCTACCTTTAATGTCACATATACCTCTTCCCTTCCCTTCCCTTCCCTTCCCTCCCTTCATTTTGATTCGTGTCTCTCTAAGCCGCTTTGGGGCTGAGATTTATTTTCCCCTTCCGTAAAGAGCTTAGCATATTTTCGCTGCTCTGTAAGTCGCTAATTATAATAACGCACATCGTAAGAAACACAGAGCTCTTCGCGACTATCATCCAGAGACCCGCCCCTTACAACAATGGCAAGGATGGATTTAACCTATAAATATCCCATTCAAACCCTGGAGGGTGCAGAAATGTTTCTATGGTATGCTATTCGAGACTTTGGAAAGCCCTGGTCAGGACAAGGGAATTTCACCAAGTTCAGGATGCAAAGAGTTAAGTATATCCAAGATCTTGGGAGCAGGGTGGGATTTTTTGATATATAATTCTGTGATAAGCAACAGAGGCAGAGGATTACTGTTAAAGAAACCATCCCACTGTCTTATTTTTGTCTGGAACTCTGATCATTTCCCAAGTAGAGCCTGGTTCAAGAGCACGAGGGGGTAGGACGGACTGTGCCATTTCAGGCTGCAGGTGGGTGGGGAGATCCAGCTATGAATATTCCTCATTTTCTCTGTGTTAAGGACAGACTAAAGGAAATACATCTTTACACACGGAGTGATAAAAATGTGCAAATCACTGCCGGAGGATGCCGTCGTGGCTCAGGAATAGACAGCTTCAAAAGGGGGTTAGATAGATTCATGGAGGATGAGTTTATTTGTCGTTTCTAGCCGTGCTGACTGAGGGGAACCTCCACATTCAGATGCACTATGCCTCTGAATCCCAGAGCCAGGAGGCAACCTCAGGAAAAGGTCTCAGTCTCTGGTCCTCCAGAGGAACTGGTTGGTCACTATGTGAGACAGGATGGACTAGTCCAGGGGTAGTCAATCTGTGGTCCTCCAGATGTTCATGGACTACAATTCCCACCAGCCCCTGCCGGCAAACACTGGCAGGGGCTCGTGGGAATTGTAGTCCACGAACATCTAGAGGACCACAGGTTGACTACCCCTGGACTAGATGGACCGTTGGTCTGATCCAGCAGGACAGTGTTCAAATGGTATGTTTTCATCTTCGCAAACAGGCTTCGTAGACTGGTTCCTTGGTGATATCTTGCTGTGGATTTTGAATGTTAGCGTAGCTCTTTAATTATAAAAGCCCGTAGACTATTATTCTACTGCATGTATTTGTTCACTTCTGGCTAGGCCAGGAGTCTTCAGCCTTACCCCCCCCTCCCCATTGGAACTTTGTTACCCTCTAAATGCAACCAACGCTTCCATGTTTCTCACATCACGGAAGAGAATCGGCAGTGGTGAGGAAACCATCTTTCAGGAATGGCTCCCCTTTCCTTAATGTCCTTCTCACTGAGGAAGATTCCAAGTCTCTATGAGATTCCGTGAACATGTGAGGGGCTGTGGGTCAGTGGTCGAGTACCTGCATGGCATGTAGAAAGTCCCAGGTTCAATCCCTGACATCCCCAATTGAAAGGACCAGATACGAGGTGACGGGAAAGATCTCTACCATATCGAGGATGGAGCAGAGTTGTTCTCTCTTGCCCCAGAGGGATGGATCAGAACCAGTGGGATGAAATTAATTCAGAAGAAATTCCGTCTAAACACAATGGAGGCATTGTGCAGGGGTTGGACTAGATGACCCAGGAAGTCCCTTCCAACTCTATGATTCTATGATTCTACTTCAAAAGAAATTCCGTCTAAACATCCGGAAGAAGTTCCTGACACTCAGGGCAGTTTCTCAGTGGAACAGGCTTCCTCGGGAGGTGGTGGGTTCTCCATCTTTGGAGATTTTTATACAGAGGCTGGATAGACATCTGACAGAGAGGCTGATTCTGTGAAGGCTTAAGGGGGTGGCACGTTACAGTGGATGAGCGATAGGGTTGTGAGTGTCCTGCGTAGTACAGGGGGTTGGGCTAGATGACCCAGGAGGTCCCTTCCAACTCTATGATTCCTAAATTCCATCTAAACATCCGGAAGAAGTTCCTGACAGAGCGGTTTCTCAGGGGAACAGGCTTCCTCGGCAGGTGGTGGGTTCTCCATCTTTGGAAATTTTTAAACAGAGGCTAGATAACCATCTGACGGAAAGGCTGATTCTGTGATGGCAAAGGGGTGGCCAGTTACAGTGGATGAGCGATAGGGTTGTGAGTGTCCTACATAGTGCAGGGGGTTGGACTAGATGACCCAGGAGGTCCCTTCCAACTCTGTGATTGTATGATTCTATGATTCTATGACCGCAGAGAGCTACTGCCAGTCTGAGTAGACAATCCTGACCTTGGATTGTTGAAGGTTTTCACGACCAAAATTGTTGTGGGTTTTGTGCGGCCATGGCCTGGTAGCTTTAGTCCCTGACATATCTCATGTAACTGTGGCTGGTTATCTCTTGGCGACTTGGTACAAAATTAAAAGCAATTAACTTTTATGATTCCCCCACGTGATAAGATAAAACAGCTTAAGGCTTAACACCTAAGAGCGTCATAAAGGAAGTGAAACACAAGAAAGGATCATGGCTGGCAACTTCAGATGTAGGACATGGCAGGAGGGGAATCTCTCCAAAGGGACACCAAGAGGGTTCCATCTTGCCGAGTTCTGCCTCCGAAGTTAAAGGCCAAATGTCAAGAAATTAGAACTACTAGACCGGTGGTCCCCAACCACCGGGTTGCGGCCCGGTGCTGGCCTGCGAAGGCCCTGGCACCGGGCCGCGGCTCCCTCTCCCTGCCCCCCCCCAGGCCGCAAGCTTCTTTTTGCGGGAGGAGGGGGGAAAGGGAAGTGCGGCCACTTGCGCAAACACGACAGTTTCGTTTGCGCATGTGCGGCCGTGCATGTGCGGCCATCGGATCGCCCTCCCACACCCACTGGTCCGCAGCCTAAAAAAGGTTGTGGACCACTGCACTAGACTACAGCCACGCGGTCCAGAATAGCTGCCACAACCAACCGACCTTGATGGCCCCATGGTCTGATGGCAGCAGAAGACAACAACGCTTGCCCATTCATCTAATGCCTTTGATGACACTGGATGAATGGAAGCTTCGAATTGGGGCCGAGGCAAGAGAGAGGTAAGGGGCTGTACAAACAACAGTGTTCCCAAACTGGGTTTGTCCCCAGCAGGAAAGCACACATCCAGAATCGAAGGTTGTTAATTCTCGAACGTGCTCATTTCCCTTTTAGCAAAGAACAAAAAAGAGATGACCTTTGAAGGCTTTGCCCGGTACCTGCTCTCAGAAGATTGCAGCCTGTTTAAAATCCTGCACAAAAAGGTTTATCAAGACATGTCCTATCCGATGTGTGATTACTTCATTTCGTCTTCGCACAATACCTACCTGATATCTGACCAGCTTGTAGGACCGAGTCATCTCTGGGGCTATTCCAGGTATTTATGATTAGGATATTTGGTTAATATAGCAGAGTTTGCCCTGTAATTGAACCATGATATTGTGTGCAATATATTGAGGTATGTGACACGAATCATCTTGCAAAAGTAAAAACTTACATTAATTCAGGTACGTTTAGTTTGCATTCAGGTTGCAGTAGAAGGGGGGGCGAGAGAGAGAGAGAGAGAGAGAGAGAGAGAGAGAGAGAGAGAGAGAGAGAGACCTAGGCCTATTCTGCACACAATAGATAATGCACTTTCAATGCACTTTAGAAGTAGATTATCCTGTTCTGCACAGGAAAATCCAAAGCACATTGAAAGTGCATTATCCTATGTGTGCAGACTAGGCCCTGATCTAAGCAGTCATGTCCCTGTCCCAAAATGCCAGATCATTGTTTGTATAATTATTATTGGACTTGTTGCCTGCCACACTCTGGCTCGTGGAGGCTTACAAATTCGTCCGCAACAAAAAAAAACAACCCGTTAAAAACCCCATTAAAACCATACTGGATGTAACAATATACATGTTAAACTTCAACAATATTGTATTTTTGTCTGTGGTTTTAATGGGTATTTTACTGAGGTTTTCGAACAGACTTCTGTCACCTGCCACGAGCCGTATGGGAGTGGCAGGTAAGAAATCTAATAAATACATAAATACAGTAATGGAGAGCTCCTCTAACCCCACTCGGAACTAATATAGGGGCACGAGGAGGAACACAGGACTCATAAGGATATGCTCTTAATACTGGGGGGGGGGGAGCAATCTTTTTTGCCATACTAGACCTGGTGAAAGAGCTCCATTTTGTGGCATCTTGGGTGTGGAAGTATGAGGACCTTGTTTCTACAGCTCTATAGAGATGTTTGACTCCATTAAGAGCCATGCAAAGAATGAAGAAGAACAAACAACAGAGAGAAGGGGACAGGGGGAGGAGGAAGAGTGTGAGGAAGAGGGAGAGGGGAAGAGGAAGGGAAAGGGAGGGAAGGAGAGGGAGAGGGAGGGAGAGAGGGGGAGAAGGAGGGAGAGAAGGGAAGAGAAGGGGAGAGGGCAACTCCTAGGTTAAGACAAAAAGCAGCATCAAGGCAATCACATCTATATGCACCTAGAGTGATGTGGTGCCCTCCAAGTTGAGGCATACTGAGTCGCTCTCTCCAAAGTTTCCATCTCATTTCTGGAGGTGAGGGCTGGAGGCTACTTGGATTGGATAAATATGTAGGACAGAGATCCATCAGTGTCTATTAGCCACAAGGTATAGATGGAACACAATGTTTGGGGCAGTGATGCCCTGTGGGAGGGCTTGTGGCTTCTGGTGTTCTGTTCCCTCTGATGGACCTCTTGAGGGCACCTTGCTTTGGGCCCTTGTGTGACACACAGAGTTGGACTGGATGGGCCATTGGCCTGATCCAACATGGGCCATTGGATGGGCCACTGGCCTAATCCAACATGGCTTCTCTTATGTGCTTACTTGCAATGCATTCCCCAGCCTAAGCCCCATCCTTCTACGCCAGTTGATTTCAACCAACATGGAAGTGCTGTTGACTCTGCTTATGAGGGAAATCAGTGGGCTATGTCTGATGTAAATCTGTGTAGGATCGTACTTCTAGTGGCGCAAAGGGCCTTACGCTGTGTCTCTTGAAGTCTTTTGAGTCACAGTGGTAGAGTCGCTGGCATGCCGGATTAGAAAGGGATCCAGGTTTGAATCTTTTCTTTGCTATGGAAGCTTAGTGGTCTACGTTGGGCCAATCCCTGTGACTCAGCCTAACTTCTTGGGAGAATTAAAGAGGGGAGATTGAAGTTGCAAGCCACCTTGGGTCCCTGCTGGGAATAAAATGAATGAATGAATGAATGAATGAATGAATGAATGAATGAATATTTCTGATTGTTGAAGAACCATGAAGATGGCCATGGCAAGCATCAAATAGGGTTTCGCCATAAAAAAAAAACAAAAAAAAAACTGCCCCAAGCTTCCTGGGAGAAGTATAAGATACAGACATGAGAAATACATACAACCATGCATCGTAGCCTGTAGTTTATTTATATTTATTTATATTTCTATACCGCCCTCCCCCGAAGGCTCAGGGCAGTTTACAGGGAACAGGAAACAGATAGAGATAACATGGGATAACATATGTGACAACAGCAATAACAGTGCAAAAAACAATAACCCCAACATGATAACAGCAATAATAATATGACAAAACTGCAAAGGAGCCTCAGCTCAACTCTTACTGGGACCCAGTGGGCTAGGCAGATTAGTCGCGGTCGTAATAGGAAGCGGGGGCCTGAGGGCCAATTGGAAGCGATGGTCCGGGTCAACCTCAACCAAATGCCTGGTGGAGGAACTCCCTTTTGCAGGCCCTGCGGAACTGTTTGGGTACCGTCAGGGCCCTGATCTCCTCCGGGAGCTCGTTCCACCAGGTGGCCAGAATGGAGAAAGCTCTGATGGAGCTGAACCAGATGCCACTCTTACTGAAACAAGGCAGAGACGGCTTCCAGCATACATACATAGTAGAGATGCATCTATCAAACATCCCTAGAGAGTCATGGTCATTGGTTGCTGTCAGTTTGAAGTGGGAGAGAATGCTGGGTACTTATAGAATCACTGGATTCCTTCAGTGGAGGCTGATCAGTTGGCTGGCAGGAGGACTTACCAGGAGAACAACCTGGACTGGCTTGCTGGCATTGCACAGGAAGTGATGTCATCTTGCCAGCGACACCCGGGCAACGCTCTGGCGTGTCACAAAAAACGCTATGGTAGAAACTAGTTTTACCATTGACTAGTTTCCCCCCAAATAACAGAGCATTGCAGCAATGTTGCTGAGTGATGATGTCACTTCCTGTGTGATGCTGGCCATGAGACCTGGATCTTTCTCTTTCTCCTGGGATGTCTCCCCAATCCCCCCACCAGTTGCCGGAAAGGACCTGGCAACACTTGAGTGCCATGATATTTCCTTATCCCTGTGGTAGCACAAAGAATTTCAGGACAAAGATAAATTACTTTTCTAAATCCCTGACAAATTCTCAAGATATAGGTCTCTTGGTAGAGTCCAGCCTTTGTATCTAAACAAAGAGAAGAAGAAGAGGTGGGTTTTATATGCCACTTTTCTCTACCAGGAGTCTCAAAGTCTTCCCTTTCATCTCCCCAAAACAGACACCCTGTGAGGGAGGTAAGGCTGAGAGAGCTCTGAGAAGACTGCTCTGTGAGAACAGCACTATCAGGGCTGTGACAAGCCCAAGGTCACCCAGCTGGCTGCACGCGCATCAAACCCGGCTCGGCAGATTAGAAGCCGCCACCCTTAATCACTCTGCCACGCTGGTTCTTTTAGAGCTCCTCAGAAACCAGAAGTCAAAATAATGCTGATCCGTAGGGCACTGGCAGTTCTTTTTTTGCAATGAAACCAGTATGTTAATATTCCTTCTTGTGTGTATGTGTGTGAAGCGCCCTCAGGAAGGGATGCCGTTGCCTGGAAATCGATTGCTGGGATGGGCAGGACAACGAGCCCATCGTTTATCACGGACACACCTTAACCAGCAAGATTACCTTCAAGAGCGTCATCAGTGTGATCCATAAGCATGCTTTTGAGGTAGGTGCATCAAGGTACAGGTATCCCCTGTGCAAGCACCGGGTCATGTCTGACCCTTGGGGTGACGCCCTCTAGCGTTTTCATGGCAGACTCAATACGGGGTGGTTTGCCAGTGCCTTCCCCAGTCATTACCGTTTACCCCCCAGCAAGCTGGGTACTCATTTTACCGACCTCAGAAGGATGGAAGGCTGAGTCAACCTTGAGCCGGCTGCTGGGATCGATCTCCCAGCCTCATGGCCAGAGCTTCAGACCGCATGTTGGCTGCCTTACCACCCTGCACCACAAGAGGCTCTTTGAGAACAGCACTATCTCTTTGAGAACAGCACTATCTGCATCAAGGAAACATGCAGATAATTGCGTGCTTTGGGGGTGGTGAAGGATTTGTACTCTTGATGATGTCTTCCTTCCTCTTTTCTCACCTGCTACTCATGCCTCCTTTCCTCTTTTCTCACCTCACTGGTGCCTCCTCTCCTCCCTCACTCCCACTGGTGCCTCCTTTCCTTTTCTCTCACCCCAACTGAGGCCACCTCTCCTCTTCTCTCACCTCCTGCTGCCTCCTCTCCCTTTTTTTCTCATCCCTAACTGAGGCCTCCTCTCTTCTTCTCTCACCTCCTGCTGCCTCCTTTCCTTTTTTTCTCATCCCTAACTGAGGCCTCCTCTCTTCTTCTCTCACCCCCTGATGCCTTTCCCTTTTCTCTCACCCCCTGATGTCTCCTTTCCTTTTCTCTCACCCCACTGAGGCCTCCTTCTCAGCCCATTCTGCACACATTGGATAATGCAAGTTCAATGTACTTTTGCAGCTGGATCTTCCTGTGCAGAACAGGATAATCCATTTCTAAAGGGCACTGAAAGTGCATTATCCAACGTGTGCAGAATGGGTCCTCCTTTCCCCCTCAACTTCATGCTGCCTTGTTGCCCTTACTTGACCATTTCTCCTTTCCTCTCCCCCTCTCCAGCTGTCTAGCTGACTTTGCAATTCTCTCTTCCCCATATGGAGGCAATGGAGGCACACAACTCTTCCTATAGTTCCAGTAGTTCAGTCTCCCCTGGTGGGACTGAGGGGAACAAGAATAAGTAGCTATTGTGATCCCTCCAGAGTCCCACATGTCGGAATCTCCTGCCATGTTGCTAGAGGAGGCATTGGCAGTGGTGGCTGTTTCCAATGCAGGTGCAAGAATGTTCTCCTCATAGGAGAAGGGAGATCAGTGGCGGACCCTCATCCAGACCCTGGGCCTTAGCAAGACCGTTTATGCACTGGAGGTTTCATGCCAGGCTGCAGGCTGGAGTTTTAGTCCTGGCAGGTTGCCCCACCTCTTCCTGCACCCACACAGGGGAGCATTTGGCCTGGTGCATCTCATCCGCCCCCGATCTGTGCTCCTGCACGGGAGATGGGGCAGTGAAGTTCTCAGTGCATAAACGGTCCAAGAGCCTAGATTTACTAAGTGTTGATGCCGTCCCTGAGAAATATGTGTTTATCAAAGGGTACTTGTTGTGAATGATCCACAAAGGCAGTTTCTGGAGCACTTTGTGGAAGAAGAATGTTCAGAGAAGAGAAATGAAATAAATTTCCTGGACAGCACAACAGGTCCTTAGAATCTTGGCCAAGGATCTCAAGGTCTAGAAGTATACAAAAGGATAAACCCATCACAACCGGTAAAGGTCATCCTTTTTGCCTTCAAGCCAACTTCAAAATATTTGGAACTGGTTCATGAAAAGGGCCTTCCCATGTTGAATTTCACAGGCAACATTGGGAAACTGCATGCATTTCAAAGATTTGAATTTATATGGATACACTTTGGCCAGTTTTGGTGACATTTTATTGCCTGCCCAGTTGATCTCGGGAATCAAAAGCTGGTTCTCCAGCCTTCTGATTTCTGAAACAGTGCTGATTTGCAGTTGGATGTCTTAAAAAAAAAACCTTTTAAAAAAAAAGTCAAGGGTTTATATAAAAAAAAATTATTTAGGAGTGTGCCCAGAAGGTCCATTTCATTCCCCTTCAGCTCTACAGGATAGCTTTTGGTGACCCTGTATTTGCATGCCTTCTATAATGCAGAGGATTTATGGCTCTTATTTTGTATTTTTAGTCATCAGACTATCCCATCGTTCTGTCTCTGGAGAATCACTGCAGCCCTCCACAACAGGAGGTCATGGCAGCTTACATGTTAGATATTCTGGGGGATCAACTGGTTACTTCTACAATTAATAACGAGATGCCCACCGAGCTTCCATCTCCAGAGGTAAACCCAGTTATCTTTTTTAAAACCTCTGCCGTTGCTTTCCCTTCTTTTAAAAAACCTCTGCCACTGCTGTCCCTTAAAAACCTCTGCCGTTGCCTTCTTTTAAAAAACCTCTGCCACTGCTGTCCCTTCTTTTAAAAAACCTCTGCCGTTGCCTTCCCTTCTTTTACAACCTCTGCCACTGCTGTCACTTAAAAACCTCTGCCGTTGCCTTCCCTTCTTTTAAAAAACCTCTGCCACTGCTGTCCCTTAAAAACCTCTGCCGTTGCCTTCTTTTAAAAAACCTCTGCCACTGCTGTCCCTTCTTTTAAAAAACCTCTGCCGTTGCCTTCTTTTAAAAAACCTCTGCCACTGCTGTCCCTTCTTTTAAAAAACCTCTGCCGTTGCCTTCCCTTCTTTTACAACCTCTGCCACTGCTGTCACTTAAAAACCTCTGCCGTTGCCTTCCCTTCTTTTAAAACCTCTGCCCTTGCTGTGCACGTTCATTGTGAACGTTTATGGAACTGTGTGTCTGTGTTCATTGCCACCAATTCCCTCCTGACTTAAGGGGATGCTACAAATGAATGTCCTTCGAAACGACCTCTGCAGAGACCATGCTGGTTCTGCTTCAACAGGGCTTGTTTCTCAACGTACCTAATAGCCACCTTTAATGACGGTTCCCACCAATTTACCTAGAGCTGCTTAAAAGAATGGTAATTTCTTGGATGCCCTCCCATCCCTTATTCAAAGTAAACACGGCATGTGCTGCTTCTCAGCCCTATTGCTCAGGGGACCATTTTAGTGGCTTATTATCATCACCAGACAAAGCAACAATATCTCGTGTTTAAAGGTTTGGTATATCCATCCAGACCCTGCAGAAATGTGTCAGTGTTTAATTTGTTGATGAAACCTGAGCATTTGATGCCTTGGCACTTCTTTTTGACTTCGAATAAACAGAGGCTAGATAGATGGAGGTCCTATGGCAGGGGTAGTCAAACTGCGGCCCTCCAGATGTCCATGGACTACAATTCCCATGAGCCCCTGCCAGTGGTTGCTGGCAGGGGCTTATGGGAATTGTAGTCCATGGACATCTGGAGGGCCGCAGTTTGACTACCCCTGTCCTATGGCTATGCAGGAAGGATCCTAACAAAGAAGTGCACTTGCCCATCCTGGATCTGTCAGTGGCTCACTCCGCCAGGAACTTGGATGTGATCCTTAATGCCTCCATCTCTATGGAGGCACAGGTCACAAGAGCAGTACGGCTGGCCTTCTACCACCTGCAACTACCAGCACCCTACTTGGCCTAGGAACTCCTAGCCACATTGATCCATGCAAGGGTCACCTCTAGACTGGACTTCTGCAACTCGCTTTACGCAGGCCTCCTCTTAACCTTGATCTGGAAACTACAGCTGTCCAGAATGCAGTAGCCAAGATCCTCACGGGAACACTGTGGAGGTCTCACATTCAACCCGCCCTTCAACAATTGCGCTGGTTATCAGTTGAATTCTGGTAATCACTTTTAAGGTCATACATGGTTTGGGTCCAGTATACCTAAGGAACTGCCTCATTGGCTTTACCCCCCCCCCAGAGCGCTTTACGCTCCAGCACCTCCAACTGGCTGGTGATCCTGGCCCCAAAGAAGCACGTCTGACCTCAACCAGGGGCAGGGCTTTCTCTATCCTGGCCCCCACCTGGTGAAATGAGCTCCCTGAAGAGATCAACTGCAGTTCCACCAGGCTTTTGATTGAGGTTGATCAAACCAACAACACCTGCTGGCCTCCACCAGAAACCCCTCCCCCTGAATTGATCCTGAACCAACCAATGTATAGCTGATAGTGTTGTCACCATTATTGTTGGAACTGTTGTATAGATGTATTGATGGAAGTATTGTTGGAACTGCCATTACTGGTTGTTGAAACTACTGTCACTATTATAAGTTTGATGTTGATGAAATATGTTAATCTCCACACTCTATATAAATTGCCCTGAGCTGCAAGGTATATGAATGAATGAATGAATGAATGAATGAATGAATGAATGAATGAATGAATGGATGAATGGATGGATGGATGGATGGATGGATGGATGGATGAATGAATGAATGAATGAATGAATGAATGAATGAATGGTCCATGGATTTTCAAAGCCAGCAAAACTGATGGTACATTGTTCTTCAGCACGATGTATGATGGTAAAGTTGGATACAAAGAAACACTGATAGTGCAGAAAGGCCAACTGTATTGCTTTTATGTCGTCTTCCTGTTCTATGGTTTAATGCTGTCATTCCCCCCCCCCCAGGAAATGAAGTTCAAAATCATGATAAAAAATAAGAAAGTTGGACCTCTGGAAGATACCATTCGACGGAAGGGTGGGGTAGCTAGAGGCGAATCGATGGAGACTGAAAATACTTCAGAGTCAGATTCTGATCCCGACGCACCTTTGATCAAGAAATCCGTTCCTCAGAAACCAGCATCCAAAAAGAAGGATAAGGTAAATAGAGATCTAACCCGCCAAGCATTGATGGTAATTTATGCCTCATTTTCCAGCCAAGATGAACTTTAGAAGAAGAGGGTTTTTTTTTTTTTTACCTTGCATTTCAATCTCAAAGTTGCTTACAATCACTTTCCCTTTCTCTCCCCACAAGAGACACCCTGTGAGGCAGGTGAGACTGAGAGAGCACTGAGAGAAACTGACTGGCTTTAGGTAACCCAGCTGGCTGCATGTGGAGGAGCGGGGAATCAAACCCTGTTTTCCAGATTAGGGGCTGCCACTCTTAACCACTACATGATGCCGGCTCCTAAGTGGTTTTGAAGAATTAAAAACTAGCACACCAATGCAACAAAAGAGGCCTGGGGGGTATTATGCATGGCAGGAAATCTCACAAAAATTCTTGAGAAAAAGATGTCTTTTAAAAATTTTGCATGCGGCACCATTTTCACCATGGAAAACTCACTGTAGTATTTTTGATTCTGCATTGTCCTACCACCTCATAGTGGCGAGTGTGCCTTTTCTGCATGGTTTCTGAAACTAGCTTCACTACAACTTTTCTTTTATGACGATGCTGAAGACTCCTGTTTTTGCATGAATAAAAGTCAGCATGTTTTTGATCTCCCCTGTTGCCACCATACACCAAGGGGCTGAGCAAGCTCTGACAGGACTGTTCTGTGAGAACAACTCTATCAGGACTGTGACTAGCCGAAGGTCATCCAGCTGGCTATGTGTGGGGGACTGGGGAACCAAACCCAGCTTGCTGGATTAGACATCTTCAGATGTGCATAGACTTCTAGGAATTGGAGTCCATGGACATCTGGAGACACAGTTTGGCCACCCCTGTTCTACTGAATTGCATATGTTCACAATGCAAACCACCCTGAGACTTTGAGAAGGACAGTACAGGAATTAAATAAACAGACACATCAATCTAGCATTCTGGGTCTTTAACTTGGCTGTGGAATTGGGAAACAAGGCAGCTACAGCTGCTCCCATCTGCCTTTCATAGAATCATAGAATCAAAGAGTTGGAAGGGGCCATACAGGCCATCTAGTCCAACCCCCTGCCTTTCCTACCCTCTTTTCATCGGCCACCGCATTTCCCTATTCACATAAAGATGACTGTCAGTAGAGGATTGTGGGTACCAATTTTCCCATTATGCGTGCTCGTGATGCCCAGATTGTAATGCTGAAGCAATATTATTGTAGCAATCATCAGCGACTCAGTGGGGAAGAAAACTGCCTATAAGCAGCAGGACATTGCTGTGGTCTTGCTGTATTTCAGGCCTGAAAAACTTCAGAACCGCAAAGTTGAAAATCAAGCAGTAGCCTTTCATTCCAATTGTTAAGACACATCATTAAAAAAAAAAACATTCTTTATAGGGGACAGATTTTTGTTTGTTTGTTTGTTTGTTTTCTTAAAAATGGCCTTAAATCGATAACATTGGTATTTTTGAGTTCAGGTTTGGGGTCAGTTAAGTCAGTGGTAGTCAACCTGTGGTCCTCAGATGTTCATGGACTACAATTCCCAAGAGCGCTTGCTGGCAGGGGCTCATGGGAATTGTAGTCCATGAACATCTGGAGGACCACAGGTTGACTACCCCTGAGTTAAGTAATTGTGACATCTGCCTCCAGGCTCGGTTGGGGCCTGTGCAAAAGCCAAACATTGCAGGAACATTAAAAACATCCATTCTCAATGGGGGGGGGGTATATGCCCCCCTGGGGGGACCCTGGCACATTTAAAGGGGACCACAGACTGAAAAATGTGAGAAGGGGAGCCCAAAGAGTTTATGAAGGGTCCTGGGAACTGAAGCAATGAAATATCCTTTTGGTCACATACGGCACCATTAATTTCTAGGAAGTTGGACCTTCCTCGAGGCAAAGAAAAAGAAATTCAAGAATAAAAATGAACACACGTGTTTCTCTTGGGTGAATGTTCTAGAAATCTGTCTCGCATTGAGACTACAGACTACAGACTACAACAAGGTCTGTTGAGGAGAGCTCATCTGACCTCAACCAGGGCCAGAGCTTTTTCTGTCCTGGCCCACACCTGGTGGAATGAACTCCCAGAAGAGATCAGGGCCCTGCCGGAGCTAGCGTAGTTCTGCAGGGACTGTAAAATGGAGCTCTTCCATCAGCCATTTGGTTGAGATCAATTGAACCAGCAAAATCTACTAGGCCCCCCAGAAGCCCTCTCCAGGAACTAAATATCCTGAACTGGCCAACCATGGGGCTGTTAACATGTCAATGTTGTTCAACCAGTTATTGAACTTATTGGAACTACTATTACTATTGTTTATTTGAGATTGTTACTGAATTATACTGCACTTGTTCCATGTTCTCCCATGTTTTATGTAAACTGCCCTGAGCCACAGGGTATATAAATATAATAAATAAATAAATAAAATATACCAGCCTAGGCTTCCCCTTCTGTTGGTAAGAGCCTTTGTAGTGTCGTGGTTAAGAGTGGCGGCTTTTAATCTGGCAAGCCGGCTTTGATCCCCTGTTTTCCCACACCTTGGGCTTGTCAAGCGCTGTTCTGCCTGAGCATTTCTGCCAGAGCTCTCTCACCCTCACCTACCTCCTGTGGTCTCTGTTATGGAGAGAGGAAGGGAAGCCACTTTGAGACTCTCGTGCAGTGAAAAGTGGGATATAAATGCTAACTGTTCTTCGTGGAGGTTGCCAGGAGGAATCCTACACCCGTGCTAAGCATTTCAGACTCCCTTTTGTGGGGTCCCTTGACCAAATATCATCCTTAGATGTTCCCTTACCTCCAAGCCCAGGCAGAGAGGTCACCTCCTTCTTTCAGGTTCCTTACAGGAGTTTTTGTTTCTTCACAGCACCAAAAAGTTCATGTGGCAATGATGCTGTCAGAACTTGTGATTTACACCAGATCCCGGAAGTTCGTTGACTTTGAAGATTCGAAAAAGAAGCAGAAATTTTACGAAAACAATTCCATAGGAGAAGTGAAAGGACAGAAGCTCATTCTCAAGATGGGTAATGTGGAATCTTTAATATGCTACAACAAATGCATGTCATTTTTGCAGCTTAGGTTATCCCAAAACTAGGCATTTGTGGGTTTGGCAGTTGACAAAATATTCTTTCTGAGTCGGATCAGAAGTCTATCTAGACGTGTTGATTTGAATGGAACCTATTCCCAAAGAAATATGCTTAAAAAGGGCCCTGTGCAATCCAGTCCTGTACACAGTTCACTGAACTGAGTTAGCATATTCTACAGATTTTTGGGTTCTTCTTGTGCAACATAGTATGCAGTCTTTTATACAAATTCGCATAGAAAAGTGGGGGAGGATTTCTGAATTGAGGTTCACATTACATTTTCACTTAATTCATTTATGCCCCAGCTTTCTCCCCAGTCTTAGAATCATTGTTGTTGTTATGTGCGAAGTCGTGTCCGACCCATCGCGACCCCATGGACAATGATCCTCCAGGCCTTCCTGTCCTCTACCATTCCCCAGAGTCCATTTAAGTTTGCACCTACTGCTTCAGTGACTCCATCCAGCCACCTCATTCTCTGTCGTCCCCTTCTTCTTTTGCCCTCGATCGCTCCCAGCATTAGGCTCTTCTCCAGGGAGTCCTTCCTTCTCATGAGGTGGCCAAAGTATTTGAGTTTCATCTTCAGGATCTGGCCTTCTAAAGAGCAATCAGGGTTGATCTCCTCTAGGACTGACCGGTTTGTTCGCCTTGCAGTCCAAGGGACTCGCAAGAGTCTTCTCCAGCATATAGAATCATAGAATCATAGAATCATAGAATCATAGAGTTGGAAGGGGCCATACAGGCCATCTAGTCCAACCCCCTGCTCAACGCAGGATCAGCCCAGAGCATCCTAAAGCATCCAACAAAAGTATCCAACCTTTGCTTGAAGACTACCAGTGAGGGGGAGCTCACTCTTGAAGCAGTTTACGTCACAACATGCAGTGTGGTGATGTCAGTTCTTGGTCCCACCTGGAAATGGCATTACAGCAACACAAGATGCCATTCAGGCCCCTCTTCCATCATTCGCCAAAATGAGGGCAATGGAGGACAGAGTGAAGGCAATGGAGGGCTGGGGCGAGAATTCCTTCACCCTTCGAGGGCTTAGGTAGCCCTAAATGAGATTACCCTGGCTTAGCCAATAGGAACTGTGCTATCTAGGAAGTTCCGTGTCACAGGAGCTCATTTCCAGCTGTCTCAGGTCCCTCCCGGCCCCAAATCCCCCCCTGCTCCTGGCTCTGCCCCCAAAGTCTTTGGGTATTTCCCAACCCAGAGCTGGCATTCGTAGTCTGATATGAAGAGAGCTGCCGTCCTCGTAAGGTTTTCCCCGTATGAAGTTTTTGCCATCTGTTGGGGCTCTTGGGATTGATTGGGGTTTTAATGGGTATTTTATTGGGTTTTTATTGTTGGATTATTTGTTGTGACCCGCGGCAAGTCAGTTTACGAGAGTGGTGGGCTATCTCCCAAATCAATCAATCAATCAATCAATCAGTCAGTCAGTCAGTCAGTCAGTCAGTCAGTCAGTCAGTCAGTCAGTCAGTCAATCAATCAATCAATCAATCAAAAGATCAGCTTGCAAAAAAGAAACCACCTTCTCTTCCCACCTTCAGTAGACTTCTACTATAGGCAGGGAATCTTCATGATTTTAAACAGGAGAATTTCCCGAGTTGTTTTCTGCTCTCAGTTCATGATCAATGCTAATTCTAATAACCACCCACCACCCACCCCACCCCATCTGTGATTGTTGGCAAGCTAGGAAAACATTTTTTTCTTGTGATTGGACAATGCTACATGCAAAAACGCATCCTGGAATTCAGAACCGTAGGCAGGAGTTAACATACAGTGCAGGAAGCCGAAATATCATCTCAAAGAAAGCTATTCAAACAGCGGGCCTGCCAATTGCCGATCCACAAAGACCACGAAGCTCACCATGTTGACGTCTTGACTAATACAGGCCATCGCATTTCTGTGTAAAAATTCCTATTTCATATTGAGACTTGCTGGCAGAAATCCAGCACAGCCTTGGGGTATCTAGGTAGACCTCCCGCCTGGTAACTGTAGCAGATCTCCTCAAATTGTCCATTAGAAATCCTCATTCCTCCTGCATGAACTGCAATAAATGACAAAAATTAGGCTTCCTGCAGTGTGCATAATGATATAGAGTTCGTGGTGGCAATTTCTGAAGAATAGGGTGCTGGGTTGCATGTGATTCTATGGCTGAGAATTTGGGACGGAAGGGTTTGGAGGCATAACGTAGGGAAATCACTTGGCATCTTCTGTCCATTTCTGGGCACCACAAGTCAAGAAGGACATTGACAAACATGTTCATAGAAGGGTGACGAGGATGGTTGAGGGGTTGGAAGCCATGCCTTATGAGGAGAGGGTGAGAGAGTTGGGTATGTGTCGCTTGGAGAAGAGGAGGGCAAGGGGGGATATGATAACCACCTAAAAGGGAGACCTGTTGAAGAGAGGACCAACTGGTTTACTGCATCTTTATAGACAAGGCCTAGGAGCAATGGGTTCAAATTACGGGAAAGGAGGTTTTACTTCAGGAATTGCTTTCTAATATTTAAGTAGAATCTCCTTTCCTTCCCGTTATACGCCTTCGTATTTTGATGTGCTGCTTCTGCTGATATAGCACAAGTCTGATTCAGTAGAAGGCAGCTTTATGGGAGAGGCTGTGGCTTAGTGGAAGAACCTCTGCTTACCATGTAGAAGGTCCCAGGTTCAATCCCTGGCATCTCCGGTTGAAAGGAGCAGGCAGGAGGTAATATGAAAGACCTCTGCCCGAGATCTGGGAGATCAGCTGCCAGTCTTAAGTAGACCACACTGACCTTGAGGGACTAAGGGTCAGTAGAAGGCAGCTTCATGTGTGACTACAACCTTGGGTCTTGCAAAATAAAAGCTGAGATTTCTTCTGTTACATTCTGTGCTTGATCTTATATTCCAACATCTGTTGCTGCCCTGCGGCCAGCCATGCTGCTTGTGGCTTTCCGCAGCTTCTGACTGTGCATTTTAAATCCATCACTTTGGAATATGAGCTTGTAAAAGAGATGAAGGTGGGGTGGAATGTGGGGAGGGGGAAGCTGCATAAATACTGCACATTCATCCAAATTACTTGTTGAATTAGCTCTCCATATTAACTTTGAAAAATATTGCACCCCCTGTTTCCTTTGTAATACGATGGCGAACGTTTCTCCCCACAGCCAAAAGCTTTGTCTTGCACACCGTCCGGTTCATCACGAGGATCTACCCCAAAGGAACACGGACAGACTCTTCAAACTACGACCCTCAAGAATTCTGGAATGTCGGGTGTCAAATGGGTATGTGCCCTCTGAACCATCATAGAGCGGAAGTCCATTGGCAAGGGCCCTGCGGGAGCTTTCTGCGTTCCGCAGGGCCTACAAGACAGAGCTCTTCTGCCAGGTTTATGGTTGTGGCCACGGTCCGAGAGGAAGATCTGGTGGGCCCCCCTCTTGGCGTTAAAGGCAGCAGCACAGAAGGGTCACTCACCTATTGGTGCCAGGATATGGCTCCCTCTAGCCACTCCCCCTGTTGGATGGATGGTTGGTTTAGACTGCCATGTTTCTTACTCATGTCCTCCTCTCCCTGCAGTGGTCAGGAGCAGACTGGCAGCCATGTCTCCAGATTGCCTGGAACTCTGTTCTGTCCTGGTGAGGGCCCAATCGGAAGGCGCTTCGTGCCTTCCGAATGGCCCCTCCGCTTGTCAGTTCGGGGCCAAGGGGCCAATCCAGGAGTTTTGATCACGGACACAGCCCACCCCAACACCCCTTACTGTTTTATTAAGAGGGAACAGATTCTATGATTGTAAAGCTCCTATGTTGGCCTGGGAATCTCAGCACGGGTTAACACGAGCTCAACGTTATTCCATGCCGCCATGTGCTTTGTTATATTCGGCAATGAATGCTCTCTCTTTCTTTCCAATGTGCAATAGCCCGTGTTCGTTCTCAGTCACCGTTAATGGCATTTGTGTAATGCATAACGAAAGACAAACTGATCTATATGATGGCATTAATCCCTTGCCACGGAACGCTGGGAGTGGATCCGTTATTGGCAGCGGACATCTTCCTGGCACGGAAGGATTATTAACGGAGTGGCATTCAAGGCTCCCCCAGCCTGCATTTCAGAAAATTGGATGCTTCATAAATGTCATTACAAGATCCCGAATGGAAAAGGGGAGAGGGGGGGGGGGGGAAAGCAGCAAACGATTTTATTAATTCTACACAATGTGATTGATGTATTTATTTATAGCCTGCCTTTCTTACCGAGGCTCAAGGGCGGATTACACGGTGGGTGTCACAGGACGTCCCAAAAAACAAAGCAATAAGGTTTGCATTGCAGAAATCTGAAAGCGTAGCTGAAGTAGGGCATAAGCCAGGGGTGGCCAAACTGTTGCTCTCCAGATGCCCATGGACTACAGTTCCCATGAGCCCCTGCCAGCAACAGCAGAGGCAAATGGGAACTGTAGTCCATGGATATCTGGAGAGCTACTGGTTACTCCTGGTATAAGTGTGGGCAAGGTGCGTACAGTGATGCAGCAATTTCATAGTAGGATAATTCTAAATAGTACTATAGTAGTACTTCAGTAGTAAGTACTACACACAGTTCCCGTGCCTTTCAGCGATGCAGCAATTTCATAGTAGGATACTTGTAAATAGTAAGTACTACAGTAGTACTTTAATAGTAAGCACTACACACAGTCCCCTTACCTTTTGAAGCATCTTTTTGAAATAGTTACAGTACAGCTCGAATTGGTGGGAAATTCCATGACGTTGCACCTGACTTAAGTTGAACTAGGAATGGGCTTAAACTGTGTGTAATGGAAGAGTGGGGAATCAAACCCGGCCCTCCAGATTAGAGGCCATCTCTCTTAACCACGACTCCTAGCCGGATTGGTATGAAGGGATTTGTATGTGATAGTCAATACCTTGAACTGGGTTGAATTTAAAGTACGCTTGTGTGTCTCTTCTCTTAACTGTTTTAGACAAGGCACCTTTAACAGATTTATAAGTTTACATTTTAAAAATTAAATGCATAAATAGGATGTAAGATTTCTCTGCCCTGGCACTGGTCTGGTGGAACACTGCAGAGTGAGATATGTCCGTTATGGTTTTAATGTTTTTTTTAATATGGGCAAACTGTAACCCGCCACAAGCCAGTCATGAGAGGGGCAGGCAATAAAATTAATTAATTCTTTCAAAGTTCAGACTGGAACGACAATCTTAATATATGCTATTATAATTATGTTTCCCCCCCCCCTCAATAGTGGCCTTAAATTTCCAGACCCCAGGAGTACAGATGGACCTACAAAATGGGAAATTTTTGGACAATGGTGGGACCGGCTACATTTTAAAACCAGAGTACCTGAGAAAGAAAAATACACAGTACAACCCATTTGATGTCGTTGGGAAATATAATCCAGTTACGGTTACGATAAAGGTAACGTAGTTTTGCCAAAAGGGTCATTGATTGTTTTTGGAAATGATGGAATGATCGGGGCACTGCTAAAAAAAAAAGAAAAAAAAACTTGTTTATTTAATAAGTTTATAATTATAGAATCATAGAATCATAGAGTTGGAAGGGGCCATACAGGCCATCTAGACCAACCCCCTGCTCACTAAAGCATCCAAGAAAAGTGTGTACCCAACCTTTGCTTGAAGACTGCCAGTGAGGGGGAGCTCACCACCTCCTTAGGCAGCCTATTCCACTGCTGAACTACTCTGACTGTGAAAAACCTTTTCCTGATATCTAGCCTATATCATTGTACTTGAAGTTTAAACCCATTACTGCGTGTCCTCTCCTCTGCAGCCAACAGAAACATCATCCTGCCCTCCTCCAAGTGACAACCTTTCAAATATTTAAAGAGGGTTATCATGTCCCCTCTCAACCTCCTTTTCTCCAGGCTGAACATTCCCAAGTCCCTCAACCTATCTTCATAGGGCTTGGTCCCTTGGCCCCAGATCATCCTCGTCGCTCTCCTCTGTACCCTTTCAATTTTATCTACGTCCTTCTTGAAGTGAGGCCTCCAGAACTGCACACAGTACTCCAGGTGTGGTCTGACCAGTGCCGTATACAATATTATTATATTTTCCAGCTTCAATATGAGTGAAATGGATCAGCTGTCATGCAGATGTATGTCTTACAACAGATTAAATTTCTCAGTGATCCGCTGGGTAGATTATTAGCTCTATATTATGGCATACTTCTAGTCTGTTGTTGCATCCTGTTTTTGAGTGTGTTTTCCTATGGGTGAGCGAACATTTCCTTTATTGCTTGCGCACGCTGGCAGCCTTGCTGCATTTGTAGTAGAGCTAGATAGAACTGGGTGCATACTCTTCAGGGAGTAGCCGCACATTATTTACCTTTACAGTTTTATTCAAAGTTGTGTTAAATTTTCCAGCTGCATCCACTACAGCTGCATTTTAATCTGGAATGACAACTGACTTAGTTATGGAGACTGCCACTGGTGTAATAAAAGTTATGGAGGACAAGTCTACAAATTATGATAGCTAAGAAGGATATATTTTGTTTGGAGGCTTGTGTTAGTGCTGGGGGCCCAAGGACAGGAAAGGGCTGGTTATTAGGTTGTGGCCCCATGTTTCAGAAAACAGCTGGCTCCTGAAAGAGTAATTAAAGCACAGTACAAATACGGAAGGTAGGTAAGTAGGTAGGTAGGTGGGTGTTGGGGCTTTCAGACTAGATTTGGATCTAGGTGCCTCCAGAAAATTAGAGCTGTAGAGTAACAGAGTGTTTTAAAAATATGTAGTTATTAGTTGCCTTTGTGGATGAGGCACAGATCCAAACTCACAGTGCTTTGAGGTTTAAAAGAGAATCATCTTTACTGGAAATATTATACATGAGAATATACCATATTCATCTGCTTCAGTCCTAGTGCCCCTCATACTCTTGCCAGTTGCCACCCACTCTCTAGTTGCTTTCATTTCCTGCTTGTGACCTTCTGGTGGTCACTGTAAAAAGTGAATGTTGGGCTGTCTTATCCATCACATTTTCCCATATCCTTCATCCAAGGAGCTCAGGGTGGCCCAGGTAGTTCTTCATTCATTCTTCCTCACAACAGCCTTGTGATTTAAATTAGGGCAGTGGTTGTCAACCTTCCTAATGCTGCGACCTTTAATACAGTTCCTCATGTTGTGGTGACCCCCAACCATAAAATTATGCAAGTGTTCTTTCACAGGAATTAAGCCAAAACTGACCAATGGCGTGAAGATCCATTGTTCATGATTGAATATAAATTGTTTTTTTCCCGGGGTTTCTCAGTTTACTTCTGCCTCTTGTCCCACCATGCCGATCTCACTCTTTTCCGCTGCTCCAGACAGACGAACGTTCTGTCTTGATCTACCACACAAGGCTGTTGTGTGGATGGTGCCCCCCCCGGCCAAGCTACTTGCCCTGCCATGACCCCTGTGAAAGGGTTGTTCGATCCCCCAAAGGGGTCCCGACCCCCAGGTTGAGAACTACTGGATTAGAGGGAAAGTGACCAACTGAAGGTCGCTTCACAAGCTTCATGGCTGAAGGGGAATGTGAACCTGAATCTTCCCAGTCCTTCCCAGCTCTATGCTTTAACCATGACTCCATGCTGGCTCTCACTGGATGACCAGTAGTTTGATCCAGGAAGGAAGCATTTTGCTGACATGGAGTGCTTTGCATGGGCTGGATTGGAACAGCTGGATTGGAACAATAGTAACCAACATGTAGTTTGCATGAACAGAACGGAACTTCCAGACAGTTTTGAGTTCTGCTTACCCGACAGTGTCATTAAGGGTTGTTATTTACGTGGATCTCAATGCACCTAGGTAATTCTTCCACTACAATGTAGGACATTACCGCAAACAAGTAAAAAAAAAAAAGAAGCAAATTGAATTAAACCTTTCAGGGCAAGCTGTGATGTTCATATACAGAGACGGTCCTGGAAAATTGCCTGTGAGAACAAAAAATAAATCAAATGGGTATGATTTATTATCTACACTATTTCCTTGTACTTTCCTATGCTTGCTGTTGAAAACGCCTTGAATGCTATAAATTCGGTGGCCAGCTAGC
This sequence comes from Paroedura picta, assembly GCF_049243985.1. NCBI lineage: Eukaryota > Metazoa > Chordata > Lepidosauria > Squamata > Gekkonidae > Paroedura > Paroedura picta. The sequence goes on along the minus strand of NC_135373.1, from coordinate 117,612,395 downwards.
TGCAAATAGTTATCATGGCCATTTGACAGGTTATTAAATACAAAGGTTGGGTTCTTTTCCTGCAGGAGTCAGATTTTTCTCCTCCCTGGCCTAGTTACAGAATAAGAATCCTTTTTTTTATGTTTGGCAACATTTAGTTAAATGTTATGTTAAATGGCATTAAAGTCAGAGAATTCCCCCTCCTCTTTTGCTAACGCTAGCGTTTGGGGACTAGACAAATACGTACATTTGATTGGCAGAATGTTCAAGGTAAGTAACCACTGCTTCACATAAATCATAACTGACATCTTTATTAATTAATTCACAGTCTGCCTTTGTCACTGGGACACTTAGTGGATTACACGGAGTGAATCAATACAATTAACCGGATGGGACATTCAATAAACAACTTGAGAGAGCCAGTTTGGTGTAGTGGTTAGGAGTGCGGACTTCTAATCTGGCATGCCGGGTTCGATTCTGCACTCCCCCACATGCAGCCAGCTGGGTGACCTTGGGCTCGCCACGGCACTGATAAAGCTGTTCTGACCAAGCAGTGATATCAAAGCTCTCTCAGCCTCGCCCACCTCACTGGGTGTCTGTTGTGGGGAGAGGAATGGGAAGGAGATTGTAAGTCGCTTTGAACCTCCTTCGGGTAGAGAAAAGCGGCATATAAGAACCAACTCTTCTTCTTCTTCTTGAAATCTAAAAACCCCTAGAATTTAAGAAAATCATCTGTGTTACCATGACACATGAAACAATACCAGAGCACATAGTAGGATCCAACTCACAGCAAACTCAACACAGATGTATAGACCACAGTCCCCAAGAATTTGTCCAACTGACTTTGTGAGTCATTTTGTTCAGTGCTACCCCACCATATGTGCAGAAAAGCCCTCTTGAATTTGCCACCATAAAATGAGTGATGGTCATTAGCGTTGAGGGTTTCAAACAGATTCAGTAAATTGAGGGAGGACAGAACCAGCTGTGGTGTTTAAATAGAATTTGTGAAGGGTAGCTCAATCAGTAGTGTTAAATGGAATTCGTGAAGGGCAGGTCTAGTTATGTTGATTAAATGGAATTCGTGGAGGTGCTTTCTGCATTCACAGCTTAATTTTGATTCTCGCTGAACTGAAGCCAGTATCCCTTTAATATGCATCCTGTTTGCGTCCTGTTTCTGTACTCTGCATCTAAATTCTATCTCAGATTTTTGTCCTCTATCACAGCATTTAACTCTGCATACTAATGTGAAAAACTGTATTCCTGAGATTTTTTCCTTCCTTTTTTGTGTGCTGTTGATTGGTCACTGCTGATTGATCAGTTTCCAGCAGGGGCTGCCTTTGAAACTGTAAGCAGAGAATAGTCCTAAAGCTGGTTTCACGTTTGGTTCTTCATTTTAGTACTGCCTTCATTTTAACTCAGCTTCTATGCTGCAAAAGCATTTCTTTCTGTTTTGTAATCTCCCTCAACTGTTTCGAGACTGAGCCTCCACATTCAGAGGCTGACAGGACACCTCTTAACACCAGATTCTGAAGCTCAGCAATAGGAGACAACTGTTGCTTTTGTGTTCTCATGGGTACAAAGGATGCTGGAATATATGGACCTTTGGTCTAATCCTGGAGGCCACTTCTTGTTTTCTCAGCACCAATATTGAATCAAATTCCTAGCTTTGCCAAATTTTCTGTGAATAATATATTTATAAATAATATATTTTCTGTGAATTATATATATATATATTATATATATATAATTATATATATATAATATATATTTCTGTGAATAATAATATATACTTTAGCATTGCCTTATGAGAAAGATTCTCTGCCATTCCTGAGGATCCAGAGACACATCTGAGAAATCTTCAGGGTTCTATGTTGGGGGTCACCAACCTTTTTGAGTGTGTGGGCACCTATGTAATTTTGACACAGTGTGGTGGGCACAGGAAGGAAATGGGTGCTGTAGGAGGTGCAGCTTACCTTTAGTCACACAATGATCCTTCTGTTGTGGCAGCAACATTTTAAAAACAATTGTGGAGCCAATAAAATTTCCAATGACCAGTACGAAGACTTGCTGGGTAAAAGCCCTACCATGTCCCTCCTAGTTTCCCAAAACACTTGTCACGCACCATAGAAGGGGTCCGTGAGCACCATTGCACCCGTAGACACCACACTGGGGACCCTGTTCTATGCAGTATAATATTAAAGCCATTGACTTCTAACATTTAAAGAAGCATTAGCTAGTGAGAGTTACTTTATCACTGCATGGTTTTATGTCTACTGTCTTTACATATTCAACATTTAGCCCCGGATATCTCCTATTGGGGTGGTTTTGTATCATTCTGACTGTTTTCTAGGGAAGCAAATTCCTTTTAAAGCATTTAAACTGTGTATCATTATGGGCTGTCCCCCCCCTTTCTTCCAGAGCAGTTAATGCAGGTCTCCTGTTGTTGTCATTTAGAGTAAGATTGAACTCCGTAGGAATCAACATTACAATAATCTCCTCGGTGGAGCTAATGTGTATAATGCCGAAAATGTGGGGAGCTTTATAGATTATAGCACCATGAAGAGCTGTTTTATGCAGCGTTCAAACACCTTTGTCCCTGGTTTGAATTGCACTGGAAAATATCATTGCTTGTGTTATATAAAATTGAAGGTGGGGCGGGGGGAATCCAACCGATGCATGCTGTGTCCAGTTATAATAATACTTAGCATTTACAGGATGTTGTAGAATAGTGCCCTCATTGTATTCTGCAAATGCTTGGGAATTCTCAGAAACTGATTGGTGGACCACACTGGGAATATTATTGTCCCATGCAACAATTAGGTTGTCCCTGGTGTTCCCTCACTTAGGCCAGTAGGATCAATCACAGCCTTATTTGCTCCGGAGTAAGATGTATTTGTCTGGAGCATTTTTAGCCTGTCTTTTTAAAAAACGGGACTCAAAGAGGGAGGTAGCTCTCCTTTCTATTAGAAGTGTTGATAAGTTGGTCCTTTGCCTGCTCGTGGTGAAGAAACCCCTTACTCGGTCCTAGTCCCCCATCCTTGAGAAACTCAGGAATGGGAGAAAGAATGGTCCCCACAGTGACATAGTGACACTCTAGGAATTTCCCTGTGTCTCTATGATAAATACCTGGCAATGATCTAGGAATTTCTCCCTATCTCTATGGTAAATCATTGCCAGGCAGTGATGCCACATCTTCCCCAAGCTCCACCTGAGCCCTATGCATGACCCTTAAAAATCTCCTGGCATTACTAAGGCAGTGCTAGCAAGCCCTGAAAGTAATAAAAGGTTTTAATGTGGGTTTTGGATTGGACTGATTTTATCCTCTTAGACCTTTACATATGTTTTGGGCTGTCATTGTGGCAGACTGATTTTAATTTATACGTTAAGTTTGTGAACTACTGTGGGTCCCTTTTTGGAACAAAAATAGAAATACATATCAATATTTATAGGTATGTTTCTCAGAAAGATGGGTTCTTTATTCCCCTACAAGGAACAGCTGCCATATACAACAAATAGTTTGTTTATTTAATTTCTGCCCTTTCGTTCTCCCCACTGGGCACCCCAAAAATGCCATTCATTTTTTCTCCGTTCTGAGATTAAAATTCGTATACTATTTTTTAATGCAGATTATTAGTGGCCATCAGCTGCCTCCCAGCAACCTTTCCAAGAGTAATAAGGCTGATCCTTTAGTCAAACTGGAAATTCATGGTGTTCCAGAAGACATGGCAAAGCACCAGACTTCTGTAATAAAGAACAACGGTAAGCACAGGGATCTACGAGAATTGACTTGGATAATACTGAATGCTTATGGCTTGGATGTACCGGAGATTTCTGTGGATGGAAGGGCATTTTTGTTAGCAGAGTTCAAATATTCAAAGAGTAGTGACGCATGAATCTTGTTTAATACAATAGTTATTTATGAATGAAAGAGCCGACAGTGGCTGATTTCGCATGGGAGGAAAAGGCTAGGTTGGCACCCGTATGGCTGTCGAGCTAATTCCCATAACCATATGACATCTCTGTCGTCCTGGCTCGCACATGTCAAGTACACTGAAAGCTCCGGCACTTACAGTGGGCATTTGTTGTGGGGGCGGGTCTTTCTGCAGGGCCGTCTGTGTCACCAGCTAATGCTTAAAGCTGATGCTTCTCTTGGAGAATATTGCTCTTTACAAGGGTTTTCTTTTTGTCCTTGTTGGTTCAGCTTTTAATCCTAGATGGGATGAAACATTCACTTTCAGCATCCAAGTGCCAGATCTTGCCTTGATACGCTTTATTGTAGAAGATCGGATGTGTGTAATTGCCAATGATTTTCTTGGCCAATTTACTTTGCCATTTACATGTATGAATAAAGGTAAGAAAAGCAGTATGTAATTAGAAATGCCAGATACTCATTGGGGCTGGGGAATCTCCACTTTGGCACCTCCCGCCTGCTTTAGAGGTTTATAAAAGCAGGGGAAACCCCCTGAAACCTCCACCCAAAACTCATGCAGCTCTGCCCACCACCGTTGCATACACCCACTCCCTCCCACCTGAAACTCGCAAAGCCAGCATTTATGACATGTACTAGTGGTGGGTGGTATCAGAGCCACAAACTCTGTGAGTTTTGGGGGCCGATGCACAGCAACTGCTCTGGTTTTGAGCAAAACCCTACTATAGAATTTTGTTCAAACGTTGTGTTGCCTCTGACATGCTGATGTCACACATGATGACATGTGTGATGTTAGCACATACCAGAGAGGTCCCAACCATGCCCCCAAACCCCCCTTCCACCAGCCCACTTCTACATATCAATTATTAAATTATTGCACTCATGCTTAAAATCAAAGGGCTTGCTGGGTGGCAAAGAAAAGCCTGTTTAGTGTTGCTCCAACTAATCTTTTTAATATAAAAATATCAGATTTGGAGTGTTTAAAATATACTTCCAGAGGCCACCACTGTCAGCTTTTGCCCAGGTCTCCATCACCAGTGCATTCCCACATGTGTCACAAAAAGTTATCAAATAGCAAATTTAAAAAGCTAACAAATAGCAAATATACAGCATGCTTACTTATCAATTCACAGACATTACCATTACAAAGAAACGAGAGAACAAAAAGAAAAAGTATATATTATATTGCCCTAGTTATGTTGCCAATTACCAGCATCACTCTTGACCAATTAAGTTCCAACCCAGGCTCCCCAGTGGCCACCAAACCCGACAATGAAGTCACACTGGCCAGGTCCTTGGCTTGGTAGGTCTGTAGCTTTTTTATGCCTGGTCTTAACCATTGAGAACCCCCTGAGACATTCTTCAGGCTTCGAAAAACCCCAGAAGTGGTGCGATGGAGGAGAATGTGGTTGGGAAGCAAAGCTGTGGACACGCCCACCCAGGGCTCCTCCCCTTCCCACCCCCCCAGGCCCATCATTGGCCATTTGGGGGGTGGAGCAGGTTGACATGACCATATTTGGCCATATCACTTGATAAATGTTTAACATAGTTAAAAATATTAAAAAATAGTTAGGAAACCCTTCCAGGACGGTCAAGAAACCCCAGGGGTTCCTGAAACCTTGCTAATTACATTAGAGAAATGAACCATTGATAAAAGTAGTGTCTTAAGTAAGGCCAACATTGTAGGAGAATGTAAAAGTGCGTGTGATAGAAATCAGTCCAATATTTCATTACATTTTTTTGCCGTCGCAGATTTGCAACAAGTACCAAGCTCAGTTAATAAAACATGGCTCTGGGTGTAATGCGACATACAGTACACAATAAAATATCCGTAGAATTATTAAATTGCATTCCATCTCCACGCAAACCAACATGAAATATTTAGACTCTGATGAAAAGACAAAGTGGATTTGCTGTCAGGAGGCATCTAACGACGTTATTATTAAAGGGAAACCTATCCATTTATCACTGTCCCTGCACCAGTTTAAAAAAAAGAACCCCGAACCAAAACAAAAAATACATTCAAATCCACCAATATGGAGTGAGCAATGCGGAAGAGAAATGATTACTGAAATAACACGGTAGGGTGATTTCCTAGAATCGCTAAATCAAATTAATCCTTGCTCTATTTGTCAAAAGCACAAAAAACACATAGCTAGAGAACGCAGTATTTTTCTATTTTGCAAAAAAAAGAAAAGAAAAAAAAGTTTAAGTGTGCCTTCTAAGGAATGCCCAGTATATTCTGCAGAGGACAAATCTGCCACAATCCGGAGTAGATTTAAGTGCTCGTAATACAATATATTCAATTTCTGTTGGCTCGTGGCTGGAGAATTACTATGGGTATGCCATGAGAACACATACATTATTTACACGTAGGGGACCCACAAGAATGTGCAGGGAGGCACGTCTTTGACCTTCTTGCACTATTTTCTCTTTGCCTTCCCCGAAAGCCCCCATAGCCTCTCACCTTTTCTTGCTTCCTTCTGCCCTCTCACTCAACAGACCACCTAGCTGCACGTGCCCCTCTCCCATCACCAGCTTTCCTCTTACCCCCCAGCAGCCTCTGCCTGGGAAAACCATGGCCCACTTCTGCCAGTCACTGGGCCAAGCCCACATGGACTCTAGGGAACCTGCAAAGACTTGTGGGGGACACCTCACTTTCTTCTCTGTCCCCTTCTTACACGGTTGCCTGTTTCCCTTCTCCTGGCCACCCCCCTAGCCGTTCCCCTTTCCCTGCCATCTGTCTTTTATCTGCCTCCTATATTCAGCTAGATATTATTTATTTATATCGTTAATACCCTGGTTTTGTCCACAGCAGGGACCAAAGCAACTTACATCTATTTATTTATTATATTTGTATCCCACCGCTCCCAGCAAGCTGGCTCCCAGCAAGCTTGCCACACCCCACCATGCTCCCTGCCCTTCTGGCTTGCCACTTGGCTCTGGGGGGCACTTAGAACCACTCGGTCATGCTTCTTAAATGCTCCACTCCACTCGGACATGCCACTGTTCCTGGCCCTGGGAGGCCATGGAAGGGTGGACAGGCATGCTTTGTGCCACCCACAATGCTCTTGCTGGACTCCTGGGTGCCACAAAATGCCATCCCACCACCATGTGCTCTCTGCCTGCTTGCCTCCTGGCACACCCCCAGTGGCACACCACTGAACATGGGCTGCCTCATCTCCTCCTCCCAGGTGCCTGTCTCCGAGCAGGACGATGGATTGTGCCTGGACATTCACTGCCTTGCCGCCCTTTCTATGTGCCAACCTCTTGAACAGGCAAGGAATGGTGCCTGGGCATGCACCTCCTTGCCACCCCCACTCCCCGTGTTCCTACCTCCTGCGAGGGCCATCCTGGCCAGCCCCCCACTCCCTCTGCAAGGGCAACACCATTCTCTCCAACCTGCCCGCACCCTCCCCAACTCTGTCTCCGCTGTAGGCTCACAGGTAGGCCCTCGCACCCCCTCCACAAAGGTGCCAACACACTCCCTGACTCACCCATTCCCTCCATGACTCCCTCACCCCTGGCCTTGCTGCCAAGGCCCGATGGGGATGCCAACTCACCCCCTCCACAGATATGCTGCTGTTCTTCCTGCTTGTGAGCAGGCTGTGGGGAGACACTTCCACCCGCACCTCCTGAGACAGCAGGGGGGAGGTCCCGTTCACCAGCCTGTTTTCTAGTGGGCATGTGTGCGAGCATGTATGTATATATGTATGTGTATACCTCTCCCTCTCCCTCTCCCTCTCCCTCTCCCTCTCCCTCTCCCTCTCCCTCTCCCTCTCCCTCTCCCCCTGCCTGCCTGCCTGCCTGCCTGCCTGCCTGCCTGCCTGCCTGCCTGCCTGCCTATCTATCTATCTATCTATCTATCTATCTATCTATCTATCTATCTATCTATCTATCTATCTATCTATCTATCTATCTATCTATCTATCTATCTATCTATCTATCTATCTATCTATCTATCTATCTATCTATCTATCTATCTATCTATCTATCTATCTATCTATCTATCTATCTATCTAGCAGTTTCTCAGTGGAACAGGTTTCCTTTGGAAGTTGGTGGGTTCTCCATCTTTGGAAATGTTTAAGCAAAGGCTGGATAGCCATCTGATGGAGAGGCTGATTCTGTGAAGGCTCAAGGGGGTGGCAGGTTACAGTACATGAGCAATAGGGTTGTGAGTGTCCTGCACAGTGCAGGGGGTTGGACTAGATGACCCAGGAGGCCCCTTCCAACTCTATGATTCTATGATTCTCTCTCTATATATGATGATATCCTGTCTACAATCTTGGAACCATAGCAGCTTGCTGTATAGTTCAACCTTTTAAATTCATTGTTGCCCGATTCCACTTTTTTGATACGGCCCCCCTCTAATGCTACTTTTGTACATGCAGGTCCCATGAGACCCAGCACGATCTTCCTTTTAAAATGGCCTTTTTGAAATGTGTCTGGGATGGAACAGCACTTAGTGTTCTGTTCCACCAGACTCACATGCACTTGAAAATCAACCGTGATTTAAGATTTAAGATTTCATTCTTCACGCTCCCACACGTGCTCTTTGGTGGTGCCCATTTCTCAAATTGCCTGTTTGAGTGCAAGAAAGGTGAGGGCTTTTTCCATTGTGGCCCCAATCCGGTGGAGTGCCCTGTCTGAGCAAATTCGTACCCTGTTGAACTTGTCTGCATTTTGCGGGGCCTGTAAGACAGTGTGAGTACACCAGGCATTCCACTCATGTCATTTTAGAGGACTCTGCTTTCAAGACTGTCGGGTTTTGTCTGTGGGTGCCAAAAAGCTGCATTTTAGTGGATTTCATTGCTTTCATGCACAGTAAATAACACTTTTTCAATCTGTGTCTCCTTTGCAACTGGATTTTATTGGGTGTGAAATCGCAAAATCTACTTACAAACAGTCGCTATAGTGGACCGAATCTGCATTATTTAGGATGGATGAAAACTCCCATGATTTATCATTGTTATTATCATTGTTATTGTTATTGTATAGCTATGACATTAGCCGCCCTGAGCCCCATGCTGGGGGAGGGGCAGGATAAAAGCCTAATAAACAAGCCAACTATAGCCTTTCAAAGAAAAAGTAGCACAACCTTCGAAACACTTCCGAACCCCTTCCTTAGAGCAGGCTTTCTCAACCTGGGCCTAGTCTGCACATACAGGATAATGCACTTTCAATGTGCTTTGGCAGCTGGAATTTCCTGTGCAGAACATTAAGTGCATTAAAAGTGCATTATCTATTGTGTGCAGACTAGGCCCAGGGCTTAGAAAATCCTGGGTTTCTCGTCAGCCCTGGAAGGGTTTCCCAGATGGGTGAGCGTTAATTAATTTTTAATACATTTAAAAAATTTGCTAAACATTTATCGGGTGATGTGACCATATATGGCCATGCCAACCTGCCACCCACCCAAAATGGCCAATGATAGGCCTGGAAAGGGTGGGAAGGGGAGGGGCCCCAGGTGGGCGTGTCCACAGCTCTGCTTACCAACCGTATTCTCCTCGATTGCGCCACTTCTGGGTTTTCTCGAAGCCTGAAGAATGTTTCAGGGGTTTCTCAATGGTAAAGAGAAACAGCTTCTTGCTGTTTCTGTTATATTTACTAAGCTTGAGATCCAAGTTGCCTGCGGGAGCTGTTCCTAACCAAACTGTTGTGGTTCGTTCACAGGTTACCGCCACATCCCACTGGTTTCCAAACTTGGCGTTTCCCTCAAACCAGCCTCTCTGTTTGTGTATGTTTGGTACCATCAGCAATAACATCCTTGACACACCCTCACACCCAGCTGTGCCTGAATAAAGCAACCGTGGTCAAAACAGCAGGCATCGGACTGTTTTCTAGCAGTACTAGAAAAACTTTGCAAGGGCTTATAGAAATCATGTTCCTAAGTGCTGTTAAGGTACAGCTGATGCAAAGGCAAACCCATAGGATAGTCAGGGCCTGTGAGATACAGAGGTGGTGTGCCATGGCCTTCCTCTGCAGAGCCTTCCTTGGTGGTCAAGCACCTATAACTTGGTGTGGTAATCAAGGGCAGGCTGATCTGGAGACTGGGGTTTGGTTTCCTACTCTTCCTTCACATGCAGCCATCTGGGTGACTCTGGGCTAGTCGCAGGTGTCTCAGATCTTTTCTTGAGGAGGAGGAGGAGGAAGAAGAGGAAGAAGAAGGGGAAGAAGAAGAAGAGGAAGAAGAAGAAGAGTTGGGTCTTATATGCTGCTTTTCTCTACCTGAAAGAATCTCTGGCTTTCCCTTCCTCCCCCACAACAGACGCTTTGAGAGGTAGGTGATGCTGAGAGAGCCCTGATATTACTACTCAGAGCAGCTTTGTCAGTGCTGTGATGAGCCCAAGGTCACCCAGCTGCTGCATGTGGGGGAGTTGCGAGAAATCAAACCCAGCTCGCCAGGTTAGAAGCCCACATTCCTAACCACTACACCAAGCTGGCTCTTGGTGGGCAGTTCTGTTAGAGCTCTCTCAGCCTCACCTACCTCATAGGTTGCCTGTTGTAGGGAAAGGGAGAGAATGGAAGAGAAAACTACTTTGGGACTTTTTCGGGTAGTGAAAAGCAGGTTATAGGCAGCTCTTCTCTGTCTTGCATGCTGATTAGCTTCCAAGATCTGGTGACATGGAGCCATGCCATACTATACCAAAATCTCTTGGGGCAATTACCTACAGGGCCTGCACAAGTGACCGCTTGGGATGCCCAACTAATAAGACCAGCAGTTTGGGCTGATTTAAATTTTCTGGTTTCTTAGCTGTAATCAGAGAGAAACTTGGCTATCTTCTAGCATGGTTAAGAGAAATCAACTTTAATTCGTCTTTATCCAATTTTTCCCTGAAAGCCAATAATCCTTTTCATTTCCCGCAGATCAATCATAGACGTAGCAGATGGAAAATTTAAAGTGCTAAATATCAAAATGGAAATCTAATAAGATGTAGATGAGTTTTTTTTTTTAATTTGCGGTCACAGGGGATTAAAAGCCCAGTGCAGAAATAGCCTAGGTTTCATACTGCTTAGTACTATTGCAGAGTTCGGCACACTGAATGATTGCAGTTCCATGAACCAATCAGAACGCATTCTAAATGCACGGGTTGGGTTTGCAAATGATAAGGAATGAAAGAAATGGTTAGCAGTTAGGCCTTGGAAAAATAGGTTTGGTTGGAAGGTGGCCAAGGGTTTTGCTCAGCACTTAATAAACACCTTGCACATGGGCTCCAGACTCTCTTCTCCAGATTCCTAGCCAGCTTTCTGTACTTCACAGTGGGCGACTCGGCTATTTATTTAAATCATGGAGAAGTGGGGTGTATTTATGATGCAGGATATATGTTATATTGTGCTGGTTTCCAAACGGCAATTTTTATAAGGTTTGTAATGAAAAGAAAATCAGTAGTAAAAAAACATTAAGTTGGCATGACAATTGGGGTCGGTTTTAACGGATTACTAGTGTGAATTGTAATAGCAGTGATTTATTTTCACCACCCTAGGATATTTAGAGGGATGATATAGATGGCCACCTGACCACATACCTCTGGCTAAAATTACACTCTCCGATTTTTGTTTTTTAAATGAACCTTCCATCTCAGTGCAGTGGTAACACAATGAAACAGTCTCAAGCACACAGCGGTAACTAGAAAATAAATGCCCACAATTATTTATAGCGGAACTCCCCTGAAAGAAACCAAAGTGCAAAACCTGAACTACTCCAGTATACTGAGAAGAATTTGAAATCAATATTGATTGAACTTTAAGGGCAGGAACGTCAAGAAACAGTTGAATTTGGACGCCCAAGACTCTTGGTTTAGAAAAGTAATTTATTCTTGGTTCCTTGCTCCACAAACCTGTCATTGAAATTTTGGCCTAGACAATCGTATTGTTTGCTCACAAAAGCAAGAATTTGAAATCAAATAATAATAATATCCGAAATACAACACGGTGTTTTCAAAACAGTGGAGAAAGAGATTCTCTATGTTCAAGTAGATCTTTACCCATGTCACTAGGGGAGCTTAGTGGCCCCTTAGTGCAGGGGTAGTCAACCTGTGGTCCTCCAGATGTTCATGGACTACATTTCCCATGAGCCCCTGCCAGCAAACGCTGGGAATTGTAGTCCATGGACATCTGGAGGACCACAGGTTGACTACCCCTGCCTTAGTGGACAGTGGCTTTGTTTCAAGAGAGGTCCACAAGGGTAGTAGGCTGCCAAGTAGTATGTTAATGAAAAAGGATTCTACTTCTCTTGGGCTAGACACAGTTCCTCTCAGAGCTCTCTCAGCTTCACCTACCTCACTGGATGTAAGTTGTGGGGAGAGGAAGGGTAGTCCTCTTTGAGACTCCTTTGGCTAGTAAAAAGTGGGGCACACAAAAACCAGTTCTTTTTCTTCTCTAATCCACACTTACTTACCTTGGAAAGACAATACCCTTGTATGACACCCAGGGCAACACCCTTCTGTATACCATCTCCAAAATCCAGCTTCTGTTTCTTAAAATCATCAGAAAGTCTTTATTAGTCGACTGTAGTTCCTAACAAAATCAGTGATATATCATCGTATCTTAGCTGTAATCATGATTTCTTGGCCAACTGCAAGCAGCATCCTCAAACAATAGCTTTTTAAGAAATCAAACACTTGAAAGTCTTCCTGGTGGCCTTAATGGCTGACCTGCCCCTGAATTAGGGTTGCCAACTCTGGGTTGGGAAATACCTGGAGATGTGGAGGGTGAAACTAGGGAAGACAAGGTTTGAAGTGAGGCTCCACAGCATATCCACCCTCAAAAGCAGCCATTTTCTCCAAGGGAACTGATCTTGGTCATCTGGAGATGTCATAGTCCCATTGTATACAGCACTGGTCAGACCACATCTGGAGTACTGTGTGCAGTTCTGGAGGCCTCACTTCAAGAAGGACGTCAATAAAATTGAAAGGGTACAGAGGAGAGCGACGAAGATAATCTGGGGCCAAGGGACCAAGCCCTATGAAGATAGGTTGAGGGACTTGGGAATGTTCAGCCTGGAGAAAAGGAGGTTGAGAGGGGACATGATAGCCTTCTTTAAGTATTTGAAAGGTTGTCACTTGGAGGAGGGCAGGATGCTGTTTCTGTTGGCTGCAGAGGAGAGGACACGCAGTAATGGGTTTAAACTACAAGTACAACGATATAGGCGAGATATCAGGAAAAGAATTTTCACAGTCAGAGTAGTTCAGTAGTGGAACAGGCTGCCTAAGGAGGTGGTGAGCTCCCCCTCCCTGGCAGTCTTCAAGCAAAGGTTGGATACACACTTTTCTTGGATGCTTTAGGATGCTTTGGGCTGATCCTGCGTTGAGCAGGGGGTTGGACTAGATGGCCTGTATGACCCCTTCCAACTCTATGATTCTATGATCCTATGAGATTGTTTGTAAAAGCAGGAGAGCTTCAGGTGCCACCTGGAACTTGGCAATTCTATCCTGAATCTGGGGCCTTCTGCATGCCAAGGATGTGCTCTGCCACTGAACAGGAATTTAGAGGGCCCATGAAGGACATGTTCCCCCTTTTCCCTCTTGCTTTCTCCACCTCGTGTCCAGGTAGAATTTCTAGACCCTAAAAGGTAAGGAAAATAAAATAAAAAGTGCCTCTAGGGCATATATGGTGATGTCACTTCCATTTTTTCCCCTGGAAGTGATGCCAATCCTCTCTGGGAATCACTGGAAACTCTATGTAAAACCACAACATTTTCAGTGATTCCTAGAGAGGAGTTATGACACTTCCAGGTTTTCCAGTGTCATTTCTGATGGCTGAACTCCTCTCCCCAATCCCTTTCATTTTCTGTTGCTCCAGAGAGGCAGACCAGAACCAATGGGTGGAAATTAATTCAAAGGAATTTTTTTGCTAACCATTTGGAAGACGTTCCTGACAGAGTGGTTACTCAGTTGAACAGGCTTCCTCGGGAGGTGGTGGGTTCTCCTTCTTTGGAAGTCTTTAAGCAGAGGCTAGATAGACATTTGACAGAAATGCTGATCTTGAGTGGGTGGGCAGGAAGGGATGTGCCATTGTTTGTCTTTTGTGGCCCTTCCTTGCATACCCAGGGAACTGTTGATTTCCACTGTGGGATGGTAAGTGAATTTCCTCCAGGCCGGCTGGATTAAGAGATTTTTGGTGGGGAGGGATCACTTTGGCATGAAATTGGGGTCACTGTGGGTGGGCAGGTGGTTGTGAGTTCCTGCATTGTGAAGGGGGTTGGACTAGATGACCCTGGAGGTCCCTTCCAAGTCTATGATTCTACCACTTCTGGGTTACCTCGAAGCCTGCAACATTTTCCAGTCCTATTCCACGAGGCTGGTGTAGACCTTGGGCATGAAATTGGGGTCACTGTGGGTGGGCAGGTGGTTGTGAGTTCCTGCATTGTGCAGGGGGACCCTGAGGGTCTCACCTCTAGGATTCTGTTTATGCTGCTTTGTGTTTTAAAGATCACAATCTGGGCACGGTTTTGCACCTGAGTTTGCAATGGGTACCGAGCAACCTTGCCGCCAAGTGCCATGGCAGGCTGCAAAATATATCCACATGCGCTCCTTGTATGCGCTCATGCTAATGGGAACGTTTTGCAAATAGAGGGCAGTAATTCTGTGAAGATAACTAAACGACAATGGACCATGAAAAAGCCATTATAATTTCCTCATGATTAGCAGCTTGCTCTGCGCACTTAGCAACCTCCTGGATGCTTATGTCCTCCAAGGCAAGCGCTTCGGTTAATGGGGCAGAAGGGCCCCCGAGTAAAATGGGGAGAGGCGTCCTAATGAACAAATAATTCAATTGCCGATGACAACGTTCATATTACACCATTCCCCAATGAACTGCGCTTTCCTGCATTTAACTGGGCACGCTTTCGCTGAATGGTGATAGCAACCTTAACCTCCATCCCTCCCCCCCCCCCCCCCCGGCAATCTTGTTGAAAATCCACCATCAAAGGCATAGTCAATCCTCGGCATTCTTCCGACTGCAACAGACGACCGCTGCTTCTCACTGATCACAGTTTGATCCCATCCTTGAACAAGTGGAGCTGCTTTATACTGAGCTGGGGCTTCATCATCATCATCCAGTGTCTAAACCGCCCTCTGAATATGGCTCGGGTAGTATACTTTTGGGTGTTAGTTTTAGGGGAGGCACTTTAAAAGAGCCTCTTGTGGCGCAGAGTGGTAAGGCAGCCGTCTGAAAGCTCTGCCCATGAGGCTGGGAGTTCAATCCCAGCAGCCGGCTCAAGGTTGACTCAGCCTTCCATCCTTCCGAGGTCGGTAAAATGAGTACCCAGCTTGCTGGGGGGTAAACGGTAATGACTGGGGAAGGCACTGGCAAACCACCCCATATTGAGTCTGCCATGAAAACGCTGGAGGGCGTCACCCCAAGGGTCAGACATGACTCAGTGCTTGCACAGGGGATACCTTTACCTTTACCTTTAGGGGAGGGGTTTTAATGGGGTACGTCTTTTATGTAACCCGCCTTGAGCTTTGGAATAAAGTGGGCTAGAAATGTAGTAGTAGTACTAGTAGTAATAGTAGTAGTAGTAGTAAGGTAAAGGTGTCCCCTGTGCAAGCACCGGGTCATGTCTGACCCTTGGGGTGACGCCCTCTAGCGTTTTCATGGCAGACTCAATATGGGGTGGTTTGCCAGTGCCTTCCCCAGTCATTACCGTTTACCCTCCAGCAAGCTGGGGGCTCATTTTACGGACCTCGGAAGGATGGAAGACTGAGTCAACCTTGAGCCGGCTGCTGGGATCGAACTCTCAGCCTCATGGGCAGACAGCTTCAGACAGCATGTCTGCTGCCTTACCACCCTGCGTCACAAGAGGCTCTTAGCAGTAGTAGTAGTAGTAGTAGTAGTAGTAGTAGTAGTAGTAGTAGTAGTAGTAGTAGTAGTAGTAATAGATATTTATTTATTGTATTTATATATTATTGTATATAGGTTAAAATTAACAGTAAATCAACAGTAAATTAAAAACCAGAAGAAAACATCAACATTAACAATATCATCACAGGATCATAGAATTGGAAAGGAGCTCCAGGATCCTCTAGTCCAACCCCCCGCAGAATGCAGGAAATTTACAATTTCTTGCCCACCCACAGTGACCCCAATTCAATGTACAGATGATGCTTCCCCTCCCCCCCACCACCAAAAAACCCCCCCAGAATCCTTGGCCAGTCTGGCCTGGAGGAAATTTGCCTCCTGATCCCAAAGTAGCAATTGGTATTTCCCTGAGCTTGCAAGAAAGGTCCAGAAGAGCTGAGCACCAACACAATCCTTTCTGCCCTCCCACTCACAATCTGCCGAAGTTCAGAGAATCAGCAAGGTGGCTATCTAGCCTCTGCTTAAAAACTTCCAAAGATGGAGAACCCACCACCTCCTGAGGAAGCTCATTCCACTGAGGAACCACTCTAACTGCCAGGAACTTCTTCCGGATGTTTAGCTGAAAATTCTTTTGAATACTGTGTTCCATTTTGGACACCCCAGTTAAATAGGGATGTAGACAAACTGGAGTATGTCCAGAGGAAGGCAACAAAGATGGTGAGGGGCTTAGTAGAGGACATTTTCTGAAGAAGTATCCCCACAAAGTCAATTCAAAAAGTTACCTTGTATTTGCCAAAATCTGATAAGCGCTAACCTACTTTTTCAGGAAACCTGCCAAACTGGGATGCCAGTTGTTAAATGAATCCTCAACGTAGGATCTAAAGCTCAGAGAAAACTATGTTTTAAATTATTGACGTCTGATTCCCCACCACACTTCTTTCTTGTTAAACGTGTGGGGTGAGGAGAGGCCTATTATGAATTCATCACATTCTTGACCAAGCTGTCATGGACAGCGCTTTACGGAGTTTTATAGTCAGGAATACAGAGCTAACGTTTTATAATTAAGCCAAGCTATGTTCACCCGGCATCAAAAGCTATTTCAAGGAGAAACCAAAAACTGCTAGCTTGTGGCTTTTGCGACTGGGTTGCAGAAACAAAGCCTTCCCCTGTGGGAACATTCTGGTCCATTTTAAATAACAGGCAGCCACAAATTCTTGCCCAGGGGGAAGAAAATGTCTGAATTTAGGCTCCCGTTCTTGTTTTATTTACTTCATTTATACCTTGGGTGGCTAGCTCCAGGTTGGGGAAAACCTGGAGATTTTGGGGGAGGAGCCTGAGAGGGGCAGGGTTAGGGGAGGGGAGGGACTTCAGTGGGATATAACAGGGGTAGTCAACCTGTGGTCCTCCAAATGTTCATGAACTACAATTCCCATGAGCCCCTGCCAGCAAACACTGTAGTCCATGGACATCTGGAGGACCACAGATTGACTACCCCTGGGATATAATACCATGGAGTCCACCTTTCAAAGCAGGAGCTCTCCAGCTGCAACACAGAAGAGCCAGAGCATCTTCTTGGCATGTGAGAGGTCCCAGGTTCAATCCCTGGAGAGCTTCTGCCAGGTTGGGTAGAACTTGGTGGACCAGTGGTCCCGTAACGCCATGAGTGTTTATCTGAAGGTGGATAACCCTATTTATATCCCACATTCCCTCCTAATGAAGACTCCGAAAACCTCATATCAAGCTCCTCTCCTTCATTTTATCCTTACCAAAATCCTATAAAATAAGGTGAGGCTGAGAATGTGTGACTGGCACAATATTACCCAGTAAGCTTCTGGGGCAAAATGGGGATTTGAACGTGTTCAGGTCTCAACCTGAGTGTACCCCACAGAGCTGTTGTGCATGCCAGTGGTCTAACAGAATCCTCAGCATCTTTATCTGTCCCACTTAATATTTCTGGTAAGACCTTGGAGGAGGAGCTGGTCTCATGGCTTACGTTCCACTCAGCACTTAACACCCACTCAGGGCAGCTGTCCTGCCCCTATGTTCCTCCTCCAACCAGCTTGCCTGTCTGTCCAGCAGCCAGCCAATTGCCTTCCACCCCCCACCCCTGACCTCTCCCTCCTCCTTCTACTTCTTCTGAGGCTTGGAGGCTGCAGATTCCTGCTGCATGAGAGCTGCCCTTGCCAGTGAATTCCTTTCCCGGGGGCCTCCAGCCTGCAGCCTTTCCAGGTCTTCCACACACACACACCAATCTAGCACCCGCTGTATTCCTGAATGCAACAGGATTTGTCCCTAGTCACACTACGGATTCTCTGTTCTCTTGGGGACGCCATTTTTGTATCCTACGGTCATTTTTAGTTGTGTGTTTCACAGCAGTCATTTTGTAGAAACAGGAATCAGTGGAAGATATGCTTGCAGAAGATGGTGGCCATCCTCCAGGTCAGACCTGGAGAGCTTCCAAAATCACACCTGCTTTCCCAGCTACAGAGATCAACCCCCCTGGAGAAAATAGTTGCTTTGTGGGCAGGTGTTAGGTTATAGGGCATACTACCCCACTGAAAGGAGCCTCTTGTGGCGCAGAGTGGTAAGGCAGCCATCTGAAAACTTTGCCCATGAGGCTGGGAGTTCGATCCCAGCAGCCGGCTCAAGGTCGACTCAGCCTTCCATCCTTACGAGGTCGGTAAAATGAGTACCCAGCTTGCTGCTGGGGGGTAAACGGTAATGACTGGGGAAGGCACTGGCAAACCACCCCGTATTGAGTCTGCCATGAAAACGCTAGAGGGCGTCACCCCAAGGGTCAGACATGACTCGGTGCTTGCACAGGGGATACCTTTACCTTTACCTTTTACCCCACTGAGGTCTTTCCTCTCTCCCTAGCAGCCACCCCCAAGTCACTGGGAATTTGTCATCCTGAATTTATTTAATTAATTTTATTTATTTATTTGGATTTTTATACCACCTGTTGGGATGAGAGAGATTCAGACACACACGCAGGTATCTGAGTGTCAGGGAAGTCCCCCGACTTTCAGCCCAGATCCCCCCGAAGAACAGCATCTTTTATTAACGTCACTTGCACATAATATGTATCCATGTATCTCTTTTGGCCTTTGGGCCGGTACTCAAACCCAGAAGCTTCTTGCATGTAAGCGTACAAGCAGCTATTGTTCTTTGTGCTTTCTACTTGCATTGCGATAACAGCGTGTTCAGCAGTTCACTTTAGCAATACACACACACACACACACACACACACACACTAGGCCTGCACCACAACCACCCATATTTCTTTAGATTTATAAACCACCCTCTCCGGCATTAAAACCATTCTAAAGGAATTCTAAAATTTTAGCCAGTAGAACCCTGGGCATGGCATGATATAGGAAGGGAAGCAAATCTGATATTAATATAGATCAGGCTTTCTCAACTAGGGTTTCGTGAAATTGTGGGGCTTTTTGATGGCCCTGGAAGGGTTTCCCAAATGAGTGTGAGTTAATTAATTTTAATTTTAATTTTTTAAAAACTGCTAAACATTTATTGGGTGTATGACCATATATCAACCCCCCCCCCCCGATGGCCAATGCTGGGCCTGGAGGGGGTGGGAAGGGGAGGGGCCCCAGGTGGGCGTGTCCACAGCTCTGCTTCCCAACCATATTCTGCACAATTGCACCTCTTCTGGCGTTTCTCGAAGCCTGACGAATGTTTCAGGTGTTTCTCGAGGGTAATAAACTGGAGACAGGCTGATATAGATGTTACCCATTTTACTGGCCTTTGACCATAGGCTTGGTGGAAAAACTCCATTTTACAAGCCCTGTAGGACTCAGTGAGGTCTGAAAAGGCCCTGATATTTTTCTGGGAACTCATTCCATGAGGCAGCAGCCGGAGCTGAGAACACCCTGTCTCTGCTTGAGTCCAACCAAATTTCTTTGGGGCTGAGGACCACTAGACTGTTTGTATTGGCTGGGCTCTCCTGGGGACATATTTGGAGAGGCGGTCCCTTAGGATCAGCCCTACAAAAGCAGGAAAAGTCATTTCCAAGTTTTCTTCCAAAGGCTGGGACTCGGATAAATATTTCATTGTTGATTTGCACGAGACTAACCTTTGCCTTAAACTCCCCAGATAGTCTTTGTAAGTAAGTTGTTCATTGTTAAGCGCCCAGGAGACTGATTCTGTGTCCCCTCTTCCTGCGCCAGCATTTAATCTGGTAGAATAAACCCACCAGAGATTTGCAGCATAGAAAGAGGGGAGGGAAAGAACATGAAAGGAAAGAGAATTCCGTAAACGCTGCTGTGCTTGTATACAGAATTGCCCCGCAAGGAAGAATGTTATCTTGAGCAGTCTAGGAGGCAAAAATTAAAACTTCTTTATGGCAGATTTTGATCCGGAGTGTGAAAACCCACTTGGTTCTCCAAGCTTGCTTGATGCACCAGCGTGAAATACACAATAATGTAAAATGGCTTTGCGCGGCTTCGGAATGCAACCATGATACATTAACGCGAGCTTAAAACATGAATAGGAAACAGTGCTAAAATGCTCCTTCAGCAGTTCCGCCAGGTGAATGTTTGCAAATGGAAAAGTTGTTTTCTTTGCATTAAGATTCAAGGGGCATTTTGAACACTGCATTGAATTCCTGCAGTTGCCGCTAAGGTATTCGGTGAATGTTCACAGCAGTGTCCCCAGTCACGTCCCCAAATTTCCATACTGGCGGCTCACATTCGGCAAGCAGATTATGCAACTAAGCATAATGGCAAATGGCTGAGAAGGTGGGCAGCCTAACCTTCTAGGAACAACCAAGCTGGGACAGAATTTAGATTTTCGTCTCATGGCATCGGAAAAATGGAAGGATCTGTCGTGTAGTGTAGTGTTTAAGAGTGGCCTCTAAGGCCTCTAATCTGGAGAGCCGAATATGATGCCCCAATCCTCCATTTACCTCTAGCTGGGTGACCTTGGGCCAGTCACAGTTCTCTCAGAGCTCTCTCAGCCCCTCTTAACTTACAGGATCTCTGTTGTTGGGAAAGGATAGGCGATTGTAAGATGTTTTGAAACTCCTTTGAGTAGTAAAAAGCAGGGTAGAAAACCAACTCTCCTCCTCCTCCTCCTCCTCCTCCTCCTCCTCCTCCTCCTCTTCTGGGTGACCTTGGGCTCGCCACGGCACTGATAAAACTGTTCTGACCGAGCAGTGATATCAGGGCTCTCTCAGCCTCACCCACCTCACAGGGTGTCTGTTGTGGGGAGAGGAAAGGGAAGGCGACTGTAAGCTGCTTTGAGCCTCCTTCAGGTAGGGAAAAGCGGCATATAAGAACCAACTCTTCTTCTTCTTCTTCTTCTTCTTCTTCTTCTTCTTCTTCTTCTTCTTCTTCTTCTTCTTCTTCTTCTTCTTCTTCTTCGCCACAGTTTGGCCACCCCTGATCTATAGTTTTGCCATAGAGATGTTCCTAGAGAGGTCTGACTTCACCTTCAGGATTTTTCCGGAAGGGATGTAATGCTGTTACATTACACTTACTCCTCAGTTCCCTGCTCCTGAGACTCCTCAGCTTACTGGGTGACCTTAGAAAATGACTGCTTTGGATGCTCTAGGATCCTCCTAGAGTTCTTATCTCTGGACTGGAAAATTCTGTGAAGGCGTAAGGGGGTGGCAGATTACAGTGGATGAGTGATTGGGATATGAGTGTCCTGCACAGTGCAGGGGGTTGGACTAGATGACCCAGGAGGTACCTTCCAACTCTATGGTTCTATGATTCTATGAAATCCCTGGAGATTTTGGAGGTGAAGCCTTGAAAGGGCAGGGTTGAAATATGGGAGGGACCACAGCAATATATATTAGGCATAGAGTCTAAACTCCAAACCAGCCATTTTTCTCCAAGGGAACAGATCTGTGTAGTCTGGAGATCCATTGTAATAGCAGATCTCCACACCCCACCTGATGGTTGGAAACCATGTGATCTCCGCATGCTCCACCCCCTCCCATTGCTGAGAATTTCCCACTTGGAGTTGACAACTCTAGAGATGAAGGTACCAGATGCAGGTGTCCCTCTGAACAGTTCTCATGACCGTTACACAAACCCTGGATTATTACACAAAGCTATTGGTTTCAGGAACTTCATTTGCCCTTGAGCGTTTTAATTTTCAGATCAGCCAAACAGCAACGGGGGGAAAAAATCCTCCACATAGTGAACAAAAAGTTTCCTCTGAAGTCATCTGGAAGAACACCAGGGCTTTCCCGACTAAGCAATGTTCCTCCCTGCAAACTTCAATCTCACTGGTGAAACGAAAGGCAAAGAATAAGAGAGAGAGAGAGGCTGCAATTTCTCCCCCTAAAATTCTGCTCAGTTAAGGCCTATTTGCTGCAGGCAGTTACAGAAAGCAAAGAGCGTAAAAATAAAGCTCCAAATACCCAGGAGAAGCACATTTCTGAAGTACTTCTCAGGTTTCTGCCTCTCAGGAAAAAAATTAAAAGAAAAAAAAAAGAAACCTTCCCTCTAGCTTTGTGTCCCAAAATTAAAAATGCAAAGTGCACAAACTCTCGAAATAAGAGCTACGGTATTTTTAGACTGCCTTCAGAAGTAGCAAGCTCGAAGGCCAAAGAAGCATGCATTTACACCTGCCTGTTTCTGCCTCCCGTGGGGCTCTCACTAACCTCGTCTCCAGCTTGGTGTAGCAGTTACGAGCGGCGGCTTCTAATCTGACGAGGGGGTTTGATCCCCCGCTCCTCCACATGCAGCCAGCTTGGCAATTTAGAGTTCATCATAGCCCTCATAGTGCTGTTCTCGCAGAGCAGTAATCTCAGGGCTCTGAGCCTCACCTCCCTCACAGGGTGTCTGTTTGTGGGGAGAGGAAAGGGAAGGCGAACAGTCGCCTTCCCATTCCTCTCCCCACAACAGACACCCTGTGAGGTGGGTGAGGCTGAGAGAGCCCTGATATTACTGAAGAAGAAGAAGAGTTGGTTCTTATATGCCGCCTTTCCCTACCTAAAAAGCGGCATATAAGAACCAACTCTTCTTCTTCTTCAGTAATCTCAGGGCTCTCTCAGCCTCCCCTCCCTCACAGGGTGTCTGTTGTGGGGAGAGGAAAGGGAAGGCGAATGGAAGCCGTTTTGAGACTCCTTCGGGTAGAGAAAAGCAGCATATAAGAACCAACTCTTCTTCTTCAGTAATCTCAGGGCTCTCTCAGCCTCACCTCCCTCACAGGGTGTCTGTTGTGGGGAGAGGAAAAGGAAGGCGATTGTAAGCCACGTTGAGACTCCTTCGGGTAGAGAAAAGCGACATATAAAACTCAAGCCGCTGTAAAGCGGGATATAAGAACCAACTCTTCTTCTTCTTCTTCTTCTTCTTCTTCTTCTTCTTCTTCTTCTTCTTCTTCTTCTTCTTCTTCTTCTTCTTCTTCTTCTTCTTCTTCTTCTTCTTCTTCTTCTTCGTCTTAATAAATGAATGAATGAATGAATGAATGAATGAATGGCCAGATCTGAGAAAGGCAAGCAGACATCTCTTATTTATTTATTTGGATTTTTATATGGCTCTGGGCGGTTTACATAAAACGTCACGGGGTAATTACATGGAACATCATAACAAATATAACAATCCTAGCATAACATAGAACATTTCAACTAGGCTATTTCGACAGAAACATCGTTCGACAAAGATAGTAACTTTAACTGAACCCTTAGGCAGGTCATGTTCAGTCGTGTAAAGGGGGGTGTCGGGGGGGGGGACCAGCGGGTGTTATTGGGTCGGTCAGCCTCAAGCAAATGCCTGGTGGAGGAGCTCTCTTTTGCAGGCCCTGTTCTCTTCTACTGACCAGCAAAAGATTGAGGCAAGTCTTATTCGAAAAGGAAGCCAAACCCTCTGAAAACTCCATGTGAGAAGTCACCTAGATGCCAGATCAAAATCCCTGTTTGAGACAGATGTGGTTGATCTCTGTGTTCAACCACACTTTGAACATTTCAAGGCCAAGAAAAAGCAACGCTTCAAGAACAGCTATTTGCAACAAAGGCTCAAATAGCCAGAAGTTGATCCCCTGTTATCTTTGGCAACAGAAGGCTGTGGAACCAGGCGGCATTTAAATGTTTGTTTCTGTCCTTTTAGCAATTAAAATTATTGCAGCCTCAGAAATAACAAGGACTGACCTTTTGAGACTCGTTTTCCTTAATTAAAACAAAAGCAGCTATTTCAAGAGAGAGAAAAAAAACATGCTTGCAAATGTCTCCTTTCGTCTTTATGGGATCTTGTAACACTGCACGCAAACACCCGTGTGTTTTGCAGATCATTAAAATCCCTTTTTGTGGTGAAGACAAAGCTGAATTCACTGCAGTCTCCCATTCCAAACAAATTCCTATAAGAGCACTTATGTTGGGGAAGTTGCCAGGTATCCCCTGGCCACCAGAGGGGGATGGAGGAGTAGGGTTGTCAGATGCAGGATGGGAAATTCCTGGATTCTTGAGGATGGAGAATGAGGAGGGGTTGGACCTCAGTGGGGTACAGTGCCATACAGAAGACTTTCTCAAACAGGGCTTCGTATTTAAAAGGCTGCCATATAGAGCAGTGGTCCCCAACCTTTTTGAGGCTGGGGACCAGCAGGGCAATTGCCCGCCCGCGCATGCTGTGCATGCGCAACCGGGCCGCGCATCGTGTATGCGCGGCCGAAATCGCGCATGTGCGGCTGAAATCTCGCATGTGCGGCACTTTCGCGCATGCACGAAAGTGCGGCGCATGCACGAAAGTGCGGCACATGCACAATTTCGGCCACGCATGCACAATGCGCATGCGCGGCCCTGATTCCCTCTCCCCCCCTCCCGCAGTAAGAAGCTTCCCGGGCCGCAAGCTTGTGGCCTGGGAAGTTTTTTACTGCGGGGGGGGCTGGGGAGAGGGAGCGCGGCCCGGCCCGCGGGTTGGGGACCACTGATATAGAGGATGGAGCAGAGTTCTTCTCTCTTGCCCCGGAGGGACAGACCAGAACCAATGAGATGAAATTATTTCAAAAGAAATTCCGTCTAAACATCAGGAACATAGTGCCTGTTCATCTCAGTGGAACAGGCTTCCTCGGGAGGTGGTGGGTTCTCCATCTTTGGAGATGTTTAAGCAGAGGCTGAGTAGCCATCTGATAGAGAAGCTGATTCTCTGAAGGCTCAAGGGGGTGGCAGGTGACAGTGGATGAGCAATAGGGATGTGAGTGTCCTGCATAGTGCTGGGGGTTGGACTAGATGACCCATGAGGTCCCTTCCAACTCTATTATTCTATGATTCTTGATGGCCCTGAAAGGGTTTCCCAGATGGGTGGGTGGTAATGAATTTTTAAGATACTTTAAAAAAATTGTTAAACATTTATCAGATGATAGGACTATCTATGATGACGTCGACCTCCCTCCCCCTAACAAAATCAGCAGTGATGGGCCTGGAGGGGGTGGGAAGGACAGGGGCCCTGGGTCGGCCTGTCTACAGCTCTGCTTCCCAACCTTATAGTGCACAGTTGCACCATAAAGCCTGAAGAATGTTTCAGGGGTTTCTCAGTGGTAAAAATGCTGAGAATGGTTGCCTCTAAAGCTTCTATTTTCTTCAGGCGAGCTGATTTCTGTAGTCTGGGGATGATCTGTAATTCCAGAAGACCCCGGGTCCCACTTGGAGGCAGGCATCTCTAGGCATGTCCCTTCTAATCTTGTGTGTCCTTCTTTATTATTCTTGTCAGCTGCCGGGATGGGCCATGCCGCAACTTGTATGTAGCAGACATCCGGGATGGCCAAATTCAGCATTTGCAGATCTACAATAACAGCAAGATGGTTGCACTGAGATGGGAGGGGTTGAGAATCAGCATTGGTTGATCAAAAACAAAAATCAGAAGGGAGTGTCCCCACCCTACTTATATTTTCATTTCATTTATCTGCTATTCTAAGTCTCCAAAGTTCAGCCTTCAAACATTTTATTGGTCTCTACAGTGCTAGAGCCCTGCCCTTGACTCCGCTGGCTAGACTCATCTCAATATTTTTAGAAGGACTAAATTTGGGACCTTCAAAGGGCAGAGCAGACAGCCTGCCACGGAGACGTGGTCAGTGCCCTCAAGAGCAGCTCTGTTTCATGGGGTTTAGCCCCAGGGAAACGTTTTAAAGATTGAATTGCAAATTTGTGTGTGTGTTTAATTTTAGCAGTTCGCTAGGGAGAGGGTCAAAGAAGACGTCCGCTGATCAAGAGGAAAAGCTTCCACGTGCTTAATTTGTACGATCTATACCAGGGGTAGTCAAACTGCGGCCCTCCAGATGTCCATGGACTACAATTCCCAGGAGCCCCTGCCAGCGAATGCTGGCAGGGGCTCCTGGGAATTGTAGTCCATGGACATCTGGAGGGCCGCAGTTTGACTACCCCTGATCTATACCGTTTGTGGGGGTGGCTGGGTACAGATGTACTTGAGAGGTCAGTTGTGTAGACTACGGCCCTAATTTATGCAAAAACGCAGGAATTTGAGTTCCCTCGATACAAAAGTCTGATTATTTTTTAAAGTAGGTAACGCTGCTGACAACCCGATTAAGTGGCATTTCGCATATTATGCAGATGCAAACCTGGGCCGACTGCCCAGTTTCTACATGCTGTCTCTCAGCCTCAGCTTCCCGCTCTCAGTATGGGGGTAATAACATTGGCCTAATTTACGGGGCTGTTCACGAGATTGTGGAAAGGATGCGGGGGAGGCATCCTGAGCACTCTAGAGTGAAACCCAGTGCTTGAATTACAGGTACGGTTGCCAGCTTCCAGAGGCGTGGGTGAAGAGTTCTCCCCGAATTACTACGCATCTCCAGACTTCAGAGATCAGTTCCCTTGGAGAAAATGGCAGCTTAAGAGGGGCTGCGGTTTGTTGTCTTATCGCCACCACAAAATGGCTGCCAGCGCTGAGGCCCATCACAAACATTGGGAGGGCCAAAGCCAGGCGTGATTCTATGATGGCAGGGTTGCCAGCTCTGGGTTGGGAATTACCTGGAGATTTGGGAGGTGGAGCTCGGGGAGGGAGGGCAGGGGTTGGTCAGGGGAGAGACTGATCCCTATTGCCAGAGATCAGTAATAAAAGACCACACCTGGAGATTAAACACAAACTCTCAGGAGAGATCATAGCAACACATGAATACTACTGAGAGTATAAATTCAAGAGTGGTAATTAGAGGTACCATAGATAGAATCATAGAATCATAGAATCATAGAATCATAGACTTTGAAGGGGCCATACAGGCCATCTAGTCCATGATCAGAAACATGAAGTCCACAAGAATCAATAATGAAGTCCCATGAAAAGTGAAATATAAATTCGCATTTGGGACTTTGGCTTGACAGACCTCCCAGTAGAGAGCCAGTATAGAGCCAGTGTGGTGTAGTGGTTAGGAGTGCGGACTTCTAATCTGGCATGCCAGGTTCGATTCTGCACTCCTCCCCCACATGCAGCCAGCTGGGTGACCTTGGGCTCGCCACGGCACTGAGAAAACTGTTCTGACCAAGCAGGAATATCAGGGCTCTCTCAGCCTCACCCACCTCACAGGATGTCTGTTGTGGGGAGAGGAAAGGGAAGGCGACTGTAAGCCGCTTTGAGACTCCTTCAGATAGGGAAAGGCGGCATATAAGAACCAACTTCTTCTTCTTCTTCTTCTTCTTCTTCTTCTTCTTCTTCTTCTTCTTCTTCTTCTTCTTCTTCTTCTTCTTCTTCTTCTTCTTCAGTAATTCAGTCTGTTTTGAGGCAGCTTGGTGTTGTGGTTAAGAGGGGCAGCTTCTAATCTGGAGAGCTGGGTTTGCTTCCCCACTTCTCCACATGCAGGCAGCTGAGTGACCTTGGGCTAGTCACAGTCCTGTTGGACCACTTTCCCTTAGAGCTCTCTCAGCCTTGCCTACCTCACAGGATGTCTGTTGTGGGGAGAGGAAGGGAAGGTGATTGTAAGCTGATCCGAACCTCCTTTGGGTACTGAAAAACGGGGTATAAAACCCTCTTCTCCTTTTTCAGTTAATCACAGGAGAGCTCAATAGTCATCCTGCTGGTTTTGATAGACACAATAGTGACATCACAGGATACTCACAAGTCATGTAAGCCTGGCTAGAGATTGGCAACCTGAAAAGAGGCACTTGTTTTTGGATGGGTGTTGCTTGCAGCCCAAAGGTGATTTCTCAAACACTCCTCCACTTATGTGGAGGGAAGCCAGGACTGGCTCTTCACTTTGGGGGAAGAGCAGTTTTATTGAAGAAGCAAGTGGACAGCAGGAGACCCATCAGCACTGGTCCCTGGCCTGGACGTTTCATGCTAGCCCAATATAGCCAGATTGAAGAAGCTGTATATCGCATTGGTCAGTCCCCACCGGAGGACTCTGTGTGCAGTTCGGGAGGCCTCCCTTCCAAAAGGATGTGGACAAAATTGAGAGGGTTCAGAGGAGAGTAATGAGGATAATCCATGCCCTGTGAGGAAAGGCTGAGGGTCTTGGGAATGTTCGGCCTGGAGAAGAGGAGATTGGCCAATTGGCAGTGGCTCATGGTAATTGTAGTCCATGGATATCTGAAGAACCACAGCTTGGCCACCCCTGTCTTAGGACTTTACAGAGGTGCCTCTATAGGAGTTACATGTAAGGAGTCTCAGAAAAGAGGCCAAGTCTTATAGAGAAGCTCGATGTTTGAGTGCAGGTCCTAAAAATCAACTATCCCTCAATCTCCATAATATTATTTCCTACACACAGACACACTTTGGACACCTCATGAGAAGGAAGGCCTCCCTGGAGTAGAGCCTAATGCTGGGGGCGATTGAGGGCAAAAGAAGAAGGGGACGACAGAGAATGAGGTGGCTGGATGGAGTCTCTGAAGCAGTCGGTGCAAACTTAAATGGACTCCGGGGAATGGTAGAGGATAGGAAGGCCTGGAGGATCATTGTCCATGGGGTCGCGATGGGTCAGACACAACTTTGCACCTAACAACAACAACAACACACACACAAGTAGAAGGTGACATCTTTGTGAAGCTACTCAAGTCTGAAGACTGATTGTTTTCTATGAAACATTTTTGAAGATTAAGATATCCTTTAACTCCCACCCCCACCCCCCAAACATGCCAATAGATTCCCAAGAGGGAGTAGGATCATTTGGTCAGGCTGCTTTTTCTGTACCATGCCTTCACATCCCTTGTGCACCACCCATGACAATCCTTGCTTGACATTCGGATGGCTGGAAATGCCAGCTGAATGTTTTCTCACTCTTGTGTGGATTCAGCTAGTTATTGACAACTTCTCTGAGGGAACACCAGGACACGACATGAGGCAGTGAAGGGTGACAGTTGGCTCCTTCTCTCCTGCCAAGACAGCAGGGAACAAATGTTTATCCTACTCGTTGAAGCCAAAAGAAGTAACAGCTTTTTGGGGGGACGGGGGGGGGGAGGCTAGAAAAATGAACCGGGAGACTTTAAAATCTCAAAAATGCCTTGTTTGGGTACATAAAAGGTTACTAAGTAGAGATTAATACACTAGCACAGCCTTCCTCAACTTGTTTTGCAGTTGAGAACCCCCTGAAACATTCTTCAGGCTTAGAGAAATCACAGAAGTAATGCAATCATGTGGAATATGGTTGGGAAGCAGAGCTGTGGACACGCCCACCATGGGCCCCTCCCCTTCCCACTCCCTCCATAGCCCACCTGGAGCTCCTCCCTCTCCTGCCCGCTCCAGGCCCAACATGGGCCATTTGGGAGGGGGGGAGGGTTAACGTGACTATATGTTATCATCTCACCTGAGAAATGTTTAACAACCTAGATAGCCATCTGACGGAGAGGCTGATTCTGTGAAGGTTCAAGGGGGTGGCAGGTTACAGTGGATGAGCGATAGGGATGTGAGTGTCCTGCATAGTGCAGGGGGTTGGATTAGATGACCCATGAGGTCCCTTCCAACTCTATGATTCTAACCTCCCCCGCCTACTACGACCACCACTAATCTTCCTAACCCACTGGGTCCCAGTAACAGTTGAGCTGAGGCTCCTTTGCAGTTCTATCATATTATTATTGCTGTTATCATGTTGGGATTGTAAGGGCCTCTTGTGGCGCAGAGTGGTAAGGCAGCAGACATGCAGTCTGAAGCTCTGCCCATGAGGCTGGGAGTTCGATCCCAGCAGCTGGCTCAAGGTCGACTCAGCCTTCCATCCTTCCGAGGTCGGTAAAATGAGTACCCAGCTTGCTGAGGGGTAAACAGTAATGACTGGGGAAGGCACTGGCAAACCACCCCGTATTGAGTCTGCCATGAAAATGCTAGAGGGCGTCACCCCAAGGGTCAGACATGACCTGGTGCTTGCACAGGGGATACCTTTACCTTTAACTTTATGTTGGGTTTATTGTTGTTGTAGTTATTGCTATTGTCACATGTGTTACCCCATGTTATCTGTATCTGTTTCCTGTTCCCTGTTTCCTGAGCCTTCGGGGGAGGGCGGTATATAAATATAAATATAAATATAAATATAAATATAAATATAAATATAAATATAAATATAAATATAAATATAAATATAAATATAAATATAAATATAAATATAAACAATTTTTAAAAAATATATCAAAAATTAATTAACTTCCACCAATTGGGGAAATCCTTTCAGGGCTGTCAAGAAACCCCAGGGTTTCATGAAACCCTGATTGAGATAGCCAGCACTCATAGCTTGGCCGGGAAGCAGGGCTGGGCTCCCTTAGAGATTAGAAGCACAAACATACATAATCAATTTTCAAATTGTGGTAAACTCAGGATTATTCTAGCCTGATCTGGTGCCCAGCCTAACCAGATCTCCTTGGAAGTCAAAGAGGGAGGTGCAGTTGGCCTTCCTTGGTACGTGGATGGGCGAACACCCCAGAAGTCTAGGGTCACTATCCAGAGATGCCAGAAATGGCAAACCACTAGGGTTGGCCACAAGCTGCATACCGATATACACATTCATGAATGGGTGGGTTGTGAATAATTTTAAATTCAATCCCACAGAGAGCATAAATGGCTT
This sequence comes from Paroedura picta, assembly GCF_049243985.1. Lineage (NCBI taxonomy): Eukaryota > Metazoa > Chordata > Lepidosauria > Squamata > Gekkonidae > Paroedura > Paroedura picta. The sequence goes on along the minus strand of NC_135373.1, from coordinate 117,581,733 downwards.
GGAACCATTTAAACCAAGCCAAACAGCTGACTGGTAGTCCATGTTGCCCAGCTGTTTAGAAACACCAGCTTTCTGCCCCCCGTGACACAACAGAAATCTAAACATTCTCTTTTTTTCAACCAGGGGTAACAAATCTTTGTTTGAGTAGAATACCTTGACATTTCCTGCATTTGCATTTTCGTATTTATTGGTTGTGGTCCACCAGGCTCATTTTTCAACACGCATCTATCTGGAATCTCCCCTGGGTGGGAGTTGATCGATCGAACTATGTCTCTCTCTGTGTGTAAGATCAGAAACGAGATCTTCAGCCCTCACCAGGGGGTTGGCAAGCCTAGATCTTCTGCAGGCTAAGCATAGCTTCTCTACAACGGCTGCCCTAGGCACAGCAATAATTCTTAGCATTGTGATAAGGACTGAGAAAGTCCTTGCGGTCAGCCAGTGCCAATTTGCTGGGACTTCATAGGTTTGTCTTTTGTGAGGCTTTTGAATCCAAGTAGAATAATTATTTAACCCCCTTCTCTGACTCTTTCTCCCCTTTCTTCGCATTTGTGGAGTCATTTGGATAGAATCCGAGCTGGTTTTAAGGACTCAATTTCCGACCCGTCTGTACTGGGCTTTCCAGATAATTGTCTCCCAAAACAGCTCTCCTCAGTCATGGAATACGGGCCGTACCCTTGTGAATGACAAGGCAAGGCTCATGAGAGAACAGAGAGAGGAGAGAGATTAATTCCAAAGTGCGAGGAGGAAATTAGAATCTATATCCATCCGAGGGGCAAAATACATATTTTTAGACATTTATCTCCAGTTTTGGGTTATATAATTTTAAGAGTGTGGGGATGAAACCGGGATGCTGAACAGATAAATTTATGATAATATTTCATGTTAGAAGGAGAGTTGTTTTTTTTATACCCCATCTTCACTGCCTGAAGGAGTCTCAAAGTGGCTTACAAACACCTTCTCTTTCCTCTCCCTACAATAGACACCCTGTGAGGGAGGTGAGGCTGAGACAGCCCTGATATTACTGGAGAAGAAGAAGAAGACTTGGTTCTTCTATGCCGCATTTCCCTACCTAAAAAGCGGCATATAAGAACCAACTCTTGTTCTTCTTCAGTAATCTCAGGGCTCTCTCAGCCTCACCTCCCTCACAGGCTGGCTGTTGTGGGGAGAGGAAGGGAAGGCGAATGGAAGCCACTTTGAGACTCCTTCGGGTAGAGAAAAGTGACATATAAGAACCAACTCTTCTTCTTCTTCTTCAGTAATCTCAGGGCTCTCTCAGCCTCACCTCCCTCACAGGCTGGCTGTTGTGGAGAGAGGAAGGGAAGGCAACTGTAAGCTGCTTTGAGACTCCTTTGGGTAGAGAAAAGCGGCATAGAAGAACCAACTTCTTCTTAAATTGATTAAGTTCCATCAACAGAGAAGGGTAAAACTCTGCTGAGAATGGCACAAGACCCCCTCCTCCCCCAAGAACAATGGGGCCCTTATCTGAATTACTTAAGAAAATAAACTAAAAGGAGACATGAAATGGGGAATTAAGTGTAACAAATGAAAAGCATAACTTATCTTTCTTTGTATTAACAATTTATACTATTTGTTCTGTTCTATCTTTATCTTTATGAAAATAAAAATATATATCAGGTGGGAAAAAAGACCCCTTCCTCCCCATATCCTGCACAATTGCACCACTGCTGTAGTTTCTCAAAGCCTGAAGAATGTTCCAGGGGTTTCTCAATGGTAAAAAAGTTGAGAAAGGTTGGGTTGTTTGTTATTTCAAAATGTTTTTTTGGGGGTGGTGATATAAACCCCTGCATTTTTGCTGAATGTTAGATTGCTACTCAGTTGATCAATCTGACTTTCTGAAATGTCTGGGCTTTCATTTCTCTGCCAACAGAAACATGGCTTGGGCTCAAAACCGTCTCCAAGTCTCAGCCAATGATTTCCTGAGGTAGATACGAGGGAGGCAATCTGACTCACTCTGTTTTAATATAATAAAAATCCACAAAGCTACCCAATTGTCAGAAGATGCTCAGTTTGGGGGCCGGGAATCGAAAACAGTTCAAAATACATCCCTCGGTTTGCTTTTGCTTTGCCAACCAACATGTCTGGGACTCTGTTTTCAGAAGAGACGGATACATAAATCCATGCCGACCAAAATATGGTCTATTTTGTTAAATTATTGGCTGAAATCAGGGGTGCATCATGCCTCTGTTTGAATTGCAATTGGGCTGCAACTTGCAAGCAGTACTTTTAAACAATCATTTTTGTTTCACATTTTGCTTTCCCCGTTTTGCTTGCCAGTCTCCCATGGTGGAGTGTGTCCCCTGCAGTTTCCAAATCGGACTGCATTGCCTCCTGGGAACTGTAGTTCGACCCTGGATATTTTCAGCACGCGCCAAGAAGATTAATGCTGCCAACTGACAAATATTGTACGGGCAAAGTAAGTATGCCAGACTATGGTGAAGACAGGGGTTTGCTGCTGATCAGCTTTCCAGTGGGGGGAGCTAACAGGAGGGAGGGAGGACCAGGATTCATCACCGATAAAGTTGCAACATGATTTCCAGTATACACTGGAAGTCATGACATAGGCGGTGTCTAGGAAATGCTTTGGCATTTCAGCAAAAACTGGAAAGTAGAAGCCATTATATTCATAAACTCCACCCCCCCCCCCAATATCAGAATATCACTTAGTCAATAGGAATGTGGGGGGCAATACCAGGGTGTATACTGGAAGTGTCTTAGCCACTAAAGTTTGGGGGAAATAAATTATTTGGGAAGGGGGTTATTGGACTAATTTTTTTTTTGGGGGGGTACTTCCTGATATTCCAAAATCCCAACACAGGATTTTTTTGGAATCCTAGATTTTTTTGGCTCAACCATACCCCACATGGACCATAAAAAAGGGTAGTTAGCTGGACATATCTGGAAGTCTGGAGGGTGATTTTTGAATAAGAGGTTCAAATTTACAGAACAGTCTACTAGGGAGACATTTAAAGACCTTGACAAAGAACATATCCTCAGCACCAGCTGTTTGGCAGAGTCTTTCTCAGTCAGCTGAATCATGACTCAGCCAAATCAAGACTAAATTGATTCAGGCGTCTCTGATTCAGTTTATTTAACCTAATGGGATGTGAGATTCGGCTTGGATAATACCTGTCAGCATTGGTTTGAGTATTTTGGGGCTTATCAGAGCCAAATCATACAACGTCAATGCCAGTTCAACATGACTGATGTGAAGCGCAGAATCACACTCTAAGCAAGGGGGTAGGTTGCATACCCAATAGACTAGCACAATGTGCTAGTGCCCAGCAGAACCCAGAGCCATTGTGATAATGTCAGCCCAATAAGATTTATGTGATGCACAGAATCACAATCCAAGGCTGGAGAGAGGAGTTTGCAAGCCAAGCATAACTAGTTCATTTTACAGAATGGCCAGCATAATCCAGTGCCATTGTTTCAATGCAAGCAAAAGTGAAATGATGTCAAACCAGGGAATAATTGCAGGAGAAACAAAAGGGGGGATTTTCAACCCCAGCACAACAGAGTGCCCAGTTGAACCTAGTGTCACGGTGTGCTTAAATGACTGGTCTCAAAGCGCTGAGTCACAAGAAATCAAAGCAAGAGGTGGATTTTGCAAGCCAAGCACAACTATTTACAATGTGCAGAATGCCCAGCAGAACACGGTGCTACTAACATTGTATACTCAACAGAAGTGATCTCAAAGCACAGAGTCACAATGAATCCAAGTAAGTGGGGGGGGGGAGGATTTTGCAAACTCTGTTCAAGAAAAAGGTAAAGAAAGACAAAGGAACTATGGCATGTTGTTGTTGTTGTTAGGTGCGAAGTCGTGTCTGACCCATCGCGACCCCATGGACAATGATCCTCCAGGCCTTCCTGTCCTCTACCATTCCCCGGAGTCCATTTAAGTTTGCAATAGTGGAGAATGCCCACTATTGGCATAGTGGGGAAAAAACCAAGCCTCATAAAACCTCATAAAAACCAAGCCTCATAAGAATAACAGGGAAGCCCATATAAGTCCCTAGACACAAAAACAAAGAAGAAAAGGGGGGAAAAACAATCTCTGGGAGCCTCTAGTGCTGAAATCAGTTGTCCTGAAGAAAATGGCTCCTTTGGAGGGTGGGCTGTGTGACATTATGCCCTGCTGAGGTCCTGCCCATCTCCACAGGCTGCCCTGTCCAGACTCTACCCCTCAAATCCCTAGATGTTTCCCAACCAAAAATTGGCAACCCTAGTCCAGGAACATGTACAAACAGATGATGCCCCAAGACAACAACTTGGCTTTTCTCCAACAAAGCACCTTGGAGACCAGGAAGATCTTTGGGGTATACATTCAAGAGATGAAGGTAACTTTTTACTGCAGACAGCTACTGAGGAGCTACAGGACTCAGATCTAGCTGTTCTGTGGTGGACCAGCACAGATGCGCTTTGGAACTATCACTAAATGAACCTACTCTTAATGAGTCATCCTCAGATACTGGCCTCGTATAACCTACAGAATCATAATATTTTGGTGACCCAGATTCATAGACTATTAAGCCACCATGGATGCCCAAAGGGGTTCCTTTCAGAGCAAGCCCATTTATGCACAAAGGTTCTGCATAAAACAAACATCATGATCTTGAACATTAAGAGAATCCAGCAGCAAATCACACCTCAAGGGTGTCCTCTTGGTGTTTAACCAGTACTCCAAGCAAACAATTATCTATTGGGACTGAATTAGCTTAGCTCAAAGGCAGCACTGATGCCTGTCCTCTTCTAGGCAATGGAGTCAGTGATAATATACCATCTTCTGAAAGGACATACCCACATGGCACAGAGCTGATTGAAAAGCATCTATATTGTATTATGCATTTCTATTGTGTTGGGCCCATTCTTTGACAGTATTCATAGCCGTATCACCCAAGGCTGACTTTTTAAAGGGAGCCAGCTTGGTGCAGTGGTTAAGAGCGGCAGATTCTATTCTGGAGAGCCAGGTTTGATTTCCCACACCACCTGCTGCCAGCTGGGTGATGTTGGGCTAGTCACAGTCCTGTTAGAACTATTCTTGCAGAGCATTTCTGTCAGAATTATCTCGGCTTCACCTGCCTCCCAGGGTGTCTGTTGTGGGGCAATTGTCCGAGAATCATTCAGGAAGTGAAAAGCAGGGTATGAAAACCTATATTTCTTCTTCTTAAAAAATGATAATGGTCAATAACACTATTTTTATGGAGACCAATCAAGATGGGCAGCTTGGCTAGTCTGTCTGCTGAAGAAGAAGAAGAAGAAGAAGAAGAAGAAGAAGAAGAAGAAGAAGAATTGGTTCTTATATGCCGCTTTTCTCTACCCGAAGGAGGCTCAAAGCAGCATACAGTCGCCTTCCCATTCCTCTCATCTCTTGAAGAAGAAGAAGAAGAAGAAGAAGAAGAAGAAGAAGAAGAAGAAGAAGAAGAAGAAGAAGAAGAAGAAGAGTTGATTCTTATATGCTGCCTTTCTTTACCCGAAGGAGTCTCAAAGCAGCTTCCATTTGCCTTCCCTTTCCTCTCTCCATAACAGACACCCTGTGAGGTGGGTGAGGCTGAGAAAGCCCTGAAATTACTGAAGAAGAAGAAGAGTTGGTTCTTATATGCCACTTTTCTCTACCCGAAGGAGTCTCAAAGCGGCTTACATTCGCCTTCCCTTTCCTCTCCCCACAACAGACACCCTGTGAGGTGGGTGAGTCTGATAGAGCCCTGATATTCCTGCTCGGTCAGAACAGTTTTATCAAGACGGTGACTAGCCCAAGGTCACCCAGATGGCTGCATGTGAGGGAACAGGGACTCAAACCCAGCTCGCCAGATTAGCTAAATGGCAAAGGGCACGGTTTGGTATGATTGGCATGAGCAAGGCAATTTGCTCACCTGTTTTCAGGGCATATATCCTTCACTATCTTTATTTTATCCATATTTCCATGAAACAAAGACAACTGTGAATGTAAGACAATCCCTCATACAAATGCCCATATGCACATTTTTAACTATAATTTGTATGGAGATTTAAAATGGGAATCTCCTGACAGTAAGGATGGAATTCACTTAGCCTTCATTCTGATAAATGGGATGATTGACTTTCACCGTTTATTCCAGGCCGTGTTATTCACTCAGCTGCCTATCTCTCTACTGTGCAAAACCCTTTTGCCAAGATGTTGGGTTCTCTTCTCTCATGCAGCGGAGTTTGATGGCAAAAAATGTTAATGAACCAGTGACCTGAATTAAGAGTCATCGCTGCAGCTCGGATGGACACCTAATTCTGAAGGGAGACCACTCCTTAAGATTTTATGCACACCGGATTGTGCAATGTGCTTTTTGTTTGCAGTTTCTTTGGGGCCATCCGCAAGATGCCATTGTTCTGTTGGCAGGGTTAGAATATGCAAAGGGAGAGGAGCACCCAACTGCTTCAAAGGATAAAAGAGTTTTATTAAGGAGACAAACAAACTTTGTATAGAAAGAAGAGAGAGAGAGAGAGAGAGTTTCCTAACTGTCTAACTGTTCTTTCTTCTTTCAGTCAGCTTGGTGTAGTGTTTAAGAGCGCCAGCCTCTAATCTGGAGAACTGGGTTTGATTGACCACTCCTCCACATGCAGACAGCTAGGTGACCTTGAGCCAGTCCCAGTTCTCTCAGAGTCTTCTCAGCCTCACCTACCTTACAGGGTTGTTGTGGAAAGAGGGAGGGTAGGCGATTGTAAGCTGCTCTGAGATTCTTTCGTGTAATAAAAAGCAGAGTACAAAACCCCAGTTCTTCTCCTCTGTTATGTATGCCATTCAAGTTGGGCTAAACGCAGGCCACAATGCCAATAAAGGATTTAAAGCCACCAATCAGAGATTCTAGTGGTGTGAAATGGACCAACAAACTGTGCCCGTTAAGGACCAATCAAGTTCTTTGGTGGGCTAGCCAAAATGTATGTAAATTTGTGGGTTTCCCTTGTTCCTTGTTAGGTGTTTGGATTCCATAAAGAGCTGTTGTTTCCGGAGAACTTCTAGTCTGTGTCTACCGAACCTTCCTCTCTGTTGATTATGGAGGCAAGCAGAGAGGAAGTGTGCTCAAGGGAGCAGGAAGTCTTCAATCGAGCCCATCAGGAAGCTGGGGGAGATGTTAAATATATCAAGATGTTCCTCATCTAACTCTACTAAATACACATCTCCTCTTATACCCCTTCTTACACTGCTAAATCATGCACACATTGGATCGTGCATATTCCAACACGTTCTCTCTTTTTCAAGCCACGTGTGCTGGTTTGCTAGGTACGTATGAGGAACTGCGACAAATGTTCTTAAAATACAGTGCCTTTTCACAGTTTTATCTTGATTACACCCAAAAGAGGGCCTTTGAACCGTGCTGTGAATCTGCATCTCATCTCCCACCGTAACCAAAATTATGCCTTCTGGCTTACAGCTCTCACCTCCACAGTGATCCACGCTGAAAATAAGCTCATAAAACCAGACCAAGCAGGTGCTATTGTGACCTTTCCTCTTTTATACCGCTGAGATACATTCAAGGGCTCCTGTCAAAGAATGTTCAAAGGCAAGTATGTCATCTGATGCGCACCTCCCCCCCCCTTTCAATTGTGTGTGTACTCATAGGGAGAATATGTATAATAATTTTGACAATTTAATTCACGGTAATTTGATTTAAGATAATTGACAGGAAAAGAAGAACTCATGGTGCAATCCCATCTTCACAAGAACTCTGCTTTTGATCCGTGTCCGAGACGATCCTATAATACATGATCAAATGTATTATCTTCCTGTTCATAGATATTTCGGATGAAATACCCCCCAAAAGTCCAACTGTGAGGAGAAGCTTTAAAGTCTGGATCTTAAGGGAAAATTAATACTCAGAATTGATTCACAGATTCAGATAATAACTGGTTGAGCGCTTCAATTTTTACATATGCATAATGTTCCAAAATAGGGGTCCCATTGATTATTGAAGCAATTGCTGAACCCTACTGGTGAAGTTTAATGTTTAGCTTTGCCAATTTTAGCCAATTTGTTATTTTATATGGCTTATTAAATATCAGATTGCAAATGAGACTTACTAAATGTGCCATTATAACCGTTTCCAAGATTCAGATAAGCAACCATCTCTAGAAGAAGAAGAAGAGTTGTTTTTTTATACCCTGCTTTTCACTACTGGAAGGAGGCTAAAAGCGGCTTACAATCACATTCCCTTCCTCTCCCCACAACAGACACTCTGTGAGGTAGGTGGGGCTGAAAGAGCTTCTGACAGGTCTGCTCTGTGAAAACAGAACCATCAGGGCTGTGACAGGACCAAGGTTACCCAGCTGGCTGCATATGGAGGAGTGGGGAATCAAACAGGCTCTGCAGATTAGAAGCTGCCGCTCTTAACCACTACACCAAGCTGGCTCACGTGGTGTCTGTTATGGGAAGTGTATTCTTTAAAACAAGAGTCTCTTGTGGTACAGGGTGGTAAGGCAGCCGACATGCTGTCTGAAGCTCTGACCGTGAGGTTGGGAGTTCGATCCCAGCAGCCGACTCAAGGTTGACTCAGCCTTCCATCCTTTCGAGGTCGGTAAAATGAGTACCCAGCTTGCTGGGGGGTAAACGGTAATGACTGGGGAAGGCACTGGCAAACCACCCCGTATTGAGTCTGCCACGAAAACGTTAGAGGGCATCACCCCAAGGGTCAGACATGACTCGGTGCTTGCACAGGGCATACCTTTACCTTTACCTTTTATTCTTTAAAACACTATATATGAAAGTCTCCAGTTGGGACCTGGGAATTCCTTGGATTTACAGCTCATCTCCAGGCTACAGGGATCAGGTGTGTGTATGTGGGGGGACGGGACGGGACCCTGTGACATTATACTCTACTGAGTTCCCTGTCCTCCCCAGGCTCCATCCCCAAATCTCCTGGAGTTTTCCCAACATCCCTTCCCATCTCCCCCACCAGCCACTCTACTCTCCCCCCTTCCCCAAGTCCAATGGTGGCTCAAGATGGGTCTAGAAATCAGGGACAGAGCGTCTCTCCTTGCTGCTATTTTGGCATCTGCCTTGTTTTGCAAAGCCGTTCCAATAGATGAATTACTAGGAGAGCCATTGCAGAAACATAATTTACTATAAATTATATAACAAGGAGATGGCAAAGCAGCTCCTGCCGAGACGGATCTGTAAAAAAAAAAAAAATTCTAATTAGGATCTGTTGTCAGTGATTGAATCCACCTGAAATGGCTACAATATGCCATTAATAAGATATGGCTTTAATATAATTTCCAGTCCCTGCACATTAAAACAAATGCCCGTACAAAGAATTCAGGCAGCTAAATAAATTGTTCCCTTTCGCACACATATATATTTAAATATAACTTTGATGAGATGACCACAGGAAAACTTTAGTGCCTGCGCCCACCCCAGCCTTTCACAACTTTTTTACGGTTGAGAAACCTCGGATGCATTCTTCCGGCTTCCAGAAACCCCAGAAGTGGCGCAACCATGCAGAATATAATTGGGAAGCATGTGTGTGGACACCCCCACCCGGAGCCCCTCCCCTTCCCACGCCCTCCAGTCCCATCTTTGGCCATTATGGGAGGGGTGGGTCAACATGACCATATATGGTCATATCACAATAAACATGTAACATCTACCCGGCATTTGGCAATCCAGCTTTTCAGACTGAGGTTTTTGGGATGTCAGTGTGCAGAGGTTATCTGATTGGATCAACAAGAATATTTCTCCCGTATTTCCTTTTTGGGCTTTCCCCCTGAGATCTGCTCTGGTTTATGGCTCTGAAATTACACATCGCCAGCACATTTCTATCCTGACCTCCAGATAACCTCTTCAAGGCATCTAGCACATCAGATTTTGTTAAATAAAACAGTTCTACTGTACATAAAACTATTATTTATGACTGCTCTATGGCCGCACCTATAATTCTGCCCCTTCAGAGGGACTTATTCTTTACTCATAAAGAAATCCACGAAATTCGACTCTTGAAAACATCAACTATTTCACTGCCTGCTTCTTTATGATGTGAATTTAACTTTTTACTGGAGATATATATATGCCTGAAAGATGTCAGCACAAAAGCAGATTTTTCTTTAGAAGATATTTGGCGAGTGAGGGGGCCACTACAGAAAAGTCCCTGTTGGATTTGTTGATCTGCTGATGGAGGGTACTCCTATAGTAAAATCTCAGAAGATTATATTATCTAAAGGTGCATGGGGAGATATTACTTGAGATACTCTACAGCAGGGGTAGTCAACCTGTGGTCCTCCAGATGTTCATGGACTACAATTCCCATGAGCCCCTGCCAGCAAATGCTGCATTTGCTGGCAGGGGGCTCATGGGAATTGTAGTCCATGGACATCTGGAGGACGACGGCTTGACTACCCCTGCTCTACAATACCAGACCTCACGCAAAGGCCAGGCCAGTGGATGAACCATGAGGCTGTTAAAAGTGGCAGCCTTTAATCTGGAAAACCGGATTTGATTCCCACTCCTCCACATGCAGCCAGCTGGGTGACCTTGGGCTAGTTACAGTTCCTTCAGGGCTGTTCACTTAGAGTTCTTACAGCCCTTCACCGGTCACCTGTTGTGGGGAGAGAGGAGGGGAGGCGATTGTAAGCTGCTTCGGGACACCTTCAGATAGTGAAAAACAGCTCTTCTTAATTGCTTTTTGTTTTTTTGTTTTTTGCGAAAACAGATTTCTGTCCCCTTTCAAAGCTGTTCGGGAAGAAATCCGGTGGTGTCAGAGGTGTACTAAGCCAGCATATTTTGAGTGAGCTGGCATGCTAGAGGGAGACTAGCTGTTGGGGAATTAGCTGATTCAACACAGGCAGGATGTAGGGCAGCTTTTCTCAACTTTTTAACTTTCAGGCTTCGAGAAACCCCAGAAGTGGCACGATCGTGCAGAATATAGTTGGGAAGCAGAGCTGTGGACATGCCCACCTGGGGCCCCTCCCCTTCCTACCCCCTCCAGGGCCATCATTGGCCATTTGAGGAGGGGGGGGCAAGTCGACATGACCATACATGGTCATATCACCCGATAAAGATAGTGGTCCCTTCCCACTCTATGATTCTATGAAATGTTTAACACGTTTAAGAAATATGTTAAGAATTAATTAACTCCCACCCAATTGGGAAATCTTTCCAGCCCTGTCACAAAACCCTGGCTGAGAAAGCCTGATGTAGGGTATGGATATTCACTGATGTGTGGAATATACCCTGTACATGCTCTGAAGGCCTTTCCTTTATTCCTACAATGCTGTGCTGAGCATAGCATTGTCAACAACCTGGAGAAGAAAATATACTGTCGCTATAATAGAGACTTAAATGTATGGGAAAGGGGGGGAGGAAAATGTCAGGCCATGGGGATAAATGACGTCGCCCATTAAATAACGTGCCATCCATTAAGGCAGGGGTAGTCAAACTGCGGCCCTCCAGATGTCCATGGACTACAATTCCCAGAAGCCCCGCCAGCAAATGCTGGCAGGGGCTTCTGGGAATTGTAGTCCATGGACATCTGGAGGGCCGCAGTTTGACTATCCCTGCATTAAGGGGACAGAACATTGCTTTTCTTCCAGTTGTTGGCAACCACAAACTGAGGTTTTAACATTCAAAAAAATAGGCAAAACATTCAAGAAATGTTTTTAACCCCCCTCACCCAACACTCCGAATAGATTGTAAGAACAGTCACAGTTTGATGCACTCGTGAATTGGCTAAACGGCCAGAATACGATGGAAACCAATGCAGAAAACCTGATTATGAGAACGGCCAACATCTTCTCCGTTCTGTGAACGTTCTCAACCATTTCCACTGGCATGAGAAGCCATCTGGCACCAGGAGGCCCAGAATACAGACGCAACCGCCCGAAGTCAAAGCCGTCAGCTGGTGCCTCCTGAGTGATCCGTGCTGCCAGTCGGACACAGAACTCAAGATAGACACGTCTCACTCCAGGCATTAATCATATTATTATCCCTCCTCGTTGATCAAAACGCATGTACTCAGTTGCAAATGGGAAAGCGCTTTTAGGTTCTGCGGACAATGGGGGACACGGGAGAGACTTGTGTGACAGATGCTCTGTTTCTTGGCCGATCTTTTGAGTGGGGTTTTTCCCCCCTCTTTCACTCAGTACATTTAGTAGAGATCACATCTTGCTTTGATGCTCCAAATGATAGCCCACGACTGCGGGAAGCCGGAGAGATTTGTGTTACTTGTCCTCAGAGAGAGACCCAGAGAGAGAGAGAGGACATGTCAGGAATGCTGAGAAGCAAATCTGGTTCTGTCACTACATTTTAGCTATAAACCGTGGAGGCACAGCGACCAGCGTTCAGGAAGTGAACCCCTTCAAAATAGCCCAACGTATGTTGAATTCCGGAGTGCGGATCAAAAGATCCACACATGGGGGCACCTTCTCTCTTCCCCTCTTTATTTAGTCAGCTGCAAGGGTCCTAGTGATTCTCAGGCCCTGGAAAAAGTCAAGACGGGCTCCCACACCCCCCTTATTCACACTCATCTCACTAAACTAGAATACGACAAGCCAACATCACTTCGGAAGGACATCAGCACATCCCTCCCAGAACGCACCCGCTCATTCCTTGTCGGCAGACGTCAAAGGATCTGAACATCCTAGCCAGGAGTCAGCCTCCAATGGTTGCAAACCAACTATTCCCGAGAGCAGCCACCAAGCAGATGCCTCCCTCTCGGCCGCTGGTGATGAGATGAGGTGAACTGACTCCAGCATCCCTGGCTGTGCGTTTTGAACCTCTCTGCAGAGGAGCAGTTAAGCACCTTACGCTAAAGCGCCGCTGTTCGTTCTGCCACTAAATATTAAAAACTTCCCTCCTGCATGAGTGGTACATTTCCACTCCTCTTCATCACACTCGACATCAACAGGAAAGTCATGATTAAGTTGTCAGTGGCCTAAATATAGCAAACTCTTATGGCAGAGATTTTGAGGGCTGTATTTGTCAAAGACTTCCAGGGTTGGTGTCAGAATTTCAAAAAAATCGGAGAGAAACCACGGTTGTCAGGTCGAGGCAGGTTCTCTTGGGGCCACATCACGCCGTGGAATTTTCCCATGCAGCTGCGGACCGAGTTTGCAACCTTTGGGAGGGCCTTGTGAATCAGACGGAGCAAATCACAAATCAGCAGTCCTCCAGGAGGACTTTTTCAGCTTTCTGCTGGGCAGAGAGAGACAGATCGAAAGAAAAAAGAACCAGTGGTGAGAAGCCAAGAGTTCGGGAAGGCTTTGACGCAAAGGCGTTTTGCGAATTAAAACTCAGAATTAAACTCCCTTCCCCTAAGGTGTGCTTTCTGGGCAAAACTCTATGGTAAAAATAGCTTCTTACCATAGAGTTTTCCCCAAACCCAGAAAGTATGGTTTCTCGGCAATACCCTATGGTAGAAATAGCTTCTTACCATAGAGAAATAGCTTCTTACCATGTGGTAGAAATAGCTTCTTGCCCAAACCCAGAATGTCATCCCCAGTGCCCTTAGGCCACTTCAATGCACTTTAGAAGTTGATTATCCTATTCCACACAGGAAAATCCAGCTGCAAAAGCACTTTGAAAGTGCATTATCCAATGTGTGCAGAATGGGCCCTGCTGGAGACCTTGGGGGCAGGGTTTGGGGAGGGGAGGGACATCCAATGGGCTATAATGCCATATAGTCTACCTTCTAAGCAGCCATTTTCTCCCTGGGAACTGATCTCTGTTGCTTGGTTATTATTCCGAGGGGATCCCCAGATCCCACCTGCAGACTGGCTGACTGAATTGGGAAATTCCTGGAGATCTGAGGATGGAGCCTGGGGAGGGTGGGGTTTGCCAAGGACAGGAGCCTCAGCAGGGTACAATGCCATGGACTCCTCCCTCCAAAGCAGCCATTTTCTCCAGAAGAAATGATCTCTATCTGGAGAGCAGTAGTAAAAGCAGATCTACAGGCTCCACCTTTCCCAGCACTCCACACTTATGTGAATGAGGGATACTTTGTACATATATTCATGTACTATTTATAAGTGTACACAGTGGGTTAAAGAGTGGTTCTCCAGATGTCCATGGACGACAATTCCCATGGACTGGGAATTGCAGTCCATGGACATCTGGAGAGTCATCATGTGGCCACCCTTGGTATATAGCATTTCATCCAAAGCTGGGCAAACAGGTGACGATATGAGCAACATCACCACACAGATGTGGTTACAAGTCCAGTTTTCTCAGTCCAGCTCTATGATCATTGGTCTATTCCTAACCTTGGGGGTTCAGTGAGCTCACTGGAGGTTGTTTTACCCAGCCCCCAAACCTAGAGATCTCATGGATCTGTTCCACTGTGGTGTCTTCCACGGCTCCGAGGCGCCTTCTCCTACAATAATCTCTCCGATAGACTCTGAAGAATCAAAGCGCCATGCAAATACTAAAGATTATTCTCTCTTTTAATATTTGCTATGTGCATCCTTTAATAATATTCTGAACGTACCTCCACTGGATGAGATCTGTCCTTTATCCCTCCTGGAGACCTAACAAAAATTCAGACTCTTCAGCTCTTGGTAAATGCCAAATCTTTTCTTTCCCAGATGCAAACGCCATATCATTATAAAAAAAAATATGAACGTTTTCAAGCGGTAGACTCTAGCACATCAAAGGTTAATGTCAAAAGTGGGATAAAGTTAAGAGTTGCACCAGCTGATGTTCTCCCATCTTCACAGCTCTTAAAGGCAAAGGTAAATTCCACATCTTGTCCAGATGTAAGGCCATAACATTAAAAAAAAATCCATAAAAGCTTCCTAGGGGTAGACTCTAGCATATCAAAGGTTCACATAAAACGTGGGACAATCTTCAGAGCTATATCAGCTGGAAATTCTCCCAATTGCACTGCTTTTGAAGGCAAAGGAGTACTGCCCCAAATTTGAGAGCTATTTTTAGCTATATTGATTGGTACTTTTTTTTGAAGCAAAATCAAGGGCAGGTAAATCCAGAATAGCTGCGGAGCAAGGCAGCCATTGCAATGATTTGCATAGTCATCACTCTCTCCCTCTCTCTCTATCTCTCTTTCTCTTTTAAAAAGACCTTTCTTTAAAAATAGAAAACTAGGGGAACTCCCCCCACCACCACCAATCTAGAATATAAGCTTCTTCCCAGCCTATTTCAGTCCTGTGACAAGATATTGTCCAACTTGTGATTCCAGGGGAAAAAAACTTATTTAAAGTAATCAGAGCTGAGCCAAAATAGCAGAAGAGTCAAAATTGAAGTTGAAGTTCCTCTAGATATCTCTACTTGCCTGCTAAATGTTTTGAATGCAGAGAAATTTCCCCCCTGAATTTGCATATAAGTTTGGAGCTCAACAGAGAGAGAGAGAGAGAGAGAGAGACAGGGACAGAGATACATGGAGACTGAGCGAAAGACAGACAGACAGAGAGAAAAGCAGAGAGAGAGAGAGAGAGAGAGATTGGGCCAAATTGCTACTCATGGGAGACAAGCCTCAAATCCCGCTATGGTAAAGGTAAAGGTAAAGGTATCCCCTGTGCAAGCACCGAGTAATGTCTGACTCTTGGGGTGACGCCCTCCAGCGTTTTCATGGCAGACTCAATACAGGGTGGTTTGCCAGTGCCTTCCCCAGTCATTACCGTTTACCCCCCAGCAAGCTGGGTACTCATTTTACCGACCTCGGAAGGATGGAAGGCTGAGTCAACCTTGAGCCGGCTGCTGGGATTGAACTCCCAGCCTCATGGGCAAAGCTTTCAGACGGCTGCCTTACCACTCTGCGCCACAAGAGGCCCAAATCCCGCTACAGACAGTGAAATTTTGTGCCTACACGATTCAAGCCTTCAAGAAGGAAACAAAACACCTCTTTTCCCCCCGAAAACGACCAATTTTATTTTGTAACCTCAAAAACATGCTTTACAATCTTTTTTGTTTATATGTTTTTAAATTTTTTTTAAGCATGTTTTTAAAACTTTATGTTTCACCATGTTTAATTTTTATATCTTGGTCTGTGGCTATTTGAATGAATGAATGAATGAATGAATGAATGAATGAATGAATATTAACTTTCCCCATCCCATGCATAATTTTATAAACCTCTACCATGTCCTTCTTTGTGGTCTCTTTTCTAAACTGAAAAGGCCCAGACGCTTCAGCATTTCTAGGGGAACTATTCAACCAATGTTATTTTGGACCGATCAGGGGGTATCCGATGGGACAAGTCAGCCTGAAGAGGTGCTACTTAGATCCTTCATCAGTTATATCACAAAATTTTGACAACCTGCCATGTATTTTCGGAGACACCCTGGTGGGAATACCGGGTTGCTATTTATGTCAAAGCAAGTATGGCACTAATATATATATATATATACTTTTAAATTCCTCCATAGAGCAAATTCATGCATTTTAATTTTAATTTTTTACTTGCTTTAATAAGTGCAATTACCCATAACAGGGGGAAATTAAAAGCAATGCTAATTAGAAGATGCTGTCTTAATCAATGCCAAGAAGCTGCATCACATGGAGTTCTAGTCCCATGTTATGTTCGCACAGGTGTTTACCCAGGCGTGAGGCCGAAAGGACAATTTGCCAAATTATTACTCTGGAAAATGCATTTAAAACTAATCCGAGCTGAGTCCAGATAGGGAGGAAAAATTCAAACTGAAGTATAACCTCCCCCCCAAACAAAAACTACGTCACATTTTTGGGGAAGATGTGTGAGGTAAACACTGGGGATGTTTGAAGTGTAGCACTTTGAGGTGGGGCTAGAGCAGGGGTAGTCAAACTGCAGCCCTCCAGATGTCCATGGACTACAATTCCCATGAGCCCCTGTCAGCATTCGCTGACAGGGGCTCATGGGAATTGTAGTCCATGGACATCTGGAGGGCCGCAGTTTGGCTACCCCTGATCCAGAGTGTTCTTACAAGTGTGCGTCTTATAAATATACTACTTGGAAAAATGAATTTCTGAGACTAACAAGACATTCCCTTTTTTAAGGAATTGGGCCATGGTACCCTGAACCCAGCTCTCTTTCCTCATTGGCATATCCTCACAGAAGTCTCAGGAAAGGACGACTTAAAAGTAACAGTAGAGCCCATTTGGATTCGGGACACCATCATGGGGTAGGGGTGAGGGTGGTGGTGGTGGAATTGCTGTGACAACAGATAAGAAGACAACATTTCAAGTATAAGTAAGATTGAGACACGATCTATTCAGACGTTATTTGCACCGTTACATGGCTTTTGTAGGATGCGGCTTTCTTTCCCTTCCAACCAGTTTCTCTGTCGAAAGTGCTGGGAGCGGGTAATTTTCCTGTTTCTGTTGTTCCATGTGGACAAAACACGGGAATGCAGAAATGGGACATAATTCCCCCCTCACTGTTTCAGCATGAGAGAATGGCCGGGAGGAAGAATGAAGGTAGAAGCCATATCTTCCTCTCAAGGGGGCATTCCGAACCCAAATGGGGTCTGTTTTATTCTCCATACTGTCTAGTGTTGCCAGCTCTAAACTGGGAGATTTTGGGGGCAGAGCCTGAGGAAGGTGGGGTTAGGGAAGCAGAGGGACTTTGATCTGGTATAATATCATACAGTCTTATCTTCCAAAGTGGCCATTTTCTACAGGTGAACTGCTCAGAGTCACCTGGAGATCAGCTGTAATTCCAGGAGATCTCCAGCCACCTCCTGGAAGATGGCAACCCTGCACTGAAGTAGGGACTCGCCTTTTAAAAGCTCTCCTTTTCTCTGAGTGCAAACCAGGCACAGATAGGCTTGTGTTTCTATGTCCTTTAAATGTTGCCTGTTGATTATTACTTCCATAACAGATTTCCGTTGCATTTTTTATTGCGTATCTTAAATGTTCTGTGAATTTAGGCAGATGGTGAGTGAATGGACAGAAGGGATTGTGTTGGTGCTTGGCTCTTGTGGTCCTTTCTTGCATGCCCAGGGAACCGCCAATCACCACTTTGGGGTTGGGAGGTGAATTCCCTCAACGCCAGATTGGCCAGGATTCTGGGTTTTTTTTGGGGGGTGGCATTATCTGAGCCACTGTGGGTGAGCAGGTAGTTGACCGTTTATGCACTGGGAACTTCACTGCCGCAGCTCCCATGCAGGAACACAAATCAGGGGCAGATGAGGCGCACCAGGCCAAAAGCTCTCCTATGTGAATGCAGGAAGAGGTGGGGCAACCTGCCATGACTAAAACTCCAGCCTACAGTCTGGCATGAAACCTCCAGTGCGTAAATGGTTGTTGTGAGTTTCCTGCATCCTGCAGGGGGTTGGACTAGATGACTCTGGAGGTACCTTCCAACTCGATCATAGAATCATAGAATCATAGAGTTTGAAGGGGCCATACAGGCCGGCTAGTCCAACCCCCCTGCTCAATGCAGGATCAGCCCAAAGCATCCGAAAGCAACGATTCTAAGGATTTTCCCTACGGTGTCCCGTCAGATCTTTTTCACAGCAAAAGGTAATCTTGCATTTTTTCCAAGGGGACCCTGTTCACATTCAGGTTGCAATCAAAGAAAGAAGCCTAATCTCAAGAGTACTTCATGTATTACAAATGTCCAGCATGTCTGGCATTGTGTGTATGGGAGTACGAGGACATTGTCTCTATGGGAAGGACCTGCAGAGACCTGTGTCTCCATGGAAGGCCATGTGAGGCAAGTGAGAAGACAAAGGGAGAAAAAGATAGGAAGGGACAGAGTGCAGCTCTCAAGTTAAGATAAAGAGAGGCATCTCATTTGGGGAGATAACACCTGAGTACCCCTAGAATGATGTAGAACCCCCCCCCCACTGAAGAAGAAGAGTTGGTTCTTATATGTCGCTTTTCCCTACCCGAAGGAGGCTCAAAGCGGCTTACAGTCACCTTCCCATTCCTCTCCCCACAACAGACACCCTATGGGGTAAGTGAGGCTGAGAGAGCCCTGATATCACTGCCCGGTCAGAACAGTTTTATCAGTGCCGTGGCGAGCCCAAGGTCACCCAGCTGGCTGCATGTGGGGGAGTGCAGAATCGAACCCGGCATGCCAGATTAGAAGTCCGCACTCCTAACCATTACACCAAACTGGCTCTCACTGGTCCAAGCACAATGAGTTGTTCACTCCAGCATCCTCATCCTGAATCGTAGATATTGTATCATTTATTTTGACCCTTACAGGTGATGTGTGGAGGCTGGAATTTTTTTTTGCAACTGCTTCATCTCACAGCTTGAGAGCACCAGCTCTGGATTTCCAGAGTACACCGCAGCAGGATGTTACCGTCTCACTGTGGATACAAAATGAGTCCCCCTGCAGATCTGGGCACCCGTTGTCCACATCAAAAGCATCAGCGGAAGTGTGTGATTCATCCCGGTCCCTGCCTGAGTCATCTTCCCTTTACAAGATGAAAGATGAGTCACGGGTGCCGCTTTGAGCCGTAGCCTTGCCTTCCGCCTGCCTCGCATCCAAGAAAGCTACATGTCTGCCCTTTTCCCTCCCTGAAATTAACGTTCTGTCCAAGGCAACACACAGCTCTCATCTTGCTATCTTAAAAAAAAAGAAAAAGAAATCTGCTTCCAGACAGCAGAACAGACTCCCTGAAATCTGAAGCATTAATTTCTCTAACTGTATATTCCACATTTGTGGGGAAATTATGCAAATGTGAGTTTGCACATATTATTATTATTATTATTATTATTATTATTATTATTATTATTATTATTATTATTATTAGTAGTAGTAGTAGTAGTAGTAGTAGTAGTAGTAGTAGTAGTAGTAGTAGTAGTAATTGACCATTCACTCAAAAGCTCAGTTTTTTACTTTTTACATTTCTGATGCTTAGTCTACAGTTACAGTATATGCATGAAAGAGAGAAAGACTAAGTAGGTCTAAAAGGGATGTTCATTTCACACCCTGGGGCTTGCTCCCAGGAAACTTTCCGAGGGTAGGTGTTTTGGTCTGCAGTGGAACAGTTAGATTTGTATCTGGTAGCACCTTAGAGACAGAATGTCCCAGGAAAGTGTATTGAGGGTCCATCCAAAATGCCTGCAGGCTTGCATGTACTACAAGAACATAGGGGCTTTATTGGTTTTGTACTCCTTCCTCGGCCATGGTCACCCACATCATCCTGGGATTTGGGATTTGATGTGCTGAGCATTCTGTTAGAATTGCTAGCTGCATCCTATTTTGCCTCCAGTGCCTTAGCTCACTACACCCCCTGAGTTTTAGGGTAAGAAAGAATATCGGTTCATTCCATTGAAGACTTTAGTCTCAATATGTCAGAGACTGGGGGAAAGGGTGAAACATTTTACAGAAAAGGGTTAACTGAAATCCTGTCTTTTTGGGGGAGCGTCTCATTTCCCCTCCTCCACTATTTCCTTTTCTCATTCCCTGGCAACCCCTATAGCATCTCCCTGTTTCCTGTTTCCTTTTTTCCTTCCTACCTACCAGCCAATCCACCTTAATCCGCCCCCTGTCCACTTTAATTCCTCCTCCTGCCATCTCTACCAATTGTATGGTGGGGAACCCTTGAGAACTACATGTGCTACTTTGCTCATTTTGTTTTACCACCCAATGGATAGATAGATAGATAGATAGATAGATAGATAGATAGATAGATAGATAGATAGATAGATAGATAGATAGATAGATAGATAGATAGATGAAAAAGAGAAAGAGATATCTGCAAATCTGGGGCTTTCCTCAGGTTTGTAGAAAGACCTGTCTTTTCTGTCTATGGCCCTAGTCTCTGGATTTAATCATCCACAGATGGGGCCATGTTGAGAAATAGACATATTCCTGGTGATTATGTGAGTGTCACCTGACAAGAATCATAGAATCAAAGAGTTGAAAGGGGCCATACAGGCCATCGAGTCCAACCCCCTGCTCAACGCAGGATCAGCCCAAAGCATCCTAAAGCATCCAAGAAAAGTGTGTATCCAACCTTTGCTTGAAGACTGCCAGTGAGGGGGAGCTCACCACCTCCTTAGGCAGCCTATTCTGCCCTGACAAGGGCAGAAAGAAGAAGAGAAAGGAGGGAAGTAAAGAGGAATATTGAAGCATCTAATGATGCTTGTCCTCATTTCTCCATGAGAACCTCCTATAAGCCAAGCCAGGACTGGCATCTCTCCTCGTTTAAGACTGTGGTGACAAAAATCAAAATTGGAAAGAATTAGCTAGAATTTCTGCCTCTCAGGGTCTTTTCTCCTCCTAATCCTCAACGACGTGTTTCTAATCGATTGATAAATACATATGAATTGTCCACCCCCCCCCCCACTTTCCTAAGGGAGAGGAGATGCAAATTAACACACACACAAGAATGTTTGTTCTTATGTCACACAGAGTGAGGAAAGAGTTAAAAGTGCTGGTCGTGGACCAAGGAATAAATAAAAGATCTAGAAACAAATTGGTTCTCTCTGAGGGAGCCTAGAAATTTTATACGTATTACCTGACCTGAGCGGCTTCAGCAAGCATACGTAACATGCTGTCGAATTCACTTTTGGAGAATTAAAGCAATAAACCAAATCCCTCCGGTATCAAAAATACAGCATTGTGGCAGAAAATATATATACATATGTAAGGGACTTGTATGAGGGCCTTGAATTGAAGCGGAGCGGTAATTGTGTTTTATTAACTTTTTCATAAAGGCCTCCGTATCAGAATATCCATTTTTTAACAGGGTTAACCCCGGTCCTTTCATATTGGCTTTGCTGAGGCGGACAAGGGAAAAAGAACGAACGTTTCTTTCCCCCCCCCCCCCTTTGGTTCTAATCTGGCAGCATTCAAATGTCAGTCACAATTTTTTCCTCTGGTCATGAAATACGACGTCTCTCTTATCGAGGCAGCTTGCTGTGCATTACGTTCCCGCGTGCTTCAACTTGACAAAGTGCGGCTGGGCCGTTAAAGGCAAAATAGGGGGGGGAAATGAGGCTAGCTCAGGAAGTCGTAAAAGTATTAATACTGGGATTTTTCTTCCCTTTAAGGGGAGAATGTAAGAGCTACCCTAAGCTGTGAGTGAGCGATACAGATTGAAAATTGTGCTGGCCATTATTTCAAACTACGCTTTTTGGCAAAAAATGGACATGTTCCCTCTTGCTTTGTGAGTGGCCCAATAGGGTGACTCAAGAGCAGGGTGTCACAAATGGTGGCTGTTCCCACTCGATGAGAAGTGACCCTCTCGAACAGAACTGCTCCGGACACATGTGGTGCTAAGAAGCTAATCTTTATTGAAAGGTTCCATAAGATGATGCGAGACACAGCATGGTGGGAACAGGGGAGCACTGACAGAGACAAAGAGGGGTGGCCCCCGTAGGGGTATTTATAGGAGGGTGATCTAGGTGGGAAGGTAATTTCACATAGAAAAGGCTTTTGATCTTTAAGGTGCGAATTCTAAGGAGACATCGAGTCTGCCCTGTTGGTTGTTTGCAGCAGTAAATTTCCTACAGCAAAGTGGCAGCCCAAGGAGACGGGCAAAGAACAGTGAGTTCTCACAGTGGGGGGGGGGGGGGGTGGAGAACCTCTCGGGGCCATAAAGCATATCAATAAGATGAGCCCTGCTGGATCAGACCAGTGGTCCATCCAGCCCAGCATCCTAAGGACATCAGAAGAACCCTGCTGGATCAGACCAGTGGTCCATCTAGTCCAGCATGCTAAGAACACAAGAAGAGCCCTGCTGGATCAGACCAGTGGTCCATCTAGTCCAGCATCCTAAGAACATAAGAAGAGCCCTGCTGGGTCAGACCAGGGGTCCATCTAGCCCAGCATCCTAAGGACATCAGAAGAACCCTGCTGGGTTAGACCAGGGGTCCATCTAGTCCAGCATCCTAAGAACATAAGAAGAGCCCTGCTGGGTCAGACCAGGGGTCCATCTAGTCCAGCATCCTAAGAACATAAGAAGAGCCCTGCTGGGTCAGACCAGGGGTCCATCTAGTCCAGCATCCTAAGAACATAAGAAGAGCCCTGCTGGATCAGACCAGGGGTCCATCTAGCCCAGCATCCTAAGGACATCAGAAGAACCCTGCTGGGTTAGACCAGGGGTCCACCTAGTCCAGCATCCTAAGAACACAAGAAGAGCCCTGCTGGGTTAGACCAGGGGTCCATCTAGTCCAGCATCCTGAGAACATAAGAAGAGCCCTGCTGGATCTGACCAGGGGTCCACCTAGTCCAACATCCCATCTCACACAGCAACCAACCAGATTCTCCGGTGGTCCAACAGCAGGGCCTAGAGGCTGAGACCTTCCCCTGATATTGCCTCCTGGCTCTAGGATTCAGAGATTGAGTACCTCTGAATGTGGAGGTTCCCCTCAATCACTAGGGCTACTAGCCATTGATAGACATATCCTCCACAAATCTATCCAATCCCCTTTTAAAGACATTTATTCCTGTGGGCATAACGGTATCCTCTGGAAGTAATCCCACACTGTAACCACTGTGTAAAGCAGTGTTTCCTTTTGTCCGTCCTAAACCTACTTCCCATCAGCTTCCTCGGATGGCCTTGAGTTCAAATCTCTCTTGAGTTCTTGTATTTTGCAGGGGAGGGAGAAAAAATTCTTGTTGTCAACTTTCTTTACTCCATGCATAATTTTTTATAAACCTCTATCATTTATGCCCTTAGTCATCTCTTTTCTAAACTGAAGACTGTCGGCCTTTCCTCACAAGGAAGGGGCCTCCATCCCGCCCCCTGAGCCCCCTCCTCCTCATATTTGCCCTAATCGTCTTGGCCCCAGTGGGGCAGGAAGAGAAACATTCCTATTCTGCACCATCCACAGATGGCAGGACATACCCCACTCCTTTTATGCACAATAAACTGCTAAGCTTTATGTACCTAATGAAAACTTTATTTTATTTCTGGAGGCAGCTGGTTAATTTATGTGCATTTTTATAACATGGTGCCCTCGCTTCTCAGTCAGTTGTTCAGCTTTTTTCTTCTTCTTCTTTAGTGTGGAGAAATGCTAAGCATTATCTTCCTCTTCCAAGGGGTTTTGGAACAACTATGGGAATTGTTGAGGTGGCTCAGAACTAAGGGCTGGGTTGCCAATCTCCCGGTGGGGACTGGAGATTTCCTGGAACTATAAATTATCTCCAGACTACAGGAATCAGTTCCCCTGGAGAAAATGACTGCTTTGGGGGGTGGACTCTGTGGGGTTCTACCCTGCCCAGGTCTCTCCCCTCCAGGCTGGTGTAGTGGTTAGGAGTGCGGACTTCTAATCTGGTGAGCCGGGTTCGATTCTGCGCTCCCCCACATGCAGCCAGCTGGGTGACTTTGGGCTCACCACAACACTGATGAAGCTCTTCTGAGCAATAAATATCAGGGCTCTCTCAGCCTCACCTACCTTGCAGGGTGTCTGTTGTGGGGAGAGGAGAGGGAAGGCGATTGGAAGCCGCTTTGAGGCTCCTTTGGGTAGAGAAAAACGGTGTATAAGAACCAACTCTTTTTCTTCAGTAATATCAGGGCTCTCTCGGCCTCCCCTCCCTCACAGGGTGACTGTTGTGGGGAGAGGAAAGGGAAGGCAAATGTAAGCCACTTTGAGACTCCTTCTTCTTCTTCTACAAACCGTGACCTCCTGATACTCCACCGCAAATCTCCAGGAATTTCCCCACCTGCGTTGGCATTCCGTCCTCAACCCACCCAGCCTCTGCAGCCAAGGTTGTTTTAGTTTGCCAACTGTCCTTCCTTCTTAGATCCTTTCAGGGACTTGTGAACCCTTCCCCACTGAGCTGCCAACATGCACAAAAACTTGTATTGTGTCTGTAGATCCGCCAAGGACCGAGCTTGAGGTCCTAGACAAGAACATAGCTCACAATGTAATTAACCAATGAGCAGCTAGATCCCATGTACGGGGCCTATGCAACCTGAAACTGACCAATAGCCTATACTGCGGGGAAGACCCATTTTTTAATGTATATAAGTTGGGATTTTTCAAGACTTGGTTGGTTCAGTTCCATTCTGCTTGTACCATGCTGGGGTTGTAATAAAGAGCTCAAATCACTACCGATGTCCATGTTCACTTCTGAACCCACAGATTTAACACCCAACGCTTCCCGACCAGTCTGCCCGAGCCCGGTCTATTTTCCGTCTCTTTTAAATTGCTTTGGATTATCTGCTTCTATGATTGTTCTTTTATTGTCACTGGTAAATATTTGAATGAGTAATAAAAAATAAAATAAATATGCAGTTCCCTGCCAACAATTGCAACTTGCAGGAGCACAAAGGCCTTCCCAAGGAACCTGGACAAGTTGAGGAAGGACAGGTCCCCCCGCACCTGAAAGGCTACCACCCTGGGTTCTCATGGCCATGTTGCCATCGAAGCTCACCGGATGATATTAGGGCATTCATTCTCTCTTACAGTTCCGTAGGCCCCGTAAGACAGTGCCCTTCCACCAGACATAGAGCTGAGGCCCAGGCAAATAAATAAAATCATGGAGCCTTCCGCTCTCCAGAGTACAACAACACAGACGGCCTAAAGATCTAGGAATAAGACCTACGTTTAAGAGGGAAGGCCACTGGTGTTTTTATGGTTTTTACTGGTTTTTTAGTGTTTTTTCCTGTCTTTTTATGGTTTTTATGGTTTTTACTGTCTTTTTATGGTTTTTACTGCCACTGGGTTTTTTTATGGTTTTTACTGTCTTTATGGTTTTATCATCAGAGTTTATAATTATGGAGAGTTTTAAAATGTTGTACACAGTTCCGAGCCTATTAGGGAGGGGAGGTTTATAAATCTAATCAATAAGAATGATAATGATCAAGAAGATAATAATAATTGTAACCACAGGTGGTAGTTGTGAGGGTAAAATGGAGGGAAACAATGACCAGAAAAGTGAGGTATAAATGCATACACACACATACATACATACATACACATACACACACACAATGACGGCCAGAACCTCTATGTCTGGAAGCAATGTAGCCCTGAAAATGGAAGAGGGCAACAGGAGAGAAGCGCTGGGGCCTTTACATTCAGTTTGTAAACTTCTCAGAGGTACTTTGTGGGCCATTTTGTGGGGCCAAAAAGCTGTTGGACCACAAGGCCCCTTTGCCTGATCCAACAAAACTCTCAGGCACGCAGACCTCATGAACATGCGTCTCTGTTTCGAGTGTCCTCCCAGTTCTTTTGTGATGTGCAAATGGGAAAAAAAAAATCTCAGAGGTTAGTGCCTAAAAAGCCAAAGCAGCTGAGGAGATGCGTTGCTCTCTTTGTGTTGACTTTCTTTCGAACCGTGGGGGGAAAATATAGCAATAATCGCTCTCTCCTTTCAAGAAAGGAGACCCTGAGATGTGTAACTAAGGCTGGGGAGGAGTGGGGGGGGGGGAGCTGCCTTAAGTGTCATGCTTGAAAAGGAAGGAAAGGTTTCGTAGCAAGTGGCATTCATGTCTCTCCATCGCTCTATTCAGTTTTGTGGTAATAATAGGCAGGTTAGCTTGTGCTGGAACCAGAGGCCAAATGTAGGATACACTTAATGGGTCTCTGTATGTGTGTGTGTGCGTGTGTCGAGGGGGGGGGTTAGCTCAGGTTACCATGGCTGCCACTTGTCATAAGCTATTTGAGGTGGAAACATCTTCCTCCACCGCCAACAGAGGCACGTAGGTGGGTGACGAACTGTGGGAAGCATCATGACAGGGTCTTAAAAACTAAAAATGGAGAGGGGGGGGGAGGGTGTATTGAAGGGGGAGGGTGCATTTAAGGTTCGAATCTTACTGTTTATGTTGGTAACAAAATGTTTTGCCCTCTGCGTGTGTGGGTATGCAGGGAATGGGGGAGGGAGTTTTGAGCAGACGTGCGCGAGTTCTGTTCTCCTAATCTGTGTGGCGGTCTGCCGGGAGAGAAACCATGGAGATTGCTCGTGGAGGGCCGGGCGGATGAGTGGTTAAAAAGAATAATTATGGACGCTGGGTGTGAAGCGATGCGTTTCCAGAGCCTCCGTCACAGAACCACAGACCAGCTTTTTCCTAGATTTATCCCCCATTAGCAACCTGCCCTGCATGCCTACGAATGCACGGTCGTTATTGTTCAGATGCGCTGCATCATTGCCGACGAAATGAATTTCAATAGAATCATAGAATCATAGAGTTGGAAGGGGCCATAGAGGCCATCTAGTCCAACCCCCTGCTCAACACAGGATCAGCCCTAAGCATCCTAAAGCATCCAAGAAAAGTGTGTATCCAACCTTTGCTTGAAGACTGCCAGTGAGGGGGAGCTCACCACCTCCTTAGGCAGCCTATTCCACTGCTGAACTACTCTGACTGTGAAAAACTTTTTCCTGATATCTAGCCTATATCGTTGTACTTGAAGTTTAAACCCATTACTGCGTGTCCTCTCCTCTGCAGCCAACAGAAACAGCATCCTGCCCTCCTCCAAGTGACAACCTTTCAAATACTTAAAGAGGGCTATCATGTCCCCTCTCAACCTCCTTTTCTCCAGGCTGAACATTCCCAAGTCCCTCAACCTATCTTCATAGGGCTTGGGAGAAATGTAAAGTGTGACATTTGGGTAATGATAATGTGAACCTGGAAGTGACATCACACCGTCAACACGATGCTCCAGCATTCATTGGGAACTCTATGGCCCAAGTTCTCTCCCCAAATTGTTGGAATATGCAAGATCTGTAGTGTGAATAGAGTATGGGGAATGCCTTTCAGGGGCATCTGAGGAGATGTACAGTTAGCATATTTAGGTCACGAACATCCTGATATATATTCTTTCAAATACTCTCCTCCCAGAGAGAGCCAGCTTGGTGTAGTGGTTAGGAGTGTGAACTTTTAATCTGGCGAGCCAAGTTCGATTCTGCACTCCCCCACATGCAGCCAGCTGGGTGACTTTGGGCTCTTCAGAGCACTGATAAAGCTGTTCTGACCAAGCAATACCAAGGCTCTCTCAGCCTCACCTCCCTCACAGGGTGTCTGTTGTGGGGAGAGGAATTGGAAGGCGAATGTAAGCCACTTTGAGACTCCTGTTAGACAAAAAGTGGTATATAAGAACAATATCTTCTTCTTCTTCTCTTCCTTGTCCCAATCTGTTGGAGACTTCCTGCTCCTTTGAGCCCACTTCCTCCCTGCTTGCCCCCAGATCAGGCAGAACAGCAGACAGAATGAACACAGGATTGAACAGTTAGACTGCTAGATCTCCCTCCCCTCTCCTGTTCACAGAGTAATTTCTCGGTTCACAATACAACTAATCTAGTCTTTTAAGCCTCCTGATGCTCCAACCTCTTTGCAAATTTAAACTCTACCAACACAAAGAACACCACGATGTCAACACGATGTCCTGGCTGCCATTCCTCCTACCCACTGGCAACCCTAGGATCGAGAGAGATTCAGAAAGGGCATGTTACACTCTTGAAGTTCAGAGAGAGAGAGAGCAAAGCCACTAGAATTCTGGGTAAACAATAGCAGCAGAACTGACAAGAGAAAAAATACAGATGGACTCTTTCCTTCCTGCCTTCTTAGCTCTATTGTCCCCTCTGCAGGACAACCGTGCTTGGTGCAAAGAGACGTTGTACAATCCTTCACTTTCAACAAATTTAGATTGTAATGGGAAAGGGGAAAGCAGAGACACTAAATTTCATCGACGAAAATCCTCCTTTGGCAGAGATTTTTGGCAGCCCATGTGTAGAACGGAAAATGGTTGCCCTTCCAAATGAGCATACTTAGGGAAACCGAAACATGCTCAGCTACAAAATGTAGCACCACAAACAGTAATGACTGGCAGTCTTCAAGCAAAGGCAGTCACTGGCAGTCTTCAAGCAAAGGTTGGATACACACTTTTCTTGGATGCTTTAGGATGCTTAGGGCTAATCCTGCGTTGAGCAGGGGGTTGGACTAGATGGCCTGTATGGCCCCTTCCAACTCTATGATTCTATGATTCTATGATTCTATGATTCTATGATTCTATGATTCTATGACTAGGGAGACGAGTCCCAACGTGGGATTTGGGGGATCCTCTAGTTTTACAGCTCATCTCCAAGTGACAGAGATCAGTTCCCCTGGAGGAAATGGTTGCTCTGGAGGGTGGACTCCATACATTGTATTTCCCTGAGGTCCCTCCCTGCCTCTAATCCAGGGGTAGTGAAACGGCGGCCCTCCAAATGTCCATGGACTACAATTCCCAGGAGCCCCTGCCAGCGAATGCTGGCAGGGGCTCCTGGGAATTGTAGTCCATGGACATCTGGAGGGCCGCAGTTTGACTACCCCTGCTCTAATCCCTCCCACTCCTCGAGCTGGCTATTCTAGTAACAACACCAAGTGGGATTCGGAGTCCACTGTTTTCGCAGCATGCCTCTCCAATGAGTCCTGCTTTTATGCTAAAAGAAATGAGGAAGTGAAATTAATTGCAGTTCAAGATTCCTTAAAAACCCAGCAGGCAGCAATAGAACCGGCTCCACCTGCCCTCCCCCCTACACCTTTTCTACCTATAAAAAAGGCGGCTTTTGAGTCAGAGTGGGCCTCGTGCATCTGGCGTCGCATGATGGGAAAGTGGAGCAGCAGGCGAAGGAACTATCAGAACAGGCTCGCTCGGTTGTAGTTATTTTGCCAGCGGGAAAGGACAGAGCGGAAGTCAGTCCTTTGAACCTTTCCCATTTGGGCTTGGTTGGATGCTCGTGCGGAATGAATAGACAAGTGGAGAAAAGGCAGCCAAAACCTGGAGTTCAACCGCCTATTAAAAAAAAAAAGATTAATTCAAAAGGCTGGAGCTGGATCCACATATCTTGTCCTATATCACACTAAAACTGAGATCTCTTGTTTTGAAGGCAAGACTTGGCGATCGGACCCTGCTCTTTACCCTAAAGAATTCTGATGTCGTGTTACCAGGCCAAGCGTGGCAATTTGTGGGAGTGGATGGTGAGGATATGGTGTGGGGGTGGGGATGCCAGCGTGATGATGTCAGAGCTGGAGATCACCCAGACCTGATGGTGGTAGCTCTAGGAATAGCCATAAATACTATGGTTTTACCCCCATGCAATTATGTCAGTTCAGGGGATTACCCAGACCTGATGGTGGTAACTCTAAGAATTGCTGGAGATCTTATGGTTGTACTTCTAGAAATTCCTAGAGTTACCGCCACAACCTGGTATTCCTTGGAAGTGTGTGTGTGTGGGGGGGATTGTGTGGGGAACACTAGTAGGTTTTTAATTTTGATTATTTGATTTATTTTTTAGTTTCTGGGAAACAGGAATACGGGGAAGGGCCCTGTCCACCTTCACTGGAGCTTGGCATCCCGGTTTTGAAGGGATACAATAAATAAGACACCATGGATTTCATATGCACATGAATAAAGGGATATTCAAATAGGAAACAGTAAAGATGAGAAATTCACAAACCATCCCTCTTATGGCTTGAACTTTGGGCTGAACTTAAATTTGCAAAAGGTGGTGGAATTTCAAGACATTTTACCCAAAGCTAGTGTAGAACGAGATGTACCACGGAGGGGGCTAGTTCAAATTTGCGTACCTTTTCATTAGGAAGTTTTCGGCAAGTCACACAATCTTTCAGTGCCAGTCCTTGATCTGCAATCTGTACACCGCCCGTGGCGCCGCGGGCGCCACGGACTAAATAAAACAGTAAGGGGTTCTGAGGCGGGATGTGTCCGGGATGAGGAAGGGTCCGGATTGGACCCTTCCTCATGACAGACAATCAGAGGGAACAATCGGCAGGCGCGAAGCGCCTGCCCATTGGTCCCTCTGATTCCCAGCCCCAGCAACTGCGAGCCGCGCGGAGCGCGGCTCGCAGTTGCTCCCGGACTGACGCGGCGAGAGGCGCAAAGCGCCTCTCGCCGCATCAGGCTGCCACCTGAGGGAGCCCCCGGCAGTCGCGCGGAGCGCGGCTGCCGGGGGCTCCCTGCCCGGCGGCTTGACGCGGTGAGAGGCGCGAAGCGCCTCTCGCCGCGTCAAGCCGCTGGCCAGGGAGTCCCCGCCGCCGAAGGAAATACCACTGTGAAAAGAAGATGGCCGCCGCCAAGAAGCCGCCGCCAAGAAGCCGCCTGCCTCTCCTCAAGGGAGCCCCCGCCAGTCGCGCGGAGCGCGGCTGCCGGGGACTCCCTGCCCGGCGGTTGGACGCGGCAAGAGGCGCGAAGCGCCTCTCGCCGCGTCCAGCCGCTGGGCTGGGAGTCCCCGCCGCCGGGCTGGGAGTCCCCGCCGCCGAAGGACACAACGCCGCCGCTTCAAAAGAGCCCCGCTTCAAAACAGCAAACGCCCAGGAAGTCCCCGCGGCCGAGGGACGCACTGCCTCGCAATACCTGCTGCCCAGGGAGTCCCCGCGGCCGAAGAATGCGCCGCCTTGAAAGAGATGCCGCCGAGGGAGTCCCCGCGGCCGAAGGACGCACCGCCGCACAAAAGCCGCCGACCAGGAAGTCCCCGTGGCCGAAGGACGCACCGCCGCACAAAAGCCGCCGACCAGGAAGTCCCCGCGGCCGAAGGACGCACCGCCGCACAAAAGCCGCCGCCCAGGAAGTCCCCGCGGCCGAAGAATGCGCCGCCTAGAAAGAGCTGCCGCCCAGGGAGTCCCCGCGGCCGAAGAACTCACCGCCTCGCGAGAGCTGCCGCCCAGGGAGTCCCCGCGGCCGAAGAATGCGCCGCCTTGAAAGAGCTGCCGCCGAGGGAGTCCCCGTGGCCGAAGGACGCAACGCCGCACAAAAGCCGCCGCCCAGGAAGTCCCTGCCGCAGAAGGACACACCCCCGCGAAAAGAAGATGGCCGCCGCCAAGAATCCGCCGCGCTGGAGCCGCCCGCCGTCCCTGTCGCCCTCTTGAACGTAAGCCACCTTTCTTCAGCCAGCCCTTGCCAGTCCCTTGATTTCTCCCCCCCCCTGCTAGCGCCCATTGTCTTTAGAATACAATGGGCTATTTTACTAGTATGGGAATAATGCAACCAGTCTATGTAACACAGCTGTTGTAGGATCACTTCAGGACGGGTAGCCATGTTAGTTTGTCGTTAGCACTGGAAAAGAGAAAAAGTCCAGTAGGGTAGGAGCTTTTGTGAGTCACCGCTCATTTGAGCAGGGGGTTGGACTAGATGGCCTGTGTGGCCCCTTCCAACTCTATGATTCTATGATTCTATTATTTCTTCAGGATCTGGCTACCATCGTCCCCCATGGTGGCAGAAAAGAGCATGCATCCAGTAGCCCCTTAAAGACTAAGGGCGGGCACTCCAGGGGCTGACCCAATCCGGGTGCGGGCAGCTTTGCTGGCCGCACCCAGATTGGCCCATGGAGTGGAAGCAGTATCCAAACACCTAGACAGACCCAGACACCACTCCACCTATAGTGACTCCTGGCAATTATATAGAGCCACACTGTGGTACGGATATCCATGTACATAATGCCTTTATTTATTTATTACAATTGTGTGTCAAAGTGGCTTGCAATCTCCTTCCTTTCTTCTCCCCACAACAGACATCCTGTGAGGTAGGTGGGGCTGAGAGAGCCCTGAGGGAACTGGGACTGGCCCAAGGTCACCCAGCTGGCTGCTTTTGGAGGAGGAGTGGGGAATCAAACCCAGTTCTCCAGATTAGAGACCGCCACTCTCACCTTCTACACCAACCCAGCTCTCAAAGGCAAGAGTCCTGACTCCTTTTAAACTTGAGGATGAAAAGAGCTTTGAAGAGGGAACGCTTGATTCCTTCGAGCAAGCAAACCAAGACTGAGGGTTCCCTCCCTCACCTCTCTTACGTACCCAAATAGATTTGATCGACTCTCTCGGAATCAAACCACCTGCTTTCCAGAGATGAACGTGGGATTGGCTCACCTTTTCGAAAACTTCCCCAAAGCTATTCATGACCGCCAGTGACTCATGGCTTGCATTTGCCGTCCCTGGTGAGCCAGCACGGGAGATCAGAGGGGCTTTGTCTTCAAGCGGCTCAAATACATCTAACTGCAGAGATGCTGCGGAAATTGTATCAAAAGCCTGGCATTCTCAAACAGCACGAAGGATCCATTTCTGCACAAACAAAAATGCAAGAAAAGAGATGGTGGTAACAGTTTACACTAAGTCAAACTTGCATCGCCTCCTGTGTTTCTGCTCGGCCTGTGCAAAACCAAGAAAGGGTACGAACACACACAACCCTCCCGAGCTCAGCAAACAGTTGACAAGTTTCTCTGCAGGACCCTCATGGAACTCACCAGCTTTTAGCCCCCATTCCAGCTGATGGCCTTTTAAACTAACCAATGGGCCAGTGAAGCCAGCTGTTCCTGAATTCAAATAATTTAGAACCCCATTTCGAATGCAGAGATAAAAAGGGCACTTTTAAATGTTTTGGTCTTGGAAGATGCTCCTTGAATCGTGTGATCAAATTACAATTCAAACAGAGGAGCATATGTTTATTCCTAATGCTCCAGGCAGGCATGAGCCCATATGGTTGTCATTGGACACCCCATACTGGCTTAACTGGAGTCACTTGCTGACCAAATTCAGCCTTGACGCTCCTTTTGCGTTCTTCCCTTGGGGTCATCTCAGCAGACAAGCTGAGAGCCCTGCGGGAGCTTTTGGTGTTCCGCAGGGCCTGTAAGATACAGCTTTTCCGTCAGGTCTATGGTTGAGGCCAGCCCAGGAAGGTCTGATACCCACCTGGCCTAGAAGAATGAAGTCCCCACAAGCCAACCATTGCTGTGGGTGATGGGGTCAGCGCTCGAGGTCCCCCCTGCATGCTAGCTAACACCATGGGATTTGAATTGTCACCACCACAGCAATTTTTAATGGGTGTTTTAATGGGACAATATTGTATATTTTATTGGGATTTTTAGTGTGACCCACCGCGAGCCAGCTTGCTGAGGCGGGATATAAACCAAAACATAAATAAATAAATGAATGAATGAATGAATGAATGAATGAATGAATGAATGAATGAAATTAAGCTCCGTACTGGTCTTATTTGTTTGGAGCCCTGTAACCTTCCTGTTAGCCATGTTAAGTTGTGGAAATTGTGTCTTACCCGCTGCTAGGCAGAAAGATGAACTTGAGTCGTCGGTGTGCAACCTGAAGTCTCTCTCTCTCTCCATTCTGGAACATCACAGGCATAAAAGCTGTAAGAACATCAGAACTGCCCTGCTGGACCAGATCAAAGGTCAGTCCCCTCTGAACATTCTGTTGCCAATAGCAACCATCCCGACGTCTCTGAAAGCTCGGGAAGGGGAGAAACCTGAAGGCCTTGGACATTTGACACTCCAGGCAACTTCTGGATGTGGAGATTCCATTCAACTATCATGGCAAACTTCCACTGCTCAACAAACCCTAAATTCGTTTGATCTCCCAACTTCTATTTCTCCACTTAAACTGAAAGAACAGTGTTGGGCTGGATCCAGTGCCATGAGGCTACGGCTGCTGATAACCAGATAGGCCTCCCTCTTGCCTTCGTCTCCTTTCTCTCCCCTTCCCCCTTCAATCATGTGCTCCCCCTCTTCTGCCCCTCAAGAAACTAGGTACTTTCTCAAACCAAACGAACAGCCTGATGGTGAATGGAGATGAGGAAGAAGAGTTGGTTTTTGTACCTTGCTTTTCACTACCCAATGGGGTCTCAGAGAGGTTTAAAATAGCCTTCCGTCCCTCTCCCCACAACAGGGGAGGTGGGGATGGGGGAGGTGGGGATGAGAGAGCTCTGAGAAAACCATTACACCAAGATGTCTAGGGGTGGGAGGCGGGGAATTATTAGTTATTGTTTTATTGATGTTTCTATTGCTCATTTTGTTGAGGTTTCTATTTTTGTATTGTAGAAATTATCTCCCCACGAACCTGTCCATAGGCAGGGTCAATACAGAAACCTAATTATAAATAAAAATGAAATAAACATTTCCCCGTCAAAAGAGGCCATCCATTGCTTCAGTTGACCCGTTTAATATGGTACAAAGCCCAGGCAATGAGAAGGCCACGCCCTGCCCTTCCACTGAATATGCTAAACCATCTCTGAGTACAGTGGCCCTCATTAGGAAGCAATATATCCTTAGGACAGCCCTGTAGGGTAGATTCAGCAGAGCGTGAGAGCTGCCCAAGCACGTTTCCATGGCAGAATGGGGATTTGAACCTCAGTCTCACAGACCCTAGTCTGGCACCTCAACCCCTACCTCATGCTTGGAACCCGTTCCTCTCATCTGTACACCTCAACATCTGCAGATCAACGGAAGACCAGAAGATCTAGCCCCTTTGCTTGCATAATAATTGTGGAATGCATGGAATGTAAAAAAGCAGCTGAGGCAAATGGAGTTCTGTGACTTCAGTTTGTTGCCTCCAAAGTCAAATCTGATACCTGTTGGATTCAGGCGCTGGCTTTAAACATGGGTGTGAGAAGAAGAAGAGGGAGAGTTGGCTTTTATACCCTGCTTTTCTCTACCTTAAGAAGACTCAAAGAGGCTTAAAATCACCTTTCCTTCCCTCTCCTGATGATGGGTACCTTGTGAGGGACGTGGGGCTGAGAGAGTTCTGAGGGAACCCAGACTGGCCCAAGGTCACCCAGCAGGCCTCATGAGGAGGAGGAGAACTGGGATTAGACTCTACCCCTCTTAATCTCTACACCACGTTGGCTCTGGTGTGTGAATGAAATGGTAGAAACAGAGCTAATCACTTGGCAACTGTCTCTTTAGGGCCAGGAACCAAATTAGAGGGCTGAACATAAACATGAATATCTCAGCCCCAAGACTTCCCTTCTTCCACCATGTGTCTGTGTCCAGTGCCATCAAATTGCTTCTGACTTAGTGACCCTATGAATGAATGTCCTCTAAAAGACCTTGCTCATGTCTGGTAAATTAAGAGTTGTGGCTTCCTTAATTGGCCAGTTCATCTCACATTGGGCCTGGCTCTATTCCTGCTGCCTTCAGCTTTCCCACTGAACGTTACTTTTCTTGGGAGAACAGGCAGTATTCCCAACAAAGTATTGCATAAGAGAATGATAAACTCCTACATCAGGCGTCATTTATCTTACCTAGTATAGTTTGAGGAGGTTGCTATGGAATCCAGGGCTTCTGTTACTCAGCTAGAATTAATATAGTGTTAGAAAAATCAGATTGATCCAGAAGCTGGTGTGTGTGTGTGTGTATACATATATATATATATATATATATATATATATATATATATATATATATATATATATATCTGCTTTTTCTAACACTATATTAATTCTAGCTGAGTATATATAAGTTGCTGATTTGATTTACACTGTGAGAATGTGTAATTTTGCCAACCCTTTGTTTCTACCCTTCCATTTATTGTCCTTCTGTGTTCCTCCCACGATTTGGATGGCTTTGCCACAATGTTACACTCCTTGGTTCTTTTGTCATTAAATGAAGCCATGCAATAGGAGCCCAAACCCTTCTGAATGTGTTAGAGGGGTTTATCCTCAATTGGGGGTTGACACGGACAACTCCATTATGGAACTGTGGTTTCCTGAACCGTGTTGTAAATGAGGCAAAATGACAGCTCTTGTCACACATCAGATAACTGATTTCACAGAAACAAAGTTCTTTGGCTTGAGTTATTCCAGTGTTTTAAAGAAGCAATGGTGCTTTAGAGCCATCTGTCCAAAATACACATAGTACGTAATCATTTCTGAATAGAGTGAAGGTCCTTGAAAATTACGGATGGGCAGGAGCCTTTGTAATGATTTGCATAGCAATGTTTACACACTGAAGAGCTGCCATGGATTTTTACAAATTCTGATGCAGTTTGGGAAGAGCAGAAAGCAGAGCTTTGAGCCATTTAACCCCCCTGCTTTCTATTCCCCTGCTCCCCACAAAAATAAACCAATGTGCTGGTTCAAAAACCGAACTGGTTCGTAAGCTATTTAAACCCCTGCTTTCTGCTCCCCACAACAATAACTGGGAAGCAGAAACTAGGGGTTTAAATGGCTTGGACCATTTATGAACCACTTCAGTTTATGAACCAGCATATTGGTTTGTGGTTCCATGAACTACTCTGAACCACAAAAGTACAGTTCTTGCCCGTCTCTGTTAAAAATACTGTTGCTCTTACAAGCACCGGACAGCCATTTCGGTGACCAGAGGTCAATTACTCCCAGTCTTATAAATTGTCTTGGTTTTTAAAATTAATTATCATTTTATAATTTTCTTTGTACTTAAGATGCATTTTAACTGTGCTGTTAAACAACCTGGGGGGTGGGACGTGTCCGGCTGCCCAAGTTGGAATAGGGCCAATCAGGGTGCAGCCAGCAAAGGTTTGATTGGTCCTGCCGCTCCAGCTCCCGCCGTCCATCCCTGGCCTTTTTGCTCTCAGACGCGCCTCAATGCCTGGAGCCAGCAGCAGGTAAGGGGAGAGGGCCTTGGGCAAAGGGTCGTGGTGGAGTGCTTGATAACAAGGGCCTCCCAGCCTGTTAGCCAGGGCCTGCTAATGAGGGCCTTCCGGCCTGCTGACTGCCTGCTAAGGAGCTCTCTCCCAGGCCTGCTAACAAGTTGGCCAGCCCCTGCCCGCCCCACTTGATCTGGCTGCGAGCTGCAGCCAAAAGCCTACAAGCTGCCTGGCCGGGGCCCAGGGAAGGGGGCCCTTTCAAGGCCTGTTCTTAGGAACAGGCTTTGAAGCTAGTATATGCATAATATTGTTAACCTCATCAGCATTCCATATAGCATTGCATCCAGGTTTGTTTTTCCATCAGTAGAACTGAACTCCCTCCCCCCTCTCCCCATTGATCTCCATTGCTATTCTTGGAGGACAGAGGACCCATATGATGAGTAGGGTCTTCGCCAGGAAAAGAAAATCAGCAAGAATTACCAATTTCCACAGGATCTACTCTGCTCTCAAGATGACTCCCAGGAATGCTTCAAACATCTTAAGCAACAAGATTGCCATTTGAACTTGACTTGTTTGCAATGTCCCCTTTGTGCTGAGTCAAATTCTCTTATGATCACTTGGATAATATGCTAGCCACTCAGCCTGAACTGCAATTTTCAGTTGTTCTGCTTCTCTGCAATGGCGGCATTCAACATGGCAGCTGTCCAGGCAGCTGTTGTTGACCTACTTTCACAATTTAGTAGCATGCTTGGATTTCGAAATGCCGCAGGGTCATCAAAGGCAAGGACCATTTAAAATAAACTACATTTGGATGCATCTGCTGGTTTTGCATATGAGCAGTCAACGGCTTCCATTGTTCTGGTGCATGCTACAGGACAGTGTAAGGCAGCAGGGTGAGAAGATCTAACCCTGATGTATACAAATGCAGAATTTCCAACGGGGTATAATTCCAGAGAAATCACATTCCAAAGCAGCTATTTTCTTTCCCAAGTGAATTGATCTCTGGAGGTCAGTTGTAGTCCCAGGAGATCTCCAGGCACCATCTGGAGGCTAACAATCCAATGAATCACCCAAGATCTATACGCGAAAGATTTATAACTCCATATCCAATGTGTTTCCTGGCAAATAGATGGGGAAGAAATGGAGGTATTGACAGAATTTATTTTCCTGGGCTCCAAGATCACTGCAGATGGGAACTGCAGCAAAGAAATTAAAAGACGCTTGCTCCTGGGGATGAAAGCTATGGCAAATCTAGACAGCATCCTAAAAAGCAGAGACATC
This sequence comes from Paroedura picta, assembly GCF_049243985.1. Taxonomy (NCBI): domain Eukaryota; kingdom Metazoa; phylum Chordata; class Lepidosauria; order Squamata; family Gekkonidae; genus Paroedura; species Paroedura picta. Next base: position 117,543,291 of record NC_135373.1, on the reverse strand, counting down.
ACCCTGCCAATAAAAGTTTGTCTAGTCAAGGCTATGGTCTTCCCAGTTGCAATGTATGGCTGCGAAAGTTGGTCCTTAAGGAAGGCCGAGCGTCAAAGAATTAAGGCTTTTGAACTCTGGTGCTGGAGAAGACTCTTGCGAGTCCCTTGGACTGCAAGGCGAACAAACCGGTCAGTCCTAGAGGAGATCAGCCCTGACTGCTCTTTAGAAGGCCAGATCCTGAAGATGAAACTCAAATATTTTGGCCACCTCATGAGAAGGAAGGACTCCGTGGAGAAGAGCCAAATGCTGGGAGCGATTGAGGGCAAAAGAAGAAGGAGATAACAGAGAATGAGGTGGCTGGATGGAGTCACTGAAGCAGTCGGTGCGAGCTTAAATGGACTGCATGGAATGGTAGAGGACAGGAAGGCCTGGAGGATCATTGTCCATGGGGTTGCAATGGGTCGGACATGACTTTGCACCTAACAACAACAAATTCAATGTGTTACCAGTGGTCTCTCATCCTGTGGTATGAGGGGGGGCAGTCAATCACCATACTCTGAAAGGTGACTGAGTCCTTGCCAATCAAATCAGCTCCGGCCTCCCAATGAAAGTCAGGACTTGATTAATCGTTAGGCTAAGGAGCAGAGGACACAGCTAACTTTTGCCATCCTTTTAAATGTACATGTGATCAAGCCACAAATGACTTACATCGACCCCAGCAAGGGGCTTTGAAGGCACATGAGAAGCAGAGGGGGGTCGCTGTTGTCTTCCTCTGCAGAGCCTTCCTTGGTGGTCACTCATAGAAGCCTTATGACGACCTCAGCAAGGGGTATTCAAGGCAAGTGAGAAGCAGAGGGGGTTGCTGTTGTCTTCCTCTGCAGAGCCTTCCTTGGTGGTCTCCCATCCAAGCCTTATGGCGGCTCCAGCAAGGGGCTTTCAAGAAGAGCAGAGGTGGTTTGCCAGTGTCTTCCTCTACAGAACCTTCCTTGGTGGTCTCCCACCCAAGTAATGACCCTCCATAACTTCTAAGTTCTGACAAGATCAGGATCTACCATGCTGTTCCCCCTTTATCTAGAGAAGCGATGATTTAAAAACACACAACCTATTTTTTAACAATGCTGAAAAAATGACGATAACTCACGGTATCATTTATATTCTCAAACTCTTTCAGCTATACTAAAAAAAAAAAAAAAATTAGGCAGGTATACATATTTTTTTTCTTCATTATGGTATCTCTCAGGAAAACCTGCCAGCGGTGGAATATTCTGTTCTATCGAGTGGGGTTTTAATATAAGATCACAAATATTATTTTCTGGGTTTTCAGCACTCTGCAGACCATTGATGCCTTAACTGGTTTGATAAATAATAGAGCCTTTATAGACTGCAACAGTTATGTGAAAGAAGAAAATTACGTACACATTACTCCTTTCATTTGCAATGGCCCACAAGGCCTTAGGTGCCATTAACTATGAGACTTAGTATGTCGTTAAAGAGAAATTGGTTTTATCGGTTACTATTTCAGGACTTAGTCCAAGCTACTGTTTTCCCATTGTTCACAGACATCCCATTCTTCATTAGCCTTGAACTCGTAAGCAGACCAAGGTCACTGTTCTGAGTCCAGTCCATTGATTTTACATGGGACACATCCTGGATCTAGTTGGACACCAATAAACAGCTGACCCTTCCAATCTGTACCACACAAATGGGTTGTCAGCACTGGGTTGGGAAATACCTAGAAGTTTTGGAGGTGGAGCCTGTGGTGGGTGGGATTTGGCAGGGAATGGACCTCAGCAGGTATAATGCTACAGAGGTCACCATCCAAAGCAGCCATAATCTCCAGAGGAACTGATCTTGGTCACGTGGAGACAGGTGTAATAGCGGGAGAACTCCAGATGCCACCTGGAGACTGGCTGCACCCATAATCTGTGAAAACATTACGTTGCACCCTAGTTGAACCCATAATTTGTGAAAACATTAAGTTGAAGGAAATGCTGGGAAAATGTGTGTGTACTAGCTGGTTGCAAGTGTGGTATATGGGTCATAGAGCATGGTTCCTAGAAGGAATCCCATGGAAGCATAGACACTGAGCCATCACAACAGTTCTGCAACCAATGTAGCATTACTCCGGGCATCTCATCTCAGAGAAAATAAAAGTGGCCATTCCACCATAGCTGCACTAAACGAGAGATGAACAATGATCAGCCTTATCAAAAGGGGATTCTTATTAAAAGGGAATTAGACAGATTCATGGAGGATAGGTCTATCAACAGTTCCTGGCCCTGGTGACTTAGGGGAACCTCCACATTCAGAGGCATTAAGAATGTAGTTCTGGTGGGGCCATTCGCCTGATCCTACCTGGCTTCTTTTACATTCTTTTTTATGGAACTCTCTTCCTGGAGCAATGGTGGGAGGGACAGTGGGAGGGCTTCTGGAGTTCTGGCCCCATTGGTGGACCTCCTGATGGCAACTGGGCTTTGGCCACTGTGTGACACAGAGTGTTGGACTGGATGGGCCATTGACCTGATCCAACATGGCTTCATTTATGCAGCAGTGATGCTCTGTATTCTTGATGCTTGGAGGTCAACAGTGGGAGGGCTTCTAGAGTTCTGGCCCCATTGGTGGATCTCCTGATGGCAACTGGGCTTTGGCCACTGTGTGACACAGAGTGTTGGACTGGATGGGCCATTGGCCTGATCCAACAAGGCTTTGTTTATATAGCAGTGATGCTCTATATTCTTGATGCTTGGGGGTCAACAGTGGGAGGGCTTCTGGAGTTCTGGCCCCATTGGTGGACCTCCTGATGGCCCCTGGGTGACACAGAATGTAGGTCTGGCTGGGCCGTTCGCCTGATCCCCCTGGCTTCTTTGATGTTCTTAAGTTTTAGACACGGCTTGCAACCCTTGGGGGGGAAATAGCAGAGCTCCCAACACTGTTAGGATCTTCGGTCCCATCCGGCAGGGTTCTTCTTACATTACTTTGCAGGGCGGAAGCCATTTCCCGCTTCAAAGGTTCTGGTAACCGGCAATGCAAGATTAATTTAAATATCCTGTTATTAAGTTTGGGGAAACACTTTGAATGGCTTCTCCTCCCGGCAGCGAATTCTTCTGCACACTTTGCAAGCACGCCTCGGAGAGAGGGAGGCAAAAGGTCAGCGTTCTCCCAGCACACTCTTATTGATTGCGTTAACCTTGGAAATGCTATGCCTGTTTTCCAGATGAGACCCTGCTTTGCACAGAGGGTCTCCGGAGGCCAAATGCTCATGGTGGGACTGCGGGCTGAGATTACTCACCGTAAAGGGAGTGGGGCTGAATTAACGTCACGGCTTGCATCTCTGCGTCTGCCGGAATGGGGCTTTCAATTTGGTCGCATCGGCTTTCTCGGCCGCACGCCGCACGTGGAACAATGCCTCATTTACATCTTGTTTCATTTGGTCCTAATGCTGTTTTTCTGGAGGCTCCAGCAAGCTGGAGAACAAAATGCGGTGGGTGCAGAATGGGGGGAAACCCACCAAGTGTCTAATTCACTGAAAAGCCAGCCGGATGACCTTTGGAAATATTGATGGTCACATCACCTTTCTTCATATACGATGCGATACGATAACATTTATTGTGTTTAGCCAAAGGCCATTACAAAACATAATTAAAAACAATACGGTACAAATATGGATAAAACAATATTTCTCCAATATTGCGTACATAAAATTGTAGACGAGGGCTACTGAGTTACAATTTAAAAGAAACACGGTGTATCAAGGTGGGGACACCTGTAAAACAGCTTTGGCTCAGATCTTCCTGGAGGCCAGAGCAAAAAGTGCCACCCTATATGAAATATAGGGGTCGACATCTGATCACAGATAGGCGAATTTATCAAAATCAGAAGTGGGGTGTGAGTTTGGTAGTAACTTGGCAAGGAATTTGCCCCTGGGTTCAGACCCTTTCTTCATATAGGCTGAGCCCAATTCCAGGGCTCAGTCAGGAGATACTCTGGCACACAGCTTGCAAATACCACAAGAAGTAACATCAAGGGAAACAAGAACCCATCCTGCAGTGCAGGCAAGAACCAAAAAGATTAGGGGTAAAATCAGTTTAAGAAATATATAAACAGTTTATTATAAGAGCTCAAAAGTTTAAAAACCACGAACGAGTATCGATCTGGCACACATAAAACATCTGAGTGTGTACACCAAAGGTTTCGACCTTGACCTAATGCATTTCAATCTAACAGATCTTCATCAGAGGTCAATTGAACAGATTCACCGAGAGGTAAATAATTTTTTTTTTTACAATGTTCAGTGTGTGTGTGTGAAAAAACCCGTGGATAACAGAAACAACACAAAATTAGTGCTATCATTATGTTCAGTCATATGTATTCTTATTATTTGAATTTATTGCCTGCCACTCTCATCAAAGCTGGCTCATAGTGGTTACAAATAAAATAAGTAAAATACGATCCCGTAACTCTCCCCCCACCTGCTAAAACACAGCAGTTAAAAAGTACAATCCAGCAGGAACATGGTGGCAGATCAATCCCCCACCAACTCCCGCTGGGGACCAGGGGGAAACAGCTGGCCACCATTGATAGAACATGGTGGAATATCTTCCCTGCTTACTCCTCCTTTTGGGGGGGGTCCACAGATCTTCTCTTTGCCCTGGCCTCAACTATAGACCTGGTGGAATAGTTCTGTTTTGTAGGCCCTGTGTTATTATTGGCTTACTTATTTGGTCTGTTCTGGCCAGTTTTGGTCCTGCATGGTGTTCACATTATCAGAATCCTCAGCCAGCCACTAATTCTTAATCCTAATCGATAAATTCTAGATAAATTCTAAAAATCCTTCTAAAAAAGTTCTAAATACTTATAGGTAACTTAGAATTAGTCAATATGGATTGACAACCTCCCTGCATGGTGTTGGATTCTCCACAGTAGGATTCTCCAATACCCATGGGAGGTTGGTAATTTTATGAACATGAAATCTGTGCTATATATTTTAAAGATGTCAAATCTATTAAGAATGAGTTATTAGGAATAACAGTTGAACAGTGGGGAGCTCCTTGCTGCTCAGCTCTTTGGTTTAAATGGTGGTTCGTGAAGAGCAAAAGGGGTTTAAATGGCTCTGAGATATTTAACCCTCTGCTTACTGCTCTTCATGAAAAACAGCTGCTCCCCTCTGTTCTCATGACAAATGGCTTTGAGCCATTTAAACCATTGCTTTATGCTCCCCGTGAAAAGTGGCAGGGAGCAGAAAGCAGGGGTTTCCAAACAACTGAGTGGGTGCTGTTGCTCAGTTGCATGATTTAAATGGCTCTGAGTCATTTAAACGCTGCTCCCTGCTAAAGGCTGCAGGAAAAAGAAAGGAGGGGCTTAAACTTTAAATGGCTCCTGAACTGATGATCCAAACTGGTTCCATTTGTGAACTGGCATATCAGTTCATGGCTTGGTTCGTGGTTCACCCACAAACCATGAACTAAACGGCAGAAAATGCATCCGGGAGAATGCAGCTAATAAAGAACTCTCCATAATGAACAACTAAATATTTTGAAATATTTTGCAGAACAAATTCCAGCTGTTACAGTCATGTAAGAAATTAATTCATTACGTTGCGCGGAGAGATCTTTAATATCTGGTAGCAAGGAGCGCAGTAGCTCTAAGTCTCAATTTATATTGGTTATGTTCTCCAAAGCGGAATTCATTTGTATTCCCATTTTTTAAAAGCGACGCCGCATGCCCACTGCACAAGAACACAACTGCCTTCCACTCTCCATTAAAAGTATCTGGCATCTTATGAAGGTGTTGGAGCATAACATTCCATTGGCTTTTTTTTAAGTGAAAACCATTTTTCCATCCAAATAGAACGCATTGAGAAGTTAGTACCTGTTCTCTGAATGTGGTCCCCATCAAGCATCGAGGATACAGAGCATCAGTGCCCCAGACATAGTGTCCCAGCTATACCTTGTAACTCATAGCCTCTGTTGGACTGCTCCATATTTATTTATCTATTTTTATCATTAAACCTGTATGCTGCCACTCCTAGACCTGCTAGCTCACGGCAGCTTACAACATTAGATAAAATAATAAAAACAGTACACTAAAAGAAACTCTCCCACCCTCCCAAACCACTCTCCAACATCCACCCCGTACCAAACCACCAAACTTCTGCCACAGATGTGGTGCCCAGGCAGATATGAAAGACAGGGCATCAGATGCCAAGTGCTTTCTGGAGGACCGGTCAAATCTTTCACATCCTGGCCTCAACCAAATGCCTGGTGGAAGAGCTCTGTCTTATAGCCCCTGTGGAACTGAAGCAGTTCTGGCAGGGCCCTCAGCTCTTCCGGGAGCTCATTCCACCAGGCCCTGGCCCTGTTTGAGGCCAGGTGGATTTCTCGTGGCCCAGGGATCACCGCCCTGTTTGAACCTGCAGAGTGTGGAGACCTGGAGGGGCATAGGGAGTCAAATGGTCCCTCACATACATTAGGCCCAGACCATGGATATTTTTCCAATCCCCATTTGATGCTGTTTTAGCTTGTAGTCACCACCATTTCCTGTGGCAGTGAATTCCATGATTTAGTGACTCTTTGAGTGAAGAAGTACTTTCTTTTATCTGTTCTAAGCCTAAAGGTATCCCCTGTGCAAGCACCTGGTCATGTCTGACCCTTGGGGTGGCGCCCTCTAGCGTTTTCATGGCAGACTCAATATGGGGTGGTTTGTCAGTGCCTTCCCCAGTCATTACCATTTTGCCCCCCTAGCAAGCAAGCTGGGTATTCATTTTACCGACCTCGGAAGGATGGAAGGCTGAGTCAACCTTGAGTCGGCTGCTGGGATCGAACTCCCAGCCTCATGGGCAGAGCTTCAGACTGCATGTCTGCTGCCTTACCACTCTGCGCCACAAGAGGCTCCTTCTGTTCTAAGCCTACTGCTCATTAATTTTATTGGGTGTCCACAAATACTTGTATTCTGAGCAAGGTATTCTCAACCTTCTTTATCCCATGCATAATTTTGTAAATCTCTATCATGTCACCCCTCAGGAAGCTTACGTCTCATACTAGATGAAATCTATGAATTCTTCATGTTTGCTGGGGTTGTGTCAGATGCATGATGGGAATTATGGGCCATCCGGTATTGGGATTCTACTGCTTGTCCCTGTGGTATGTGGACAGAATCAGCTCCATCCATCTGCATGCAATTTTTTTTTGGTTCACAGACAGTCCTCTGAGGTGACGACTGAGGCAATGTGTATTGCACATTTTGGTAATAAAAACCAGAACCACAGAAAAAGCCTAACCACCACTTCTGAAAGACCAGGTGATTCTAAACACCCAAATTCAGATGTGGTGTCTTTTAGAAGAAAGACACCTCCCATTTCTTTTCGCTGGCAGAATTCCTGTTGCTTGGTTAGAAAGGTACCATTTTTGGCGATGAGCCAAGCCAAACAAGTAATACAAAAACACTCAAGCCACGATGAATTCCCCCTAAGCTATTTTTCAGCTTTAGCACTGTAAATACTATTGCAGGGTTGAAGGAAGTCTGAAGTAAAAAAAACAAAACAAAACACTCATTTTTCACTTTCCTGTAATTGAAGCAAAATCGTCTGCCTATAAGGCAAAATTACTGTCTTAATACATTTTCCTGCAATTGTTTTTTTTTTAAAGAAAAACCCTCCAGAGTTTTCTTTATAAATGGCTCAGAAACAGAAGCCTTGTGAAAAGTATGAAAATAAGTCTCAACGTACAAAATTAGAAAATCTATACAATGTTGATTAGTAGGACTATATTATAGTTATATCTTGCTGTAATCTTGGAATGACATATCCTGTGGATTACTTGAACACATGAAACTTCCTTGTACTGCATCAGAGGATTGGTCCAGCAAGGACGGGATTGTGTACTCAGACCGGCAGCTGCTCTCCAGGGCTTAACGGAGAGGGCTTTCACATCATCTACTGCTATGCCAATCCCTCAATGGAGGTTGCCCGGGATTGAACCTAGGTTTAAATATGTAGATTTTGCTTTGTTCTAGATCAGGAAAAATTTTTTTTCACAGTCAGAGTAGTTCAACAGTGGAATAGGCTGCCTAGGGAGGTGGTGAGCTCCCCCTCACTGGCAGTCTTCAAGCAAAGGCTGGATACACACTTTTCTTGGATGCTTTAGGATGCTTAGGGCTGATCCTGCGTTGAGCAGGGGGTTGGACTAGATGGCCTGGATGGCCCCTTCCAACTCTATGATTCTATGATTCTATGATTCTAGATGTCCTTTGAAGGTAAAAGCCCTTCTGCCATGGGAATAGCTTATTGCAGGAAGAAGGTGCTTTGGTGGGGAAGAGGAGTTGTCTATATGTCTCCTAAGGCGGGCTAAGCCAGTCATTTGTAACAATAATATCTTTCATGATATTCCAGATGTGCCCTCTTGGATCTAATCAGAGAACTCTGAACCCTTTTCTATGAAGAATGTCTCAATTGTCTTGTCTCCTTTGAGAGAGTGGCCTTGGATCATGACACCTCCCAACTTTCCCCTCTTCTTTGGTGGGGCCATATATTGGTGGGTAGGAGTGGTGGGTAGGACTTCGGGGAATAGTAGAGGACAGGAAGGCCTGGAGGATCATTGTCCATGGGGTTGCGATGGGTCAGACACGACTTTGCAACTAACAACAACAACAAGGAGCGGTAGAGCTGGTGGGAACAGGAGGGAGAGTCTGTACTGGATTTTATTATATTTTAAGCTATTTATTGATATTAAAAAAAATCTATGTTTTATTGCTTATTATGTAAATCGCCCCAGGCCTGCTTGTGGAGAAGGACAGTATAAAAGCCAAATAATAAATAAATACATACATGCATACATGGATTGAACCTTCTTTAATTTTAATTCATTCATTTATTCAAGGATGTCGAGTTAGCCCATAGGCTTTTAGACAAAATACTGTAACAATAACTAAAAACGCATGATAAAAAAGAATATTCAACAGTTTGGGAAGAAGGAAATATGGAATACATAATTTGAAGCATCAAATTAAAACTAAAATAGCCACAGAACCACGGGATATTTAACTAGGCACTGAGTTAAGCTTTTGTTGTACTGGGCCTGAACAAATGCAACGTAAGGATTGCCCAATTTATATACAAAAGAAAATCAGCAGAGTGTACTTAAATGGCACACATGGTGTGTCAATCTTATGTTACATTCAATGTGTATATATCTGATATCATTATTTGTCCTAGTTGCTGGGTTTATTTTTAAAGCAAATGTCTCCTGACTCTTTCTTATGAAGTGGTGTATGTTCACCTGTGCGGGAAGTATTTACATTCACGATAGTTGCATGTACAGAGCTACTGAAATTGCAGAATTATGGGGGCCAAACAAGGGATTTGAACCCCTGCTAGGGGTAGGAATACTCCCAAACCCAACTCCTATTGCCCACCGCTGCTCTGAGCAGCGGAGGGGGGAAATTAAAGAAACTGGCAGCATTGCATGCAGTGTTGTGTCACTTCTGGTAAAAGGGTAGCTCTAGGACTTGCTGGAAAATCTGAGATTTTATTTATACTTCTGGGATTTACCCGGTGAGAGTGTGATGGCCAGTCCCCTGCCCATGATATCCCCACTCCCTATCTTCCTGCCACTGGCCAGACTTGGCCTGGCAACTCTAGGCAAGTCCGATTAAAATAAAAAAAACAAAACCACCGAGTTGTATCCAGTTGCTGTTTCCCCACAGCAGAAAGATGCTCCGTCAACAGAGTTGGGAGACGTTTTGCCAGTTCCCTGCTTTGCCTCCTCCAAACTTTTCATGATGGCACCAGAACCTCCAGGAACAGAAGTTTGGGGGATTCAATAGGTCATAACCAGACTGGGAGATGGTGGGAAGTCCTGTTTCACAAGCTCCACTCCATTCAGGGGTTATTTATTAAAACCCAGTAGAATGATTGTATTCCTGAAAGCAACGGGCTTGGCCCCTATTAGAACAATAAACAGTAAGAACAATAACTTAGTAACTGGAACATACTGATGAGCCGACAGCATTAGTTTCAGGGGTAGGAGGCTCGGGGGCCCAGTGGAAGTTGTTGGATCTAGGGGACCTCAACCAAATGCCTGGTGGAGGAGCTCTCTTTTGCAGGCCCTGTGGAATTGTTCTAGTCCCATTAGGGCCCTGATCTCTTCTGTAAGCTCATTCCATCAGGTGGAGGCCAGGGCAGAGAAATCTCTGGCCCTGGTTGAAGTCAAGTAAGCTTCCTTGGGGCCAAGGATTGGCAGTTTGGTGTAGTGGTTAGGAGTGTGGACTTCTAATCTGGCATGCCAGGTTCGATTCTGCGCTCCCCCACATGCAACCAGCTGGGTGACCTTGGGCTCACCACAGCATTGATAAAGCTGTTCTGACCGAGCAGTGATATCAGGGCTCTCTCAGCCTCACCCACCTCACAGGGTGCCTGTTGTGGGGAGAGGAAAGGGAAGGTGACTGTAAGCTGCTTTGAGAATCCTTCAGGTTGAGAAAAACAGCATATAAGAACCAACTTCTTCTTCTTCTTCTTCTTCTTCTTCTTCTTCTTCTTCTTCTTCTTCTTCTTCTTCTTCTTCTTCTTCTTCTTCTTCTTCTTCTTCTTCTTCTTCTTCTTCAGGAAGTTGGAGGTGGCAGAACATAAAGCTCTTTGAGGGGTGTAGGCAGTGAGGCGGTCCCTCATGTACACTGGGCCCAGACCATATGTGGCCTTAAAGGTGATTACCAGAACCTTAAGTCTGAACCAGAATTCGACCAGTAGCCACCACAGTTGTTGGAGAATGGGCTGGATGTGGGACCTCCACGGTGTTGCTGTGAGGATCCTGGTCGCTGCATTCTGTACCATCTGTAGTTTCTAAATCAAGGTTAAGTGCAGGCCTGCGTAGAGCAAGTTACAGAAGTCCAGTCTAGACATGACCATTGTGTGGATCACTGTGGCCAGGTGTTCCAGGGCCAAGTAGGGTAATGATTTCACGTCAGCTTTTTGATGGAAGCCATGCTACATGCCAGTTCAGCACCCCATTTCCACTCCCTATTTTCCCTGAGTAATTGTTAGGAGATCTCCCACTACCTGAACTCCTCGAGTTCTACCATTTGCAATATGAAAGTAATCCTACTGGACTGACCTAACTCATAGGACTGTTGTAAGGATTTCTGTAATGACAGATGATGATGAAGGGCTTTAAACATTGAAAGCATTATGCCCGTGCTAGGTACTAGCATTATCTATTATTTTAGTCCCACAGCTATGATTTGTCCTCCTGCTTCCTGCCCGAGACTCGGATAGCTCTTCAGTCCCAGGTCTCGAAAATTTGGGAAATGTATCCGTTTAGCTAATGGCTTGTTATTCTCATGATGGGTCCATTAAACCTTTCAAATCCTCTTGACCTACTAAATGGGTTTCTCACTTTTTCTATGCCTTTGCCTGGCAAATGTCAGGCAGAAATCCCTCCTGATGAGGATAAGAAAAGAAGGAGCACTTAGTAAATGTGGGGAACTTGACTTCACCGAAATATTAGGACGAATTAACTGGAAGATTCGTTCAGCACTGAAAGACGAAGCAAGAGAAAAAGAGAAAAGCTTACAGCCAGTAAGATAGACACTGCAGGAGGAGGCAACCTCTGAAGAACCAAATGTAGATTCACAGCCAGGCACCACTGACTAGATAGCCCTAGAGGCACCTTCCAACTCTATGGTTCTATGATTCTATCTGGATTTCAGTGAGGCTTTTGACAAGGTTCCCCATGATGTTCTGATGGGTAAACTGATTGATTGACAACTAGCTAGGTAGCAAAGCCTGGTGGGGAACCCACTCCACCACTGAGTGTCTGGTAGCCCTATTTCTGTAGAATCTTGCAAGAGCCAAAAAAGCATCCAATAGCACTATGTTCCTTCCAGGTGCCTCTTCCATCACAAATCTGGGGATTTCCCAGAAGCCAATGCAGAATCTCAGTGGGGTGAGGTAATCCTCTATTCCTAGAAGGAGCAAAAGGGCCAAGTGTCCCTGGGCAGTAGAGGACTCTCTGCCCTGCTCCATAGCCAATATCCAACCATGCTGACCTTTCACCCCAGCCACGATAGAGAGGACCAGAATTGGCTTCATCCCTAGCCATTCTGGTTGCTGCTAAAGGCCTTTGCTTTCCACCCGGAATGTTGAGAGGCTGGGGTGACGTTTCCTTCCTGTTTTAAACATTCTGTGGGAACTGAGATATATTTTAGTGTTTAATGTTTTAATGTTTTTTTTAAAACACTCATATTTCTATTGATAGTCACCTTGGGGCTCTTTTTGAAGCCACAGGCACATTATTAATGAATTAAGCAAGTCCACTGAAATATTTTTTTCAGAAGAGAAAAATTACAATATCAGCATGTTGTACTTAGACATAAGAATATTCAGTTTGACATGTGTTTTACACCCCAGTTACCTCACTTCTAAGAGCCTCTTGTGGCGCAGAGTGGTAAGGCAGCAGAAATGCTGTCTGAAGCTGTCTGCCCATGAGGCTGGGAGTTCAATTCTAGCAGCCAGCTCAAGGTAGACTCCGCCTTCCATCCTTCCGAGGTCCCTAAAATGAGTACCCAGCTTGCTGGGAGGTAAATGGTAATGACTGGGGAAGGCACTGACAAACCACCCCATATTGAGTTGCCATGAAAACACTAGAGGGCGTCACCCCAAGGGTCAGACATGATCCGGTGCTTGCACAGGGGATACCTTTACCTTTACCTTTTTACTTCACTTCTAGATAGGTCAGCCAGGCATCCTCCCACTCTGGGAGTCCTGTTGCTGCTCAGTAGAATGATGAGATGACGATGAAGAGAAAAACAAAATGGAGGGGGAAATTGCTGTAGAGATATGGGGAATTCCTGGACTGTTGCCATGATACTATGATGTCACTTCCGGGTACATAACCAGAAGTGATGTCATAACATTTTATAGTACAACTAGTATAAAAACCAATTTTAAAAATGGGCTTTAAAAGGGGCAGCAGGCGGAAGGTTTCTCACAAACTGTGATTTGGAAGACAGGAGGGTGCCCAGCTATCCCACCCCCCAGCTGTTTGGAGGCCAGGAAGGGGACCGAAGGATGCCCAGCTAGGTGAAAGGAGTATGGTGGCAGACCCTCTGGCTGAAGCAGGTGGCAGAGGACCCAGCTGTGCCCCTGGCTGCTTGGAGGGGAGGAGGAAGGTGAGCAGGAGGGCGGGGAAGCTGCTGATTGGTCATCAGTGGGAGAGTGCCCTCTCCCTATCGGGGCATTAACCACTGAGGGCTGATCAGGTAGTGTGCATACCAACTCAACATTATTATAGCTAAAGATATGACCCTGCTTCTCCCTAAAGCTCTCAGGGGTGGCAACTTTACTTCCAAGTGAAGAAGAAACTTGGGTTTTTTGTGCCCTGCTTTTTACTGCCTGAATGAATCTTAAAAGCGGCTTACGATCACCTAACCTTCTGACGGCAGACACCCTGTGAGCTAAGTGGGGCTGAGAGAAGTCAGAGCAAAATGGGATTGGCCCAAGGTCATCCAGCCTGTGGAGGATGACGGGGGACGGACGGACTCCAACTCAGTTCCCCAGATTAGAGACTGCTACTCTTAACCACTACAACAAATCACCACTGGTTTGTGTCATCGTTTGACCAAAAGTCAAAACCTTATTAAGAAACAAAGCGCAAGGGATTGTAGAAGAAAGGTAGATCTGTGTTGGGTTTTCTAGGTGGGGCCCAGAGACCTTCTGGAATTAATACTCATCTCCAGACCACTGAGATGTATTGTCGGAGAAAACAGATGTTGTTGGAAATGAATTGTGGGGCACTGAGCTCCCTCCCATCCTAAACTTTATCCTCCTCAGCTGCCATCCAAAAATCTTGGGGGGTTTCCCAATCCAGAGTTGCCAACCTTCAGCCTGTGTAAAAGATGTTCAGGGAAAATTCCCTCGACGTCTTGAGACTGCACACTAGCTCAGAGTTAAGTGTGCCTAAACCCTCTGACTCTTTGGGGCTTAACTGTATGTTGAACTATGGCTTATGGCAGAAATGAGGGAGCATATGCTGCCCTCCCGCTATGTGTTCCTCCAGGGCTTTAGGGTCTTGTTTGACAACACAGTTTACAATCTGACTTTTTCACTGTTTGCAAAACGGAACATGATTATAGGCCAGAAAAGAACCCATTAAGAAAACTCTTGCCGGATTGATGCAGGGATGTGAAGTCACTAAACCACCCTCATTAATATTAATGCAGCTGCCGCATTGCATTAGCGAAGGGTACACTGAAGGCTCCGACTTAGCAGTATTTCAAAGTGTGTGTGCGCGCGCGCGAGAGAGAAAGGCTGTAAAACAACAATGAAGAGATCCAAGCTTATCTGAAGCATGGCAGTGCGGAAATCACAGTCTGCCCTGCAAGCTCACAACCAACTGAGAGGAAGAGATTAAAAAGGTTTAATCTAGGCTAGTTGAAATGGTCCAAGCTAGGCAGATCTCATCAGATTAGAGACAGGCACAAACTGGCTCATGAACAAAAGTTCGGGCTAAATTTAAACTGGTTCTGAACTCACGGAAGGTGCAATCCTTGAACATTTATCAGACTTTTGGCTGATTCAGTTCTGCTGTTTAGGGACAGCCATTTATACCTAACTGCTGAGCGATGTGGGGTCACTTTGGTTTTGCTCCCCATAACTTCATTCATTCATTCATTCATTCATTCATTCATTCATTCATTCATTCATTCATTCATTCATTCATTCATTCATTCATGCATGCATGCATGCATGCATGCATGCATGCATTCATTCATTCATTCATTCATTCATTCATTCATTCATTCATTTTTCTCTTTATATATCGCCACTCATGATAGGTGGTCTCATGGCGGTTCACTGACCAATCTTTAAAAATACACTATAAAATCCCCATAAAACCTCATACAAAATACAACATATACAATAACAACTTTAAGACCAACAAAGATTTTTTCAAGGTGTGAGCTTTTGAGTGCAGGCACTCTTCCTCAGAATAAATCGTTGTTGGTCTTAAAGGTGCTATTGGACTCTGATTTTGTTGTGCTACTTCAGACCGACACGGCTACCCACTTGAATATATACAATAACAATAACAATAACACATGGCGTCTTAATTAAAATCTATAACCCAACTACATCCACTCCCGCTGTTCCCAGCCAATGGACCCAACTGATGGCCCCTAGGCAAGATGGCCCGGGGGTCTTGATCATTAAATAATAAAAATAGGAGGGGATCGCAGTCACTGCCCTGGCCTCAACCAAATGCCTGGTGGAAGAGCTCCACCTTACAGGCCCTTTGAGAGCAGAGAGCAAAACTAAAGGGTTAAAGGAAGTCCCTTCCCTGGCAACCCCTACCCTGTGAATGGTAGCCAATTAGCATAGAAATACCAGAATTAACAAATAGATGTGAGAACTACATTTGAGCCCAGTGGCACCTGCTTTGATGCAGTCATAGCCATGGCCCACCCCCTCTCCCATTTCCTTCCATCTCTCTATAGCAGAGGTCTCCAACCCCCGGTCTACGGCCCGGTATCGGGCCGTTAAGGCCATGGTACCGGGCCGCAAGCGGCCACGCCTGCCTTCCCCTCCCCTCGCAGCGAGAGGGGGGGAAGAGGCAGGCGCGGCCGCTGGCACGCCAGCGACGCAAACACGCACGTGCGGAGCCGCCACGCATGCGTGTTTGCGCCCCTGATGGGGAAAACACACACGTGCGGCTGTTCTAAGCATGCGCGTTAGCGCCACCTAGTGGCGAAAATGCGCATGCGCGGCAACTGCGCGTGCGCGTTTACGTGCAGCTGCTGTGGCCGGGCCGCCGGCTCTCTCCCACCCTCGGAGGCGGTCCCCGACTACAAGAAGGTTGGGGACCGCTGCTCTATAGGATCAGTTTTTCCAAAGTCAGAATCTATGGGCATGTGCTATCGGCACGTGCTATCTTGTAATTTCACCATTATGACTTTGGAAGGAAACAGTTCGTTATATATTCGTCTCATTCAGCACAAGGCAAAGTTCCTCTGGCGGCAGTATTATTTAATTTTAATCATGTGTTTTCTTTATATGTTGCATGTTGTTTTATAGAGTGCTTTCTTGTAGAATTTCATAAAGTTTTATTCATCATAAATCAGCTTAGGGATTTCCTGGTAGGAAAGGCAGGATGGGGATTCAGTTTATAAATATAATGACTTCCTGCTTTTTTTATATGGGTTGTATATATATAAAAATAGTTCATAAATTTGGATTAGCACATTCAGCTCTGACTGTAAATGTCCACTTTGCTGTTTTCTGGACAATAATTTTCCAAGCGATTTTCTAGATCTAATCCTTATCCATTTTTCCTCTTAATATTTGTGAAACAGGCCTAGGGGTGGAGAGTGTCCTGGCTGTCCGAGATGGAATAGGGCCAATCAGGGTGCAGCCAGCAAAGCCACATCCTGATTGGCCCTCCCTCTCCAGCTCGCGTCCGCCTTCCCTGGACACTAGCTACTTTGCTCTCAGATACCTGAGAGAAATGCACAGCGACACAGAGAGCCCTGCCAAACTGCAAACAACCCCTGATTACCTCCTATGGCTCCTGCTGCAAGAGAGAGAGAGATCTGTGTCTGCTGGTGTCCCCTGGGTCCTAGCGCCAATTTCATTCCTGGTTGCAATGGGCTTTCTTGCTAGTTTAAAATAATGATGAAAATAATGATGATTCTTCTGTTGGGCTCTGTTGAAAGGCATCCTGAGATAACGTGATTCATGGGCTCCATCTAAGTGTTTATATATGGCCCATGTGCTACTATTAGAGGGGCCAGACAGATCTTCTTCTGACGTGAACAAAGAAGGAAGAGTCAAGTGGGTAGCTGTGTTGGTCTGAAGCAGCACAACAAAACAAAATCAGAGTCCAGGGGCACCTTTAAGACCAAAAAAGTTTTATTCAAGGTGTGAGCTTTCGAGTGCAAGCACTCTTCCTCAGACTATGTGCTTGCACTCGAAAGCTCACGCCTTGAATAGATATTTGTTGGTCTTAAAGGTGCCCCTGGACTCCGATTTTGTTTTAAAGAAGGGGTGGTCAAACTGGAAGTGACATCACCATGCCAGGATCCTCCCAAAAAAGCCCCTTCATATTGTTCACATTTCCAGCAGATATTAGGCAAAATACCGCCAACAAGTTCAAACCTAACGCATTTTGATCACACTGACCTTCCTCAGAGGCTAATATACAGATACACACCGTTGTACATATTTTTTTCTAGTTTTTAACAGGGAGATAAATACTTCTTTGATCTGTTATGGCTGGTTCTGGGACTGCAGTATATTGGTTGTGATATGCCAGGCAGAATTCTCAGTCGGCAAATATTTCTTATACCTCCCCATACTATTGGAAAATCCTGCTGTGTGTTTCTCTGTGAAAAGGTACAAAGTGAGAGGATCTCTGAGGAAGATCAATATGATCAAAACACATTAGGTCTAATCTTGTTGGCATTAATGATGTTCACGCTGAGCTGCTTTATGTGTGCTCAGTAGATAAGGTATTCTTTTATGAACTTTAGTAATAAATTGTTTATATTTTTATACGGTTTTATCCCCAACCTTTGTGGTTCTCACTCAAAAAAAGGTGAGACAACAGATTGTTGTTAGGTGCGAAGTCATGCCCGACCCATCGCGACCCCATGGACAATGATCCTCCAGGCCTTCCTGTCCTCTACCATTCCCCGGAGTCCATTTAAGCTCACACCTACTGCTTCAGTGACTCCATCCAGCCACCTCATTCTCTGTCTTCCCCTTCTTTTGCCCTCGATCGCTCCCAGCATTAGGCTCTTCTCCAGGGAGTCCTTCCTTCTCATGAGGTGGCCAAAGTATTTGGGTTTCCTCTTCAGGATCTGGCCTTCTAAGGAGCAGTCCCGGCTGATCTCCTCTAGGACTGACCGTTTTGTTCGCCTTGCAGTCCAAGGGACTCGCAAGAGTCTTCTCCAGCACCAGAGTTCAAAAGCCTCAATTCTTTGATGCTCGGCCTTCCTTATGATCCAACTTTCGCAGCCATACATTGCAACTGGGAAGACCATAGCCTTGACTAAACGCACTTTTGATGGCAGGGTGATGTCTCTGCTTTTTAGGATGCTTTCTAGATTTGCCATAGCTTTCCTCCCCAGGAGCAAGCATTTTTTAATTTCTTTGCTGCAGTCCCCATCTGCAGTGATCTTGGAGCCCAGGAAAATAAAATCTGTCACTATCTCCATTTCCTCCCCATCTATTTGCCAGGAATTGAGAGGGCCGGATGACATGATCTTCGTTTTCTTGATGCTGAGTTTCAAGCCAACTTTTGCACTCTCCTCCTTCACCCGCATCCACTGGAGAAGGAAATGGCAAACCACTCCAGTATCTTTGCCATGAAAACCCAATGGACAGAGACAACAGATGGGTGAAGCCAACTATTACTGAGGGTACAGTGCTGTATATGTGACAGTGCAAGGGCATTCCTATGCATTACTGGAGCCTTTCTCAATTTCTTTTACCATTCTTCAGGCTTCAAGAAGCTCCGTAAATGGAACGATCATGCAGAATATGGTTGGGAAGCATAGCTGTGGACACGCCCACCTGGGGTGCCTCTCCTTCCCACCCTTCCAGGCCCATCATTGGCCATTTTGGGAGGTGGGACAAGTTGACATGACCATGTATGGTCGTATCTCCTGATATAAAAATGTTAAACAATTTTTAAAAATATATTAAAAAGTAATTAACTCCCACCCATTCAGGAAACCCTTCCAGAGCCATCAAGAAACCCCAGGGTTTCACAAAACCCTGGTTAAGAAAGCCCGTGCTACTGATATTATACTGATGCACAAAAGGGAATTTATGATTCCAATCCAAACCAGAATAAATCTACCCCGCAACAAGCCTTTTTATCCTAAAAAAAAAAAAGCTACCATCCAGGTTAGAAGTTTTTCAATTTGATTTCGGGTCACATTGTTCCCCGTCAGGCCCCTTTTCTACTTCCTCCGTCCTTGAGAACCAAAACTCTCTAATCCATCCCATTGCTTTGTGATAAAACTTCAATCTGGAAAATCTTTAAAACGAAAATAGATTACACCGTTCCCTCCCTCCCTCCTTCCAGAGCGGAATAGTTTCTGTGTCCCCTAGAAAGCTCCGATAATAGTTCACATTGATTCTTTAATGAGAGTACGGCTGATGAACTGCAGGCTTTTATCCCGCTGAACTCCCGTGGCAAAGCTCTTGGGTCTCCCACAGATGTTTCTGCTTTGCCAAGCAATGGGAACTTCATGGATTATTTCTCTCCACACTCCCAGGAGCAAATGCCACTGCTGTAGATATGTGGAATCACGCTGCTCCCCACCAAGGGGTGGGGGGAAACATCGACTCCCGAGCATGTTCAAAACGAGAAAGAGAGAGAGAGAGAGAGAGAGGAAATCTTTCAGCAACTTTTGGCTCATAATCACAGGTTGGTGGTGAAGGGTAGCAACAAGTTTTTTTTTTTCCTGAGCAATAAAACTAGGCTGTTGTGTTTTTTTCTGGAAGGTGTGATCATGGTCTGGTAATTTCAGTAGAAAATTGCAAAGGGGAGAAAAACTTGAAAGGACAAGGATACAACCTAACTGAAAAATATCTCATCACGTGGGCTAGGAGGGGGCCGTTGATAACCCAGTGCTAGGAAACCATAACACTAGCACACGAAGGGCCACCCATAGGGCACCCAACAGGGAGGGCAATGATCTTCCTTACTGCCCTGGCCTCAACCATAGACTTGGTGGAAGAGCTCCGTCTTGCAGGCCCTGTGGAGTCTATTATACTTGTTTACAATTATGAGAAGATTTGTCTCGCTGCAGAAAACAGTCATACTATGAAAAGTTGAAGGCAGCAGGAAAAATTGGAAGACCCAACATGACATGGTTGGATTCACTCAAGGAAGCGATGGCCCCTATTTTGGAAGACTGGAGTAAGACCATTAACGCTAGGACATTTTGGAGATCATTGATTCATTTTGGAAGTTATCGACTACCTCATTTGCTTTCATATATGCACTGAAGCTGGTGGGACACACCAGAATTTTTAAGCAGCCATGTAGGAGACTTATATTTGATAAATGGACATCTTCTATCAGTTCCATTTTTATCGAATCTGTTATTCCTAGAGAATAAATTGAATTAAAAAAAAATCTCACTGGCTGCCTTTTCTACTGTCTCATGTTCAGGATTAGACCTCTGAGAAAGCCCCACTTTGGGGTCGAAGAATGTTAGGTCTACCATTATAGGTCTACCATAGTATCATGCACATTTTGTAATTTCAGTGATTAGCTGACGAGCTCTCTTTTTAACTTTATAAGCTGCACACAATTCATGTTAATTTAATTTGAGTATTTATAATTTGTGGACACCTAATCTTTGGGGACTTGGGGTTCTCCTGGAGTTCCAACTGATCTCCAAGATATCTTTGCATTGTATTCTTCCTGCACACTCTTCCTTGCCAAAATTGAGCCCTTTAACAAACCAAATCTCTATTACCTGGAGTCAGTTGTAAAAACAGGGGATTGCCAGCCATCACCTGGAGGTTGGCATCCCTGGCAATGGATCTGATAGCCTTGGGAAAACTCAGCAGGGTTTCCCTCTGTTTGCACTACAGTCATCCATAAAAGTTGCTTATTGTATTGCGCTTTTAATTGTCACCTTTCCTGCCGTCCTCCTTCTCTCTCTAGTTTAATCCACGCCACTGCCTCTGGTGACGTTGACTCACTGTGACAGGAACAGATCTAGCCATGCGGTCTTCATTATTGTGTGACAAATTGGACAATGGGGACAAGTGTCAAGGCGGGGGCGGGGGAGGGATCTGGGGGATGTTGTGTTCCCTGTTGTCCCAACTAGTTTGCAAGAGCTGTTGTAGGTCATTCATTCACACAGGCACACAACTGGTTTTTCTGAATTCCCATTCACTCCCTGTATATGTGTGTTTGTGTGTGTGTGTGTCTGTGCAATTTCTGTCTGATAAATATTTAAATGCTGTTCTGTGACCGAGTCAAGACATACATGGAGCAGGCAGGAAGCATTTTTTATTTAAAAAGAAGATAGGAAGCAAAGCAAGCATAAAATTCTGCTGTTTCTGTGCAATGTTTCTGCTTGCTAAATCTCACCAAAATAACTATAAATCAATGGCCAAAAGGAGACATATCTGTGCACACTGTGCATCCCTCCAGGGATAAGTTTCCTGAACTAGAAAACTGCAGCATATCTTGGAGCTCAGCTGGCTAAGTTGCCTGGTTTGGTCGCCTCCCACCATCCGCCTCCATGGTCACTCGATAGGGCAGAAGGAGAAAAATGTGGGGAACAAAATGGTGTTTTGGCCCTAGAATTCCCACAATCATCTTCAAACCGGGGCCCATTTATTTAGCTAGTTATTATGGAATTTGGAGACCGCCCCTCCCCGCAAGTGGCCTCAAGGTGGTTTACATCAACAGATTAAAGCATTCATGAAAAAGATCCCAAGAATTAATAAAAATACTACTACCAAAGAAAGCCTTACTGGAATTACAGGGCCTTATCTGCACTGGGCTTTTAAAGCTGGTTGGGTTCAGATAAAAAAAAGCCTTCCACACTTGATACTGATTTTCAGTTGGGATTTCCCCCCTCATCTGCACAGGTGAGCATTGATCCTGGAGTCCTACTACTTATTCCCCGGCATATCCAAGAGTGCTTCATCAGAGAAATGTGAATCCATGGCACTCTATTCTGGGTGCAGATGGGCTACTTCATTTGGCTTTTCCACCCCCCCTCACTGCAGCCATACCTCCAACACTGATGTTGTGCTGAGGTTTCTCCTGATTGGTTGATTGTGTCTAAATGTCTGTGCTGTGGACGTATTTTTCTGCTTTTCCTGACCCCTTAAGTAATGCATTAATCACTCCTATCAGAAGGAGTTAAAGACGAACCTGTGGTTGTCTTCAGCTACCATCCCTTCTCTCAATCTGCTGCATGTGTTTGGGTGGGTGGATGGGGAAAACACTTGCAAAAATTCAGTAAATGTTCAGAATAGGGCCACAGGCAGCCAGTTCCAACATGGCCAAGATAGCTCAGGGAGTAAAACACTTGCCTTGAAGCCACAGCTTTATGAGTTCAAGACTGTCTGTGGGTCTTTTCCCCCCATACAGGAGTTTTTATTTATTTATTTTGCTTTTGAACAGCTCATGTTTTTAGAATACACCATTTTTAAAACATATGATTTTCAAAAGTAAAAAAAAATAATAAATAAAACTCCTCCATGGGGGAAAAAACCCCCTACAACAAGCCTTGAACTCATAATGTTTTGGTTGCAAGGTAAATAGCTTACTAACTGAGCTATATGGGCACTGGCTGCCTATGGCCCTATTCAGAATATTCACAGACTTTTTGCAGGTGTTACCCCCTCAAATATGTGCAACAGATTGGAAGAAGGGACAAAGCAACTCAACACAGTTGTTTTTTAAACAAAGAAATCCCAGTATAAAATATGCCCTTCTCTTAAAAAAAAAAAAAAAGACCAGAAGGAGAAGGCCAGAACTGCTTCAGGTGTTGAGTCAGTGAATTTCACTCACTTTACTCTAAGCCCATAACGTTTTTATTCTTTTATGAATTGAGTTATTGTGATTAAGTTCGAGGTCTTTAATGTTGTCCCGGCTACCTTTTCTGTATTATGGTTTTTGTTCTGACTTTCTCGATACTTCGGGTGTTATTAAATGGTGCCCATTATTGATTCTAAAATACATTTTCCTGGGGGCTGTAATTCATGCTTTATGGGCTCAGACCTACAAGGCTGAACAGCTAGCTGAAATGTTAAAGTATAAGGTGAGGCACCTCCACAGATAGAATCACAGAATCATAGAATCGTAGAGTGGGAAGGGACCATACAGGCCATCTAGTCTAACCCCCTGCTTAAGGCAGAATCGGCCTCAAGCATCTATGAATACAAACCTCACCTTCCTTGCACGTATTGTGGTGCATGCAATCCATGTAGAAGGAGCCGTGGCCTGGCAGGAGAACCTCTGCCATGCATGTAGAAGGTCCCTGGTTAGATCCCAGTTTAAAGGACCATAAAGGAGGCCATGTGAAGAACTACAACTGGTGATCCTGAATAGCCACTGCCAATCTGTGCAGAAAGTACTAACCTTGATGGATTGAAGGTCAATTTAGTATAAGGCAGCTTCATGTGTGATGTGCAGTGACCACTTATGATGGTTACAGTGCAGTCCTAAACAGAGTTGTGCCATTCAGAATCCATTGAAGCCAACCAACTTGGAAGGCTAGATCTCTGGTTAGGAGTGTTATGGGTGGAAAATGTCAGATTCAGGGTAGAAACAGGCTGAGAGCAATGTTTCTTCCAAACGTGACACAGCACGCTTGATGGAATTAATCCAATCGATAAAAGACTGAGGGATCCAGTTGCTCTTCCTGCAAAAGAAGAAGACCAGACCAAGGCCTTTGAGAGTTCTACTGAGAGTTCTTTGGACATTTCTCGCTTTGGGCATTGCATGTGGTTGAGCTGAAATGTGCAGCAGACCTCTGTACCACCAGGAGCATGCCAGACCTTCACAGTTGGAACATGGGTGGGTTTAAGTGGAAGATGCCATTCATGTCACTTTATTTCCATGAACACTTTATGGTCTTATCATCACCACCACCATTATCATGATGTGCCAGTAATATGCATAATGCATTATATAGTGCAGTGGTCCCCAACCTTTTTTAGGCTGGGGACCGGCAGGGCAACTGCCCCGCCCATGCACCGCGCATGCGCGCCCGCGCCCGCGCATGAGCGATTTCGGCCGCGCATGGTGCATGTGTGCATGCGTGGGCGCGGCCCTGATTCCCTATCCCCCCCTCCCGCAGTAAGAAGCTTCCCGGGCCGCAAGCTTGCAGCCTGGGAAGTTTTTTAGTGCGGGGGGGGGGCGGGGAGAGGGAACCGCGGCCCGGCACCATGGCCTTCGCAGCCCGGCACCGGGCCGCAGCCCACAGGTTGGGGACCACTGATATAGTGTATAAGAGGGAAAGTTTTGGTCCTAAAGCAGCAATCCCCAATGTGGTATCCAACACCTGGTACCTGGCAAAGTTTTCTTAGAAAATGGGTGGGGCTTTTGTCCAGATTGTCCATTGGAAAATTCATTTGTTTTTCACTGTTCTATGTATAGCGTAATTCGGGCCAATTAACACCGCTATTACTAGACAAATGTTCAGACCATTTCCGCACAGAGGCAGAAAACGCACACTGCCTCCTGCTTGCACGCTTCCTGATGGGAGACCCCTCCCACATTATCCCGACTCCTCGTTGTGGTTGAAATGACTGTAAATTTGAAAATTTGATTGGATATGCAGATTTAAAAAACAAACAAACATTTGCTTTGGCAGCAGCTGCCACAACTGGACAATTATGCCACCATGGAATACTTAGGCTGTCCCTGCCTTGACCAGGGGGCTGGACTGGATGGCCTGTCTGGCACCTTGCAACTCTATGACTCTAAAACAGCTGCCTAAGGAGGTGATAAGCTCCCCCCACTGGCAGTCTTCAAGCAGAGGATGGACAGATGCTTATTCTGGATGTTGTTCCTCCATTGAGCAGGGAGTAGGACTAGATGGCCTAGATAGCCTCTTCCAACTCTATCATTCTGTGATTCTATCTAGGTTGTCTTCTGCCTCTCCCCTACAAGGTCTTCTTCTCTTCAATAACTCCTTTGTGCACCAGCTATTGCCTATTTCAACAGCATGGAATTTGTAGCTCTCTGCAGTCCTTGGAGATGGATGCAAGGAAGGGGGAAGTCACCACACATACAAACCAGCCTTAACTTATTGTGCATCCCACTGTCTGCCAACAGAGAAAGACGTAGGGCAACCCCTTCCTGGAGATGACACAACAACCCTTCCACAGGCCCATCACTTTGGGATCTGATGTTCATTACCGCCCAGCCTGCCTTTGCAGATGTTGAGAGGTACAGAAGCCACGGCAGTCATAGGTGATTAAATGAGTGCAGGAACATGTGTAATCGTCCAGTAGATCATTTCTCTGAACCCATCAATCAAGCCCAGCTAGGGTGATGGCTTTTCATCTTAGGTTAGCTGGGTCATTTGTATCCCCCCTGCCAGAGGGTAAGGAGAAGTTTAACCATCTGTCAAGTACAAATGGCAATGAGGTGGCGTAGCAAGAAAAGGCAGGACATGCCAAACGCAGAATAAAAACAGGAGACCATTTTAATTTCAACTCAGCCCTGAGACTCCTACACAATTCTGCATGCACTTAACAAGGTGGATATCTGTGAAATATCATAGTCTCCGAACAGTTCCCACAGCAACGGTTTGAGCAAAACTGTTCTTTAATTTGGGAATAATCATAAGAGCGTAAGAAGAGCCCTGCTGGGTCAGACCAAAGGTCTACTTGTCCAGCATCCTGTTTCCCAAAATTAGAAAAAGGAAATTACTCATTGGGAGAAAGATGGGATAACAGTTTTAAATTGAACAAGATAAATGGCCCCAAAGATGTCCCTGAGGAATTCACAAGCAATGTTTATCTTCCCCTTCCTCCAATAACTGCTATGAAGTGGTCCCCAACTTTTTTATCACCGGGGACCACTCAACGCCTTTTACTGAGGCCCGGTGGGGGGGGGTAGTTTAGTCCTCTACTCTCAACCACTGCCCTAACGCTCTCTGATCGCTATGGTAATGTTTAAACATCCCTTCAAAATAAGACGCAGACACGTCACAACAATGAACATAAGGAACATTTTATTTTCATGGAAATTTTAACTCATGAAAATGACAAATCAATGGGAACCCTGAGCTTGTTTCTCTGCAACGAGATAGTCCCATCTGGGAGTGATGGGAGACAATGACACCCGAAGTGTGTTATAAAGGGCCGGGGGGGGGGGAGAGAAGGCGTCCTTCGGGGCCCACCTCCAATTAGTTGAAGGAGCACATGTGGTCCATGGCCCACAGGTTGGGGATCGCTAGTATACAACACAGAGAACATAAGAAGATGAAAAGAGCCTTCATGGATCTGACCAGAGTGGGCCACCTCATCCAGAGACTTCTTTGACACAGTAGCCAGTAACTAGCCCTGTAGGAAGACAAGTGTCATGGTCTTCCTGGTACATTGCCTCCTGGCACTGGTATTCAGAGGTTTACTGCATCTGAAAGAGGTGGTATCCTTGACTCATCATGGCTTGCAGCCATTGATGGATCTATCTTCCATGAATAGTCACTGATGGACCTCTCTTCCATGAACACTAATTGATGGACGTCTCTTCCCCCTGCCCCCCCATAGGGTGTGGAGGGCCCTCCCCCACTACCCCTGGCCCCTCCCCACCCCCTGGCCATTGCCACTTACCCTGCCCAGCAGAGTCCCGAGCATCCTGGCCCCAGTGCAAACACGTGTGTGCATGCCCCAGTGCGGTCACGGGGAACAGCGGGGCATCCTGCCCTGCCACAATGGCACGCCAGCTGCCTGACGTAATGGCTGCCGTGCATAAATGGTCAATTACTTTCCCATCGTTTCTGTTACCTCCAGACACGCAGAAGAAAGAACCCTACTGTTCCCTTGTTTCTCTGGATTGCTGATCAAGCCCACACAGGTGGCAAAATTCTCTTCTTTTAGCCAGAGTGACCGCTTGAGTTCCCGCGTCTCTTCTGTGTGATGTATCACCTCCTGTTGATAACCAGTTTTTCCCCCCCTCCTTCCCAGGGATGTGTTTAAACGTGTACCTGACACGACAGCTCCCAAATTCATTATGGCTTGGGGGTGAGATGCACAAAACCTCCGGAGGGCTTGAAAGGGATTCTGGTATTTCTCAATCGCCTTTAAGTGATGCTCAACCTGTCCGTTTAGATTCGTTGGAGAAATATGGGAAAGGAAATTGATTGTGCTCCAAACGTTTCGACCCAGCTATTTCCATTGCTCCTGACAACGCCGCCTCCCTGCAATCAACCCATTGTGGACGTCGGCTGCTGCAGGTATTTAATCAAGGTAATGGCTCGCTAAGGAAACCTAATCCAGTTACAAGAGAATAATAAAAGTCAAAGGGAATTCTAATGTATTCCTCTCTCATGACTCATTCGGAGGGCCTGGGATCTTTCTATTTGTCTTGCAAAACTCATTCCTTGCCTTCCAAGGCCGATTCAGACATGCCTATGCCTCTAGGGAGGCCAGCCTCCAGGTGGGACCTGGGGATCCCCTGGAATTACAGCTCCTTCGCAGGCAACAGAGATCAGTTCCCTGGGAGAAAATGGCCATTTAGAAGTGGAGTGTATGGTATTATAAAGGTAAAAGTATCCCCTGTGCAAGCACCAAGTCATGTCTGACCCTTGGAGTGATGCCCCCTAGCGTTTTCTTGGCAGACTCAATACAGGGTAGTTTGCCAGTGCCTTCCCCAGTCATGACCGTTTACCCCCCAGCAAGCTGGGTACTCATTTTACCGACCTCGGAAGGATGGCTGAGTCAACCTTGAGCCGGCTGCTGGGATCAAACTCCCAGCCTCAGGGTCAGAGCTTCAGACAGCATGCCGGCTGCCTTACCACTCTGCGCCACAAGAGGCTCTTATGGCACTGATTAATAGAACCCTAGAGTCCAGTCCAATTAAGCTGCTCCCCTCCCCAAACTCCGCCCTCTACAGACTCCACCCCCAAAGTCTCCAGGTTTTCCCCAACCCAGCAACCCTATAGGCATCACGAAACATCATGGCTTCAATGCTTCATGCACACATCAGCTGAATGTGTGAACACTCGGAAATAGAAAGTCTTAGGTGCAAGTTGGAATTGGAAGATAGAAAAATCTCTCCTTTGGTAATTGTTTTGCAATTGGGGCCCATTATACTGATGAATAGGGAGTTTGTGGATGGCTTGTATATCATGAACACCCCCAATAGGACGCACTGTCGTCCATCCCCACACCCCATGCCGCTCAATTAAGACCTATTGCATTCTCTTGTGATTAGCGAGATCTGTGATCAGTGAGATCTCAGGGAGGCTCACAATGACAGCCATAAACAATGGTCTCTTTGAACATGCACATCCCCTAGAGGGCGCAAATTCACCAGGGAAGGATATAAAGTGGGAACTAGCGCATAGGCCGGGGGGCCCCCAACCCTTTTGATCCAATGGGCCTTTTAGAAATTCTGACAGAGGGTGTTGCATCCAAGTACAAAATGGCTGCCGAAGGAGGTGGAGCCAATGACACAATGTCCAGGAGCAAGGTTATATAAAGCTCCAAGAGTAGCTCTTCAACTATTCCGGCAGAAGTTCTGTTTCTAAACTGCAGTGCCAGTCAGAAATCCTGCGGGCCAAATGCCCTGCGAAGCACATCCCACTTTCTGAAAGTACACGGGGGGCACCAGTAAAGTTGCTTGTGGGCACCATGTTTGGGGATGGTTCCAAAGGTTCTACCAGAGGGCAATTCTTTTTAGGTCTCCCTGAGATGTCTCATAGAAGAAGTGCTGTACTTGTACATGGAAATCAGCAGTGAAATGCTTCCCTTCTGCAGCATTCAGGGGAGGGGAAGGTACTGCTGCTTTCCCATTCCAGGCAGATGCAACCCATATCGAGAAGAAAACATCAGCTGACCTCCTTTGTAGCACTGAAATATGGAAGACGCAGACTTTGGCACGGGCACTCTGCCCAACAATCCCAGCACAGGGAGACCGAAAGGATCGCCTGGAGAGATGGGCAGAGTCATCCCGTACTGCTCGGAAAAACAGGTTTAGCAGATCTCTATTTTTCAAATGCGTGTCCTCAAAAGTCCCCTCCTCTTCTCGAAGACATTACAAGGGCTCATCAGTCCAGAAGCTACCTTTATTGCCATCCAAGCAACCTCCGTGCACAAAATATCACAGCATGATAACATCTATTCCCATCTTTAAATAAGTGCTGCCCATGATTCTCACTCCACAAAGCGTAACGGTGATGAACTATTTCAGTCTCGCTGTGAGGATGCATAAGATGAGGGCTGTAGCGTCCGTTGCATACCAAAATGCTCCAGGGGTGTGATAAACAGAAGGTGTTCAAGCTCGGTATGCAGGAGTTTTACCGATGTGGAAGGTCTGTAGGTAATGCAAGTTAGCTAATAGGGAAGCTGATACCACGATTCTACCAAAAGTGAAACTCTCCTAAAACTTTCATCATACTGGAACTCAAACTTACGTGATTAGTTGTAGGTTCCACTCGGAAAGAAGAATCTGCTTCCCACAGTACATCTGTAACTGAGTGGGTGGGGTCCAATGACCCCCTTTGACTAACACAGGGGTCCTAATGTGGTGCTTTTGGGTTTCATGATGACCTCTGTCATCTTTGCTGGTGCCCAGAAGAAGAAGATGACGACTCTGGAGGTTCTGTGATTCTAAGAGCTGGTTATTATACCTGGCTTTTCACTACCTGCAGGAGTATCAAGGTGGTTTAAAATCGCCTTCCCTTTCCTGTCCCCACAACAGACACCCTGTGAAATAGGTGGGGCTGAGAGAGCCCTGATATTATTTTATTTATTTATTTGATTTGATTTCTATACCACTCCTCCCAGGAGGCTGGCTCAGGTTGGTTTAGTCATATTGCTCTGTGAGAACAGAACTTTCAGGACTGTGACTGTCCCACAGTCACCAGCTGGCTACATGTGAAAGTGAGGGGAATCAAACCAGGCTCACCAGATTAGAAGCCACCATTTTTAACCATGCTTGTTCAAGAAAAGCCACATCTTATAAGGGAACCCTCAAAGACATCCAAATGGCTATCCTTGATAAATTAGGACAGATCTTTGCTCTGCTTCAACAAGGCTTATTTCTTAAATTCAAAGCAAATTTGAAGGTTCCTAAGAATGTAAAAAACTGGGGGAAATCTAAGAGAAGTGAAAAGAGACTGCGGTCAATTCCGCACAGGCGGAAAAGTCCGAGAGGGTGGTCATATGGAAGCGGGGCTAATCCCTGATTCCACATGATGCAGCTGCTGGGTAGGCCCCCTCAGGTCTGCTGCAGATCGGACAATACAGGAGAATCTGTGGGGGCCAATGGTGCGTGTCCTGTGGCAGGCCCATGTAGACTGGGAAGAACTGGGCCTTTCAGGCTTGGCTGTTCCCCATATATGGTAGCCCAGAGAGGGCAAAAAAAAAGAAAAAAGAAGAAGAAGCCCTAATTAGATTTGAGGTGCTTCACGCTGCCATGAGGTGGACTGGGACTTAAAAATTTTTTTTCAGGAAAATGGGATTGTGTTCCATGCAATACCACCTTCCTGAAAAATAAAAAACCCTGCCCACTGCCCCCTTGCACAGCAGAACCATTTTGCCACCGCTCTGTTTCCTGGCAGGGGGACACATTTCAGTGGGGGACCAGGTGCCCCGCTAAAATATGTCCCCCGTGGGGACACATTTCAGTGCTGGAGTACATCCTGCGCTGAAATGTGTCCCCTGTGGAGACGCATAACGCTGTGGAGCTTTATACTATGCAGAACTGGAGCTGGAGACTGTATGTGGCCTCCAATTTCTACCCAATAACATTAGTGAATATTATGGTCACCTGGAAATTACACTTGGCTTGAATTGTAACAGAAGGCTCACACGTTATGGAAGATGAATACAGTTATGTGCATGCTTATATTAGCCTAGATTGCTATGGGAATGCTTCCATAACTCATTCTGGAGACAAAGAAATTAGATGGCAGCACGTTGAGCTGAACAGAAAAAGAAAGAAGGAAACAGAATTCACAGGAATAAAACTCAGGGAGGGGGAAAATATGACTTTTGTATAGGATGTATTCTAATCTTTTTCCCAAGCAGTTGGGTCTCCAGAGATTTCAAACCACTGCTATGGAGCATGTGAAAATAAGATTATAGTGAGGTTTATGAGGTCAAAGATTCCCATTTGCTCTGTCAGGGTCCCACACTCTGAGAGTATATCCTGCTGTGGTCACCAAAGGCCAAAGGTGACCACAACAGAGAATAACCTTTCTTCCAATCCCGGGTAAATTTCCAATCACACTGCTGGAAAATTTGTTCTAGCTGCTAAAATAGCAAAAAGGCACATTGGGCAATGAGGCATTTTCAGTTTAGTTATGTAACATCTTGGTTAGGAGCTCAAATATGGGACGGATGCTTTATCACACACAGTACAGTACATTGATTGGCATACTACAGATAAAATTGAATAGTAAATCATAAATACCAATTATTGCCAAATGCCCTATATAAGTAAGCATACAAAATACAACTGAAGAAATGCCTCTGAGATAGGTAAGATAAGAGTAATGTATAATCAAGGTTGCAGACAATGTGTCTGAATCTTTCTCCGGTAAACAGCAGCAAGACAATCTTATTGGCTAATAAATACTGTGTCACATTTACCATTAGATCCTTTTGGGCTTGCAAAAGGAGCCTGATTATATATGACCACTGTTTGAAGACTAGTGGGCAGATTAATAGTTCGATTCTGCACTCCCCCACATGCAACCAGCTGGGTGACCTTGGGCTTGCCACAGCACTGATAAAGCTGTTCTGACCGAGCAGGAATATCAGGGCTCTCTCAGCCTCACCCACCACACAGGGTATCTGTTGTGGGGAGAGGAATGAGAAGGCGACTGTAAGCCACTTTGAGGCTCCTTCGGGTAGGGAAAAGCGGCATATAAGAACCAATTCTTCTTCTTCTTCTAATAATAATAATAATAATAATAATAATAATAATAATAATAATAATAATAATAATAATAATAAACGTCATTGTTCACCATGGTGTCAGGCTCATATTTTTGTTCCACGGATATGTTTTGGTATCTCCTTTTATCATCAGTAACTATAATCATTGGCATTTTCTGAGATCAATAAAATGACCTCAGCCTCGTTGGTAGTGTCCATGCTTTCGATGCTCAAGATACCAGCATTTTGTTCAACTTTGGGCAATTTCCCTCCTTCCTGCCAGTTTGGTGTAGAGAGCCAGTTTGGTGTAGTGGTTAGGAGTGCTGATGTAATCTGGCAAGCCGGGTTTGATTCTGCATTCCCCCACATGCAGCCAGCTGGGTGACCTTGGGTTTGCCATGGCGCTGATAAAGCTGTTTTGACCGAGTAGAGATATCAGGGCTCATTCCGCATGTGTAGGATAATGCACTTTCAGGGTACTTTTGCAGCTGTATTTTTCTGTGCAGAACAGGAAAATCTACTTCTAAAGTGCATTGAAAGTGCATTAACTAATGTGTGCAGCCCAGGGCTCTCTCAGTCTCACCTCCTTCACAGGGTGTCTGTTGTGGGGAGAGGAAAGGGAAGGTGAATGTCAGCCACTCTGAGACTCCTTCAGGTAGAGAAAAGCGGCATATAAGAACCAACTCTTCTTCTTCTTCTTCTTCTTCTTCTTCTTCTTCTTCTTCTTCTTCTTCTTCTTCTTCTTCTTCTTCTTCTTCTTCTTCTTCTTCTTCTTCTTGCAGCCACTGGTCCACAGAGTTTTTGTTCAGGCAAGTCCTGTGACCCCCAGCATCACCTTTGTGGTGGTCAAAGGGTAGTCTGTCCTCCCTTTTTTTGCTAACGGGAAAGCTGGATGGATCCCACGCTTGGTATTTTCCGATGGAAGCCTCCAGTCCTAGCTGGCTAAGAAATTTAGCACCTGAGGATTGCCTGACGCTTCACCGAAATGTCACTGAAGACATTTCTCTTTAAAGAAAGAAAATTAAAATTTGCACAATGCTGGTAGAAAGGGGGAAAGGGCAATTAAATTGTGTGTGCCAGGTCAGCTCCAGTAGGTGCTGGAGATATTTGCACAATTGGACGGCATGCGGCAGTCGCACCATGCGTATGCCAGTGGGCGGCTTCTAGTAAAAAGACATTTTATGAAATGTGTTGCTTGCCAGCAAATGCAGCATCCCATTACAGGACTTACCTTGCAGTTTTGTTCATGGTTAGCATGAACTTTCTCAACCAGGGTTTCGTGAAACCGTAGGATTTTTGACGGCCCTGCAAGGGTTTCTTGAATGGGTGGGAGTTAATTAACTTTTATATATAAATTTGGTAAACATTTATCTGGTGGTATGACCATATATGGTCATGTGACCTGCCCCCGCAAAGTGGCCAATGATGGGCCTGGAGGGGGTGGGAAGGGGAGGGGCCACAGGTGGACATGTCCACAGCTCTGCTTCCCAGCCATATTCTGAACCATCGAGGTACTTCTGTGGTTCCGCGAAGCCTGCAGAATGAATGTTTCAGGGTTGAAACATGGTGAAAAAGTTGAGAAAGGCTGTAAAATGGTTTCCCAGATACATGTCATCTTAACGTTCATTGATATAATATGGAAAAATACTCAGGTGGGGTGTTTTAGCACCTCATGAGGTAAAATTTACCTCAATGGCAAAAAAATAATAATCATTGAATGTCTGTTACCCCATGAGTTAAAATATACCTCATGAGTGACCCTATGAGGTAAAATATACTTCAGTGGCTAAAATAAGAATATATCATTGGGGGTTATTTTCCACCCAGGTATGTGTTTTTTAACAGAAAGTAAATTCTAAGTGGTGTCAACGTTCTAACGGGAGAAGTGTCTAAAGACATCAGAAGCCTAAAACAAGTACAAACAGGAGCTAATTCATCCCATTCGCATGATCATTTGGACCATACAAAAGCCAAATATTTCTGGTTCCAAAACATGTGACAACATTGATACATTTGATAGTGTAGGTTAGGAGTAGGCAAACTGTGGCTCTCCATGGATTGCCATTCCCATGTGCCCCCAGTCGCATGTGCTGGCAGGAGCTCATGAGAATTGTAACCCATCGACATCTGGAGAGACACAGTTTGACCACCCCTGGTTTAGGTCATGTCCAGACGGCTGCAGGTTGATGTTGATGCAATTAGACTAATTTCTCACTCATGTTCAATTTCTCTCCGAGCTTGACAGCATGAGAAACCTCTGAATCTATGAAGGTGATATGGCACCAACCTGGAAATTATAGTGCTGTGACAAAGGAGCAAATTACCCATCTGCAGTTTACCATACATCAAAATGGCCTCTTTCTCCCCTGCCTCCCCTTCCTTACTCCACTTGATTCAGAAACAGGCCGGTGATTTTAATGTCTTGTTTATCCTTTACAATAACTGTAGTGGAATTAGCGGCATTTACTCACATTTATCCTTTGATTCTTTGACACTGCTGTTTTGGTATCCTTGCTTCACAGGAAAGACCCTGCCCAAGGCTGGCTCCAGTTTTTTTGGGAGCCTTTATGCATTTAGGTTGAGCCTCTTGTGGCTCAGGGTAGTAAGGCAGCCGACATGCTGTCTGAAGCTCTGCCCATGAGGCTGGGAGTTCGATCCCAGCAGCCGGCTCAAGGTTGACTCAGCCTTCCATCCTTCCGAGGTCGGTAAAGTGAGTACCCAGTTTGCTGGGGGGTAAACGGTAATGACTGGGGAAGGCACTGGCAAACCACCCTGTATTGAGTCTGCCATGAAAACGCTGGAGGGCGTCACCCCAAGGGTCAGACATGACTCGGTGCTTGCACAGGAGATGCCTTTACCTTTACCTATGCATTTTGGTTAGGGGTGAGGCAGATTTCAAAAGTTGTCTGATTCAATGCAGATATCCCCATTTTGGTTTCATTTCCCTCTCTTTAAAAGCTTTTGAACCAATTTGTTTTCCAACGTACTCCCCCTTTAAATTAATTAGATTTTCAATGTTATATTCGCCCTGTGAGGTAGGCAAGGCTGAGAGAGCCCTGATATTACTGAAGAAGAACAGTTGGTTCTTATATGCTGCTTTTCTCTACTCAAAGGAGTCGGCTAACAGTCACCTTCCCTTTCCTCTCCCCACAACAGACACCCTGTGAGGTGGGTGAGGCTGAAAGAGTCCTGATATTCCTGTTCGGTCAGAACAGCTTTATCAGTGCCATGGCGAGCCCAAGGTCACCCAGTTGGCTGCATGTGGGGGAGTGGGGAATCAAACCCCGCTAGCCAGATTAGAAATCCGCACTCCTAGCCACTACACCAAGGTGGCTTATGTGATTACTTTCCTGATGGGGTGGTGAGAAAAAAAAAGTTGCTTATACCTAAAAACAAACAAGCTACATACTACATGTACTCAGTACAATTCTTTGCTATAATGACAGAACTCTCAGAGGAGGCATCTGACATTGTAGTAAACTTTGTGACAGCTAGTTGTGACTCAATGCTCCTTTCCACCACCAAAGTTGTAATGAAAAAGAACAGTTGTTTTTTAATACCCTGCTTCTCACTACCCGGAGGAGTCTCAAAGTGGTTTACACTTCGTGTAAAGTGCTTTCCCTTCTTCTCCCCACAACAGACACCCTGTGAGATACGTGAGCTCTGAGATAACAGCTCTGTGAGAACAGCTCTAACAGGACTGTGACTAGCTCAAGGTCACCCAGCTGGCTCAGATGGAGGAGCAGGGAATTAAACCCATCTTGCCAGATTAGAAGCCACCTCCACATCACACTGGCTCTCTCCAATAGCTTTTGTCATTATGTCACTGTGTTCTGTAGTTTTGATTTTGTTTATTGTTTTTCATGCTGTCTCACAGCAAAATGTATTA
Source organism: Paroedura picta (assembly GCF_049243985.1). NCBI lineage: Eukaryota > Metazoa > Chordata > Lepidosauria > Squamata > Gekkonidae > Paroedura > Paroedura picta. Next base: position 117,507,829 of record NC_135373.1, on the reverse strand, counting down.
TTGCATTTCCCCCCTGAAGTTTGAAAGCTGCCTCACAGATTTATTGTTAATATGGAAAGGCAGGATATACTTCTTTCAGAAAGATAAAAATGTTATGTGAAGAGCCAGTCTGAGGCAGAAAATTCCTACAGAGAGGCATGCTTCCCGGACCACAGGTCCCTTTTCCCTCTGGCCAGATGTTGCCTTTGGCTTTTAGTGACTGCTGCTAAGCATTTCAGAGACTGTGAGTCTCTCTGTACAAATGTACAAGTAAATAATTTTTTGATCCAAATATATGTCCTTTTAATATTGGAACTTGCCATGTAACATAGAATCAAGACAGAACAGAAAAGAAGATCAGTAAAAATGACAATTCCAACTCTATCTTACATGCTTATCATGAATTTCTGACTTAAGAAGAACCCAGTTGGGTCAGCAGAACAAATTTAGGGTCCAGTGGAACCTTTAAGACCAACATATTTTTATTCAAGGGATGGGCTTTGTTGGTCTTAAAGGTGCCATTGGACTAAATTTGTCCAGCTGCTTCAGACCAACATGGAGAGGCTGACGGAGAGGCAGATTCTGTGAAGGTTCAAGGGGGTGGCAGGTTATAGTAGGTGACAGGGGATAAGCGAGAGGGATGTGAGTGTTCTGCATAGTGCAGGGGGTTGGACTAGATGACCCATGAGGTCCCTTCTAACTCTATGATTTTATGATTCTATGATTCTATGGCTACCCACCTGAATCTATCCAGTTGGATCAGAGCAGTGTTCCCTCTAGGGTACAGTGTTGTTAACAGTACCTTGGCAACTGCATGGAGATTGCAAGGGTGATGCCTGGGGAAGGTAGAATTTGGGGAGGACGTGGCCTCACTTTTGCGGGACACTCTAGGAATTTCCCCTTATCCCTATGATACAGAACATAGAGAGAAGAGGGAAATAATAGGAAATTCCGTATGAAAATACGGACACATTTCCTCCATACTCCAATTTCTCAAGTCATTATGGCCAAGGGTGGGAGTTTATCTACTGAAGGATGTCCCTGGAAGGACATGGAGGACCAAGTCGGTCCCCATCGTTGGTGTCCCTAGCAAGTGGTATTCAGAGGTGCACTTCCTGTGCCCTGACCTTCATTTCTGGCAAAGGGAGAAGTTCTCTCCTGGAACGGCCAGATAGTGCTGTGTTGAGTAAGGTCAGGGAAGGGAGATCCAGGGAAATAAAGAAAGCAACGTACTTTCTGTCACTGCAAAGAAGGTTCCATATGACATGGTGAGCTTTACATCAGCTGAGTTTCCCTGCAGTATTATTTGAATTTACATGCAAATCCATTCCCACTTAATGCTTTTTTTTTTTGCTCACACTGTCAGATATAATTGCGGAAAAGAGAGCTATTTTTGCTTTAGTAATCAGTTTTATCTTGAGATCAAGGGGCAGTCTCTTTGCCCCCAATTTGCCAATGTATTTATGGCTCTTTTGAGGGAACAATGTTTTGCATAGCCCTTTTAACGATGAAATGGGCCTATACTTCTGATTCATTGAGAATTTATTATATTTGGGAGTATGCAGTGGTTGGAATCCTTTTTCTCCCTTTTCTGGTTCCCCCGAAGATTAAGCGTATGCATCATCGTATTATGTTGAATTCAGTTTCTGATTCTTATTTGAACACTCATTTATTTTCTCCCAAATGGGATTGAAAGCAATTTGCATCCTTCTTACATCCTTCTTGCATCCTTCTTACATTGATCTTATTCTCCAAACATCCCTGCTAGGTTGGTTAGGTTACATCAGAGGTAGTCAAACTGTGGCCCTCCAGATTTCCATGGACTACAATTCCCACAAGCCCCTGCCAGCATTTGCTCATGGGAATTGTAGTCCATGGATATCTGGATGGCTGAATTTTGACTATTACTGGATGCTTAAGATTGGTTCAAGGCCACCCAGTGAGCTTCCATGGCAGAATGGGGATTTGAATTCTAATCCAGCCTTTCTCAAAATTTTTAACATTGAGGACTCCTTGAAACATTCTTCAAGCTTTGAGAAACCCCAGAAGTGGCAAGATCATGCAGAATATGATTGGTAAACAGAGCTGTGTACATCACCCAGGGTCCCTACTATTTGCACCCCCTCCAAGCTCTTCAGTTGCCATTTTGGGAGGGGTGGGTGGGTCGACATGACCATATATGGTCATATCGCACGATAAACATTTAACAAATTTAAAAAGTATATTAAAAACAAATTAACTCCCACCCATTCAGGAAACCCTTCCAGGGGCTGTCAAGAACAAGGATCTTAAGGAAGGTACAATGAATTCAAGTTGCTTTATCTGCTATGTTTTATCAATGAAAATGTGAACATGGATAAGATGAGAGAAAAGGCATGTTTATCATTCCCTCACTGTAACACCAGTACTACTAGATCATGAGTTTTGGCTAAGAGTTATATGTAGAAAGACGGCAACAACCAAGGGGTACATCATTAAGACAAATATTCTTGATTAATGGGCTACACAGGATCATAACTGCTCTGCTGTGCAATGTCTTAAATCCCAGAGTATGGATGAAACCCAAAAATGGCATTGCTCCATAGGCAGGCACTCTGGATTTGGGGTAATCCTGCGTTGAGCAGGGGTTTGGGCTAGATGGCCTGTATGGCCCCTTCCAACTCTATGATTCTATGATTCTAACCAAAAAGTGTCCATCTCGGTAGGTTAAAGGAAATGGCTGAATATCGCCATTTCTTGCAATTTTCTTATTTTCATACGTTGAATACCTTATGTTGCTTTTCTTGTTAGCTAATGAGGACACTGGTGGTGGCCACGTTGATTTGGACTGTGAGTCTTCGTGGGATTGGAAATTACTGTGGCTTGGTAGAGGATCAGTAATGCTGATTCAGGTATGTTATTCCTGTAGTATATTTCCTCTTAACCATCAGCCAGTTTGGTGTAGTGGTTAGAAGCAGCTGTTTCTAATCTGGTGAGCCAGGTTTGATTCACCGCTCCTCCTCCACATGCAGCCAGCTGGTGACCTTGAGCTAGCCACAGCACTGATCAAGGTGTTCTGACGAAGCAGTAATTTCAGGACTCTCAGCCTCACCTCCCTCAAAAGGTGTCTGTTGTGGGGAGAGGAAAGGGAAGGCAAATGTAAGCTGCTTTGAGACTCCTTCGGGTAGGGAAAAGCGGCATAGAAGAACCAACTCTTCTTCTTCAGTAATATCAGGCCTCTCTCAGCCTCACCCACCCCACAGGGTGTCTGTTGTGGGGAGAGGAAAGGGATTGTAAGCCGCTTTGAGACTCCTCCGGGTAGAGAAAAGTGGCATATAAGAAACAACTGGAGGTTGTAGAGAAAAGTGGCATATAAGAAACAACTGGAGGTGTGATCCGTTGGTTAGAGCCAAAGGGTTCTCTTCCTGTAGCTGTCAGCCTGTGACACTTAACAAGGCTGGCCAGTAGGCCCAAGATAAACAACGGAGCTGGAATTGTATTGAATATTTTGTTCCATTTTGTGCCTCCAGTGGTGATAAAAGTGGGATATATTTAAAGAAGAAAATAAAAGTAAGCAGAATGGAAACACCTCAGGAAGCTTTTATGCAGCAGGTCACTCGTTTTCATAATTGCTCACTTACTGAAAATAGCAACTGAGACGGCTAATAATAATAATAATAAAACAAACTTTATTAGAATCCAAGGAGTTGGATGTGAACGATTTTGTTATAAAAGCCGAGCTTTCTTTGTTGGAGAGAAATGTCCCCTCCAATCCTTCTTCCCACCTGCTCTCCTCATTTAACTTTATTCGGGGACTTCCTGCTATCAAATTGCAGCTCCTTTGGTGCGTTTCCCCAGGGATGCTGATGGGATTCTAGCCAACCAGGAACTACATAAGAATTAAATCTCATTGCCACAATATTGTCATGCAATCGGATTTGACTATGTCACAAATTTAACGTGAAGACATGTTTTGCAGCTCCTTTGGCAGGGGTGGTCAAACTGTGGCCCTCCAGTTGTCATAGAATCATAGAACCACAGAGTTGGAAGGGGCCATACAGGCCATCTAGTCCAACCCCCTGCTCAACGCAGGATCAGCCCAGAGCATCCTAAAGCATCCAAGAAAAGTGTGTATCCAGCCTTTGCTTGAAGACTGCCAGTGAGGAGGAGCTCACCACCTCCTTAGGCAGCCTATTCCACTGCTGAACTACTCTGACTGTGAATTTTTTTCCTGATATCTAGCCTGTATCGTTGTACTTGTAGTTTAAACTCATTACTGCCTGTCCTCTCCTCTGCAGCCAACGGAAACAGCATCCTGCCCTCCTCCAAGTGACAACCTTTCAAATACTTAAAGAGGGCTATCATGTCCCCTCTCAGCCTCCTTTTCTCCAGGCTGAACATTCCCAAGTCCCTCAACCTATCTTCATAGGGCTTGGTCCCTTGGCCCCAGATCATCTTCGTTGCTCTCCTCTGTACCCTTTCAATTTTATCTATGTCCTTCTTGAAGTGAGGCCTCCAGAACTGCACACAGTACTCTAGGGCTTGGTCCCATAAGCCCATGCCAGTGAACGTTGGCAGGGGCTTATGGGAATTGTAGTCCAGGGACATCTGGTGGGCCACAGTCTGACCACCCCTGTCCTTTGGTGTCATGTTTTAGAAAGGGGCTTACCAGGGTTGCTTATAGCCAATCAGGGATTATATGAGAATGGTATCACTTTGCCATAACGTTGCCATGCAACCTGATTTGGCAACTTCACAAATTCAGTGTGAAGGCACACCTTCCAGCTCTTACATTTTGCTAGCAGATTTCAGCTTCTTTAGTGTCATTTTATTTAAAAAATTGAGCTTTCTAGGTTTGCTGATGAGATTATAGCCCAGCCTTTTTCAACATTTTGTCCATGGAGGAGGCCCTGAAATATTTTTCAAGCTTCAAGAAACCCCAGAGGGGGTGCCATGTCCCTTCAGAGAAGTGGCAATGGAAGTAAGATGTGGGAGCCAGCCCATCAATCTATCAATGATTCCCCATTTCCATTGTAGAGAGGCCTGTAGAGCAACAGGGGAATTTGGCTCCAGTGATGATGTCAGTGGCTATCCAAACTTCTGGGAAAGGCTGTGTAACCCCTGAGGAGCTTTTGTGTAACCCCAGGATTCCTTGGTTCCCTTTTCCACACACAATAGATAATGCACTTTCAATGCACTTTAGAAGTAGATTTTCCTGTTCTGCACAGGAAAATCCAGCTGCCAAAAGTGCATTATCCTAGGTGTGCAGAATGGGCCCTGGTTGGAAATCGCTGCTCTAGCCAATCAGGGATCACATCCAAATGGATTGTCACATCCACAGTGTTGTCAAGCAACCAACTCTGGCTCTGTCATGAATTCGAAGTGAAAGCAGTGCTTCCTGCTCTTTCTTTGAACGGGCAAACACTTTCCGCTCCTTCAAAACGTACGGCAGCTTCAGCGAAGGGCACCGTCCTGCTCTCCAGCTCAGCTGCATATACAATAAACTCTTCAAGAGGCTTCTGCTTGAGAAGTGTGCAAAATCCTTACGAGGCAGTTTCGGTGTGAAGACGGGAATATGGGGAATTAGAGATCAGTGAGCTTTGCCTTAGTTCTTGGGAACTCAATTGAGCATGTAATTAAGGACAGAGGGGAGAAGGAGAAGAAAATGCAGCCTGGGTAAATACAAACTAGTAGGGTCAAATGAGAGCAGCCCGAGCATTCTCCTTGGAAACACCACCAATGGACCGCATAACAAAGCCTTGTTCCCTCCCCACTGGCTTCTGGGTGGCTTCCAGATTCAATGTAAGGTTCTTGTATGGATTTTACAGCCCTATACAGCCTGGGACCTGCATCTCTTTGGACTGCCTACTCCCATAAGAATCCGGTTCATGTGCCCCTGCCATCTTCTGGTCCCAAATTCAATAGCCAGCATCTCCATTTAAAAGGACCAGGCACCAGGTGAGGTGAAAGGTCTCTGTTGGAGACCCCAGAGAACTGCTGCCAGTTTGAGTCGACAGGACTAATGGACCGGGGTTTTAATTCAGTCTAATGTTGCTTCTTTTGTTCATGAGATCTCCTGGGATTACCACTGATCTCCTGGCAACGGAGATCAGTCCACCTTGGGAAAATGGCCACTTTGGAAGGTGGACGCTGTGGGGGTATGTCCCATTGAAATCCCTCTCTTCCCCAAACCCATCCTTTCTCCAGCTCCACCCCAAAATCTCCATGGAATTCCTAACACAGAGCTGGCAGCCCTCTTCCCAGTGTTTTCAGAGGACTTTGAAGAGCATCCCTGTTTAGGACTCTCCAGTCACGGGCCCTATTGCAAGCATGACCTGTGGCTGGGAAACACCCTGATCAGATTGCATAGCTGGGCGAAGTCCTGAGCTAATTTGTTTTCTCTTCCAAAAATATATTTTTTAAAGGATGATATCGTCCGTTCAGTCATGTCCGATCCTCGGCGATTCTATAGGAAAGTTTTCTCCATTCGTCTCTGTCAATGACTGCTTGATTCTTCCTCCCCCCCCCATTGAAACAGGAAAGTCTTCTGCACGTGGTTAGGGTAGTTCAAAAGGGGGGAGGAAGCCAAGCCTCTTTCTTTCTTTTCTTGAAGGTGGGGGGAGGGGGAGAGGAGCCAAGCAGGGAGCCTCTTTCTTTTCTTGGAGGGATGGGGGAGAGGATCGAAAAAGGCAGAGGAGGGAGGAAAAATCCAGGACCAACAGAAGTTGAGAGAAATTAGGGGCTTCTCCTTTAAGGCAAGTGTGTCACATGACCAGGTGTAGCCTATCAGAGGTTCTCTACCACGGAGCTTTCTTTCCCAAATAGATATTGAGGATTAACAGCTCTCTGAGATATTGCGCAATAAAGGTAGGGTCACTCCGGATCAATCCTCCTTTTAATTTTAATTTTAAATCGCCCCAAATCCAAACGGAAATCGCATTCTGTGTAGAGGGCAGGGACTGAATCGATCTGGGGTTGGAATAAAAGCTCCGTGCAGTTTACACCCAGGATTGACTAGCCGGCACTTTGTGTTAAGGCTGATATCTTTTTAAAGTAGGAGCATTAAAAAAAAAGAAGTTACCAAAGCAAGGCAATGCAACACATTTGCCATGACATGTGGTATGAATTATGTAATATGTACACCTTTTCCAATCTCAGCTGACCTTGGCCACTTCCAGCAGATAAGCACCTATTACCGCAATTTGCATATCCCATCCCATTTGAAGCTAAACGCTGTCAGTCAATTGAATTATTTGCCGAGCCAGCAAATTCCGGCATATTTCATCTCCCGTGCCCCTCCCGCATGCCTTAATCTGCAAAATGAGTACATGAAAGCCCAAATTTACTTTGAATAAAAAAAGACAAGAAGAAAAAAAAAAGGGGGGGGGAGGGGAAACCTTCCCAGCTTCATTTGGATTCTCTTTTCTTTCTCTCTCCCCCCCCCCCAAGATGAAATATCTATGGCCGTTTTGTAAGGCAGTGGTCCGCAACCTTCCGGTTGCCGTGGACCGCTGCTCCGGAGTGGCGGGAGAGGGCGGCCCGGGCCCCCGCGCAAGAGCGGCAGCCCCAGCCGGTGGCCACGGCTCCCTCTCCCGGCCCCTCCGGCTCGGCAAGCTTCTCTTCCCCCCCCTCCCGAAACAAGAAGCTTGCTGGGCCGCGAGCTAATCGGACGCTTCGGTGGCCGATTTGCTCATGGCCTGGTGAGCTTCTTGGTTCAGGGGTGGGGGGGTGGGAAGAGGGAGCAGCGGCCCGGTGCCAAGGCCTTCACGGCCCGCGGGTTGGGGACCACTGTTAAGGGATCCTTGCCATCTATATTGAAAAGGAGGATTTTCAGGAAGCCTGAAATGAAATTGTGTGTTGTGAGTATGCGGTGGTGGTGGTGGGGAGACACTGAGTGTATTTCATTTGCTAGGGAAATGGTGTGCCCTATCCTTACATTTCAATTGTAGCTGGTTTGTAGCTTGGTTTTTACTTGCAGTTGCTCATATATTAGTAAATTAGAGATATAAGGACAGAAGGATCTGACCAGGGATCCATCTAGTCCAGCTTCCTAAGAATACAAGAAGACCCCTGCTGGATCAGACCAGTTCTTCTGCTGCTCTAGTCACCGCACACACTGGCTGTCAATTTGATTTGCCACGGTTTGTTGTAATCACATGGGAGGAAAGAAGAAAAGAGGTTTTGGGAAGGAAAGCGAAAGAGGGAGCAGGTGGGCAGCCGAGTTGGTCTGAAGCAGCAGAGGAGAATTTGAGTCCAGTGGCACCTTTAAGGTAGAAGCTTAAGGTAGAGCCAAGCTGGACTCATCACTGCACTTACACCTCGAATTCTGGCTCCCTGGGAAGCTGTCAAACAATTACAATCTTTGCAAGGAAGGGACAAGCTGAAGCCTGTCGATTTTTCGTCTTCAGCGCCTCCTGTGAGATATCAATCATTCCGACAACCTGAAAGCATCCCCCAACCGCAGCGGGCTGACTTTCTTAACGCTAAACTTTGTACCTAGCCAGTCAAAACTCCAAACAGGAGACTGGAAGGAAGATGTGCCATTGGAGGCATTCCAGGAAGTAACTAAAGGCAGATCAGCATGAGTGATTTTGGGCAGATCGGAAGCATCTGTAATGTGCCGGGCCTGGGCCTGATGTCTTCTGCCTTGCTAGAACTTGTGCCAGAGTTTTTAATCTCATTTAGGGGTTTCCCGAATTTTTATTTTCCTTGCTTGTATGTTCCTGTTGCTTTTTTTGGGAGGGGGAGATGAGTTAGAATTCTGGGGGATCCCCACATCCCACCTGGGGACTAGCATCCCCATGATGCAGCCTTCTGTGAAGGGCTGTGTGAGTAGGAATCTGGTCCAGGACAATAGGAAAACCTGTATTTATATCTTTGGGAGGGTTCCCCCCCCTGGTTAGTTGTCTTTAAATAAATTGGATTTAACTTTACCCTATACCAGCCTTTCTGAACCTTCTTACCATTGAGAACCCACTGAAACATTCTCCAGAAGTGATGTGATCATGCAGAATATGGTAGGGAAGCATAGCTGTGGACACGCCCACCCGGGGCCCCTCCTCTTCCCACCCCTCCAGGCCCCCCATGGCTGTGTTCTTTTTTTGGGGGGGGGGGAGGTTGACATGACCATATATGGTCATATCGCCTGATAAATATTTAACAAATTTTAAAATTATATAAAATTAATTAACTCCCGTACGTTCGAGAAACCCTTCCTGGGCTGTCAAGAAATCCCAGGGTTTCATGAAGAAACCCTGGTTGAGAAAGCCAGCCCTAGACTGTGAATCCAGTCCTGAGGACTCAGGGGTTAGGCATCTCTCTCACTGTCTCCAGCCAATCTTTTCCCAATAAGAGAGGCAGGGACGTGCCTTTCTAGGATTCCGTAAACACTGGGACCTCCTGACATTCCTCCTGGCAAGGCCTCAACCTGAAAAGGAGACGTGAGGCCCTGGCGTCTTCCAAATCAGCAGGAGCTGGAACTGACACTTCTTATCTGAGCCTACTGCAAACACATAATTACAACTGAGGCCGAAAGAGAGCATGAATATGCAACGCAGCGGGTTGCAGGCGGTAAATCCCGGCGCACAGATCGGCCCCTTGGCTTTTCGCGGGGAAGCCTCCCGAGCACATTTCTGATTAGGGAACAGTTAAGAGAATTAAAACTCTCTTCTCTCTTCAATGGGGCTCTGAAGTTAGGCTTTTTTCCAGACATGTCTTGGTGATGGTGAGCCTGCAGATTACATGTTTGACCTAACACAGAGAGATTTGGGGTTGGATGGCTGCTTCCTCATGATGCTCCCCGGATGCTGCTAGATCAAACAGAAATCTGGTACAACAGCATCCTTCTCTCCATTCCTGGCTCTGGCTCAGTGGCAGACCATCTACTTGGCATGCAGAAGGTCACAGTTAAAAGGTGGTGTGAAAGCCCTCTGCCTGAGGTCTTGGAGAGCTACTGTCCTTGATGGAGCAAGGGTCTGATTCAGAAGACAATTTCACGTGCTCATGGGTTCATTTTTCCTTCAGAGAAACCATGTGAGGTGGGCCAGGCTGACAGTGTATGAGCTAACCAGCTTTTATGGCAGCGTGGAGATCTGAAATTGGGTTTCCCAGGTCCTAGTCTAGGACTGGGCAGTTTAATGCTGATTTGGATACTTTTTCGGCTCATCTGAGCCAAACCATCCATTCCCTAAATAAAAACAATTGGATACAGGGTGGTTGAATCGTGATTCGGCAATATGGCCACAATTCAGGGCCTGACGCAGGGGGGAGAGCCAGTGCCAAACAGCTGGTAATGTCAGGTGCCTTGCCTGCTCCCTTTAAATCCCTCCCCAATCGGGAGAGGGATTTAAAGGGAGCAGGTAGGGTTCCTGTCAATACCAGTTGTTGGGTGCACCGGTGCCTTTAATGCATGCCCCACCTTGTTGGGTGCCTTTAAATACATGCTTCACCTTCACAGGTAGCCTTGCCTGTGAAGATTGAGTAAGTGTTTAAAGGGAGAGTGGCATGCCGAAAAGCTGGTAATGCCAGGTGTCTTGCCCACTCCCTTTAAATCCTGCTCCCCATGCTGGGGAGGGACTTAAAGGGAGGGGCCCACCTGTCATTATCAGTAGTTTGGCAGGTGCTCTCCCTGACCTTCTCAGGCAGCACAGACACTCTCTGCTGTCTGGGAAAGGGGATGGGGGGCAACTTGCAGAAAAAAAAACCCTGAAATATTTCAGATTTGACCAATTCAAAAAAGGAAAAGGATTATTCGTATTGTTTCAGATTTGACTGGATAGATTCTGGTTTAATCCAAGATGTTACAGTTTTTTTTTCTGTGTGTGCACATTCCTATCCTAGTCCAACATTCAAATCCTGACATCATGCACCCTGCACATTTTTTTTTTGGGGGGGGGGGCTCCACTGGTCAATCTTGTAATCCCTGAGTGTGAGATTCACGCCTCTTCACTTTCCGATGTTCTCTAGGAGCTTGTCCCTCCCACGTCATGTTTAGGCTCCTACCAGGGAGAACAGAAACACATTTATTTGTCAACTCCAATGAACATGTTCCTTTGATGAAGGGACCCTGTAATTTCCCTGTGGAAAAAGTGACTCATTAATAAAGACTTCTCGTCAGCCTCCCTCTTGTTATCTTCCACATCCAGGACTAGAAGACAAACTGCAACCTCCTCCAAGGGCTCAGCTCCCCCATCCACCCTTTGGCAGATGTTCTCTCAAACACTACCATGCACTCCCTCATGCGCAAGGGCATGAGGATCCACTCACCTTGACTTTCATCCATGCCTTATGACACGGGTAGTCAACTTGTGGTCCTCCAGATGTCCATGGATTACAATTACCATGAGCCCCTGCCAGCGTTTGCTGGCAGGGGCTCATGGGAATTGTTGTCCATGGACATCTGGAGGACCACAGGTTGACTACCCTTGCCTTATGAGGAAAGTTTGAAAGCAAGGCAGTGCACAGGGGAGGGAGGGTTGTTGAGGGTTTAAAGGTAAAGGTAAAGGTAAAGGTATCCCCTGTGCAAGCACCAGGTCATGTCTGACCCTTGGGGTGACGTCCTCCAGCGTTTTCATGGCAGACTCAATATGGGGTGGTTTGCCAGTGCCTTCCCCAGTCATTACCGTTTACCCCCCAGCAAGCTGGGTACTCATTTTACTGACCTTGGAAGGAAGGATGACTGAGTCAACCTTGAGCCGGCTGCTGGGATTGAACTCCCAGCCTCATTGGCAGAGCTTCAGACTGCATGTCTGCTGCCTTACCACTCAACCTTACCACGCCACCTAAAAGATTAAGAAATTATGCAAAACAGTACTCATGGAATCAATGAAATCCTATTCCCAGTGGCACGAGACAGAAAAATAAGATGAAAAGACTTAAAATTCTAGAAAAAGTGGGAAAGAATTAATTAAGAAGTGTCAGCAAGGTTCTGGAATGTACTTCAACCCCCCCCCCCGAAAAAAAAATACTGGCTGAAAGAGTTGGGTATGTGTAGCTTGTAGCAGGGTAGTGGGCATTATGTATGTATGTATGTATGTATGTATGTATGTATGTATGCATGCATGCATGCATGCATGCATGCATGCATGCATGTATGTATGTATGTATGTATTTATTTATTTATTTATTTATTACATTATATGGGAACTATGTTTAACTACGTAAATGTTAAAGAGGGGAAAAGATCTTTCTTTCCGCTTTAGAGACAAGGACTGGGAGCAAAGGGTTCAAATTATGAGAATAGAGGTTCCACTTAAACATAAGAAAGATTTCCTGACGGTGAGGGCTGTTCGTTGATGGTGGTTGAGGGTGGAGGAGTCTCCTTGGTTGGAAGTTTTGAGGAGGAGATTGGATGAGCACCTGTCAAGAGTGCGTGATTTTAAGTTCTTGAGAAGGTGGGGGGCTGGACTGGATGGCACTCAGGGGTCTCTTCCAGCGCTGTGTGTTTCTGATTCCTCTCCAAAAGAGCAAGACAAGAGAAGACGCAGCCCCAAGGAGAAGGTTGAGGATCAGCCTTTCATGGCAACGACTCATGTGAAGTTTCTCTTTTTTCCACCCTTTGGCTGTCAGTATTCTGCACGGCGCTCGGGTAAATGAGGGGTTACGAAGCCTGGACTCACCATCAGGCCAGGCGGGCCTGTCTCAATCAGGTGAAGGTGGCAGCTGGGCCCAGTGAGATCATGCAGGGCAGGAGAGCTTCAAGAATCGTATTTTGGAGACCCTGCCAGACCACTCTCACACACTCCAATGAGTTGTTCGGCAGAGAGGAACGCTCGGTAATTAGAGAACAACTCAAAAAACTGGTTGAGGAAGCAATAACCCACTGCAACCTGTTTCTCGCAGAAATTCCAAGCAAATTAGACTAGGCCAGGCCATCGGTAATTCAATTACTCCAATAACTCTGTCTCCAAGCAAACGTCTTTGGATGACAGCAAACGGCCGAGATCTTACTCTTGGGAAAGCTGGGAGCCATCACTTGGTGATCAGCGAACAAGATAGGAATAAAAGGACAGAGTCTACGGGGTGAAGAATAAAAGTTATTATACTCATGTGCCATCTGTCTGGGGTAAGAGAGAAACATTTTTTTAAACACTCATGATGGCAACGTGCATTATTAGCATCAGTCCCACTTTGGGGTGGGGAGGTGAATTTCTTCCAGGCCCAATTGGTCAGGGACTCTGGTTTTCGGGGGGGGGGAATCATCTGGGCATGGATTTGGGGTCACTATGAGTGGGCAGGTAAGTTTTGCATTTCCTGCATTCTGCAAGGGGTTGGACTAGATCAGGGGTAGTCAACCTGTGGTCCTCCAGATGTTCATGGACTACAATTCCCATGAGCCCCTGCCAGAGTTTGCTGTCAGGGGCTCGTGGGAATTGTAGTTCATGAACATCTGGAAGACCACAGGTTGACTACCCCTGGACTAGATGACCCTGGAGGTCAATTCCTACTTTATGATTCTCCATGCCCTGCCACCTCTATTGTTCCTTGGAAGAAACACCACCCAACTCCTTGGAAGTCTCCCATCCAAACACCATCCAGGGACATTCAGAGGTGTTTCACCATTGCCTGTCTCCATGTCATGACTCCTAATGTTCCTTGGAGGAACTCCACCCAAATCCTTGAAGGTCTCCCATCGAGATACCAGCCTGGGTTAGCTCCGAAGATCCCATGAAAACAGCAACTTAAGAAGACTGGCAGTCTTCAAGCAAAGGTTGGATGCACACTTTTCTTGGATGCTTTAGGATGCTTAGGGCTGATCCTGCGTTGAGCAGGGGGTTGGACTAGATGTTGGGAGTCCTCCTGCTTGAGTCAGCAGCATCAGACCAACGCTCGTCTGGAAGGCGATTCTCCCCTGTATGCAGCACCAATCAACCTTCCTGTAGACTGGACCATCTTCAACTGAGCTAACCATGCCTTATTCGAACCGGAGAGGCTGGCATGACAACAGCCATGGCTTCCACAGCCATAAGTGGATTGACTCGCAGCTTCCGTTTTCTGTGCCGATGCCAGAAAGCAGACGATCCACCGGGGACTCGCCATCCATAATCCTTCGGGGCTCTGAAGTGTGTCTCGTCTTCTGAGAGATGACATTTCATCCGAGCTGTCTTGTTCTCGATAATTCATGGCAGGGGTGAGCCCGGGGCCAGCTTGGCAAGAAGTGCAGAGTAAACAGAACGCAGAGAGAACATCAATGGCCTGAAGCCACCGGAGTGAGGAATGGATGCCGAGACAAGCTGCAACCGGCTTGCCAGCCTCCCAAACTGCCATGGAAATCCTGCCCTGAACGTCCCTCTTCCCCTGCATTGATCACGCAGACATTTCTCTGCATTCTGAAAAGCTTCCCTGGCCGGTTTCTATAGCTTAAACTGTGCCGAGAGGCACAAGGACAAATCATGCATTTTGAGAAACCGGAACCGGAACCTGTGATAGGGTTGCCAGCCCCCTATTTGGATCTGGGAAATCCAATGGTTTTGCAGCTCATGTCCAGGCAACAGAGATCAGTTCCCAGGAGAAAATGGCTGCTTTGGAGGGTGGAGTCTATAGCATGGGACTCCACTGGGTTCCTTCCTCACCCCAAATCCCGCCCACTCCTGGCTCCACTTCTGAATTCCCAACCCAGAGCTGGCAACTCTAACCTGTGCATTTATTCTACTATATAATGCAGAGCCTCTTGTGGCGCAGAGTGGTAAGGCAGCAGTCTGAAAGCTCTGCCCATGAGGCTGGGAGTGCGATCCCAGCAGCAGGCTCGAGGTTGACTCAGCATTCCATCCTTCCGAGGTCGGTAAAATGAGGACCCAGCTTGCTGGGGGGTAAACGGTAATGACTGGGGAAGGCACTGGCAAACCACCCCGTATTGAGTCTGCCATGAAAACGCTGGAGGGCGTCACCCCAAGAGTCAGACATGACTCGGTGCTTGCACAGGGGATACCTTTACCTTTACCTATAATGCAGGGTCTATCTGCCCAGTGATAAGGTTTTTCATGATCCAAGGGGATCTGTTGTTTAGAAACTTTTCCTTCTCCCTTTTCCTCTTTTGTCCATGATCGTTACTCCAGTCCTCAGCTGCCACCATGTAAGAGAATCCCCCATCCTTCTTTGATGTTGTAGAATCACAGAATCATAGAGTTGGAACTCCAGGGTCATCTAGTCCAACCCCCTGCAGAATGCAGGAAATTCACAACTGCTCACCCACCCACAGTGACCCCAATTCCATGCCCAGATGATGTCTTTGTACTTCTAAAGTTTACATGGCTGAGTGTGTTTCTAAGGGTGCATCAGAGGATCTGTGGGGTTCTGTTTCCTTCCCCTCTGGGTCTCCTGGAGATCAATGTTCCTTCAGCCCTGTCTGGATCCCGGTACGTTTCAACCAAGCCGTCTGGCTAAACGTAGGTAAGATTTCTGAGTAATTACTTCACACCCCCAGATCATTAGGAAAATAAATCTTGAACACGCAAACATAAATCATTGGAAGCACAGCTAGTTGAGAACAATGAGAAGATGGATAGTTTTAGGACTCCTAAAAAGAACAAAGTTTGAGCCCTGTGGCAGCTTTAAGACCAATGATGTTTTACTCATGGCATCAGCCTTCATGTGCACACAAAAGCTTATACGTTGAATAAAATTTTGTCGTTTTAACGGCACCGCTGGAATCAAACTTTGTTCTGCTGCTTCAGACCAACACCGCAACCTGCCTGAATCAACTGAAAAGAAAAATCACTCACGGACCGATCTATAGAAAGCATTGACACCACAATAACTGGGAATGGGTGTGAGATGAAGCATCTTGGCACAACTGGACAGGATCTGTCCATGGTCCCAAAGTCTCAACACAAATTTCCTCTTGCATTTACAACAGGGAGCTTGAAAGTATCGCTTCTTTCACCACCCCTTCAGCTTAGAGTGGGGAAATGAGCTCATTATCTCCTCCCTTTTGCAACGAAGATACTAAAAGCATTGCTTTTGAAACTGCCCAGCTTGGAAGGGAGGGAAGAGCTCCCTTTTTCAACTTTTCCATGCAGCTGTTTTGCTGAGTGGGTGGAATGGTCAAGAACCAGACTCCTTCGCACCTCATCCTACAATCAGCTGGGAGTCAGCTTCCGAACAACAAGTGATTGTGAATGTAGGGTTCAACAGCATTTTGAGTTGCTCTGTGCAATCCAAACCTATCCCTGATCAGCTCACAGTTTACTTATGAGTGTGGAAGATCAGTGTGGATTAAGGTTAAGTTCATCTGCAAAACAGGTCTGCAAAGAAATTCACTGCATCTATGACAAGGAGTTTGGTATAAATATAATCTGAGTGGAGACTTCTCTCTATTATGCTCTTGATGAATCTCTTCAAAAATCTGGGGGAATAAGGAGAGACATCGGTCCCTCAAGTATACTAAGCCCAGACCATGTAAATCATAGATCATCATGCACTCATATCCTGCAATGTAATCCTAGGATGTAATTCCCCTTTGCCACAGATAAACCTAAATTATTCTAAAATCACGTTGATCCCTTTGTAAACTGGCAACCAGGCCTGTATAGAGCCTTGGTCCTTCAAATATTTTGGTCCCAGATCCTGAAAGACTTTGAAGGTCAAAACTGTGAGTTCTACACAGAAACACAGGCAATGCTAAAGTTGCGAAGTTGCCATTATATTGCTACCTGATGCCAATTAAAATCCAGGACACCTTATTCAGTACATCCCACTTATCTTCAAGGGCAGCATACTGTCCATTAAGGTAGTCCAGTGGGGAGATTACATGAGCAAGTATTAGCATAGCTAAATTAGCAGAGTCCTGGAAGAAAGTTTCCAAATCAGAGACACATGGAGGGATGGACCAGAACCAATGGGATGAAATTAAATCAAAAGAAATTCCCTCTAAACATCCGGAAGAAGTTCCTGACAGTTAGAGCGGTTTCTCAGTGGAACAGGCTTCCTCGGGAGGTGGTGGGTTCTCCATCTTTGGAGATTTTTAAACAGAGGCTGGATAGCCAGCTGACGGAGAGGCTGATTCTGTGAAGGCTCAAGGGGGTGGCAGGTGACAGTGGATGAGCGATAGGGTTGTGAGTGTCCTGCATAGTGCAGGGGGGTGGACTAGATGACCCAGGAGGTACCAGCTCTATGATTCTATGATTAAAAAATATCTTTTAAAGCACAATCTGGCTACTTCTCTTTCCACCTCTTTTCTAAAAAAAAAACCAAGCTTACGCTGTGATATCTTGGGGCTACGCTTGATTTACATCAGCGCAGCACAGAGATTCCTACTATGTCCTTTCCCACAATCTCTCATTGTGAGACCTTGGATAAAAATAGCCAGAAAGCTGTTGTAAGACCTCAGACAAAAATAACAGAAAGCAAAATAAACCCCCTTGGCTAAAACCGGAAGGAAAATAACCATTGCTGAAGGGTTTTTGGGGGTGTGGTGGGGGGGTGTGGGGAATCATCCCTGTCAAATGAAGAGTAGTTTTCAACACCCTGACTGTGAACCATTTTTGCAATAGCTACCTCTGCATTCCGCAGAACTTCAAGGAGGTTCCACAAGCAAGCATGTATCCTCGTTTGGTTTATTCATCCACACTGTGTGTCTAGACAAATTGGTCCGTTTAAGCATTGAAGGAAGGCCAAATTTGTCTAGTGTGTTAATTACTCTCTACGTAGAATGGCGCTTTGCCAACCTGTATGAGGCTGACTCTTCCAGGGAGGCCTGGCAGCAAAAAGCATTCCTTTTCCTCCCTCCCTCCCTCCCTGCCCCTCCTCTCTCTCTCTCTCTCTCTCTCTCTCTCTCTCTCTAAGGCAGTGACATCTTACCTATGAAAACACTGCGGAATGCCAAATGTCTGCACAGAAACCCATGTACACCCATAGAGCCACAGTAGTAATGGATACAATGAATGATAAGCACACAGCAACCACTGTGCAGAAACTTCCCCAGTCCAATGCTACAAACTATGTATTTGCTTTAATATTATACAAATCTAGAATCATAGAGTTGGAAAGGACCTTCAGGGTCATCTAGTCCAACCCCCTGCACGATACAGGAACTTGTAACTCCCTGACCACCCACGGTCACCCCAATTTCATGCCCAAGTGATCCCCACCACCACCAAAATTCTCCAGACCACATGGCTAAGACTAGCCTTATATCTTTACATTTGGTCAGGGAATTGAGACTCGAGGAAGACAGCGGTTCTTCTTGCATAGAATCACAGAAGCATGGAATCATAGAGTTGGAAGGTACCTCCTGAGTCCTGCAAAATGCAGGAACTCACAACTACTTGTCCACTCACAGGGACCCCAATTTCATGCCCAAGTGATCCCCACCACCACCAAAAATCTCCAGAATCCAGCCTGGCCTGGAGGGAATTCAGCTACCATCCCACAGTGACAATCAGCAGTTCCCTGGGTATGTAAGGAAGGGCCACAAGGGACAAACACTGGCACATCCCTTCCTGCCCACCCACTAACCATCTGCCTAGTCAGCATGTGAGATGACTCTCTAGCCTCTGCTCAAAGACTTCCAAAGAAGGAGAACCCACCAACGACTGAGGAAGCCTGTTCCACTGAGGAACTGCTTTAACTGTCAGGAACTTCTTCCGGATGTTGAAAATTCTTTTGAATTAATTTTAATTCATTGGTTTAAACAACGCTTTCTCAACCAGGGTTTGGTGAAACCCTGTGGTTTCTTGATGGCCCTGGAAAGGTTTCCTGAATGGGTGGGAGTTGATTAATTTTTAAAAAATTGTTAAATATTTATTATGATATGAGCATATATGGTCATTTTGACCTTTCCACCCACTGGCCAATGAGGGAGCTGGAGGGGAGTGGGAAGAGGATAGGCCCTGTGCTTCCCAACCATAATCTGCACAATTACACTACTTCTGGGGTTTCTCGAAGCTTCCAGAATATTTCGGGGTGTCTCATGGTAGAAAAGTTGAGAAGCAATATTGTACATTTCCACACTGAGGATTGATTGGAAATTTTTAAACAGAGGCTGGAGAGCCATCTGATGGAGAGGCTGATTCTGTGAAGGCTCAAGGGGGTGGCAGGTTACAGTGGAGGAGCGATTGGGATGTGAGTGTCCTGCATAGTGCAGGGGGTTGGACTAGATGACCCATGAGGTCCCTTCCAAATCTGTTATTCTATGATTCTATGATATGCAGGTACACCATCGAGACAAGATTGTAGCCTTGTGTTGAGACCTTTATGCACAGTGGTTGCTTTGTGCTTGTCATTCATTGCACCCAAACCCAGGCAAACAGAATAAATGGAAGAACTACAGAAGGGGGCAAACATGATGGTGAGATGGTAAGTCTTCCCCTTGCTTCTCTTTCATAGAATCACAGAATCACAGAATCACAGAATCATAGAGTTGGAAGGGGCCATACAGGCCATCTAGGCCAACCCCCTGCTCAACACAGAATCAGCCCTAAGCATCCTAAAGCATCCAAGAAAAGTGTGTATCCAACCTTTGCTTGAAGACTGCCAGTGAGGGGGAGCTCACCACCTCCTTAGGCAGCCTATTCCACGGCTGAACTACTCTCACTGTGAAAATTTTTCCCCTGATATCTAGCCTATATTGTGCTTGTCATTCATTGCACCCAAACCCAGGCAAACAGAATAAATGGAAGAACTACAGAAGGAAGTACTTGTAGTTTAAACCCATCATAGAATCATAGAATCATATGTGGACTGTCAGACATTCTCTTAGAATAATAGAATCATAGAATAATAGAGTTGGAAGGGACCTCCTGGGTCATCTAGTCCAACCCCCTGCACTATGCAGGACACTCACAACCCTCTCGCTCATCCACTGTAACCTGCCACCCCCTTGAACCTTCACAGAATCAGCCCCTCTGTTAGACAGCTATCCAGTATGACTGAACTAAGTATCCCCTTCCATGTTGCTTAGCCCCAGGGGCCATTTTATCTTCCTGGTCTGCTTCTACCATAGGCTCAACAGACCAACTACTCTGCTAGCATTTGTCTCATCCTGGTATATTACTAAGCCAGGTTTGGCCAAGAAACATCAGGATTATGAAGTCTCTCTCTCTCTCTCTCTCTCTCTCTCTCTCTCTCTCTCTCTCTGTCTGTCTCTCTCTCTCTCATGCCATTTACTTTTGCAGCAGTTTTCAATAAAATAATACTAGATTACTTACTTTATATTTTATTAGCTTTCTGGCTGGGAAAAAAAATCTTTATTATATTATAAAACAAAGTGCTTGAGACCAGACAATAATTCCTCGCTGCCTTATATGCACAACACATTCAAAATTTACAAGGGAAAGATGCAGACGTAGAACTCTGATTAGCTCCCTTTTGAAAAGAAACGTTATTGAACCGCATCAAAGCAGAAATAGTTTCAGTTTTTTATATAGAGAAAAAAATAATAAAATTAACCTTGCACAAAGCCATGCTGACTTGGGGTTTTTAACATGTGGAATTGAGTCATTTTGGAGAATGAATGGGTAATTCTTTTGTAGTTCGGGAGTCTTCTATATCCTCTCAGTTCTATCATGTTCTCTTATTAACAATTCCATTTAAATTAAATTAAGTTCCAGGGACTACATTGTGATGTTAATTCTCTTTGTAAAATAGAATACCTCTTGATTAGGGATGGGGAAGGAAGGAAGGAAGGAAGGAAGGAAGGAAGGAAGGAAGGAAGGAAGGAAGGAAGGAAGGAAGGAAATGGGGAAAGAGAAAGAAAGAAAGAAAATAGGAGACAGAGAAAAAGGAAGGAAGGAAGGAAGGAAGGAAGGAAGGAAGGAAGGAAGGAAGGAAGGAAGGAAGGAAGGAAGGAAATGGGATAAGAGAAAGAAAGAAAGAAAATAGGAGACAGAGAAAAAGGAAGGAAGGAAGGAAGGAAGGAAATGGGGAAGAGAAAGAAAGAAAATAGGAGACAGAGAAAAAGGAAGGAAGGAAGGAAGGAAGAAGGAAGAGGGGTAGTTGAAGTGGGAGAGAAAGAGAGGGAGGGAGGGAGGGAGGGAGGGAGGGAGGAAAGCTTTGGTGGATGTATTGGCTGGACAGACAGACATGGGTGTGTGTAGGGTTGCCAGATCTGGGTTGTGAAATACCTGGAGACTTTGGGGGGGGGTGGCAGGTTACAGTGGATATACAGTGGATAGGGTTGTGAGTGTCCTGCGTAGTGCAGGGGGTTGGA
Source organism: Paroedura picta (assembly GCF_049243985.1). Classification (NCBI taxonomy): domain Eukaryota; kingdom Metazoa; phylum Chordata; class Lepidosauria; order Squamata; family Gekkonidae; genus Paroedura; species Paroedura picta. The sequence goes on along the minus strand of NC_135373.1, from coordinate 117,486,726 downwards.
CTAGATGACCCAGGAGGTCCCATCCAACTCTATGATTCTATGATTGTAACTGATCTCTGTTGCCTGGAAATGAGCTATAATTCCAGAGGATACCCAGGTTCCACCTGGAGGCTGGAATCCCTAGAATGGAACATGCAGGCAGAATTTTCAACTTTGTTTTGAGTAATTCCTATAGATTTGGGGGGAGTGGAGTTTAGGCAGGGTGCGGTTCGGGGATATAATGCCATAGAGTAGCGATCCCCAACCTGTGGGCAGCGGACCACATGTAGTCCTTCGACTAATTGGAGGTGGGCCCCGAAGGACACCTTCCCCCCCCCCCCCCGGCCCTTTACTTTATCCCCCCCAGCCCTTTACAACACACTTTGGGTGTCATTGTCTCCTATCACTCCCAGATGGGACTCTCTTATTGCAGAGAAACAAGCTCAGGGTTCCCATTGATTTGTCATTGTCATGAGTTAAAATTTCCATGAAAATAAAATGTTCCTTATGTTCATTGTTGTGGCGTGTCTGTATCTTATTTTGAAGGGATGTTTAAACATTACCATAGCGATCACCGGGCCTCAGTAAAAGGCATTGAGTGGTCCCCGGTGAGTGGTCCCCGGCGTTGAGTGGTCCCCGGTGATAAAAAGGTTGGGGACCACTGCCATAGAGTCCAGCCTCCAAGGAAGCTATTTCCTCCAGAAGAATAGATACCTGTTGCCAGGAGATCTCTGGGCCCTGCCTGCAGGCTGGCAATCCTCCTTGCAAGCCGGGGTTGGCTTCTCTCAGGTCCAGTGTTGCTTCTGAAATCCCCCCAATCTGAATTGTACTCTGGATTACAGAACTGTAAACTGCCAGCTCTTCCTTTCTTTTGTATCCGAAGTGCAACCAACGGGTAGGAGTCCAGTTTGGTTCCTGAACTTTCCGCAGAGCAGTGTGCATTCGTTGTTTGTCACGACTTTCATTCCCTCAACTCAGTGGTGTTGTTTTGGCCTTCTCTCCCAGAAGCCGTCAGGATATGTCCGTGAATAAAACACTGCATAAATGACAGCCTTTGTGGAAGTATGTCTGAATAGTTTCCTTTAAGGTGATGTTTTAGCAACATGTAATTTGTGTGCGCTGATGAAACATCTCCAGAAAGCCAGCTTGATGCCGTCATGCGTTGGATCACATTGCATTTTTGCAGCGCTTTATCAAATAAGCGTTGAGGGGGAAAATGTGCAAATGAACAGGGAATAGAAAAGGGTGGGAGATACAGGAAGAGCTCCCAGACAAAGTTAATTCAAAGTATCATCAGGGACCTGTAGTCTGTCCTGGATAAGGATATTTCTTTTTTCACCTGATTTGGGGAGCCAATGTGCTATAGTGTTTAGAGTGCTAGATCTAGAAGATAAAGGTACAAATCTCTGTTTGGCCATAACAAAAGTCCTGTTGGGTTCAGAACAGTGGTCCATCTTAGTCCAGCATCCTGTCTCACACAGTGGCTTGGTTACTCTGTCTGTAACTGACTGGACACAGTGGTGGGATATAATAGAATCATAGAACCATAGAGTTGGAAGGGGCCATACAGGCCATCTAGTCCAAGCCCCTGCTCAACACAGGATCAGCCCAAAGCATCCTAAAGCATCCAAGAAAAGTGTGTATCCAACCTTTGCTTGAAGACTGCCAGTGAGGGGGAGCTCACCACCTCCTTAGGCAGCCTATTCCACTGCTGAACTACTCTGACTGTGAAAAACTTTTTCCTGATATCTAGCCTATATCGTTGTACTTGAAGTTTAAACCCATTACTGCGTGTCCTCTCCTCTGCAGCCAACGGAAACAGCATCCTGCCCTCCTCCAAGTGACAACCTTTCAAATACTTAAAGAGGGCTATCATGTCCCCTCTCAACCTCCTTTTCTCCAGGCTGGACATTCCCAAGTCCCTCAACCTATCTTCATAGGGCTTGGTCCCTTGGCCCCAGATCATCCTCGTCGCTCTCCTCTGTACCCTTTCAATTTTATCTACGTTCTTCTTTCAGTGAGGCCTCCAGAACTGCACACAGCAATAAATAAATAAATAAATAAATAAATAAATAAATAAATAAATAAATAAATAAATAAATAAATAAATAAATAAATAAATAAAGGGTGTCAAGGTGCAGCTGATTTTTACCAACACTTTATGGCAGGGGTGGCCAAACTGTGGCTCTCCAGGTGTCCATGGACTACAATTCCTATGAGCCCCTGCCAGCACATTGCCTGAGAGTCATGGGAATTGTAGTCCATGGACACCTGGAGAGCTACAGTTTGGCCATAGGGTTTTCAAGACAAAAGACCGACAGAGATGGTTTGCCCTTCCTTGCCTCTGCGGAGCCACCCTGGAATCCCTTGCTGACCTCCCATCCAATTATGAATGAAGACTGACCCTTCTGAGCTCTGACAAGCTTTGGCAAGGGTTGCCAGACTGTAGCTCTCCAGATGTCCATGGACTACAATTCCCATGAGCCCCTGCCAACCATGGTTTGGCCACCCCGTGCTTCAGCTCCCCTCCTGAGCCAACCAGGGCCCATTCTGCACACATTAGTTAATTCACTTTCAATGCACTTTAGAAGCAGATTTCCCTTTTTCGCACAGTAAAATCCAGCTGCCAAAGTACACTGAAAGTGCATTATCCTACACATGCGGAATGGGCCCAGGTCAGGGCAAAGAAATCATAAGCCTTGACACAACTTCTTCTCTCTCCTCCCTCCCCTTGTGATGTCTACATTATAGATGTCCATGTAAAATGCTCCTTTCATTTGTACCTGAGGAAGGGAGCTATGATTTATGGATGCCTGTGTCGAAATAAACTTGGTGGGATTTTAAAGGTGCGACTTGGTTGCTGTCTTACTTTGGGCTATGTCCCTTTTTATTTTATTGTTTAGCTTAAATGTTGGGAAGAATTTCTCCACTCAAAGAGAAGCTCATGGCTAGAACCAATTTCTCAGGGAAAGCTTTTGGAACAAAGGCAGGCCTCCCACAGAAGCCCTGTGCAGTACGGAGGAACATCCCAGATATGTGATTAAGTCCACAAATGGTATTAACTTGTCTGTTCACATATACTTACATTAGCCATCCGGAGCAGCCTCCAGACGCCAAGGAAGGGCTGCTTTTTAAAGGTCCTTTGCTGAGCTGCCTCAAGGCAATTCATTTTTTCTTCTTCTCCTTTTCTTTATTTTGCTGCAGGCCATCAGCTGAGTGTTTGTTTACAAGCACGGAAGGCCTTTCAAGAGAGAAAAGCATCGGAATAAAGGATAAACCCAAAGAGAACCCTGTGTTTTTACCTTTGCCCTGTTCCTGAGCCCGTAAGAACGGCCTGGAAGGTAAGACGTCGACAGCTGATGTTGTTTCTTGAGAGAAAAACTTCATTGTTCAAAATTAGGGTTGACAGATCCAAATTGGGAAATGGCTGCAGATTTTTTGGGTGTGTGTGTGGAGCCTGGGGAAGGCCAGGTTTGGGGAGTGGAGGGCCTTTGATGGGGTATAATGCCATAGGGGTATAATCTGTTCAACTGTGTATTTCTGGTAAGGCCTTGGAGGAGGAGCTGGTCTCATGGCTTAAGTGCCACTCAGAGCTTAACACCCACTCAGGGTGTCCCACCCCCGAATGCCTTCTCCTCCAACCAGCTTGCCTGTCTGTCCAACAACCAGCCAATCGCCTTTTGTTCCCCACCCCTGACCACCCTCCTCCTTCCACTTCCTTCTGAGGCTCGGAGGCTGCAGATCCCTGCTGCCTCCAGCCTGCAGCCTTTCCAGGTCCTGGGGGGGAGGGGGATGCCGTCTGCAGAGTTCTTCCACCCCACCCCAGCGCCCAATCTAGCACCCGTTGTATTCCTGAAAGCAACGGGCTTGGCCTTCAGCTGGGTATAATGCCATAGAGTTCACTTCCAACGTGGCCTCTTTCTCCAAGGGCATCGATCTCTGTTGCCTGGAGACCAGTTGTAATATTTTATTTCTATTTATTTGTAATCTGATTGCTAGATCACCCCTCCCTGGAACTGGGCTCGGGATGGTTTACACCATGCATTTATTAAAAGTGTTTCAATAAAAACATGTTTTTCACTGTGCTGAGTTGCCGGGGAGGGTGGTATATAAAATCAGTCAAACAATCAATAAAACAGAGTAAAACAAATATTTGGAACTTTGCCCTTTCTGTCATCAACATTGTCTAGAGCAGCGGTCCGCAAACATTTTCAGGTTGTGGACCGCTGCCAAGGGGTGGGGGGAGAGGGCAGTTTTGCGCATGTGCGTTTGCTCTCCCGGGGGGCGCAAATGTGCATGCGCAATGGCTCTGGGCATGTGTGCATGCGCAAAACTGCCACACATGCGCATTTGCACCCCGTCGGGTGCAAATGCGCATGCGCAGCAGGTCTGTGCATGCGTGTTTGTGGCGCCAGCATGCCACTGGCCACGCTTCTCTCCCCCCCCCCCGCCTCCTGCAGCAAGAAGCTTGCTGGGCTGCTTTAAAGTTTGTTGATCTTAATTTCAGGCTTTAGAGAGGTATCAACGTTTTTCTTAATCTCAGGGGTCTTCTTTACACTTAGAGGCTTTTATTTCTGTGTTTACTAAAGACATCTGCATCAACCTTTGAACTGTCCTAGTTTTCTTTGAAAGGTGGTCTTCTTTTTAGTACCCCAAATACCTTTCCTTAGAAATGCCAGTATTTTTCTAACTGTTGAAGTATCTGAAGCAAGATTTTTTCTCACGCAATTCTAGGGAAATAAATCCTTTATTAATTTCCCCTTTTAAAACTGATTCAGGAGCCTTTTTGCCCTAGATTTCTCTCCCTTCCTTTGGCCTGACTGGGAGTATTCCACCACTACCCAAATCCTTCTGCCAAGTATCTTTTCCAGGCCTCCTGACTGTGTAGTACAGGGGTAGTCAAACTGCGGCCCTCCAGATGTCCATGGACTACAATTCCCAGGAGCCCTTGCCAGCATTCGCTGGACATCTGGAGGGCCACAGTTTGACTACCCCTGGTGTAGTATTATGCTGAACCCAAACTATTAAGAATGTTTTCTTTGGCTAAATTCTCCTCAAAGTATAGGATAGCCCCAGACCTGAACCAGGCACTGTCAGACTCAAGACCGTGCTCCTAGTGTCGACGCTTCCCTGGTTAATTTCATTTTTCAATCCAGCGTTGAAACCTGATGTGCTTTAAAGCAGTGATCCCCAACCTTTTTCAGGCTGGGGACCGGCGGCAGCAGGGAGGGCGATTGCCCAGCCGCATTGCGCGTGCGTGGCCCTGCTTCCCTCTTCCCCCCCCCCCTCCCGCAGTAAGAAGCTTCCCGGGCCACAAGCTTGTGGCTGGGAAGTTTCTTACTACGGGGGGGGGGGGGAGAGGGAGCCACGGCCTGGTGTCAGGGCCTTCGCGGCCTGGCACCGGGCCATGGCCCAGTGGTTGGGGACCGCCGCTTTAAAGCATCTGCAAGACCAATGAGCACGGTGCACCAAAGACCCAAGAGGGGCTGGCAGCCGAGCTACAGAAAAGTGCTAAGTGGAAAGCAAGCGATAGACTTCAAATGCCAAACGAGCAGATGTTGGGGAGGAATTTCAGCTGCAGACGGCATTCCGGAGGGAAAGGTATAAAGATTCTCAAGTAAGCAGGAAAGCTAATTTACTGACTAGGAGTAGCAACTGGAGCCAGCCACGGTTCCCCTCCCCTCCCTCCCCTCCACACGGAAACCTCTGAGGCCCGAACACTGCATGTTCATCCCATCTTGATTATGAGCTTTTTGAAGGAGAAAATGCTTCAGGCAGCAGCTTTCCTGGCGTGCTGGGCTTTTGTGCGGTGTCTCTCGGAGAAGATGGTATCTACCCATTCTTCTAATTAAATAGGGGAGACGCCGAAAGACAGCGCTTATCAGTTCAGGGCTGTCAGGGATAGGGTACAGGAACAGGCAATTACTCGGCCGGGCCTTGCTGTTCTTATCTGCATCCCCTCTCCTCATTTGATGGACTTGCGCCTGTTCTTCATCCCCTTGCTCTCATATCTTCCAGAACCTTGAAAGGCAAATAACGGATGTGTGTCTAAATAACGGCTAGGTTCAAACATTGGTTTTGCTAACTAGCTCCTCATTGGCAATGATAAAGGCCTATCAGGAAAGAAAGAAAGAGGTGTGTGTGTGTGTGTGGGGGGGAATGATTCTACTGGCTCAGCCTTAAATTAGACTCATTCCGGTGATGAATTTGTTGTTCTGAAAAAGACAGGTGATGTGGTCTATGAATAGGATAAAATGGCCACTTTGGGAGGTGGACACTATGGCATTATAGTGCCATCAAAGTCCTGCCCCTCCCCAAACCCCACATATGGTCATGTCAACCCCCCTCCCAAATTGGCCAATGATGGGCCTTGGGGTGGGTGGGAAGGGGAGGGAATAGGGCCCCAGGTGGGTGTGTTCACAGCTATACTGCCTAAACATATTCTGCACAATCATGCCACTTCTGGGGTTTCTTGAAGTTTGAAGAATATTTCAGGTGGTTCTCAACATTAAAAATATGTTTTATAAGGCTGGTCTGTCAGTTGTTGTAACAGTAAGCAAAAATAGCCTGTGATAGACAACCGGGGAGGTTGACGGGTCCCTTCCCTATATGAGGCTGAGCACATATGGAAGGAGAAAGCCCCACGGCAACATTTATTACCGACGTGGTGAATATGTGTCCAGGGAAGCTAAACATAGCCCACAAAACTCACGCTTACGTGATGGGAAGAAATATTTTTATCTGCTTGGCTTTAAGACCTGGTACGTCAGCCAGCAAAACGAAGCCCCGGGAAACCATAAAACAAGATTTTATCGAGGAAGTCCCCTTTGGTGTTTGCAGGGCGGAACGGTAATACTTAATCTGCCTCCTGGAGTGAGGAATCAACATATTGGTCGGTTGATAAGATGTGAGAGAAGAGCCAAGGATAGGAAAGATCTGTTAAACAAGTGATTTACCTCACCCTCGGTTGGGGTTTCCCCCATTTAGTAAACCTTTGGTTCCAAATTGTCAGGGGGATCAGTGCTCAAAATGGACTTCTTTTCAGGCCGGTTGCAAATCCTTCTGCTTCTTCTACTGTGGTTTGAAGCCATGCTGGGAGGGAGCAGAATCACGCTGGTACTCGTAAAGATTAGGCCTGGTTTACTCTGTTTAGAAAACGGACGTCTTCAGAAGCCAGCCGTACAATCAAACCAATGCCATGAAAACACACCAAGGGGATAAAAATAATATAAGCCAACATCCATAAAACAAAACAACTATAAAACAGTACTCAGGCTAGAAGCAGACTGTAAAAACAACTTTAAAAATGAAACTCCTCCGTTAAAATTCGGAGTAAAAGGAAATGTTTTGGCTTGGCACTTAAAGGAAAGTAAGAAGAGATTTTTTTTTTTGTAAACCCTCTTTTCACTACCCAAAGAAGTCTCAAAGTGGCTTACCATTGCCTTCCCTTCCTCTGTAAGGAAGCGTCCACATGGGAGGTCTCCTGTCAGAGTGGGATGTAGGGATGCCAGACTCCAGGGGAAACCTGGGGATCTCCTGGAATTACAGCTTATCTCCAGAAATCAGTTTCTCTGGAGAAAATAGTCACATTGGAGGGCAGACTTCAAGGTACTGTAGGTCTCTATCCTCCCCAGGCTCCATCCCCAAATCTCCAGGCATTTCCTCACCACGATCTGGAAACTCAGCCCTTCTTGCCCCCCATTAGTGGCCAGGGAGGAATCAGAGCTGGAAGAGACCACAAAGTGTCATCCAGCCCAGCCCCACACCTTCTCAGACACTTAAAAATCACACACTCCTGACAGGTGCTCATCCAATCTCCTCCTCAGAACTTCACCACTCTTTGAGGCACAAAATCCATCTACAGACAGCCCTCACTGCCAGAATATGTTTGCTCTAAAGCTGCAGTAAACAGATTGGCCTCCTTTTCAACATGTCTACCCTTTATGTAGTTATACAGTTATCCCATCACACCTCGCCCTCCTCTTCTCCAAGCTACACATAGCCAACTCCTCTCTTCATTAGTCATAGATTACAACCCCTCAACCATCTTAGTGACCCTTTTCTGAACACGTTCCAACAGGGTCCTAAGAACCCTAATGGGGCACCTTATAGCCATGCCGATACCTGCCTAACCTATAAAGGGGGAAGTACATAGAGAGGATCTTAACTTAGCCTTTTCGAATCTTTTGTCCATGGAGTAACTCGTGAAATATTCTTCAGGTTTCGAGTAACCTCAGAAGTGATGCCAGCTGGTCACGCCTCCCTGCTGCACCCCTGGAAGTCACATGTTTACAGAGTGCATTGCATCATCAGTAATAAAATAAAATGCTTGTTAGATAAGAAGTTAGTTTCATTTTTGTGTGTGCAGTACCTTGCCTGAGCAAAAGAAGGAAACATTAATCTCAACTGTCATGAAGCCCACCAAGCAAAGCAGCAGTTCTCTTCGGGGGAAATGATCTCTGTGATTTGTAGATCACCTGTAACTTTGGAAGATATCCAGGCATCCACAGGAGGTTGGCATTCCTAGCAAGACCTGAGCATATATTTTCCCAGGGTCAGAAATGGCTGCCAGGCAAGGGGAAACCTGGGAAGAAAGTAATCCTTGTGTAGGTGGTACACTGGATCCAAGGGTAGTAGCTCTTGACTAGAGATACCAGCCTCCAAGTGGGACCTGGGTATCCCCTGGACTTACAGCTCATCTCCAGACTACAGAGATCAGTTTCTGTGGAGAGAATGGCTGTTTTGTGGCATTAGACACTGTCCTCTCTTGCCTGATTATGTGCCTGCAACAGCCTTCCTGCAGTCATTTTCTGCTGATGGGGCTCTGAGAAGAAATTCTAAGAGGAGGGAAATGGAAGGAGCCAATTCGGGGGGGGGGGGGAGTGCAGCAGATTCAGCTCTTCCCTCTCATTACTTTCCCATTGTGTGCGATTTCCACAAGGCCATTGCAGACCAAACAGACCAAGCTTTTGATTGGAGCCCATGAAAATGAACCCCTAGCGTCTATTAGGCCCTACCCAACCCACATGTTTCCACTTATCAACACGGGAGATCTAGATCAGGAGTAGTCAAACTGCGGCCCTCCAGATGTCCATGGACTACAATTCCCATGAGCCCCTGCCAGCGTTTGTTGGCAGAGGCTCATGGGAATTGTAGTCCATTGACATCTGGAGGGCCGCAGTTTGACTATCCCTGATCTAGACCTTGCCAGTCTCATGGAGATATGATAAGAGATTCAAATGGTTAGAGAGCCAATGCTAGATTTTAAACAGGAAGTCGTTTACTATTATTTTAATTGATTTAATTGTATTTAAATAGTCTTAAATCAAGTTTAATTTCTGAGTGTATTAGTATGCCATGTTGTGCACCACCCGGAGCTGGGGCATTGGGATGGGCAGTAAAAAAAAAAAAGTGAGTGAATAAATAAAAATTAAATAAATGAACAGGAAGCCACTCTGTCCCCCTGATTCCTCCCTGGGTTAGTTCATTTTTTACATATATCACCATTCATGAGGCAGCTAGTATGGTGTAGTGGTTAGGAGTGTGGACTTCTAATCTGGCGAGCTGGGTTTGATTCTGCACTCCTCACATGTAGCCAGTTGGGTGACCTTGGGCTTGCCACAGCACTGATAAAACTGCTCTGATTGAGCAGGAATATCAGGGCTCTCTCAGCCTCACCCACCTCACAGGGTGTCTGTTGTGGGGAGAGGAAAGGGAAGGCGAATGTAAGCCGCTTTGAGACTCCTTCGGGTAGAGAAAAGCAGCATATAAGAACCAAATCTTCGTCTGGCAAGAGACGGCAGGCATATCGGAGGCTCACCGGATTTGAAAGGAAACCACTCTGATTCCTTTTCCCCCCTCGAATTGCATGGGACGAGTCAAAAGACTTGACCTTGCCTCTGTCGGCAGAAAGAGGATGTTATTTCCTCCCCCCTCGTTTTGCTAACACAATTGCTTATAGATCGGTTCCTTCCAGCACCGTTTATCCTTTGAGATACCATAAACTGTTTTCTGCTTGGCTGGTTACGGCTCTATAGAAGCATCAGAGATAAGGCCTGGGAAGAAATCCAGGAGAAATGCTGACTGGTATTCGCTGTCATAGGCAAGAGTCTAGACTGGACAGGGTGGTAGGCATATACAGGCAGGACTCAGAGTATCTCCCCTACACTTGAGGCAAACCTCTGTACTAGCTTGCCATCCAGGACAATTCTTGGTCCTTGCTTTTAAAGATCTCCTGGTTCTTATTTCCCATTATGCCCTCCTCACTTGCTTGGATTATATATAACAAAATGTGAGTCTAATGGCATCTTTAAGACCAACAAAGATTTATATAAGGCATGAGCTTTCATGTGTATGCGAAGCTGCCTATCTGTCCCGACTTCTGCGGGACACTCACACATTTCGGGATATTGCCCCACGTCCCACTTGGGTCCTTAAAAGGTCCCTCTTCCTCACCGCTACCTGCCTCTTGCTTGAACCATGGCCCAGCCTCCACCTGCCTCTGCTGGAGCCCCGTCCGTGCCTCCCTCCCTCCCTCCCTGCCACCTGGCCAGCTTGATGGCCGGCAGTGGCGCTCTGCCTGGCTGGCCCTGTGGCAGGCCCCCACCTGACCTGTGCCGACCACGCAAGTGGGAAACCAATGGACTTGCGATGTGCTCGGGAGGCGACAGTGAGCCCAGTTGGAGGGAGGGAGGGAGGGGGGCTGCCGCCGAGTCCCGCATTACCTCCCTTCAACTCTGGTCACCTTAGTGCAGGGGTAGTCAAACTGCGGCCCTCCAGATGTCCATGGACTACAATTCCCAGAAGCCCCTGCCAGCATTCGCTGGCAGGGGCTCCTGGGAATTGTACTCCATGGACATCTGGAGGGCCGCAGTTTGACTACCCCTGCCTTAGTGTATGCACACTTCCTCCGGTGCCTTTAAACTCAAATGTTGTTGTGCTACTTCAGACCAACATGGCTGTCCACTTGAATCTATCATCTTGGATGATATATGGCCCTTCGCATAAGTGATGCATGCTTTGAAAAACAGCAACATTATGTGAATAAGTGTCTGTTTTTGGTATGTTTTCCTTTGGTAACCTTCACTGCTTGCTGTTGCATCAAGTGGCAGCAAGATACGAAAAATTAAAGAACATCACGGCACTTCCCAGGGGGGAAACTGGATGTGATGTTATATGGCTCTAGGAATCACCAGGAACTGTCTGCCCAGTGGCCAGCCAGTTGCCTTCCGTCCCCCACCCTGACCACCCCCTCCTCCTTCCACTTCCCTCTGAGGCTCGGAGGCTGCAGATCCCTGCCGCATGAGAGCTGTCCCTGCAGGTGAGTTTCCTAACAGCAGCCTGCAGCCATTCCAGGTCCTAGGAATACTATCTAGCACCCATTGTATTCCTGAATTCTTGAATAACTTGGCTCCTAGTGTGTGTCTGTGCGTGTTTTTGTTGAATGCAGCTACTGGGGCTACAATTTCAAGGGGAAGACCAGAGTGTAAACTGCACGGAGCTTTTATTCCAGCCCCAGATCGATTCAGTCCCTGCCCTCTACACAGAATGCGATTTCCGTTTGGATTTTTGGCGATTTAAATTTTCCTTCTGCAGCAAGAAGGATTGATCCGGAGTGACCCTACCTTTATTGTGCGATATCTCAGAGTGCTGTTAATCCTCAATATCCATTTGGGAAAGAAAGCTCCGTGGCAGAGAACCTCTGATAAGCTACACCTGGTCATGTGACACGCTTGCCTTAAAGGAGAAGCCTCTAATTTCTCTCAACTTCTGTTGGTCCTGGATTTTTCCTCCCTCCTCTGCCTTTTTCGATCCTCTCCCCCACCCCTCCAATAAAAGAAAGAGGCTCCCTGCCTGGCTCCTCCCCCCCCTTCAAGAAAAGAAAGAAAGAGGCTCGCCTCCCTCCCCCCCCCTTCTGAGCCTCCCTAACCACGTGCAGAAGACTTTCCTGTTTCAATGGGGAGGGGGGGGGGAGAGGAAGATCTGAGTTCAAAGCGATCTGAATTCAACAGGATTGACAATGAAATAAAGAAAGTAAGTGCAGACTCTGCCCAGGCCACAGATCCCTCCCCATGTATATTTTCCATCCCCATGTGCCGTCTTATTGCCATTTTCTCCTTTGTCTGCAGGCGACAGGGTATCTAGAAGCAAGGCAATGCTCCGGAGGAGTTGGCGGTAGAGGGATGCACTTCAAAAAGAGTTTCCTCTACTTTCTGTTGAGTAAGGACATGATTATCATTATCTGATGTTTGAGGATTAAGATTGCCAAGGGTCCAGTATTGACCTGGATAGTCCAATATTTTCACTGACTGTCCGGCAAGAAAAGATGAAACACTCCAAGCTTCCAGGAGATAAACATTCATTACTCCCCAAATGTCAGAAGTGTCTTGGGTCATTGCAGATATTTCCTCATGCGGAAATGGTCTACGGGTCGCTCCAGGATTTTAGGGGGGAGACTCTCTATGATAAAACCATATAATGTTTGCAAAATTCCTAGACCATCCATGCACATTCCTCCCTCCTCCCCATTTCTTCCCACTGGCACAGAAGGCAAGAAAACTCTAGGCTCAGACCCTAGTTAAACTTGAACACCTCCCGTTAATCAGCTATCATCAGCTTCACTGAATGAACAGTACACTCTGCAGTAGTTGAGGAAGGGAATTCAGCGACAGCTGCTTAGCTGAAGATGGTTAAATTACATAATCTCTAGAGATGGTTTATACAGCCAGCCTTTCTTTGTAGCATGCAGTTCTCCGGGACCAGATGGCTCAGTGTGGGAACCGAAGCTCAGGCCATCATTTTAATTTTCTCCGTAGCTTTCAAGGTTTTGTTGAGATTCTGTGCGGATCCGACAAGGCACAGGAGAGGAGGGGAGCGATATCCCAGTAAGATGCCTCAACAAGGTTTCTAGCTTCTATTTATCTTTGAATATTTATGTTGCGCCTTTCCATTTCCAAAAGGATGCCAGACGGCTGATCAAGTACAACAGATATTCAGCAAGTATTTCCCCTGCTGTTTGGCCTATGGGATTCCTTTCTAATCTCCTTCCTAGTCAGCAGGAAGAGAAGGAGGGAGAGAGGGAGGGGAAGGAGCGTCTTTTGTCAGCTGTAGCGTCTTTGCTGGGGATGGTTTCCTCCCCTTGTTGTCTCAGGAATCTTATAAAGCTTGCGTATGGCCAGGGGCAAGAGTCCTTGGGCACGAGCTGGTGGGCAAGGGCCAAAGGACTCTTGGCCCTGTGGCTCACATGCCGGGATCCCAATTGTTGTCCCCAGTTTGTCTGTCCACAGCAGGCCAGAGAATTCTTTAAAGCTATAGTTTTCATGGCTGTACCCAAGGTAAGCCAATTAACAGAAGATGACATCAGGGTGATACCCAAATCCAGTGTGAAGAACTGCTTCTGACACAGGATTTTTATACAGTGTCTAATCAGCCACTCCTGTACGTTCGCTGAGAAGCATTGTCCAGTCAGCTCAAGGCAGATTGTGTTTCAGGACATTCTCATATTTCATCCCAGCCCCGTCAGGAGAAGGAAATCAGAAATGGGTGCGATTTTTAGCATTTCAATTAGGTGGGGTGAGGTGGAGTTGACGGCCAGGGGCCAGACGTGGTATTAGGCCCTCATCTTGTCTCGTATCCCCTGTCTCAGGCACGTGCTGTTGTCTCGTGCTCCATACAAAACTATGGAAGATGCCAAGACACCTGCCAAGACCTCTTACTCTGTACAAAGGTCAGCCTGCAACAACCTCCATTACTCTAATGCAGGGTAGTCAAACTGCGGCCCTCCAGATGTCCATGGACTACAATTCCCAGGAGCCCCCTGCCAGCGAATGCTGGCAGGGGGCTCCTGGGAATTGTGGTCCATGGACATCTGGAGGGCCGCAGTTTGACTACCCCTGCTCTAATGGCTGGATACTGTAGAGGGAGACTCAAATGATCACCCCATCACCATCAAACTAGCCAATGGCTCCAGACCAGAACCATTCTGAGATTTTTGCAATAATGCTGAGCTGATTGGCATTGAGTTGCTTTGAAGGGCAGTGTGGTCCTTCCCATTCGATATTGCATCACAGTCTGTCCAACCTAAAAAGTGGGGTCTATGCCAGACATATTGTGATGTAATATCACATCGACCACTAGAGGGAGCAAAACACACATGTGTGTGTGTGTGGGGGGGGAGACATGGGGGAAATGAGAATGCATCCCTTGAGTTCCTAGAGCATAACGGCTTGTTAGACTTTTTCCAGCCTGTTCACCCAGTGGAAAAGTTGAGTAAACTCCTATGTGTAAGACCAAGATGGGGAGCTGTGTTAGTTTGTTGGTAGCAGTGGAACGCTCATCCTCTGCCACAACTTTTGTTAGTCTTAAACGTGCTACTTAACGTGCTACTTAAATGTGCTACTTGCTCTTTTCTGCCACCATGGGGTTGTCTATAACCAGAAACTGAAGAGACAAGCAGTGATTCACGAAAGCTCATCCCCTGCTGCAAATTTTGTTAGTCTAAGGGGCGACTGGACACTTGCAAAATTAAGTGTCCTTGGGGAGAGGGGAATTGTATAATTGGCAATGAGGAAGGGGGTGTAGCCATAGAAAAGCTGTACCTGGATGCCATTGTGTAAAACACTTGGAGTACAACCAAGCAAGAACATCAGTGCTTGAGGGGGAAAGCTGAAATTCTTTCTGAAGTGCTCAAGAGTGCTGCTCATGGGTTGCAATCAAGTTGCAATTCAAACGGAGGAGTGATTGCGCGCTCACTAATTAATGCAATTGATTTACCTGCTGTTTTGCATGATTTTTTGTATGCAACCGATTCAGATTGTTTTCTAAATATTGATGCAGAAGCAGAGATCTTTGTGCACAAAATGCATTCTTCTTCTTCCTGTTCTTCTTCCTCCTCTTCTTCCTCTTCCTTTTCTTCTCCTTCTTACTCCTCCTCTTCTTCCTCCTCTTCTCATTATACTGCTTCACATGTTTCTCAGTGCTGCAGGTGGTACTTAGGGTTGCCCAATTGATCTCCAGGCCGAGATTAGCTCACCTGGAGAAAATGGCTGCTTTGGAGGGTGGTGTGGTATCCTGCTCAGGCCCCTCCCCTCCCCAAACCCCACCCTCCACAGGCCCCACTTCCAAAATCTCCAGGTATTACCCAACACCGATCTAACAACCATAGTGTTATATTGCGCATGTATGTCTTGAACAAGAGCCTCTTGTGGCGCAGAGGCAGCAGACATGCAGTCTGAAGCTCTGCCCATGAGGCTGGGAGTTCAATCCCAGCAGCCGGCTCAAGGTCGACTCGGCCTTCCATCCTTCCGAGGTCGGTAAAATGAGAACTCAGCTTGCTGGGGGGTAAACGGTAATGACTGGGGAAGGCACTGGCAAACCACCCCGTATTGAGTCTGCCGTGAAAACGCAGGAGGGTGTCACCCCAAGGATCAGACATGACCCGGTGCTTGCACAGGGGATACTTTTACCTTTACCTTAACCTTTTACGAAGTTAAATACAGTTATCCCATCAAAACTCGCCCTCCTCTTCTCCTTGCACAGGGGATACCTTTACCTTATCTTGAACAGTCGCAAGAAAGATACATGCAACGAGAGTTAGAATGCTTGTTTCCCTAATGCATTTAGCCGATACCTTTCTTGGGGCATGCACTGTATAGAAATGTTGCTATGAGCCTCCAAGTTATTGCAGCTGCAAGAGCCACACGTCAGAATGGCGAGGTGCCATTTGATTACAATGAAATAAGAATTTGGACATGTAACAGGCCACAGAGGTGCAATCAGGAATCCAGTTTTCCTTTTATCGAGGCTAAAATCCCGGCCTCGTAACAATAACCATCAATATGCTAGGCATATCCTGCCCAGCTCGCTAAAAAGCCAGCCGCCAATTTCAAGGGACAAAATAAATAATGCTGTAACCTTTTCAAAATGGCCGATCCTCCAAGGAAAATAAATCGCCTCGGAGCATATTTCTGGAATCGCAGAAAGCCCTAATGGCTGACAGGCAGAAATCCCTCTTCTCTCCAGCTAGCAAAACTCCCCGCTAAATGAGACGTTCTGTGAATGTCAGGGCAGCAGGCGTGTGGCCGAGAAGGCAGCATAAGATATGAGACCAGAAGGACCCCGTGTGGATCTCTCCACTGCATTTTTTAAAAGAAAAAGCACCTGTCTGAGACCTCAATGCAGACTGGAGCCATGAGGGAGGAGGAGAAGGGGGCCACTTAATCCAGGCTGTTTTGGTGATCAAAAGCAAGTTCCTCGAGGAGCTGAGACCTGTAGCAAGGAGGAAAGGAGAAGGGAAAGAGATTGGTGTATTCAAGTGAGCGGTTTTGATCGGCAAAAGTGTTGGAATTGAAACCAGCAAGTAATTTGGTGAAGTCAGGTCATGGTTTCTGGTACAGTGTCCTTATCGACAGTGAGGTCCCTAGTGGGCTTCTTGCTGGCATGTAGGGTTCTCTCCCCTGGGCCACCACATGATCTGTGTTTTCCACCCTCTGGGAAATGGGGCTCTTGTCTGATTGAGTTGCAACCATTGTGAGTTGGTCTGCATCGGGGGGGGGGGGGGTGTATGTGTGTGTATGTGTGTGTGGTTGAGAGATCTCTAAGTAGAAACCAGAAATCACTCAAGGGTCTTTTCTGCAGTCTTCCTGTGCCTCCAGGAGGTGGTCTGTCCCATATATGTTTTGCTGCCTCTAGTGGTTGATTCAGTATTGCACCACTTTCATGTCCAGCATAACTCCCTGCAGATTTTAACGGTGGGTTTTTAGGCCACACATAACGTGCTACAATTTATATACCTACTTGGTAACTAGTTAAGAGACTGCAGAATGGGTATAACAGACACGTTTTGCTATTACCTGATAGTAACCCTGGTTTCTGCATTCTGCACTAACAGGAATTTCTGAGTAGTCTTTAAGGGCAGACCTATGTAGGGAGCATTACAGTAGGCTATCTCTGATTGAACCATAGCCTGGATCCTCCTGGCCAGTTCAGCCAAGTCACGGTTTGGGGACTATCTTCATGCTAAATGCTTTTGTCACTGATCCTATGTTGTCCTCGTTGTGCCTTTGGGGGGGGGGCTCATTACTGTGGACTGCTAACATGATGGATTCAGCTGCTTCCCTCCCTTGTCTAGAGTGGTCCCCAACCCCTGGTCCAGAGACCGGGACCGGTCCACAGATCAGTCAGTACCAGGCCACAGCTCCTCCTCGTCCTCCGCCCCGACTGCTGCCTCGGTGACTGCCCTGCCACTCTGCTGCCGGCTCACCTTTGGTGCTTTCCAGCGGCCACCATGGCTGGGGCTCCCCCTCGGCATGGCACTGCGCAGCTGCTGCTGGCAGAACCCCCCAGCAGGTGGCGGGAAGTCAGGGGCACCGGCAGGAAAGCAAGTGGAGCAGGGGCTCAGGCGGCAGCAGTGACGTCCCTCGGCAAAAGACTACCCCTCCCCCCGGGCCTCAGTAAAATTGTCAAGCATTGACCGGTCCCCGGTGACAAAAAGGTCGGGGACCACTGTTCTAAACTAAAGAGGGTAAATCTCAGAGAGGATTAGTGGACGCATCATGTCCCTCTAGTGAAGCATCTGTGCAAATGCATATGTGTCTTGCAGCGGACAGCTCTCCATGTTGCCTAGTTCAGCTGCTAAGGTACATTTTGAACCGTTGAAAGATAACATATTGTATCGCCAGTATGTTTTCCAAATATATTTTTAACTTAAGGAACAAACACCTACTTGTCTGTTGCAGGGCAGACTGTCACAGTAAATTAACACAGCATAGAGCAGATGGCCTGTGTAACAGCAGAGGGGAGACGGAGCTCGTAAAAACCATCCTTTGTGAGTAGAGCTGTCAAGCAGATCCTTCCGTCTATTTATGAGCTGCTGTAGGTTAAGTCAGTCCTAATGGGTTCAATGAGACTCGATATCTCGTAAGGCAGCTTGCTTAGGCTGCAACCTGAGGTCTGTGGATAGAAGCAGGAATTCTCCTTGCCCTGACCTACAATCCTTAGGGTCTAGATTTACTCATCCTCCTTGCAAGCACCAGTAAGTACACAACTGCTGCAATTTCAACCGTTCACTCTCTGTCCTTGATGATAGCATTATTGGGCAATTTCCCCCTGCTCAGGGATATTGAACGTACATGGGTTCAACCTAGCTAGTGCTCATCATGGTTCAGATCAATGATCAGATAGCTACCCTGAGCCCTTCCAAGTCGAAGAAGTGCTTAGGTTTTCCATTCAAAGACCAACATCGATCCATTTTTAACTAATGTTCCTTCCTTCATCTAAGACAGTAATTAGCCTTATTGTACAACTCTAATTGCTTGCGTGTCTCTTCTTCTCATGGACCAATGTCCTGCTATCATGTTGGAATCTCCCCTCTATTCTCTCCATAAAAAGAAACCCACGTCTTGATTCTGGGCATTTATCTGTGATGGAAGTTGTAGTTGATTTAGAGCAGGGGTGGCCAAACTGTGACTCTCCAGATGTCCATGGACTACAACTCCCATGAGCCCCTGCTAGCATGGATATCTGGAGAGCCACAGTTTGGCTGCCCCTGATTTAGGACAACCCCATAAGACAAGGAGCATATAGTCTTTAAGGGCAGACCCATGTAGAAAGTATTACAGTAGTCTATCCTTGATTGACCCATAGCATGGATCCTTGTAGCCAGATCAGCCAAGTCTATTGCTTGCTATTGCTTGCCTCTGAATTTATTATTATTATTATTATTATATTTATATTTATACCCCGCCTCCCCCCGAAGGCTCGAGGCGGCTTACATAAACCCGTGAATAACAACCGTGTGAATAACAACCGTGGACCTCCTTGGTGATCTCCTATCTCAATTCTATCCAGGGAACAGACTGGTTAGTTTCCAAGCTATGATATCAGGGTAGCCTGGACCATCCAGATCTTTTCCTCCAACTATAAATATGCAATAAACAAATGTCACAGATGTAATGAATGTTAATGAATTGATGAAGGCTTTCATGGCCAGAGTCAACTGGTGGTTGTGGACTTCCCGGTCAGTGTGGCCATGTTCTGGTAGTCTTAGACCCTGATGTTTCACAAGTAACTGTGGCTGAGATCTTCAGAGGCAGGACAGAAGCTCTCTAGGAGTAGACAGTCTGGAGGACAGATGCAGTTCAGGCTCCAGTACTGATCGCTTAAGCAAGATGAGCTAAAATAGCCACTTTGCACTTGATTCCTTCTTAGAGCTGTTTTCTAATGCTCTATAGGCTTTTGCTGATGAGGAAGTATAATTTAAACAAAAATGAACCAGGACCTTGTTCAGCTCAGCTTTCAACATCAACTTCCATCACTGTTGAAAGGAAACCCAATGAAAAGACTTTAGAGTCACTCTTTTGTCCTTGCACTCCTAAGTCATAGTTGGCCCCACGATTCGTTGTTTCTTTTGCTTTGCTAGTTTCAGATGCAGGACCTGGCAAAGTGGCACAGAAGGATTCCCATCTTGCCATGTCCCACCTCTGAAGATCTCAGCCACAGTTCCTGGCGAAACATCATGGACTACAATGATCAGACCATGGTCCCACAGCCTGGAAAACCTACAACCACCAGTGAACTGAGTTCCAGTTTGGTGTAGTGGTTAGGAGTGCGGACTTCTAACCTGGCATGCCAGGTTCGATTCTGCGCTCCCGCACATGCATCCAGCTGGGTGACCTTGGGCTCGCCATGGCACTGATAAAACTGTTCTGACCGAGCAGTGATATCAGGGCTCTCTCAGCCTCCCCTCCCTCACAGGGGGTCTGTTGTGGGGAGAGGAATGGAAAGGCGAATGTAAGCCACTTTGAGACTCCTTCGGGTAGGGAAAAGCCGCATATAAGAACCAACTCTTCTTCTTCTTCTTCTTCTTCTTCTTCTTCTTCTTCTTCTTCTTCTTCTTCTTCTTCTTCTTCTTCTTCTTCTTCTTCTTAACAACCTCCCTAAACTAGCCCCTAACAATGCCACGAAATCAGACTTTCAAGATCAGAACGTGCATTTCCAGCCTTTCTGATCTGACATTATTTGCTGTTCCAATCATGTCTGGTCGTGAGGATTACAAGCAAGCTGTTTATCTGCAACTCCATTTTGTATGTCCCAATCTATTCTGTTCTCTCTCTCTCTCTCTCTCTCTCTCTTTACAAGATGAAGGGCTGTCTCATTGGGTACACAAAAATCCAATTAGCGATGCAGAGAACAGTGTGACACTCCCTGAAGTCAACAGCCTAATCTATAGAGCAGCTGCTGGGTTCAGTAAATCACTGAAGCATCTGATCGGACTTTATTCTGATCTCATTCTCCGGCTAATGTATCAATCCACTCGGATGAATTAAATGCAGTTAATGAAGCTATTGATCTGAATGGGAGACTTCCTTGGCTATCCATTTGTCTCCTTACCCGGGAAAGCGGTGGGAGGTAGTCTAACCATTCATCATTCAAAAGATTTTCAATTTGTTGGATGGCGGGTGGGGGGGAGCTTCCTGAACTGGAAAATTAGGACAAACCCAATGAGGTCATAAGATCTATTGAGCCACAGCTGATGAATCGTTGTTGTTCACAGAACTTTTCGGCACTGAGAAATGGCAGAGAATGTGTTTACTTAAAAGCTTTGGGAGAGTCCACTCAGCAGACACTGGTAATGGAGCTGTTCCATGGACCATCAGTGGGAGGTGAGGATAATAGGTGGATCATTCACATGTACCTTTCTGCGCTGCCTTACCGAGGCATACCCAAGCAGAGTACAGGACCCAGCACCCTTGGCTGACAAGCACATTCCAAGTGCTAAGTCAAAGTCCAGTCTGAGTTATAGTTAATGGCCAAGTGAGTCCAAGTCTAGGGGTGTCGTGGAATATAGTTGGACATCATAGCTGTAGACATGACCACTCAGGACCTCTCTCCTTCCGGCCCCCTCCACGCCCATCATTGGCCATTTTGATAGGGGGGTGGGTCAACATGACGGTATATGGTCATATCACCCAATATAACAAATTTTAAAGGTATATAAGAAATACAGAGCTCCTTTACCATGCACCGGTTCGGTTCATGATCTGTTGGGAAGTCAGCATAGTTGAACATCTGACATTTTGTAATAGAAGTCTGTTGTGTATGCAGGATCTCACCTGACTTTCCTGTAGCTCCCCATGCCACCTCCCCATCTGCACATTCTCTTAGTACTCAACACCTACAGAGGTGGCAACTTCTAGGTAGATCTGTTTTTTTTCACTGCTGCCTTGTTCACTGTTCAGGAGGGGAACAGGCCAGAGGTGTGCCAGATGCTCTGGTAGAAATGGCAGTCTCTAACTACCAGAACCAACCTCTCTGCTGCCAGTGGAGGAATTAAAGTGACATGCGCACATGACCCAGAAGTGATGTTAGGATATTGGGGGTGATGCTCTGTGTTTGGGGCAAAAACTCTATGGTCGAAGCTAATTCTGATTTTTGCCCAAAACCATTTTTGCCCAAAACCATGAATGTCACCTCCTAAAGTCCCTGACATGTCTATATCACTTCCAGGTCATGTAGGCACATTGCTGAAAGGCCAGATGTTCCTTCATGTGCTTTGTAAGTGCACACACACCCTTCCCTGCCTGCTTCTCAGAGGGACCTGAGAACCTTAAGTTCAGAACTGGAGAAAACCATGCATAGACATTATTGCACAGACTCGTGTGCTTTATCAAACCCTCATCTGCCAATTTCTATTGCTATTTTTTTACAACAAAAGTGGTGTCTCAGAATGGTGTGACTGTGTCCATCACACCCACACCACCTAGTTAACAGGAAGTATAGGCCCTCCTATTGATGGCTGTCAGTGGGAGATATTGGTCTGTTTCCTGTAGTATTTATAAGTTCTGGGTAGGGGATCCGTTCACCCACTTATGGCAGAGGACTAGCAGGCAATCACAGCCCTTGCCTGTTGATGTGCAGGTGATTGGCAGGCAGAAACCAGGGCCAAAATGGAGGCATTATCCAAAATGGACCTGTCTCCTGAATTTATGATAGGGGAGTGAGCAATTCTAGGAGACCAAGTTTTGCAAGAGGCTGTAAAAAGCAGGACTTTCTACCAGCTAATACAGGGGAGGGGGATCTAGCCAGAAATCTCAGACAGAGGTAGACTTCAGAAATTAATAATAATGACGGTAATAATAATTGTTTTAATATGCTGCCTTTCTCTACCAGAAGGAGCCTCAAAGTGGCTTACAATCACCTTAGAATTTAGAGGATAGGATTGGGCACAGCAGCCCAATATCAGTTTCTTCATGGGATTAATGGGGTAAAATTAAAGGACGTTTAAAAGACTGATCGTCTGGCCAGATGTTCTGATCATGTCACCGGAGATGACTCAATCAGTTCTCAGTCAAGGCTGAGGAGGGATTTCCCAGGCAAAGACAGTAAGGTGCTAATGGTTTAATTGCACACGGTGGCTTAAAGTTCCTGGCGTACAATTAGATGGAAATTTGTATGGGGGGGGGGGTATCGGTTGCTTTGGGTGAATCAGGAAAGAAAAGCTATTTTCCAAAAAAGAAAAAGAAAAAAGGGATTAAGAGACCTTCAAGGGCAGTCCATAGTCTTGCAGCATCATTGCTGTGTTGGGAAAGGAAAAGAATTAACCATCGGGGCATCTCCCTAGGTTGGCTGTAAGGCTACCTGCTGGGCATAATGGACTCTGGCTGGAGGGGGCCTTTCTCCATGACTGCTTGTGTCCAGATATTGATGTCATTCTGCAACATTTCCAATCCAGAAAGGTGATGGCCAAGCTAGAGCAGGGTGCAGGCATACTTAGTGAAAGGTGTATGGTAAACCTTCCCTCAGAGAGAGGGTGGGTCTGACTACCAACAGAAGGGGCATGATTATCCTGGGGAGAAACATTAAAAGAAACGTAAGGTCTCATCTACTTCCAGGAAGTTCTGCCCATAGAATTCCTTGCCAGCTCCTAGAGCTACCTAGAATTGACCAGGGTAGCTCTAGCAATTACCGGAAACTCTATGGCAATCTTACCACCACCATTATGAGTGCTCAAGAGAAATATCTAAACAAAGGTGATTGGCCAGTCTAGGAGTGTAGCCCCTCCCCTCATACACCCACAAGCGAGTTCTAAATCTTGTGCCCAATTTTGAGCATGATAAATATCACCATCTGTTCAGGTTTTTTTTTTAAAAAAACAGTAGGGTATTTAAAGAATGCATCCCGATTCCTGACTGCTCAGGTGCAAAGAGGGGAACGATATGCAAACAATCTGTGCTAGAAAAGTAGGTCAGCTTTAATGACCTAACCATGTCCCTGAGGGATGTACGTCTTTGGTCATCAAGAAGGTTCTGTGCAGGTATCAAATCAATCTCAAGCTGCAGCGCATACGTTTCAAATGTAAATTTAGCAAGACACAGCATGCCCATGCATAAAACAATTTACGTGGGAAACTCCACAGAAGCAGTTGTGTGGATAGCTGCCAAGTCGAATGCTGCCAACCCCAGGTGCAAAGCTAAACAAAATGGCTTCCAATTCTAATGATCAGCAAATAAAATTCACCGGATCTTGCATATGGCTCTACTTGCATGTAAATAGGAAGGTTTGCTCTTCTAGAGTCTATCGTGTTTGTCTCAAAGTTCACCCCTGCTTGCCTGTAGAGTCTTTCTGAATAAACAGAAAGAAATTTCCAAGCTGGCAATGGCAAAAAGCTTTATTTAGAACGAATTCCTAGGTATAAAACCTCGTTTTCGTATTTTACTTCCTCAGTAAACTTATTTCTGAATTGTTTTTTTTTTCTCAGGGATACAAACAAAGTCTTCAACCCACTACCTAATTCTTATATTTTATATACCTTATATTTTTTTATATTTTATATTTTAAGGGGTCATTTATAAGATAGCTACCTTTATGGACTTTTGAGACTAATAGACCCAAATTATACAATTTAAAATATAAAATATAAAAATATAAGGTATATACAAATATAAGAATTAGGTAGTCCATTGAATTTTTAAGTGCTGTATCGAATTAGGCATGTGGAATCATAGAATCATAGAATTGGAAAGGGGATATACAGGCCATCTAGTCCAACCCCTTGGCTCAACGCAAGATCAGCCCTAAGCATCCTAAAGCATCCAAGAAAAGCGTGTATCCAACCTTTGCTTGAAGACTGCCAGTGAGGGGGAGCTCACCACCTCCTTAGGCAGCCTATTCCACTGCTGAACTACTCCGACTGTGAAAACTTTTTCCTGATATCTAGCCTATATCGTTGTACTTGTAGTTTAAACCCATTAAACTACAAGGTGGAGGAGCAGGGATTCAAACCCGGCTCACCAGATTAGAAACCACCTCTCTTAACCACTCCACCACACTGGCTTGTTTGTAGTATACTCCTTGGGAGATTTATTTATTTAAGTATCACACTTCCATGACTGGGCAAAACTCTGCTATATTAACCAAATATCCCAAGGTCCCTTCCTGTGACTAACCCCCACTTTCTCGGGCTGAAGCCAGAGTTGGCCATGCTCAGCTAGGTATGGTAGATCACTGGAGGCTGGATGAATTTCCTTGTTTATGTAGCAAAACCAGGTGTTTTTCCCCCCTCCAAACACATGGCAGGTTACCCTACACTGACAAAGGGATTCATCAGCACCGTCACCACTTGAGCAAGCCTGACCTATGCATTTTGTTGATTTTATTTGCCAGCAGAAGCAGAAAAGAAAGCCCAATCCGACGAGTTCAGCGTCCACAAACGCCATTTCTTGATGATCTCGTTAATAGGTTCCTCCCCCACCCCTTCGTTTCACACGGCTCTTTTTCTTCGAGTGGACTAAAAAATAAATAAATAAAATCCAAAACCCCAAACAGGACAACAATGGAACAGCGGCCATGATCGATAAGAGTAATGATTTCTTTTTTCTTTGTGGAACTCGCGTAAGTCTTTGGGTATTATATTTCTTAAGCACCAGCGGACACCTGGGGTTCTTTAAAAGTACTTTCCCTGCGGTTAGGCATTAAGGCGGGGGAAAGTAATATCGACTATCAACTTGGAATGAGAGAGTGAAAAACAAAACAAAACATAACAACCCAAACAGAAAATCCTTAGGAACTCTTTTGGATCTGTTCATATGGCCAGTTCAGATCTATTGACTATTTGTTGTTTAGCTTGGAAAACAGACCAGATTCTGGGGTCAGCAAAAGTAGAAAAGTGCTGTATCGTTTAGGTTGGGTTCAGACCCATCGTCAGCGCACTAAAATTAGGGATAAGTGGATATTGCTTCCCTTTATCATTTTAGGATTTTACTGTTTCTCTTGCTGCTTTCATTGGTGTTTTTCTTAAAAATTAAATGGATTGCTTTTGGAGTATTGATTGATTGATTGGATTTCAAGCCCACCACTCCCGGGCTTTATTAAAATCCCTAGTAAAACCTCACATAAAATCCAGCATGCAATACAAACAACTGGCAGCTGATGTTAACCCTCCCCTGACACACACAGAGACCCCCCAGACAGCACCCATTGTGGGAGGTGGGAGATCACTCAATGGACTAGCCGAGCCTGAGGAGGGGGATCTGATCTTACTGCCCTGGCCTCAACCAAAGACCTGGTGGAAGAGCTCCATCTTAAGGGCTCTGTGATAGCTCCATCAGGGCCTTCATCTCACCTGGGAGCTCATTCTACCAGGTTGGGGCCAGGACTGAAAAGGCCCTGGCCCAGGTCAAGGTCAGGCAAACTTCTCTCAGGTCAGAGATCACCGGTAGATTAGCTCCTGCAGAGCTCCTGAATAGCAGTTGTCTCTGTGCTTCCATCGAACAAAGATCAAAATGGTTTCACAAATGTACTTGGATACGTATCTGTGGCCTTGTGGCCATTACTGCTGTTTATAGCACATTGCAAGTAGGATCCTGTTGTGTAAATACTCCATGGCTCAATGCAGCCTTTTTCAGCCTTTTGATTATGGAGGAGCCCCTAAAATATTTTTCGGGCTTCGAGGAACCCCAGAAGCGTTAATGTGCCTGGGTGCGGAAGTAAGATGCGGGAGCGATACAATCAATCAATCATTCAATCAATCCATTGATCATTTACAATTTCCATTGTGGAGACAGAGACTAGGCCAGTAGAGAGACTGGGGAAATGGGCTCTAGTGATATCTAGCGCTGTCAGTGAATTTTCTGGAAATTTCTGGAAAGGCTGTGCAATCCCTGGGGTCCTCTTAGGTAACCCTAGAATTCCCCGGAACCTTGGTTGGAAATCCCTGGCTTAATGCATCATATTTACTTATGCTGTTCTCCAGTTCTTTGGGGGCATTCCAGACTTCCAGTATCCCAATGCACTGGTTATTGAACATCGCCTTTTGTTGGTTCTGCTGACTCTCTCTCTGTAATCTATCTTGAGTTCCTTGGAAGAAGGAAGGCAGACTAGAAATAATGTATATAAAGAAATAAATAAACCAAGGTGATCTCCCAACATTACCCGACTTAGATTGCTGATCTCGTCTGATCTTGAGAGCCAGTTTGGTGTAGTGGTTAGGATTGCGGACTTCTAATCTGGCATGCTGGGTTTGATTCTGCACTTCCCCATAAGCAGCCAGCTGGGTCATCTCAGGCTTGCCATAGCACTGAGAAAGCTGTTCTGACCGAGCAGTGATATCAGGGCTCTGGGTGTCTGTTGTGGGGAGAGAAAGGGAAGGCGAATGTAAGCCGTTTGAACCTCCTTCAGGTAGAGAAAAGCGGCATATAAGAACCAACTCTTCTTCTTCTTCAGTAATATCAGGGCTCTCTCAGCCTCACCTCCCTCACAGGGTGTCTGTTGTGGGGAGAGGAAAGGGAAGGCGAATGTAAGCCGTTTGAACCTCCTTCAAGTAGAGAAAAGCGGCATATAAGAACCAACTCTTCTTCAATAATATCAGGACTCTCTCCCAGGGTGTCTGTTGTGGGGAGAGGAAAGGGAAGGCAAATGTAAGCTACTTTGAAACTCCTTTGGGTGGAGAAAAGTGGCATATAAGAACCAACTCTTCCTCTTCTTCTTCTTCTTCTTTATTATTATTATTAGCAGGTTTACCCAGGCTAATATTTGCATGGGAGACCTCCAAGGAATACCAAGGCCATGAGGCTGAAGCAGGCAATCGCAAAACCAACTCTTGCCCCAGAGGGACAGACCAGAACGAATGGGATGAAATTAATTCAAAAGATATTCCGTCTAAACTTCTGGAAGAAGTTCCTGACAGCTAGAGCAGTTTCTCAGTGGAACAGGCTTCCTCAGGAGGGGGTGGGTGCTCCATCTTTGGAAATTTTTAAACAGAGGCTGGATAGCCCTAATTTTTTAAAAAAAATCTCATTATAGTCCACAATTAAAAAAAAATCTGATGAAAATTTATTTAGTTATTAAATTTATGTACCCCTCTCCCATGTGGCTCAGAGCGGTGTACAACATGATTCAAATACACTACAAAGTAATCCCTACTAAAAGTTAGTCTCAATAACATTACATTAAAATTATTAATCATTTAAAATATTTTTAAAAACATTTTAAACATTTAAAACCATACATTTCTAAGTAGTAGCAAAAGAAGTCATCCAACCGACAAAAAGGTACCCTTCAATGAAGAACCAAATGCCATTACATATCTTAACTTTCAACACCATTGGCTCCTTAGAAGGCTGTAAGTCTAATTAGGCGTTTATTATTCTCCTCTGCCTCAGGGCCCACTGATAAAATCTGGCCCCCAAGGCAGTGATTTCACTGCAACTGAAGAGGTTGATTGCATTAACATTTTTGTGTGGATTGTTTTACTGATGCCGGGGATGGGTGTATTGATAAAACACCGCAGGAGGGAATCTTAATGCAATCAGGTACACATCAAAACCACTCTTTCGCAGTGCTTCATCTCTCAGGGCATGAGTGTGCATCAGTTATGAAAAGGCATTGCAATGCACACTCCGTATGAAATCTGGAAACAAAACAAAGTGGAACTCTGAACGATTCCGTTGCGTCAGTTCCGCTTTGGAAAAGTAGACAAAACCATTTGGATTTCCCAAAATCTGACGGAGAGGCTGATTCTTGGAAGCTTAAGGGGATGGCAGGTGACAGTGGATGAGGGATAGGGTTGTGAGTGTCCTGCATAGTGCAGAGGGTTGGAATAGATGACCCATGATGCCCCTTCTAACTCTATGATTCTATGATTCTATGGTGGGCTTGATTCCACAAGATTTAGAATCATAGAATCATAAAGTTGGAAGGGGCTATACAGGCCATCTAGTCCAACCCCCTGCTCAACGCAGGATCAGCCCTAAGCATCCTAAAGCATCCAAGAAAAGTGTGTATCCAACCTTTGCTTGGAGACTGCCAGTGAAGGGGAGTTCACCTCCTTAGGCAGCCTATTCCACTGCTGAACTAATCTGACTAGTTTAAACCTATTACTGCGTGTCCTTTCCTCTGCAGCCAACAGGAACAGCATCCTGACCTCCTCTGACAACCTTTCAAATACTTAAAGAAGGCTATCATGTCCCCTCTCAACCTCCTTTTCTCCAGGCTGAACATTCCCAAGTCCCTCAACCTATCTTCATAGGGCTTGGTCCCTTGGCCCCAGATCATCTTCGTTGCTCTCCTCTGTACCCTTTCAATTTTATCTACATCCTTCTTGAGATTTGCTTCCATCAGAATCTCATTTCCCTCCTCTGAGTGGGACCTTTTGAAGATATGGCCCACCTGGAACAAGTAGAGCAGGGGTTTTTTTATACCCTTCTTTTCACTACCTGAAGGAGTTTCAAAATGACTTACAAACACCTTTCCCTTCTCCCCACCACAGACACCCTGTGAGTTAGGTGAGGCTGAGACAGCTCTGACATTACTGCTCTGTGAGAACAGCTCTAACAGGACTGTGACTAGCTCAAGGTCACCCAGCCGGCTGCATGTGGAGGAGTGGAGAATCAAACCCAAGCTGCTCTTAACCACTACACCAAGCTGGGGGAAATGACTGCTTTGCAAGGTGGCCTCTGAAGGCATTATGTCCTGCTGAGGTCACACCCTCCCCAAACCTCATCCTGCCCAGAATCCACCCCTAGAACTCCAGAAATCTTTCAATCCAGAGAGGCAGTGCGGTGTAGTGGCCTTTAATTAGGAAAACTGGGTTTGATTCCCCACTCTTCCTCCACATGCAGCCAGCTGCCTGACCTTGGGTCAATCACAGTTCACCCAGAACTCTCTCAGCCCCACCTACACCATAATTTGCCTGTTGTGGGAAGAGGAAGAGAAGGCAATTATAATCCACTCTGAGACTCCTTAAGTAGAGAAAAGCAGGGGATAAAACCCAGCCTTCTTCCTACTTTACGTATAAGTACAGGAGGCAAATTGCATCTCTGGATGCATTAAAGGTCTCTCACCAATTGTTAGATAAAATGAAAATATTACCTACATTCCCCTTTTTACTTGCAAGCCTAACCATTTTTTATTTATACAAATTATGCTCATATGGAAAAGATAAACAGATTCTTTTTTTAATGGAAAGGCAAAGGAAGTTTATGCACAAAGAAGCCGGGGGATTCACAGCAGCTGAATACTGTCTTACTGATATGTTTGCCAGGTGTCACCTCTCTGTTCCAATTGATCTCCAGATTACCAAGGTCATTCATTACCTTGGGGAAAATAGCAGCTTTGTTGAAGAAGAGTTGGGTTCTGTACCCTGTTTTTTTACCACCTAAAAGAGTCTCAAAGCTTCTTACAATTGCCTTCCTTTCCTCTCGCCCCAAAGACACCTGTGAGGGAGGTGGGGCTGAGAGAACTCTGAGAGAACTGTGACTGACCCAAGGCCACCCAGCTGGCTTCATGTGGAGGACAAACATTCCAAGGAGGATACGTAGTATACATTGTCAAACCAAATACAAACTTCAGAATCTGTATGGTGATAAAGTATACTGAAAATGATGGCAAAAACTGAGGTAAATTTTCTAAATATTTTAAAATTTATTGATTTGTGTGCGTTATAAATAATCTTCTCAGTGTACAGTATTTTAATTTCTCACTGAATATGATATAATATGATACGATACTCATGGTTATGGGCTTGAGTGCTTTGTGGTCTGTGCATGGTCATGGTGTATGGCAGTGGTCCCCAACCCTTTTATTGCCAGGGACCGGTCAATGCTTGACAATTTTACTGAGACCGGGGGGGCGGTAGGGATGTCACCGCCTGAGCCCCTGCTCCACTTGCTTTCCCACTGGCTCTCCTGACTTTCCGCCACCCGCTGGGGGGCGCCGCCAGCAGCATCTGCGCAGTGCCACGCCAAGGGGGAGCCCCAGCCATGGTGGCCACTGGAGAGCACCAAAGGTGAGCCAGTGGCAGAGTGGCAGGGCAGCCCCCGAGGCAGCAGCCGGGGAGGAGGATGAGGAGGAGTCGCGGCCCGGTACCGACTGATCCACGAACCAAGACTGGTCCCCGGACCGGGGGTTGGGGACCACTGGAATATGGCATGTTGGAGTACTGAAATTATCAATGCTGTATTAGACTTAAGTCTGGAGAAATACATGTATGCCTCTGATGAAGCAAAATGAAACTAGTTCATAACGGGTGTACTTGTCATTCTGGTACCCTTGCCATATTATACACTGAGAAATTAAAAGAACCAATCTACAAACTGGATGTGAATGAGAAGACTATTTAGAAGATTTACGGCAATCAGTTTTTGAGATCCTTTTGAGTATACTTTGTTGTACAGCCAGTCAGAAACGCTGATTTTATGAACTTAGGCTAAGGTGACCAGTTTTTAACATTGGTAAAGCGGGACATCATGGACCGGGGGTGTTCTTGATTTAAAATGTGGTCTATATGGAGCAACAACATTTTTCATAGAACACATAGAATGCAAAAATAGTATTGTAATATATATATATGTATATTTTAATTTCAACATAAGTACAATTTGCCAAGTGCCCCAAGATGTCCCTCCAAAAGTGGGACAAACTGGTCACCTTAGGCAGATGGTCTTGCATAACCTGAGAATTGCTGGTCACCACTGTGGGACCAGTGGTGGATTCTGGAGGGCCAGGCTGGATTCTGGAGACTTTTGGTGTGTGTGGGGGGGGGGGGGAGTCACTTGGCCATGATGTTGAGGTCACTGTAGGAGTGCAGGTTGTGAGTTCCTGCATTGTGCAGGGGGTTGGACTAGATGATCCTGGAGGTCCCTACAAGCTCTATGATTGTATGATTGTATGCTTATTAAATTCCACAGCAGGATCCTAGTTCTGAAAAGCCATCCAAAGCAGCATAGACCACTGTCCCTAATAACTTTGTGAGTCATTTAGTCAAGTACAAGTCTGTTCCTGCACAGTTCAGGTTTGTATAGTTTGCAGACCTCCTCAGGTAGGGTTCCCAGCTCCAGGTTTAGAATTACCTGGATATTTTGGGAGTGGAGCCTGAGGAGGGTGAAGTTTGGGGAGGGGAAGAACTTCAATGGGGCATAATGCCAGAGACCTCACCCTCCAAAGTGGCTGTTTACTCCGGGGGAACTGGTCTCTGCTGCCTCAAGATCAGCTGTAATCCCAGAAGATCTCCAGCTGCCACCTGGAGTTTGTCAGCCCTATCCTGAGGCAGGCCATTCCTCAAGATTGGGGGAATGCACAATAGAGAAGGAAAGTGAACGACAGGTTTGTACCTGCTAGCATGTGTTGGCTGTGCCGTTTCCAGGCCCACCTGTCAGCCAGGCCCTCCTATTGCTAAATTAACTTGCCCAGGCCCTGCAGCCCCCATCAGATGCCCTCATCTGCAAACTACCATCATTTACAATTAGGAAGGTACTCATGAGAGGCTGAGTTTCCCTTTTCTGGAGCAGCTAAGTGGCTGTATAGGTCTACTGGGATTTAAGTCGCTGTCTGCAGAACTAGTGATGTTGTTCCAGAAGCTCGTGATGTTGTTATATTGATGGATAAAGAGACCCCGAATAAATCAATTACCATCTATCCGTTCATTATCCAAGACCTGGCAGTATTGCTCTGTTCCCAGGGTCCGGGGAGAGTCACAAATTCAGCTAGTCTCTCCATAATTTGGGTATATTTACTGGTTGCATCTGATTACTGAAATGAGGTGGCTAGAGAAAGGGTTCCCATAAGGCTGCCCCAGTTTGGGAGGAGGGGGGGGGACATGAAGCTGAAACCTCCTTCTTATTCCACAGCTGATCTGTAATTTACGCTTGGCTCAAAATCGGCTGCCTTTCATCAGCGCTGTGTAGCCCAGAGGGAGTCAGCCCATCCGCTTCTGCAGAAAGGGAAGCTGTAAACACCTGAAGGAATTAGTTTAGGAAACAAGAGCTGTAACACTAAGAACGGTTTGAAATTCAGCTCTGGGTTGGGAATATTTTGGAGATTTGGGGGGTACAGCCTGGGGAAGTTGGGGTCTAGGGAGGAGAGGGAACCCATTAGGCATAACGCCATGGAGCAGGGGTAGCCAAACTGTGGCCCTCCAGATGTCCATGGACTACAATCCCCATGAGCCCCTGCCAGCGATCGCTGGCAGGGGCTCATGGGGATTGTAGTCCATGGACATCTGGAGGGCCGCAGTTTGACTACCCCTGCCATGGAGTCTGCCCTCCAAACCATCTATTTTCTCCAGGTAAGGATGCGAGTCCCCTGGAATTCCCTGGAATTATAGCTCATCTCTGTACTACAGAGGTCAGTTCTCCCAGAGAACATGGCCGCTTTGGAGGGTGGATACCATAGGACTATACTCTGCTTAGGTCCTTCCTTACTCCAAATCCTGCCAACAAAGTCCCCAGGTACTTCCAAACCCAGAGTTGGCAAGCTATCTGCAGCAGAATCGCTGGCAGGGGCTCCTGGGAATTGTAGTCCATGGACATCTGGAGGGCCGCAGTTTGACTACCCCTGATCTGGAGAATGGGAGATTTTCAGGTGCTACCTGTCGGTTGGAAACCCTGTCTATACTCCTTCCACTGCAAGCTTTTGCATAAGATTAGATGAATTTATAGATAACTATAGAGGGCTACCTGGCCTGGATGGCCCTGGCCAGCCCAATCTAATCAGCTTTCATAGGTAAGAAGGGTTGGCCCTCGTTAGTACTTGGACAGGAGCCCACCAAAGATGTCCAGGATCTCTCTGCAGAGGCAGGAAATAGCAACCCCCCTCCGTTCATGTCTTGCTTTGAAAATCCTACACTGTCACTGTCATATCACCAGAGGCCAATCCCTTGCCTTCCTGAGTCCTAATGGATACAAAACAATGTTAAAAGTGCATGATGCAATTGGAAAATTCAGCAGAAGGATAATGGTGCTGAATTCTTGGCACTTGGAGGGTAGCAATGGAAGTTCTGGCCTTGCTGAAGGACCTCCTGATGGCATCTGGGTTTTGGACATTGAGTGACGCAGATACAGAGTGGTGGACTAGATGTGCCAATGACTCAGGTGGGACTTAGGGCCTCCTGGAATTATGTAGTTTACCTCCAAGTGACAAAGATCCATTCCCCTGGAGAAAATGACTGCTTTGGTGAACACCATAGCTTTATACTCCACTGAATTTCCTCCCTGCCCCAAATCCCACCCACTCCCAGATCCACCCCCCAACACTGAACTGGCAACCCTAGATCCAACATGGCTTCTCTTATTCAAATGGTATTTTAGACTCTGGGCCTAATGCATTTATCCCCACCCTGATATTAATTTATTTTTCCATTGTGAATATACAACCTGCATCTGACAGGTCTGTGGGGAGCCCATCAGCTAGGTCCCTGGGCTTCCACCCAGAAGTCTGGCCCTCAGGGCCCCAATGGGAAAGACAAGAGAGAACCACATAGCAATAAAGGCTGGTGGGTTAGATTAGCACCATGTGAAGCAAATGGAAATAGGGATTTTGAGTTGAAGTCATGGAGCTGTCCAATGAAGCACCATCTGTACAACATACATAAAAGAGATAAGCTGACCATCCTTTAGTTGTTCATGGGTCACTAAGATTGCAAACTTTAAGGCGGCACCTGGTGAACTCCCACTATTACAATTGCTCTCCAAATAACTAAGTACAATTCCCTACTGCTTTGGAGGGTGAACATTATGCCCTAATAGGGATGCCAGCCTTCAGGCGGCACCTGGAGATCCCTGAAATTACCGCTTATTTTCAGACTACAGAAAGTTTCCCTGGAGAAAAGGGATACTTTGGAGTAGCGATCCCCAACCTGTGGGCTGTGGACCGCATGTGGTCCGTCGACTAATTGGAGGTGGGCAGTGAAGGACGCCTTCTCCCCCCCCCCAGCCCTTTACTTCACCCCCCCCCCGTTGTTGTTGGCTGTTGTTGGGGAGAGGAAAGAAAGGAGATTCTAAATTCCTTCAGACAGAGAAAAGTGGGTTATAAAGCCCTGCTCTTCTTCATGGGGTTCTCTTAAATGATTATAGAATTGTAGAATCCTAGAGTTGGAAGGGGCCATTCAGGCCTCCTGCCTAATGCAGGATCAGCCGAAAGCATCCAGAATCAGGATCTGTCCAGCCACTGATTGAAGACAGCCAGTGAGGAGGAGCTCACCACCTCCTTAGGCAGCCTATTCCCCTGCTGAACTACTTTGACTCTGAATTCCTCCCCTCCTCCGTATCTAGCCAATATTGTTCTCCACATAGTATAAACCCATCCTCGGATGCCAACAGGAACCTTTCCCTGCCCTCTTCTAAGTGACAACATTTCAAATGCTGCAATAGAGTCATCATGTCCCCTTTTAACCTCCTCTTCCAGGCTGAAGATTCCCAAGTCCCGCAGCCTTTCCTAGGGACCAAGCCCTATGAAGATAGGTTGAGGGACTTGGGAATGTTCAGCCTGGAGAAAAGGAGGTTGAGAGGGGACATGATAGCCCTCTTTAAGTATTTGAAAGGTTGTCACTTGGAGGAGGGCAGGATGCTGTTTCCGTTGTCACTTGGAGGAGGGCAGGATGCTGTTTCCATTGGCTGCAGAGGAGAGGATACGCAGTAATGGGTTTAAACTACAAGTACAACAATATAGGCTAGATATCAGGAAAAAGTTTTTCACAGTCAGAGTAGTTCAGCAGTGGAATAGGCTGCCTAAGGAGGTGGTGAGTTCCCCCCCCCACTGGCAGTCTTCAAGCAAAGTTTGGATACACACTTTTCTTGGATGCTTTAGGATGCTCTGGGTTGATCCTGCGTTGAGCAGGGGGTTGGACTAGATGGCCTGTATGGCCCCTTCCAACTCTATGATTCTATGATTCCTCAGAGGGCTTGGTCCCCAGGTCCCGGATCATCCTTGTCACTCTCCTCTGCACCCTTTCCATTTTGTCCACATCCTTTTTGAAGTCAGGCCTCCAGAACTGCATGCAATCCTCCAGGTGAGGTCTGACCAATGCGGTATACAGCGGGACTGTGACATCTTGTGATTTTGATATGCCCAAGACTGCATTTGCCTTCTTTACCGCTGCATCCCCCCTGTCTGCTTATATTTAGCTTACAGTCTAATGAAAAGGAAAATGCGCTTTTGTCAGCCTTGGCCGGCAAAGTGTTTTGTCATTGTAAATATTTCATGTCTTGCCTGCCAAACAGGGTGAGCAGGTATTAATGAGCATCTCATTTTCTGCTCCGCTTGATACCTGTAGGAAACATATTTCACTCTCCACTAACCTGTTGGATGTGAAGAAAAGAGGAAAAGAGGGATGGGAGGAGGGGGGGGTTGTATTAGTGACGCGCATTTGGCTCATGGTGCCTTGGAGGGATGGTGCGGCTCACCGAGAGAATGCCATAAAGGGGATTGGGAGATTTCCTTCCAATTTAGTCCTCTTTTAGAACCGTTTTGTTCTCAGTGGCCATCTGTATCTTAATGTGGCCATTCGCCGTTCCTAATAGGTAGGATGGAAAAATTATAAACGGCTCGCTGTTATGAATGGCGGCTAATTTTGGTCCAAAGTGTTAATGTCCTCTTTAAATGCTCCCTTCTTCCCCGTTTTCTTTTGCAGCCGCACTGCACAGGCAATTAAAACGGTATTACAAACATCATCTAAAATGAAGGAGAACGGCCGGCCAAGCGTTAGCACAAACAGTGGTCTCGTTTTTATAAAAGAGGGAAGTGGAGAATTCGCTGTTGATCATCCTGATTGCCTTTTCTTCTTCTAAGTGGCTCAAGTGTGAACGTTTTCGTTCCGTAGATTCAGGTGGGTAGCTGGGTTGGTCTGAAGCGGCAGAACAAAGCTGGAGTCTGGGGGCACCTTGAAAACTGACAAAGATTTATTCAAGAGATGAGAGGAATGGGAAGGCAACTGTATGCTGCTTTGAGCCTCATTCGGGTAGAGAAAAGCAGCATATAAGAACCAATTCTTCTTCTTCTTCTTCTTCTTCTTCTTCTTCTTCTTCTTCTTCTTCTTCTTCTTCTTCTTCTTCTTCTTCTTCTTCTTCTTCTTCTTCTTCTTCTTCTTCTTCTTCTTCTTCTTCTTCTTCTGTGCCTTCACACTTCCTCACATTCCGGACATTGTATTTGAGGAAGTGTTTGTGCACACGAAAGTTCATATCTTGAATAGAACTTTGCCGGTATTAAAGGCGCCCCCGGACTCTACATTTGTTCCTCTGCAGAGAGCCAGTTTGGTGTAGTGATGAGGAGTGTGGACTTCTAATCTGGCAATCCGGGTTTGATTCCCCGCTTCCCCACATGCAGCCAGCTGGGTGACCTTGGGCTCGGCATGGCACTGATAAAACGTTCTCACCGAGCAGTGATATCAGGGCTCTCTCAGCCTCACCCATCTCACAGGGTGTCTGTTGTGGGGAGAGGAAAGGGAAGGCGACTATAAGCCACTTTGAGACTCCTTTGGGAAGAGAAAAGCGGCATATAAGAACCTATTCTTCTTCTTCTTCTTCGCTGGGATCATTGCATGTCATTGCAGAGTCAGAATTTGGATGGGAGGCCACCAAGGAAGACTCTGCAGAGTAAGGCCATGCCATTGGCCTCCCCTCTCCTCCAGTGTGGTGTTGCCCTGGTCTCTTTGGGGGCTTTAGAAAGCGGGAGAAACCTCCTTTTGTGGTGATCCTAGCCCACCCTGGAACCTCCCCTATTCCCCCTCAGCAACAACGTCCCAATGTGCTAATGTCACCCAGAAGTGATGTCAGCACGCCTGGGTCATTAGGGCAAAACATGTCTGGGCAATACTGCGTCTTGAAGCCAATTCTTTACCACAGAGTTTCCCCAAATGCCAGAGTGTCAGCTCCAACATGTCCCGTCACTTCCATATGACGTCAGCACACTGGACACTCTTTTGGGTTCGGGTAAGTTCCGGGGAGGGGGGGGGGAGCTCCCAGAGAGCAGCCCCCTCCCCTCCCAACAGGAGATACTTGGCAGGCACTGTTGCTGATGATACAAATAGGAATGGAGCATTTCTGTGACCGAAACTCTATGTATAGCCTGTCTTTTGTGAGCCGAGCTGGGGCGAGTGCCTGAAGTGACCCTAAGCTGAGCATCATGCAAGTGCTCCGTATTTCTGTTGATTCCTTCCAGCATCATTAGTCGCTTAGGTGCTCTAGACACACTCATACGTCTGTCACGTTTTATGGGAATGAAATGCGGCCGAGGACGTTTCCTGTGGCCCCGTGTTTACTGTGGCGTGCCACCGACTGCTAACAATGCATAAATCCTCACCTAGTTAGCGAGGCTATTAAAATGCCAGGGCAAGGCTGCATGGATTTCTGGCTTGTCAGTCTTGTAAATCTCTGTGGCGGCTGCTGTGCTGCTGGCCACGCTGGGAGGCTGAGCAGAGGGATATCCTCATGACATTGTCCGTGGGAAGCTTGAAAGAAACACGGCGAGAGCGATCTTTTCGGGTGGCACGCTGAAAAGCTCTTGCTGCTTTCTTGGAACTTTCACAGCCATACATAGAATCAGTTGGAGTTGGAAGGGGCCTCCAGGGTCATCTAGTCCAACCCCTGCACAGTACAGGAAACTCACAACTACCTGCCCATCCACAGTTCCATGCTCAAGTGATCCCGCCACCAAAAATCTCCAGAATCCAGCCTGGCCTGGAGTGAATTATTCACCTACCATCCCACAGTGGTGATCAGCAATTCCCTGGGTATGCAGGGAAGGGCCACAAGAGACAAACACTGGCACATCCCTTCCTGCCCACCCACTCACAGTCTGCCTAAGTTAATAAAATCAGCATTTCTGTCAGATGATTATCTAGCTTCTGTCTGAAAACTTCCCAAAAAAGGAAACCCACCACCTCTCGAGGAAGCCTGTTCCACTGAGAAACTACTCTATCGGGAACTTCTTCCAGATGTTTGGCTGAAAAGTCTTTTGAATTAATTTGGGACAACAGAAAACAACTCTGCTCCATCCTTTATGTGACAGCCCTTCAAATATTTGAAAATAGTGATCGTATCACCTTAGTCGTCTTCTCTCATGGGTAAACAGACCAAGTTCCCTCAACCTTTCCTCACAGGACTTGTCTCTGACAGTTTGCCACCAGATATCATAGCATCCTGGAGTTGGAAGGGGCCTTACGGGCCATCTAGTCCAACCCCCTGCTCAATATCGGACCAGCCTATCCTTCAGGAAACTCTCTAGCCCATTTTTCAAGCTGCTTATTCCTGTGGCCATCATTGCACCCCCTGGCAGTGAACCCCACATTTTAATCACTCTCTGTGTAAAGTAGTATTTCCTTTTTCCCATTCCGAACCTACTGCCCATCAGCTTCATTGCACGCCCTCCAGTTCTAGCCTTTTGGGAGATGGAAAAAACATTGTGAGGTGTGCAGTAAAATGTAGGCCGTCCCCATTAAGTAGAAGACAGGCAGCAGAGTGCCAATGCCGAGAAGATAATTTCTGACAGTCCACATAACTTCAGCGACCGTCATCGGGCATCTTCGCAGGGCTGTTTTGTTGAGATTGTGCTTCCCAGTCATTCCCGACATTGCCTCTGGCCGTTCTCCATCGCTGCCGAAAGCCATTTGCTTAAATCACTGCGGCCGTCTCCTTTCCCCGACTGCCGTCCTGTGCAGAGAAGCCGTCCGCTTGCCTCTTGGCTTCCATCCAAGGAGAATAAATTCAGGGAGCCAATCTGCTGGAATATGCTGGCTGGGGTTGGGGGGTGGTGAGCAGAAAGAGACCTCCGTTTGCATTGCAAAAAGAGACTGACATCCGTTTTCTGCCCTTTGCCTTGCGCAAAATTGATATTTTCTCTGACAGTGGGTTTTAATCCACCGTGCCTGAAATTCGAGGGAGGGGGCGGGCAAGCGGTAAGAGCATAAATACTTACTCCAGATGCTGTAGCCTCCCTCCCTTGCCAGACAAAATCCCTCCCCTCTTCATTGTTCTTGAAATTGGATTTGAGACGCCTAAACTCTTGACGCGTGCATTCGATGCCCGACTGTTACCGAACCGAATTTAGGTGGGAAATGAATGCGTTTCCAATTGATGGAAGATCCACCGACACTGAAAACAAATGATCGGGCTGTTATTTAGGCACCAGGAGGGGCCTTTCCAAAGAAGGAAGGATAAAAATCAGCATACAGAGAAAGCCCCGGTCAAAAGGCTGATCTTGCAGGTGGACAGCTAGGTAGGGCTGCCAGCTCTGGCTTGGGCAATTTTTGGAGATTTTGGGGGAGGGGCCTGGGGAGGGAAGAGAACTCAGCAGGGTGTCATGCCAGCCTGCAAAGCAGGCATTTTGTCCAGAGGAACTCATCTTGGTTGTTTGGAGATCAACCGATGGCCAGGGGGGACCTGGCAAAGTCTACTCTATGACATGATACCCCATTGAAGTCCCTCCCCAACCCCCCGACCTCAGGCTCCACCCCTCCCCAAATTTCCCCAAATTTTCCAACCTGGACTGGTCAACCCTAGAGTAACAGAATGGTAGGTTCCAAGCCCATATTCTTTGTATGCGCAGATGTAACGTCGCATGTATGGAAATATTGGTGAGTGATTGAGGAGTTTGTTGTATGTTTGTAGTGATTGTAGGAACGATGAGTGTATAAAATCCCAGGGAAATCCCAATTGCCACTTTGGGATCAGGAAGAGAAATTCTTCCAGGACAGACTGGTGAAGGAGTCCGTTTTTTTAATTATTATTATTATTGGGAAGAGCATCAGGGCATTGAATTGGGGTCACTCTGGATGGGGAGGTAACTGTGACTGTCCTGCATTCTTCAGGGGGTTGGACTAGATGACCCTGGAGGTCCCTTCCGACTCTATGATCCTATGATTTATTGATGATGCCTGAGGAAGAACATCTTCAAAGCAAGCTGGAAACCAGCCACTTGTCATATACAGCAGGGGTAGTCAACCTGTGGTCCTTCTGATGTTCATGGACTACAATTCGCTGGCAGAGGCTTATGGGAATTGTAGTCCATGAACATCTGGAGGACCACAGGTTGACTACCCCTGATATACAGGATGGAATTGTTATACGAGATGTAAATGGAATATAAAGAATAGGCATTTAGTAATAAAGAATATCTAGCTGACCACTGTGAGGAGGAATTTTTCTCCAGTCCACTCCAATATGATACTGTTGTATAGCACAGCTTTTATTTCTGGAATCCTGACGCTATGGCATGAAACCCATTGGAGCCCCTCCCCTCTCCAAACCCAACTCACCTCAGCCTCAACATCCTCTCCCCCCTACCCCCCCGAAATCTCCATGTGTTTCCCAACTTGAACTGGGCAACTCTAGTGGATCAGAAAGGTAGGATTCTTTGTATTCGCAGATGTAGCGTTGTACAACGATGTTCTATGAATTGGAGGATTCCCCTGACCAGCCTGACACCTCTATGCTGTGTGGTTAGAACAAGACCCAAACTGACCCCTTTCCTTCCTTTGAGAGCTACACTATCCAGCACGCGGCAAGGACTTGACTGATAAGCTGCTACTTGTGCGTGAATGAAATACGCTTCTCATTACTCCTCACCTCCTCTGCCAAGAACAGAGGCCAACACATTCAACCCAAGGTCAGCGCAAGAGTTCCAATTACACCTTCCTTTTGACAGAGAGGCAGAGCCAAACCCAGGGAGCAGCCAAGCAGAGCTGAGCATGATGCGGAAGAAATCAGCTGACTGAATTTTAATCAGAGCACAATAAGACTGGTGTTTTTCTTCTTTTTTAAAAAAGTCCAGTTTCTGCAAGAACGGGGAGACAAGCTGTTTCTACCCAGCTGCGAACTTTTCTGATGAGCTGTGGGCTCAGGGCACCAGAAATAAAAGGCTCTCATGGAGGCTAGAATGGTAACCCATAAAAGGCTCGGACAGAAGGTCAGTGTTAGTTTTGTTTCAAACAGTTCAATCCCAAGCAGAGTCACGTTCTTCTAAGTGCAGTTGATGTTGGCAGCAAACAACACCGGCTGCTTAATAGCTTTATTGACAGGAGTGAGGACTCTCTTTGTTACAAAGAGAGGAGGAAGGGAGAGAGTCCTAACTGTCTAACTGATAGTTGTTCTGGAAGCAATCAGGGAGGAAGTAAGCTCAGAGGAGCAGGAAGTGTCCAATTGAGCCAATCAGGACAATGGAGGAGATGATGTGAAAAATCCCAGAAGGTTCCTAATTTAAATATGCTAACTATAAAACTTCACTGATGTCCCCTGATGTTTTCCATATGCTGCTGAATCATGCATACTGCACATCTTGCCTATTTCAACATGGAGGTCTTCTGGAATTACAGCTGCTCTTCAGTCTCCCTGGAGTAAGTGGTTAGAATCACAGAATCATAGAGTTGGAAGGGGCCATACAGGCCATCTAGTCCAACCCCCTGCTCAATGCAGGATCAGCCCTAAGCATTCAAAAGCATCCAAGAAAAGTGTGTATCCAATCTTTGCTTGAAGACTGCCAGTGAGGGGGAGCTCACCACCTCCTTAGGCAGCCTTATTGCATTGCATTGGAAGTATTGCATTGGAAGGCAGATCTTTTGGCATTATATGCTCTCTCTCAGGGGTAGCCAAATGCTAGATGTTCATGGTCTACAAGTTCCATGAGCCCCTGCCAGCATGGGCAATATCTATCTATCTATCTATCTATCTATCTATCTATCTATCTATCTATCTATCTATCTATCTATC
Organism: Paroedura picta; assembly: GCF_049243985.1. Taxonomy (NCBI): domain Eukaryota; kingdom Metazoa; phylum Chordata; class Lepidosauria; order Squamata; family Gekkonidae; genus Paroedura; species Paroedura picta. The sequence continues at coordinate 117,444,778 of NC_135373.1, read as the reverse complement.
TATCTATCTATCTATCTATCTATCTATCTATCTATCTATCTATTTATTTAGCTAGCCTGCCACTCCTGTGAGTGTCTCATGGTGGAGCCAGTCAAACCCTATTAACCCTCCCAAAAAACAACCAAAATATCAAAGTGGTGATAAAACCTTGCTTTCCACCCAGCCAGACAATCCACCCGCCTTGGGGTGAGAGGTACAGCTTGATCTTACTTGCCCTGGCCTCAACCAAAGACCTGACAGACGAGCTCTGTTTTGCAGGCCTTGCGGAACTGTGATATTTCCATCAGGGCCCTCAGTTCTCCTGGGATCTCATTCCATCAGGTCGGGGCCAGGATTGAAATGGAGAGTCAAGTTCAAGGGCCGGGGACTTCCAACAGATTAGAACCCACGGAGTGCCCTGTGGGGAGCACAAGGAGGCAAGTGGTCTCAGGTATGTAGAACCCAGGCTGTGTATGGCAGGGGCTCATGGGAATTGTAGTCCATGAGCATCTGGAGAACCCCAGTTTGGCCACCCCTGAGAGAGAGAGAGCATAAGATGCCGAAGAATCTGCCTTCCTGGAGCTCCCCTAACAAAATCGTCAGGAATTCCCCAACTCCGCTTTGGAAACTCTACAAAGGAAAACATCCCAGTTAGCAGACATGTCCCATGGGATCCAACCCATTCCATCTTCTGATGGATTTTGCATCATTTCCCATTTCTTCCTGTCAATTCCCCTTCCATCAAAACGTTCAGCGGCTTCATTGTTTGACGATGACCTTCATGCTTCTTCTTAAGTGTCACAAAAACAGCAGGGGTGTATAAATGGCTGTAAAAGAAACATAAAAGAATCATCAACAGAAATAAAAAGGGCGGGGGGGGGGAGGTGGCCAGCAACTGACGACAATGCCGGCACTGAAAAGAAACAAAAAAGTTTGGTTCCTTCTTAAATTTCTCCAGTTTCGACTTGAGCACTCCTAGCATGGAAGCCACCTAAGCAGCCCATTTTGTGTGAGGGGGGTGGGTGGGTGGGAAGGGAACAAGCAAGCAAAGCTAGTTGGCTCTCACTTGTGGGTCTTTACCTCCCATTTCATATCTGGGAACAAAACAGAAAGGAAAGAAATGAGCACCATGCAGACGCAGCAAGACAAAACATGCACAAACCATTTCTCTTTCAAAGGTTTATATATATAACAGGAGGGGATGACCAATGTTACTCCCTTCAGCTGGGAGTTCCTCTTGCCGCTTCCGTGGTTGTCAGCTGTGTTAATGTATCAGCAGCTAAGTAAAAGAGTGAAGGAGACTAGTAGCAGCCTAATTAGTTGCTGTCATGGCAGTTAATTGGATATGGAGTGGAGTAAGTGCTGGTGATGACAGTAATTAATCTAGCCCAAGCCACAGGAAGAGGCTCCTGCAAACACACACTCAGTGGGACCTGGGGAGATGAGATGTGCGCACAAGCCATCTTTGTGAGGTAAGGATTTCTGCCCATGCATTTCTCTGATAGCGGCCGTTCCTGCTGTTTAGAAGCAAGAGGCCGAGGTAGTAATAATGCCCAAAGAGGAGCTCCAAGCCAGAAACAGAACAAAGTCTCTGCTTCTGCTCAACCCCTGAAAGATCTGTGACAGACAGGAGGCTGACATGCCCAGAGGCGAAAAGCAGCCACTCAGCCACAGGGAGTGTGGTTCCAGTATCCAATCACTTTTCAGGAGGGGGAGGAAGAAGAAGGAGGGGGAGGAGGAGAGGAAGAAGGAGGAGGAGGACAGGAGGAGGAGAGGAAGGAAAAGGAGAGGAAGGAGGAGGAGGAGAGGAAGAAGGAAGAGGAGGACAGGAGGAGAGGAAGGAGGAGGAGGAGAGGAAGAAAGAGGTGGAGAGGAAGAAAGAGGTGGAGAGGAAGGCGGAGGAGAGAAGGAAGAAGGAGGAGCAGGAAGATGAGAGGAAGGAGGAGGAAGTGTAGCTCCACAGAGGCAAGCAATGACAAACAGATCTGGAATCTCATCTTGTCCTGAAAACCCTGCAGGGTCACCATATGCTGGCTGCTACTTGACAGTACTTCCCAACATTTTTTGTTGTTGTTCCTTAATATAACTGGGGGCTAAATGCAAAGAGGCAATGGCCACAGCTGTGTGCATGGGGCGGGGGGTTAATGCACGCTGTGCCTGTAAGGCAAGTGACCCAAGTAACAGGTTCCAGCTGTCCATAGTCAACCAGCTGCAAGGTCATGATGGACGAGTCGAACGTGAGCCAAACCAGTGGGTGTTCTAGAATCGCTCCTTCCTCGTAAAGAAGCATTTGCCATGTGTTTGTTTTACGGAACTGGGGGTGGGGGATTCCTTTACAGTCTGGCAAGGTTTAGTTTTTACCTTCCCTACAATGTCAGCAGCTAATCTCTTCCCCCGGCTTCCCTTCCATCACCCGATAAAGCCATTTGCAAGCTTAAGAAATGACTTATTCCCTTCTCCAATTATTCCTGCATTTTATGTCCTGCAGAGAGGGATTAATAAGCAAAACTAACTATGACTTTTAGAATGCCAAGCAAAAAAAATGCAATGATACCACTAATTTCACCCTGGTTATCCCCGTAATTGTTATTTTTGGTTGTAAATAATGCTACTTGATACTCTAATGCGTCCACAGTTACTAATTTCTCTCGGCATATGATGCAACATGTTCCGTTCCCCCTATTATTTATATCCCTGCTGCGAGAGCTACATTCTGCCTAATTGTTTCCCCTTGTTTTCCAAATAACCTGATGCAAATCGCCTCGCTCAAATGCTTGAACGCCACTCGGAGAACATGATGTCCTGATATAACAGCATGAATTGATGGTGTCATTACTTCGGGGGGATTGCTTTCCACCCAAACAACATTTACAATATTATTGTTCGAAATTACATGACTTGGGGGCGGGGATTGTTTGTGGTTCAAATCAGCTTGTATTCCTGGAAAACAGGAGGAAGGAAGAGTGGGGGGGGGGACCTCACTGAAATTAGATTGAAGAGGAAACCCACAAATTATAGAATCATAGAGTTGGAAGAAGAGCCTCTTGTGGCGCAGAGTGGTAAGGCAGCAGACGTGCAGTCTGAAGCTCTGTCCATGAGGCTGGGAGTTCAATCCCAGCAGCTGGCTCAAGGTTGACTCAGCCTGCCCTCCTCCAAGTGATAACTTTTCAGATACTTCAGGAGGGCAATCATGTCTCCTCTCCAGGCTGCACATTCCCAAGTGAATGACATTTGAGTCCAGTTTGAATCAATCGTGGAAGCTCAGCCCTGCCACAAAGTTTGCCAGTCTTTAGGATTTAAATTATCATGTAGATTTATAGGCCACCCCTCTTGAACCCGTCATCTCTGGGCGGCGTACAACATTATAGAGTGAAACCTGAAGAGAAATGTGTCCCCGTGGAAGGCCATGTAGAGGAGGGAGAGGACAGAAGAGACCGGAAGAAAAATGTGTCTCCATGGGAGGCCATGTGAAGAGAGGGAGAGGACAAAGAAGAAGATAAAGAAGAAGAGTTGGTTCTTATATGCCACTTTTCCCTACCCAAAGGAGGCTCAAAGCGGCTTACAGTCGCCTTCCCTTTCCTCTTCCCACAATAGACACCCTGTGGGGTGGGTGAGGCTGAGAGAGTGCTAATATCACTGCTCGGTCAGAACAGTTTTATCAGTGCTGTGATGAGCCCAAGGTCACCCAGCTGGCTGCATGTGAGGGAATGCAGAATCGAACCTGGCATGCCAGATTAGAAGTCCGCACTCCTAACCACTACACCAAACTGGCGGAGGGGGTCAGAGGGGTCAGAGGGCAGCTCCCAGGTTAAGACAAAGAGATCCATCCTATTCAATGAGATAATTCCTAGATACACTAAGAGTGATGTAGCACCCTCACCCCATGTCCAGTGTAAAACATACAACAGAAGAGAACCTCTTCATAAAAGCCAATTTTAAGAAAGAAAGATTTATTTCACAGAATCAGGACCGTGCTACGCTGGCCTCTGTCAGCTTCACAGAATCTCGCAACTCTATCCCACAAAGCATGCCAGCACCCTTACTCAGAATATGTCGAAACCTCGATTTCGTCCTGAAAAAACTCCCTTGTTTTGTGGCAGCTTGTTCTCCGCAGTTTTTGCTCTCTTCATTAATTGCCGGTTGCCTGCCATGTACAAAGCCGAAAGTCCTTCGGTGGCACCGGAGCCAAGAGCGGGAAGTAAAAGGCAGCTGCGAGTCAGGGACCAAGTAGCAATTTATGTCAAGGAAAGGATATTTCTGAACATGAATAACCACCACCGCCCAAAGACAGAATTCAGAGGGAGGGGGGGAAACGTTTTGCATCCCACGCATCCTTCATGCGCAACCTGGTATTAGCCTGAGTAATTGCTGTTATGTCGGGTTACCGGAGAAGCCCTGACGGAGGAGCTGTGTCCCTGAGCCATTGGTGTTGTTTTGCATTGTGTCCCCGTCGAAGCCTGGGGGTCATTAGAACTTTGTTGGGGGCGCTAAGAGGAGAAGGTGAGTGATGGTGTTGTAGAATCCTGCTGCATCAGGACAGTGGTCCACTTAACCATGACCTGGACAGCTCAAGTAAGCTCGGTCCTAGCAGAACTGGCCAGGCTTAGCAGTTGGATGGGAGACCTCCAAGGGTTGCTCCAAGGAACACCAGGGGCCATGACAGGGAGGCAGGCAATGGCAAACCTCCTCCAAACGTCCCTTGCCTGTCTGCCGGACAATCCTCAGATCATCTAGCTATGCGACACAGGCCATACAATAACTGGATAAATAAACAGTGGTCCATCTAGTCCAGCTTCTTGTCTCATGCAGTGGCCAACCAATTTCTCTGGAGGTCCAACAACAGAGTGTAGCCCTCATATTGCCTCCTGGTACTGGCATGCTAAGTTTTGCTGCCTTCGAATGTGGAGATCGCCTTTGGTCCCTGTGGCTGGCAGCCCCCACTAGTCCTCTCCTCCATGTTTTAATGCTTTCTGCACCTGTGGCCATCGCTACCTCCTCTGGCAGCAAATTCCACATTTTAAACTCCTGTGGTCCAAAGAAGTAGTTCCTTTGGTCCGTCTTGTCCAAGCTTCCTTGAAAGGTGTCCTTGCACAAGCTGCTTAGAAAAACAACAACTAGGTTTATTGAGAAGAGAAACGAGCTCTGTAAGGAAGATAGGGGAGAGAGAGAGAGAGAGAGTCCTAACAGCCTGTCTAACTATTCTGGAGGTATTCTGGGAGGATGCATGCTCAGAGGAGCAGGAATTCTCCAGCTGAGACAATCACACACAGAGGGGGTTACTTGAAAATAACGGGATGTTTCTAATCTGTGCTAACTACGGATCTCCTCTGATGCCCCCTGTAAGATGATAAAGCTGTTCTGACCGAGCTGTAATATCAGGGCTCTCTCAGCCTCAACTCCCTCACAGGTTGTCTGTTGTGGGGAGAGGAAAGGGAAGGCGACTGTAAGCCGCTTTGAGCCTCCTTCGGGAAGAGAAAAGTGGCATATAAGAACCAACTCTTCTTCTTCTTCTTCTTCTTCTTCTTCTTCTTCTTCTTCTTCTTCTTCTTCTATTTAGTTGAGTCATGCACACTACAGGTCTTGCATAGTCTGACATGGTGTAAGTCAAACTGAGAGAGAGCATGATGGGCCCACTGTTGCCAAATGAGCTTCATGTAAGGGTGCCCGAACACCATGACTCCTGTTTTTTTGGCTTGGGATCACTCAACACAGGGGAGGTCAAGTGCCCCCCCCCCAGTGCCCTCTAGGTAGCATCTCTAGGCAGCTAGCAATCATTTAAACAGGCCACTGAATCGGTCACAATTTGTTCAAATCAGAAATAAATACATGCTGCGTTGTAATAAAGGCCTACCTTTGATGTTCATCTGCACAGTGGATGGCCAATTGGGTTAAATTGTGCATGTGTAGTTTGTAAAAAATAACACACACTCAATGCCAAAAACAACACACACCTGTTTGGCAGGTGCTCATGGGTTGCTAGCTCTGGGACAGGAAACACCTGGAGATATTTATTTTTGGGGGGTGCCCGTGGGGGCTAGCCTCTGGGAAAGGATATCCGTTGCGTATGATTCCATACACCCCACCCTCCAAACTGCTCTTGTTCATCAGGAGATCAGCTGTAGTTCCAGGAGATCTCCAGGTCCCACCTGGATGTTGGCAACTCCAGCGGTAAGTGAGATGGCTGCACACATTTGTGGCTAAATTGGCTGTATCCCTAGTTTCAGGGCATCCTATGAAACTCTGCAGAACAAGCTGGCTCTTTAGTTTTCCCTTCACTTCGCCGACTGTATCCGGCTTTCCTATGGCTCTGTAGTTACCTGTCATCTACCAATTTAGATGGCGAGACACTGCTTGTTTATTCATTGGCTAAAGATACACTAGAAGAATTGCCTGATGGCATGGTATTACCGTTCAAAGTATACTTCAGCTTCTGTAGTGTGAGAAATCACAGGCTGTGCGCTTCATGGGGCCTTCACAGTGGTCCTCCTAGGCATGTGCTGTTATGTTTGCACATTAGGAACAAGAAAAAGTGCCGGGGTTTGATAACCTCCTTTTCACTACTTGAAGGAGTCCCAAAGCAGTTTACAAATGCCTTTCCCTGAACATGGGGCTGAGAGAGCTCAATGAGAACTGTTCTGCAATAATGATTCTAAGAGAACTGTGACTTGCCCAAGGTCATCCAGCTGGCTTTGTGGGGAGGAGTAGGGAATCAAGCCCTGTTAGAGTCTGGCATACCACACTGGCTTCCAAGAGAAATAAGATGCATTTGTCCCCACACTCAGAAATGAGGGTTCTAGAGGCCCCAGTGGGGAAGATAATCTTTGAGGAATCACCATTTTAACGCCATCACTGACCACACTTTAACAAGAGCTAGATTCAAGTCCAGTAGCACCTTCACATAATTCACAAAAAAAGGGTCTTGCACCCAAGGCCCAATTTAATGCTTTAGAGGTGTACGTGAACTAGACAATTAGTTTTGCACAAGGATTCTGTATGTTTATTTGGTGACAAGGAGTTCATGTACTTAAGACTGCCAGCTCCAGGTTGGGGAACACTTAGGGATTTTAAGGGGTAGAAGATGAGAAGCATGGGGAGAGCTAGCTTAGTGCAGTGGTTAGGAGTGCAGATTTCTAATCTGGCGAGCTGGGTTTGATTCCTCGCTCCCCCACATGCAGCCAGCTGGGTGACTTTGGGCTCGCCACGGCACTGATAAAGTTGTTGTGACCAAGCAGTAATGTCAGGGCTCTCTCAGCCTCCCCTCCCTCACAGGGTGTCTGTTGTGGAGAGAGGAAAGGGAAGGCAAATGTAAGCTGCTTTGAGACTCCTTCAGGTAGAGAAAAGCGGCATATAAGAACCAACTCTTCTTCTTCTTCAGTAATATCAGGGCTCTCTCACCCCCACCTCCCTCACAGGGTGTCTGTTGTGGGGAGAGGAAAGGGAAGGTGACTGTAAGCCGCTTTGAGACTCCTTCAGGTAGAGAAAAGCGGCATATAAGAACCAACTCTTCTTCTTCTTCAGTAATATCAGGGCTCTCTCAGCCTCACCCACCTCACAGGGTGTCTGTTGTGGGGAGAGGAAAGGGAAGGTGACTGTAAGCCGCTTTGAGACTCCTTCAAGTAGAGAAAAGTGGCATATAAGAACCAACTCTTCTTCTTCTTCAGTAATCTCAGGGCTCTCTCAGCCTCACCCACCTCACAGGGTGTCTGTTGTGGGGAGAGGAAAGGGAAGGCGAATGGAAGCCGCTTTGAGACTCCTTCAGGTAGAGAAAAGTGGCATATAAGAACCAGCTCTTCTTCTTCTTGAGGAGAGAAGGGCCTTTAGTGAGGTATAAAACAATATCATCCATTTTCCAGAGCAGCTATTTTCTCCAAGAGAAGTGATCTCATCACCTGGAGTTCTGTCGTAATCACAGGAGATCTCCAGCTGCCCCCTGGAAGTTTAAGTGGCAAAGAATGCTGACAATTTGCTGTGGAGTGTGAGAAAACAGCAACTATTTCTTGAAGCAGTTGTTGGAAGCCCAATGTACTCGAGCTTAGGTTCGAATGGAAGAAGAAAACAAGAGTTGTAAGAATCAGATTGTTGCATCAGATGTATGTGAAAACATCAAACGTTAAAACTCTGGGTTTTTAAAATAAAAAATCTCAACGAGGCAAAACTGTTGGTTTCTAAAGTTTTTTTTTCTTTTTTAATAAAGTTCCCCCCCCCCAGAAAGATAGAAACGAAATAGGTACATATAATAGACATTAGTGAAAGCGACATGGTTTAGACCAGGGGTAGTTCGCTGGCAGGAGCTCATGGGAATTGTAGTCCATGGACATCTGGAGGGCCGCTGTTTGACTACCCCTGATAGTCATACTATGCATATTATAATAAGAAGAACCCTGTCCAAGCTCAGTATATTTACTTTCTTCGATAATTCCAATAGGGACCACATTGTTCTTGGAGGACTTCTTCCATTTCCCCATTAACACTTAATGTCAATTTAGCCATCTTGGCGAGATCCTCCAGTTTACTCAACCATTCTGCGTTATTCAACCATTCTTCTGGCCAGAATTAGCCTTGCTGCTGTCATTGCGCAGAAGAATAAACCTTGTTTGTGTTGGGAGGTACTGCGGTGGTAGACTTAATAACATATATTCAGGCTTCAAAGGTCTTTAAAGTTTTGAAATCATCCATCCAAAAAAACATAAAATAACAGAGGTATTGCAATACAATGCTGGAGCTTTGAGCTTGATGTCTGCAGCCATATTGGATGGTGTTTAGGGCTCACTAATGGAACATGCACCTCATGCCTGGCCTCCTGGACATTTTCAGCTTGTGTCTCCATGTTCATTAAATTTTGGCACTCGATCATTACTTCCGTAATAGGTTTCCATTGCATTTTCCCCTATGGCTGCCGCATAAGATGTTTCCCCATCAAAAAGGTAAACGATTGCAAATCAAATGAATTTGATCCAGGTTTTCCTTTAGAGACAATATTCACAGCTTTCCGTATTTTCCATTTCAGGTGTTTGATGAGAGAAGCAGATTAGAGATCACCAGAACTCTAAGGATCCCAAACCATTTCCTTCTCCCTTTCCAGTGATAGACATACGAATAAATAGAATAGATCTGTCTCATCTTAAACAACTAAGATGCAGCTGGCGAGCAGGCTGTGGGAATGGAACCGTTCACCTTTGGGCTCCTCAATAAATGTTGTACGATATTATTAGTGGCAGGGTAGCAATCCCTCATGCTATTTACTTGGGCAACATTTGAAAAATGAACACCTGCTCTTAACGCATTTGCAGATATTTCCCTCTCTGATCACAACAGCACATGATAATTGGTGCTAACTATCACATCTGTGGTCTGCTTGCCTTCCAGATGAACAGCACGGGGCCAAATGAGCAAGGAGGCTGAGCTGTTATTCCACTTCCTCCCAATTGTCATGGGTGTTGATAACAAGGACTTGTAAATAGAAAGGTTGATTTGGACAGAAAGTTCATCTGTCCCAAACAGACCCTGTTCATTAATGGAATTTGTCCTAACTAATCCAAGCAAGCTAAATTGACAACATTCAGAAATAATCAGGGAAGGTCATTATCTGTATATTGCCTAATGTCTACTGACAAGGTGTGTGCATTTGGGTAACCTGAGGTGAAAAAATACTTGAAAAATACCTTTGGCGCATTAATTCAGCTATGTTTTTTGTTTGTTTGTTTGTTTGCTATTTTTCTGCGTTCTCTCTCTGAAACAGAACTGCCGATTCAGGACCAGAGATCTCTCTGTGTCTTTAATTCCACAAAAGAGGCAGCTATGCCTTTTTCTATAACAGAATTTCTCCCACCTTCAGCACCAAACAGCTAATAGCCGCCGGAGGGGGGTGGGGAAGATAGGCTGTCTCCCTTTTATGTGTACAGAAATAGAGGTTTGATGTGTATCTATTATGAAATAAAAATAGAACAGGTGGGCAGGGGTGGTTCTATTTTAATGGATCAACAGCCCACCACTCGAGGATGCAAGCAAAGAGGGAAGATGCTCAGTTACCTGCTGTGCCGTTTCAGTTTTTGCAAAGGACACCTTCAAGAGCAATCATTTTGCCTGTGATGGTGGTTTTCTGTTGAGGTGAGCATCCCAGATGATCAAGGGAGGCAGTTCTGAACGGGCTGTACTGGAAAGTAGCCGAGCATCTGCAGAGATGGTGGCTTTCAGCATGGGGTCTGCTGGTGCATCTCCTTTTTCTTTATTTTTAAAATAGTGTTAAGCCTGTTTATCGGATGCTTTTCTTCTTTGTGGAACGTGATTCAGCTTACAACAAATGCCAATAGAAATAAAAATATACAATGGAAATATACCCTCCCAAAGATAACAGAAAGATATCAGAAACAATATCCCTAGACTCATCCAGAAGCCAATAGGATCACTTTTTCAGGTTCCAGAGCCTTAGGGTTGCCAACCTCCTCGAATTCCTCAAATTACAAGTGATCTCCAGTCTGCATAAATTGCTCATTCATTCATTCATTCATTCATTCATTCATTCATGTATTCCACTTCCCCTGGAGAACATGGCTGCTTGAGAATGTGGACAGCATGGGATCATACTCTACTGAAGTCTTCTGTCTATGTCCCACCTTCTCAGGCTCCACTCTCAAATCTCCAGGTGCTACTAAACCTGGACTGAATATGCACAGAGGTTTTATTCCAATCCCAGGTCAATTCAGTCCCTGTCGTCTCCACTGAATGCGATTTCCATTTTGATTATATTCGATTTAAATTTTCCCTCTGCAACAAGCAGGAATGATCCAGAGTGACCCTACCTTTCCCCTGCAATATCCTGGAGTGCATATAACCCTCAATATTTGAAAAATCGGCATGGGAAAGCATGAAGCTCTCTGCTTGCTGCTGAGCCAACAACGTTGTAGAAAAGCCCTGATTGGCCAAGGCTTCACTTCAGAGGCTTACTCATTCCCAGCCTGCAAGCTTGCTTTAAAGGGGGAGCCCTAGCTTCTCTCAGCAGAAGTTCCAGAAGCCCTAACTTTTTGGGCAGAGATTTGTCTCTTGGTTTTTTTCTCCCTCCTCTGCTCTCTCCAATGCTCTCCCTCCAAGAAAAAAAAATTGAAACAGGCTCCTGCTGCGCTTGGCTCCCCACCCCTTCTGAGCTTCCCTAACCATGTGCAGAACACATTTCTGTTTCAATTTGGGGGAGGGGAGGAAGACCTGAGTTCAAATCAATCTGAATTCAGCAGGATCCACAATGGAATAAATAAAATGCAGAACCCTGGAGTTGGCAACCCTAAACAGCAGGGGTAGCCAAACTGTACCTCATGGGAATACTAGTCTATGGGGCTCATAGGAATAGTAGTATAAGGGCATCTAGAGAGCTACAGTTTGTCCACACTTGCTATCGAGCATGACTCTATTGGGTAAAGTGCATATGTGTGTATATATGTATATAATTTGCTTTGGAACACAGCAACTCTCCCCATAGCATCCTCCATACTCGGTGTTTCCTGGTTAAGAGGAAAATGTGGTTCAAGCAAATGAAAAGGTGATCTGACTCCAATGGTGATAAGAGAAAGAAATTTTACGTACAAAAATAGTAGCACAGGTTACATGATGTGTTCCTGTAGAGACACTGAACTTATTCGGAACAGATTAACTTCAGAAAGGTTCACTTGCTACAGCCCCAAGACCAGAAAAGAGAGAGAAGAAAGGTCCTACATAAGATGGGACAGAAGGCAAGCAAAGGCCAAAGAGGCTCAGCATCTTACCCAGGAGTGGGTGGGCCCAGCGGACAAGTGAATTCTCTTAACCTTTTCCCTTCCAGAGAAAATTCTCTTAACTCTTTACCTCCCAGATCCTCTAATGTTCAGAGTTCCAATATCCAACTGAAACTAGGACCAAGAGCCTGGCTTCTGTTCTTTAGGTCAGGGGTAGTCAACCTGTGGTTCTCCAGATGTCCATGGACTACAATTCCCATGAGCCCCTGCCAGTGTTTGCAGGCAGGGGCTCATGGGAATTGTAGTCCATGAACATCTGGAGGACCACAGGTTGACTACCCCTGCTTTAGGTTATGCCTCCTGGCCACAGCTGAAGCAAGAACAGCAAACAGAAATCACAGCTGTAATGTGATACCCCCAAATCCAACCCCCCCAATAACATAGACTCTAGAGCACAAGAAGCAGCATCATCCCAACCTCCCCTATCCACACCCAACCATCATCACAGGGAGGGAATTTGCAAGATGGCACAGCATTTGGCCGGAGGAGGAACCAACACTGTAGGAAATACATGAAAATTATACATTGAGATTAGTATAAAATCTGGGGTTAGGGTTAGTTTATGGAACGTTCAGACTGGAGAGGGGTTAGATTTAGAGGGAACATTAGAGGTAGGGAGGAATTAGAGGCGTAGTTACGAAACGCCATAGGATGTACAAATATTTTTGATATTTTTTTACATATACAGAATATGTCCACCTAAGTGAACACGTTGCTAGGCTCAGTAAGAGCGACCATTCGCCCCCGTGATCCCTGCTGGAAACCTTTGCTTGATCTGCGGGACCTGACTAGCTACTACACAGTCTCGTATCTTGCGTTTCTGGGTAAGGTGGTTGAGAAGGCTGCTGTGGATCAGCTCTTGGCCTTCTTGGAGAAGCTTCGGTCCTTGAGCCATACCGGTCAGGCTTTTGTCCAGGCCATGGGGCGGAGACGGTGTTGGTTGCCTTGGTGGATGATGTCCAGTGCAAGCTAGACAGGGGTGGTTTGGCCATTCTATTAATGTTAGAACTATCAGCTGTGTTTGATATGGTTGGCCATGAACTCTTGGCCCACTGCCTTGCCAGGCCTGGGATTCATGGGACAGCCCTTCACTGGTGGCTCTCCTGCCTACGGAACTGGAAACAGAGGGTCACAATGAGAGAAGAGTTGTCATGAGCCTTTCAACTCTCATGTGTCATTGCTCTTTAACATCTTTACGTGCCCTCTGGCCCAGCTGGTCTGGAGCTTCGAGCTGGGTTGTCATGAGTATGCTGATGACACCCAGCTCTATCTCCTCATGGATGGCTACCTGGACTCACCCCGAGATACATTTGCCAGCTGTTTGGAAGCCGTAGCTGGATGGCTCAGGCAAAGTTGCCTGAAACTCAACCCCCCAAGATGGAAGTCCTGTGGCTGGTAACGAAGGGGGCAGAACAGGAACTGCAATTGACCCAGCTGGCCAGGGTGCAACTTAAGATCTCATCCCCACCCCCCATGCACACATTGTAGGCCAACAGGATCAAGTGAACTCCCACCCCCACCACCCCTTAGTTTTGGAAAATGAATATATTTTCTCATCAAGTAGTTTGGGGGAGATGATGGACAACCAATGTAGACAGCCAAGAGGAAGGGGCTTTCCGCACCGGGATCCTTGTAGCAAATTGTTTGCTGAACGAAAAATCGCCATTTAAAATAGTGGAATTCGTCATTATGCATACCTGACTTTGTAGTGGAATCCAGTTGCGTTTCCATCGTTTCCCACAAGCTTCCGGTCTCAGCAAAAATCGCTAGAAAGGAAGCGCTATTGCCGAGCTCGTCCCGCCCCTGGCCGTCAAGCAGCCAATGGGCAGCCGTTAGCATGCTCCCAAACAGCCCCTTTCCCTTTAAGAAAGGTTTTTAAAAAAAAAACACACACCCATTGCAACGAATATGTGTTGATTCGTTGCAACGGAGAGACCCATCAGCTGGCAGGTGTGTTTGAGCTGTCGTTTCATCGTTGCCACGCTCCCCCCGAGTGAAACCCCCCCCTCACGGGCCCGATTTTCGGCCAAAAACAGTGTAAAAAATAAAGGGAAAATACATCAGCAAACGGGCTTCTCTGTTGTTTGTGCTTAGTGACTAAACAGCTCTGGGGAGGGACTGAAGCCGGGGAAGCCTCTAAACAGGCTCGCTGGTGGGTTGAACTTCGCTCGCTCGGAGAAAAAAAAATGGCGATTGCTTCGCCAGAAGATCAGAGGAGAGAGCCAGGGGGAGGGACTTTGTAGAAACCACAACAATGGTAACGCACAGAACTTTCCCGCTAGTGTTGCAGATTGGTTGCAGGAGTGTAGCGCTTTCCGGAGGGTGAATCCACTTTTGGGGATTTCCCTGAAAGCGCTACAAGGAAGCGCTTTTTGCGGATCGGTTTCAGGTGTGTGGCAGATTGTCAACGACGTTGTGCATAATGGCAAATCTGTAGCGTTTTCAATTGGCAACCATTGTGCGATTTTGAAGGCGTGCGAAAAGCCCCGAAGTATTGCAAGAATACACATATTCAAAATCTTTGCAATACAATTTAGAAAAATGTCCAAGACTTGAGAAATTGGCAGTTAAAAAAAAAAAACGCAAGAGTGCTGCTTCCAATTTGCTCTCCTCTTAAATCTCAAGTGGGTGAATGATTGCCAATTGTTGCTGAACAATAAATGCTAAGTGGCATATGTGTTTGGAAACGCAACCATTTTCCAATCCAAGGAAATGCAATAATTGTATTAGACAAAAACATAATGATAATAAAAAAATCAACGTGCCATCCAAAAAAGAAAGCATGGAACGATTTGACAAGGCTATATATTTTAGCAAGCTTTGTTAGGCTTTTGGAAAGTTAACCGAGGAAAGTTCTAAATTTTGTATCCTTTGAAAGATGTACGTTTCTACTGCAGCTTCCTTTTGGCATCTTATCAGCTGCTGAAGGATGCCACAAGGCTATATACACGATTTATGAGCTTGCTGATGATGTGGGCTCAGCCTTGGATGATATTACTTTGGGGGCTTCTACCAATGAAGAAGAAGAAGAAGAAGAATCATAGAATCATAGAGTTGGAAGGGGCCATACAGGCCATCTAGTCCAACCCCCTGCTCAACGCAGGATTAGCCCTAAGCATCCTAAAGCATCCAAGAAAAGTGTGTATCCAACCTTTGCTTGAAGACTTCCAGTGAGGGGGAGCTCACCACCTCCCTAGGCAGCCCATTCCACTGCTGAACTACTCTGACTGTGAAAAACTTTTTCCTGATATCTAGCCTATATCGTTGTACTTGAAGTTAAAACCCATTACTGCGTGTCCTCTCCTCTGCAGCCAGCAGAAACAGCATCCTGCCCTCCTCCAAGTGACAACCTTTCAAATACTTAAAGAGGGCTATCATGTCCCCTCTCAACCTCCTTTTCTCCAGGCTGAGCATTCCCAAGTCCCTCAACCTATCTTCATTGGCCCCAGATCATCTTCGTCGCTCTCCTCTGTACCCTTTCAATTTTATCTACGTCCTTCTTGAAGTGAGGCCTCCAGAACTGCACACAGTACTCCAGGTGTGGTCTGACCAGTGCCGTATACAATGGGACTATGACATCTTGTGATTTTGATGTGATGCCTCTGTTGATACAGCCCAAAATGGCATTTGCCTTTTTTACCGCTGCATCACACTGCCTGCTCATGTTTAGTTTACAATCCACAAGTACCCCAAGGTCTCGTTCACACACAGTGCTACCTAGAAGCGTATCCCCCATCCAGTAGGCATGCTTTTCATTTTTCTGACCCAGATGCAGAACTTTACACTTATCTTTATTAAATTGCATCTTGTTCTCATTTGCCCATTTTTCCATTGTGTTCAGATCTCGTTGAACTCTGTCTCTATCTTCCGGAGTATTTGCCAGTCCTCCCAATTTGGTGCCATCTGCAAACTTGATGAATAGTCCCTCCACCCCCTCATCTAGATCATTAATAAATATGTTAAAAAGTACCGGGCCGAGCACCTAGCCCTGAGGTACCCCGCTACTCACTTCTCTACAGTCTGATGAAACACCATTGACAACAACAACAAGAAGAAGAAAGACATCAAATGGGTCTGGAGGAATCCAAGGAGGCAAATCTAAAACTGATCAGGACCCTTTCCGCACTGGAGGCTTCACACTATCTTGCGGGCTGGAGTTTGAGCTGGGGCAGGTTGCCCCACCTCTTCCTGCTCCTTTACGGGGGAGCATTTGGACTGGTACACCTTGTCCGCCCCACATTTGTGCTCCCCCACAGGAGCTGGGACATCGAAGTTCCCAGATCCAAAACAGTCCAGGAGAGCTGTCTTTGGTGAAACTAAACTAATCAGTAAATGGAAAGAGAATCGCCTTGTGCGAGAGGCAGCATCTCTGTTAAAGGGTCACAACCAAGACGAAGAAAATCTCACCTCTTGAAATGATGTCATGACCCTGCTTGCAAGAAAACGTTCAGCCTTTTCTGGAAACACCTGGGGAAATTGTACGTCAAACCTCTCGGCTAAAGCATCATGGAAACTTCTGGAAAATAAAAAAGAGCCCTACCTGGTTGTGTAACAGGAGCAGGGCGTGGAGTTCTGTCCAACCCCAGGATACTTCAAGAGACGGGATTAGTATTTGACGATCTAGGTCCATTGCAGGTTCACCTGCTGCATCCGTCTTCATCAGTAGCCGTACATCTGCAGAAATACGGCAGCGCCTGGCAGGTAGTAGTAAACGCATCTAAATCAATGGCTGATGCAGGAATAATATGCATAAATAAATAAAGGCATCAGCAATCCTGTTTGCTTGGAAGTGCATTCATCAAGATTTCGATGGACAAACTATTCGGGTGGAAACCAGCCACAAGCCACAGAGCATTATTTGACACCCCCCCCCTTCCCCCGGATGATTGAAAATCTTAGGTGGGAAGAATTATAAGCCAACTGCAAGAGTACATGATTGTCACCTACACATCTGGTAAGTTAATTTTTACTGCCAATGTCCTTTCCGTCGCTATAAACTCTACACTGGAAATATAAATGGAAGTGCCAGCGTATGTAAACTTGTCACAGCCCTCCCCGTCACAGACAAAGGGATGGAGTAAATCAAAGCGGAAAACAAAGGACAGCTCATTGAAAATTCTGAAGGAAACGTTATCCAAAGAACAGCCGGATGATGAAGGCAGAAAAAGGCGGGTGGGACTGCAGGCATGGATGCTCAGTAATTGATGGGATAATTTTCAGAAGCAATAAAATTATGATACCAAGGGAAATGCTACAACGGAGGCTTGCTTAAGACACATATGTAGATACCGTATACTGAATCTGACTATTGGTCTATCTCTTGCTCAGAGAAGAAGAAGAAGAAGAAGAAGAAGAAGAAGAAGAAGAAGAAGAAGAAGAAGAAGAAGAAGAAGAAGAAGAAGAAGAAGAAGAAGAAGAAGAAGAAGAAGAGTTGGTTCTTATATGCCGCTTTTCTGTAGCAGAAGGAGTCTCAAAGCGGCTGACATTTGCCTTCCCTTTCCTCTCCCCACAACAGACATCCTGTGAGGGTGGTGAGGCTGATAGTACTGAAGAAGAAGAAAAGTTGGTTCTTATACGCTTTTCCCTACCCAAAGGAGTCTCAAAGCAGCTTACATTTGCCTTCCCTTCCCTTCCCCCTCAACAGACACCCTGTGAGGGAGGGGAGGCTGAGAGAGCCCTAATATTACTGAAGAAGAAGAAGAGTTTGTTCTTATATGCCGCTTTTCTGTAGCAGGAGTCTCAAAGTGACTGACATTCGCCTTCCCTTTCCATTACCCCAAGTTGGCTCTCTATGCTGAACTAATTCCAATAAGTTGGTGATCCCTAATTTCAGGAAAGCAGGTCTGGCCTCCGCCAGGGCCAGGGCTTCCTCTGTCCTTGCCCCCACTTGGAGGAATGAGCTCTTAGATGCGATCAGGGCCCTGCATGAGCTAGAACAGTTCCGCAGGGCCTGCAAAAAACAGCTCTTCTGCCAAGCTTCTGTTTGTGTCCAATGAGCCAATATCATTGACTGGGCCCCCCTAGAGCCCTCCCCACCAGACACGCCACCTGGTACAGCACAAGGAGACCCCCAGTCCGGCCACTGCACCAACTAACTCCTTTATACCCTTATATAGAAGAAGAAGAAGAAGAAGAAGAAGAAGAAGAAGAAGAAGAAGAAGAAGAAGAAGAAGAGTTGGTTCTTATATGCCGCTTTTCCCTACCCGAAGGAGGCTCAAAGCGGCTTACAGTCGCCTTCCCATTCCCAGAAGAAGAAGAAGAAGAAGAAGAAGAAGAAGTTGGTTCTTATATGCCACTTTTCCCTACCCGAAGGAGGCTCAAAGCGGCTTACAGTCGCCTTCCCTTTCCTCTCCCCACAACAGACACCCTGTGGGGGAGTGCAGAATCGAACCCGGCATGCCAGATTAGAAGTCCGCACTCCTAACCACTACACCAAACTGGCTCTCACAGGAATATAGTTAACTATTGAATGTTTGTAATGTTTACCAATTTACAAGTTTTACAAACGTACAAGTTAATGAGTTTAAATGATATGTATTGTACCAAAATTATAATGGAGCTGCAAACTGGTAATTCCTGATATAAACCAGGGGTAGTCAATAAACCAGGGGTAGCAAACGCTGGCAGGGGCTCATGGGAATTGTAGTCCATGAACACCTGGAGGACCACAGGTTGACTACCCCTGATATAAACCACTCTCAGACTCAAGGAAGGGCGGAAGAAAAATGCAATAGTAAATAAAATAAAAAATAAATCATCACCATGGTCTTCTCAGATGACAGCAGATGTCCAAGGTCTCAGGTGGAGGTCTTTCACATCACTTACTGCCTAGTCCTTTTAAGTGGAGATGCTGGGGATTGAACCTGGGACCCTCTGCATGAAAACTTGCCTGCTTCAAAACAATGCCTATCTGCTGCTGTTGTTGGCGAAATCTTGAACTGGATCCTCCCCTGGCTTGCAGAAGCATAGCTAAGACAAACCCCAGGGTTCACTGCATCTCCCGATTACATAGATAATTCACTCTGTAATTACGGTTTAGGTCCAGCCCTGCAAAACGCAAGTCGCATGGGGGACTTCATTCATTGAGAGGCTAGTGGGGTAAAAAATTATGTTGATTGGTCTTTCTGATTTAGAAATGCCACTTGGAAATAAATTGCATTGTTAGACACTCTGCACTCCGAACAACGACCACTTTGAGAGGCATTACGTTTCCCCAGTTGGCCAAAATGATGGATTTCAAATGTCTTAATTAGGTCTGGCTCTCTAAACTATTCTGCCCAGGAGACAAACAGATATTTTCTGACACTGCTGAAGCAAACAGCTAGCAAAATGCCTCTTGATTTAAACTGGATCTCCTTTGAGATCTACAAATTCTTGAATGTTCCCCTTCCTAGGTAGCACATTGCATGTGATCAGCACGCGTGCACACATATTTCTAGATGAATGCATGCCCACCCACCTGCACCACCCATTCAGTCTTTGTTTTGGCAGGTTTGCTCTGTGTATTAGGCACAGGGGAGGCAGGTTACAGTAGATGAGCGATAGGGATGCGAGTGTCCTGCATAGTGCAGGGGGTTGGACTAGATGACCCAGGAGGTCCCTTCCAACTCTACTCTTCTATGAGTCTATGAGTCTGTTAGATATAGGGATATTTGGGCCAGTGCACTGGTCATAATTGGGACATGTGTGATCTGAAAGGAGGGACTGAAATGTGGAAATAGCTACCCGAGAATGTGGTGATGGCCACAGGAACAGTTTTAAAATAGGATCCGGAAGATGTTTCTGACCGTTAGAGCAGTTCCTCAGTGGAACAGGCTTCCTCGAGAGATGGTAAGGTCCTCTTTCTTTGGAAGTTTTTCAGCAGAGGCTAGATTGTCATCTGACAGGAATGCTGATTTTATGAATTTAGGCAGATTGGGAGTGAGTGGGCAGAAGGGATTGTGTTGGTGTTTGACTCTTGTGGCCCTTCCTTGCATACCCAGGGAATTGCTGATTGCCACTATAGGACGGTGGGTGAATTTCCTCCAGGCCAGGCTGGATTTGAAGATTGTTTTTTTTTATGGGGCATGAAATTGGGATCACTGCGGGTGGGCAGGTAGTTGTGAGTTCCTTCATTGCACAGGGGTTGGACTATATGACTCTGGAGGTCCCTTCCAACTGTTCTATGATTCTAGGAAGGGAAAGAGACTGTAAATCATTTTGAAACTCCTTAATGTAGAGGAAAGCAAGTTATAAAGTATTTTCTTCTCTTCCTCCTCCTCCTCTTTTATTCAAGACAATACTGCAAAGGCCCCTCATGGTATCAAGGCATGGGATTTTTCAAAATGGTGGCTGGAGAGAGCCATCCCATCCTCTGAAAGGAAAGGAAAAGGTTTTAATTCTTCAAAAAATTCTAACTCTAGGATTCTGATTCTATACCTTGTGTTTAATAGCCAATGATGGACTTCTATTTCATGTTTATCCATCCCCCTCTTGAAGCTGTCTTTGCATGTAGCCACTTCCATTCCCCCAATGTTTCTTAAAATACCCCCTTGTCCGGGTCTGAAATTAATAGTTCCTACTATAAATTTGGTAGTATTTGAGTTACAAAGACCCGTGACTTCTGGGTGCTGGCTGCTTCCAAAAGTCTGGGTTTGAATCACTTTCTGCTCCAATTTTTTTAAGAGAGATGCATTTGCAACTTGCTATGTATATTGGTTTCAGTCCCCCTGTAAGGCTATGGAACTCATAGCTAATATTTCCAGTTGAAATCAGACTGCATTCTTAATGCAATACAGAATACTGAATTATAACTGAACTACTTAATACAATACAGAATTATATATACATATACATACACATTCCCCGGAGTCCGGGAATGGTAGAGGACAGGAAGGCCTGGAGGATCATTGTCCATGGGGTTGCGATGGGTCGGACACGACTTCGCACCTAACAACAACATACATATACATACACACACACACACTACTGGCATTGGGAACTGCAGAGTATTTTAGAAAGGCTTGGGGTTGGTGGGATGTGTTGCACTTTTCATATGAAACCTCGTTTCCTTAGGGGCACATAGCTCATCTTGGAATTTACACTCTTTTATGTATTGGAAAGCACACCTTTTATCAATCCGATGAGTATAAAGTGAAGGGTAAAATGGGACCAAAGAGAATCTGTAACTGCAGCTTTGCTGAACAGGGTACATATTGTGTATCTTAGTCATTTAACACATTCAGCCAGGGTTTGTGTGTGTGTGTGTGTATCAAAATCAGCAGGCATGAGTAAGTCAATACAATATGTAAACCTTGGGACTGGGACTGATGCCAGGTAAAGACCCAGATTCCTTCCAGTAGTTCCTGGAGGGCTGTCATAATGGCTGCAGGATGTTCCTGGGAGGTAGAGTGAGAGGGTAGAGACCCCAGAATATTGGCTCATTCTGCAAGGGGCATCATCTTTCCCAGCCTCCTAGGAAAGGGTATTTAACCCTATGTAATCCTATTGTTCTCTGTGCAGATTTGGGAACTCCCCTGTGGCTATTTCTTTACTGCAGTAAATAAATGTTTAAAAAGCTTTCATCTCAGTGTGATCAAGCTGGGAGCATTGCACTGGGTAAAAGAACCCTGAGTAAGCCCTGAACAGGCCCCACTCCGTCTTTATTCTGGAAGAGTAGATCAGTGTGTGTGCTTTGCAGAAGAAACCAAGCAGCCATTATGCTTAACTCTCTCCATTTGCTGATGTGTGGTATGTAGTCTGCCTGCAGCCTAGCCACAAGTGGCTTGCAATTTTTTTTTTTTTTGCAAGTGCTGTGTAAGCCAGGCTTTCTCAACCAGGGTTTCATGAAATCCTGGGGGTTCTTAACGGCACTGGAAGGGTTTTCTGAATGGGTGGGAGTTCATTTTTTATATATTTGTTAAACACTTTGTCATGTGATAAGAACATATACAGTCATGTTGTCCTTCCCCCCCTCCCAAAATGTCCAATGATGGGCCTGGAAGGTGTGGGAAGGAGAGGAGTCCCAGTTGGCAAGTACACAACTGTTTCCCAACCATATTTAGCACTTTGGGGGTTTCTTGAAGCCTAAAGAATGTTTCAGGGGTTTCTCAATGGTAAAAAAGTTGAGAAAGGCTGCTCTAAGCTTTTGGACTCTACTTCAGTAAGCAGATGAATATGATAGATTTCTGTAAATAATCTTTCCAGTAAAGATTCTCTCGTTTAAACCTCAAAGTGCTGTAAGTCGGGATCTGTGCCTCATCCACAAAGGTGACTAATAACTGCATACTTTCAAAATGCTCTGTTTCTCTTCAGTTCTAATATTGTGGGGGGACCAAAGACTGAGTCTAGTCAGAAAGCCCCAACAGTGGGCAATATATTGATCAACAGAATTCCAGAAACGCCACCCCAGTGGTCAACAGGTGGGCTTCTCTCTGTTCCCAGGAAAAGTGCACAAACTAGTCTTGTGTCCAGGTGCGCATGACATCAGTCTTGCAAGGCTGGCTCAAGGTCTCCTCTCCCACAGTTCATCCTCCCAAGAGAAAATTGGGAATTAGACTGCACGAACGAGCAAGCAATGCAAAGCAATAAAACCAGTTACGTTCAGTAATCTTTCCCAGGCCCTCTCCCCATTGACAGACGACAGTACATAGAATGAGAAGAGACACTAACAACTGACACCGACAGGATCATAGCAGGAGGCTGGCAACCAGGCAGATCCTGACACGATGTCACTCCAGGCACAAAGCAGGTAGCGGCATCATCACACTGGGAGAGCACTCTGGGATTTGTAGAGTTATGGGTCACTGGCAGTCTTCAAGCAAAGGTTGGATACACACTTTTCTTGGATGCTTTAGGATGCTTAGGCTGCGTTGAGCAGGGGGTTGGACTAGACGGCCTGTGTGGCCCCTTCCAACTCTATGATTCTATGATTCTATGATCCTGCGTTGAGCAGGGGGTTGGATAGATGGCCTGAATGGCCCCTTCCAACTCTATGATTTTATGCCACAGCGTCATGCCAATGTGATGATGTCACTACCATGCTGGATGTGATGTCACGTGGTGGTTTGACACCAAAGAGCACCCCCTAATTTTCCACCGGCAAACCTGCCTCCCTCCTTGACTGAAGGCACATCCAGAGTTCCAGTTGTGGAATGCCACTGTCCCAAATCAAGAATTATTGTCTGCGTCCTTCTTAGGAAGAGACGGAATTTGTTCCCTCATGCGGTTGCTGAAAGACAGGAAGAAAGAGAGCAAAACCCGAATGTCTTGCTTCGGGCCTTCCATTTCGAGAGCCCATTTCCTCCAGCCTCGCCACACACCTGGCTAAGCAATCAACTGCCAAAGGAGCAATTCCTTGCGATAAAATGACTCCGACAGGCCTGTTCAATACCCCATCCACACCGTCAGGTGCACTGCCGACGTTTAACCCGAGGTCATATTGCACCGAGACGGAGCATATGAAACATTGCCTGTACAAACGGCCAGGCACTTGAGAACAGAAGAACAGGAGACGCATTATCAAATGCATCTGATGGCTGGCTTGGTAAAAGAAGCCACCTGAGAATCAAACCGGATTCTTTTGCAAGTGAAATATCGGCCGATGGATGAAAGGTCTTGCTTCCGCAAAGAAGTATGATGATGTATTTATGTATTTGCTTTCCTCCCCACCTTTCTCCCCCCCCTCTCAAGAGACCAAAAACAGATTCTCCATTTTATTCCCTCAGAACAACACAGTGACTGTTTCCGCACTAGCAATATTGTTTGGATATGTATGAATAAAGGGTTTACTTTTGTATCCGTTTCCGCACTGAAATCTGCTCCTTCAGGTGCAGTCCTGAATTGGCCTCTCATTTACTCCACAGCAAAGGAATCCATTCAAGCAAGGTCTAATTACTGCCCAATGCAGAAATGAGTGTAATCTGGTTTATCCCCCACGCCCATCAAATTATCAAGGAACAAAGAATTTGAAAACCGTAAAAGAATGCCTTATCTATTGGGCACACACAAACCATCTCCGTGAGTACACCGCTAACTCCAGCAAGTGCAGACCTAACTCTCCCTCACTGGCGGTCCTTATCCTGGATGCTTCTGGTTGATCCTGCATTGAGCAGGGGGTTGGACTAGATGGCCTGCATGGCCCCTTCTAACTCTGTGACTCTAAAATGGCTGCCTGTTGGTGAGCTCCCCATCACTGGCGGTCTTCAAGTGGTGGCTTGACAGATCCTTATCCTGGATGCTTTAGGCTGATCCTGCATTGAGCAGGGTGATGGATTAGATGGCCTGCATGGCCCCTTCCAGCTCCATGATTCTATTATTCTAAAGTGTTTTGACCATACTTATATTTTGGGGTGAGGAGCAGATTAAGTAGACCAAAAATAGAGGTTGCCATTGGAAGGACTGCCACACTGTTCTGGCAACAACGGATGAAGCAGGGGCTTGAGGGATGGCCGTCAGTGATAGTGTGGCATCTTTTCAGGGAAAACCTGGAAGTGATGTCACAGCTGCCACTCAGTGCTAATGAAAAAGAAGTATCCTTATTTCAGAGATACTGTAGGTTAGAGTTCCCTGACCCTTGTGCACCTCTGGGCATTTTTGGAACTCTGACACAGTTTGGTGGGTGCAGCCACAATGCAGCTTGCTCAAGAAGTAGAGCCAACATAAAATGGCTGCCTGCCCCCCATCCCTCACCAGTGGCCAAGAGTGACCTGGAAACCCTTTTCTGAGCTGAGGACATCAGGGGCTCAGACTCATGTAAGGATTTCTCTGAGAACAAGGTAGAGAGCCAGGCAGCATATTTATGTGTGTGTGACCAGTCAAAGGAAGGAAGATAATCTGGGTGCCGGAAGCCCCTTCCCTTCTCAGTCACAATCAGAATCATACAGAGCTAGATGAGTCTCCAAAAGGCCATCCAGTCCAGCCCTCCCCTCCTCCTTCTCAGGGGTTTGAAACTCACATGCTGGACTTGAGACCAGCTGCTCTTGGTGGTGAGAAGCTGCTTGGAAAGATGTCCCGTAGACTAGCGATCCCCAACCTGTGGGCCGCAGACCACATGTGGTCCATCGACTAATTGGAGGTGGGCCCCGAAGGACGCCTTCTCCCCCCCCCCCCGGCCATCCCCCTCCCCGGCCCTTTACAGCACACTTTGGGTGTCCTTGTCTCCCATCACTCCCAGATGGGACTATCTCGTTGCAGAGAAACAAGCTCAGGGTTCCCCTTGATTTGTCATTGTCATGAGTTAAAATTTCCATGAAAATAAAATGTTCCTTATGTTCATTGTTGTGGCGTGTCTGTATCTTATTTTGAAGGGATGTTTAAACATTACCATAGCGATCAGAGAGCGTTAGGGCAGTGGTTGAGAGTAGAGGAGTAAACTACCCCCCCAGTGTTGTCTGGTCCCCGGTGATAAAAAGCTTGGGGACCACTGCCGTAGACCACGGCAACCCTCTGGAGTCTTCTTGAACGGACTGTAAACAGGGCCGAGTGGTCCCTTGCAAGGAAGCATATTTTGTCTGAAGCCATCCCTTCCAGCTTTCAAACACCCTCCTTCAATAAAACTTAATGAGAAGGACGTAAAGCGCCAAGTCAAGTCAATTAGCCATCTGTCCTCTTGGTCCTTTCCTCGGCCTATCATCCAACATCCCCTCGTTACGGCATCATCTACGGCTGGGATTTTTCCGAGGGAAGTCTTGCGAGCTACGATAAGTCAAGCATGCGTTAGCTTTGTCATATTGGGGCCTTAATGCACTCTAAATTGGGGCAAGAGGAAGGGATTTTTTTCCCCTTTAATCGACGCTCTTAAGAAGGATCTGTGCATCCTGCATTTAGCCTAGTCCCTCTGTGTGTGTATAGAGAGAGAGAGCAGTCTGCGAGGCCCTGAATGCCATCCAGCCACAGGAAAAGCAATTTGAGACTGTAATATACTTTTGTGAAGCTTTCAGGGGAGCGAGCATGGTTAGGACTCAAGCTGTGAGTCTTGTTCAGGCACAGCACACCTCTCAGCCTCGACTGTACGGACTTCTCTTGCCTTGTCTCATCTTTTCATTGCTAGCGTGGTGTCTGCTTGGAGAATTGTTCCTCTCGTGGATCTTGCAGATTGTTATACGTCCCTTCAAACCATACAGAGCTTCTGTGCAGCATGCAGAAGGTCCCCATCTTCAATACCTGGTATCTCCTCTGAAGAAGAAGAAAAGGAAGAGGAAGAGGAAGAAGAGTTGGTTCTTATATACCGCTTTCCCCTACCCAAAGGAGGCTCAAAGCAGCTTACAGTCACCTTCCCTTTCCTCTCCCCACAACAAACACCCTGTAAGGGAGGTGAGGCTGAGAGAGCCCTGATATTACTGAAGAAGAAAAGTTGGTTCTTATATGCCGCTTTTCCCTACCTGAACGAGGCTCAAAGCGGCTTACAATCTCCTTGCCTTTACTCTCCCCACAACCGACACCCTGTGGGGTAGATGAGGCTGAGAGAGCCCTGATATTCCTGCTCAGTCAGAACAGTTTTATCAGTGCCGTGGCGAGCCCAAGGTCACCCAGCTGGCTGCATGTGGGGGAGTGCAGAATGGAACCCGGCATGCCAGATTAGAAGTCCGCACTCCTAACCAGTACACCAAACTGGCTCTCTATGAGCCTTGCCCAATCCTGTACAGACAATACTGACCTTTATGGACTGTGAGAACTCCCTTTTGAGCGCGCATTATCTACCATCCCTGCTATTATCCTCATGGCTGGGGATTGGTAGTATGCTGTTTGTACGTCCATCTAAGCCAGCCTTTCTCAACTTCTTTACCATTGTGAAACCCCTGAAACATTCTTCAGGATTTAAGAAACCCCAGAAGTGGCACAATCATGCAGAATATGGTTGGGAAGCAGAGCTGTGGACACGCCCACCTGGGGCCCCTCCCAGGCCCACCATTGGCAATGCTGAGTGAGGGGGCAGGTCAGTATGACCATATATAGTCATAACACTTGATAAATGTTGAACACATTTTTAAAATACCTTAAAAATTAATTAACTCCCACCCATTGAGGAAACCCATCCAGGGCCAACAAGTTTGCTCTAAGCTCATTCCTGTTAAATTCTGTGCTCAGAATTATGGAGCTGGACGAGACCTCTAATCCAGGGGTGACCAAACTGTGCCTCTCCAGATGTTCATGGACTAAAATTTCCATCAGCCCCTGAGATTCATGGGAATTGTAGTCCATTAACATTGGAGAGCTGCAGTTTGGCTACCTCTGATCTCGTCCAACTCCCTCCCTAAGGGCGGAAATTCATTAAGTACTTCCTTCCTGCTCTATTTATTTATTTGTTTATAATTTGATTTGTTTCCCCTTCCCCCTCAGGCTCGCCATCTCGGGGCAGTGAGCAGCAGATCCAAAATCCAACATACGTGACAAAATAGACGAGAAAGTGATAAAAACCAAATAAAATTTAAGATTTGGAAGGAAGGCAAAAGACCTTCAGAAGAAGGTAAATCTCCAGGTTCTCTGAGCTATGCTGGTCTGGAGGAAAATTCCTTCCTGACCCCAAAGTGCAGAATGGCGTTTCTAATATACTGTGCCAGTTAGTATATTTTACAATTTTTTTTTGGGGGGGGGGGGAAATCAGTACCATTCTTCCCCCCGACGTTATTTTCAAGCAACATTTCATTTCCTTAATGCTCGGATTATTGCTCAGTGATACGATGTGATACATTTCTGCAAATTGAAGAGGCATCCCTACAGCTCGCAGTGTACGAATTCAGTCGCATTAGGGAAGGAAAAAAAAAGGAATATCATGCAAATAGAAGCTGTGCTATTTAATTTGCATTTGTACCAGCTGTGCCTAATTTCTCTCCCCTTATCTGATACAGGACTTCCTGAATCAAAGGAAGGAGGGAGGAGTTTTATTAACGCAAAAAAAAAAAGGATGCCATTTTTCACTCAGCTGCAAAAAACAGTATCTTATCGTTAACTGGTTCATTTGGGAATTAGCAACATGAAATCATAGTTCTAATTAAGAGTAATAGAGTGGTGCCCTGTTGGTTAACTTATCATATGGCATGTGGAGTGAAGCCAGGAGATCGGAGGGTTCCCTGGCAGCCAAGCAAGGGATGTTCACTTCCAGTTTGCCACTGCCTGGGTCCACCTTATGACCCCTACTGTTCCTTCGAGGAAATACCAGCCAAACTCTTGGAGGTCTCCCATTCAAATATCAGCATCATCAGCATCATCATCCAAATATCATCATCATCATTATATTTATACTAGCAGAAAAGCCCGCTGCAGTGTACAATGCAGCTGGTGCTAGTGGGGATGCTTGGTCGGGGTGGGCTTGGGGGAGGCGGCAGGGGGTGAAGCAGCCTCCGTGCTGGGTTTGTGGGCTTGCATTGGGTAAGGTAGTGAGGCAGTCATGGGGCAGTAGGGGTGGATGGATCTCTGTATCGTGGGGGCAGCGGGCAGGTGGCATACCTTCTAGTCTGGCATCTGTGTGGCGGGATGGCTTGGAATGCAGGTGGCAAGTAGAGCATATTGGCAGCGGTGTTCTCAGCATTTGTGGGGGGGAGTCGGTGGGACCGCCATTTGTGAAGGAGAGTCAGATGGCTGCCTCTAGTGCAGGCTTAGTGGCACGGCCACCTGCGAACCCTCCTGTCCTCTGGCGCCACTAGCCGAGGGGAGCGGTGGGCCAGCGGAGAAGCATCGCCCTCAGCAGCCAGGGTCGTCTGCGGGCTGGCTTTCAATCAGATGAGCGGGTGGCCAGGGAGGGTGTGAACTTTAGGGGTTGGCCCAATCAAGGTGCAGCCAACTTTGCTGGCCACACCGTGATCAGGCCGGAATCTAGTTAGGACAGTTTTCGTGGGGCCGGACATGCTCCACCCACAGGCCCGCTTCACAAATATATAAGGGAACCATGGATAAGGATTTCTTACCTGCCACTTTCAGAATGTTGGCTCATGGCAGGTTATAACATAAAATTTCCAAAACAATAAAACCTCATTAAAACAAAATCAAGTAGTACAAAACCACAGCATGGCAGAAAACAGTCCTTCCCCAAAACAGGACATCGGGCAGCCGAAGGCTATGTCAGCAAATCACGCACAGGTGGTCAAAGGTGTTCAAAGGGTGACGTACTTCTTAAGGGGGGGGGGCATCATATCTTCTACCTAGTCTGGTCTAAACCGTAGACCTGGTGGAAGAACTCCATCTTGCAGGCCCTATGGAAAGCAAACATTTCCCACACGGTCTGTAGTTCTCCTAAGAGCTCATTCCACTAGATAGGGGCCAGGACCAAAAAGGCTGTAGGCATTTCTCCGAATATCTGTGGTAAAGACCATAGAGATATAGCGCAATTCCTAGAATGTCACTATGGAGGCCATTTTCCAGTCATCCCTCCCCCCTCAATTTGTTAAGAGTAGGGGATTGTGGTCAAGGGCAGGGGTTTACCTCCATGCGCAAGCAAATAGCAAGCCTAACAAGTACTAGTAAATATCAACAACCCTGACTAGGAAAAAATATCTCAGTATGGCAGAGAGGTCAGCAGGCATGGCAGCTTCGGACAGAGACACCGAGGGCAATATCTGAAGCGATATTTGGCATGGCTTCAGTGCAGCAGCCCAAAGACACGAATCTTTCAGATAGAAAGCAACACCATGAGCCACTGAGCCGGAGACCCTGCAAGAAGCGTGTCAGCTCTGTGTGTCGACTCTTCCATGCCAGAAGCCAGACTACCTTCCTCACCTTTTCCCCTCCGAGGAACCTCATTATCTCTTCCAGAATGCTGTTTGCAGGGCCTGTCCAAGAGGGACGGAAAGCCAGAGCCTCTGCGACAGGAGTGGCGCATTGGTAACTGACCTCCACAGAACACCGCCACATTTGAAGCTGGCGGTTCATCGGTTCTGCGTCTCCAAGAGGGGAGGGGGGTCACGGAAGGTCAGGGATGGCCTTTCAAGGGAGACTTCAAGGGAGAAAACCACGGCGACTTCAATTCACACCACTGCTGAAAAGTTGGAGAGTGAAGCGGTCTCATTGACGGGGAACTTTCCCTCACAGGCCTCTTGGCTCAATTTTGATCTGAGGTTTGGGGCTCCCCTCAGTAAGGAGAGGAAGGGAAGGTGATTGTAAGCTGCTTTGAGACTCCTTCGGGTAGTGAAAAGTGGGGTATTTATTTCTTGACTAACAATGAAGCCCGTTGTATTGAGGAATAAAATGGGTGCTAGCAGTGGCAGTGTGCAGAGACGTGTCTGAAGGCAGTTTGGTGTAGTGGTTAGGAGTGCGGACTTCTAATCTGGTATGCCGGGTTCGATTCTGCACTCCCCCACATGCAGCCAGCTGGGTGACCTTGGGCTCGCCACGGCACTGATAAAACTGTTCTGACCGGGCAGTGATATCAGGGCTCTCTCAGCCTCACCCACCCCACAGGGTGTCTGTTGTGGGGAGAGGAAAGGGAAGGCGACTGTAAGCCGCTTTGAGCCTCCTTTGGGTAGGGAAAAGCACCATATAAGAACCAACACTTCTTCTTCTTCTTCTTCTTCTAACCATTCTTGGAGACCCGGCAAAGGCCGTATGGCACCGTGACCGAGGCAACACTGGCATGCACACCTAGAATCTCAGCAGCTGTCAGAAGCTCTGCAAATGCCGTGTGCTGTCCCGACCCGACCAAGGTGGTGCCAACATGCACAGGACAAACGGCTGCCCCATTTGGGGCAGAGCACGGTATTTGGGGGCCCTACCAGGCTCCCCCTGCCCCAGCCACAGTGATCCATGTCCCAGGCTTTCTGTTCCTCCTAGTTCCCACTCTACAGGCAGCTTGCCTTCTAGAGGTAGGCCAGTAGAGTGGGCTCGCTGTTCTTCTGGGTGGAAGAAGTTGGAGGGGGAGGTAGCCAGGGGCAGAACAGCCTACCTGATTGGCCGTTCATGGGACGGATGGCGGCCAATTAGGTAGGCTATGAGTCATCCTTATACAACTTTGGTATTACATTCTTTGTAGATTAGAGTTCTCGACTGCCCTTCCAGCGAGCTGGCTCAGAGTGTTGTGCAGAGTATAAAAAACCAACTCCTCTTTTTTTCAGATATTGCTTACACTTTGAAGAAGGGTGGAGAAGAGATTCAGAAAGTCGAGCTTTTGAAGTTGTTGGGCCGCAGATTCACAGTGAACAACCTTCACTAAAGGAGTCATTATTGCCAGACATGTCAGGGAGTATGGTGGCTTTTCCTCGGGGTGGTCTGGATCCTTTTTAGCCCCTGTAGTTTTGGAGAGTGGGTGAATTAGATGAAATATCCTGTTATTGGAGTTAGCTGTGCTCTGAGCCAATAAACCAGTGAAGCTGAAACCCTGCTGAGATTCATTTTGCCACTTTCAGACACAGCAATTACCTTGTGGAATTCACTGCCGATGGACATAGCGTTGGTGTTTTGAAAAAGGGGCTAGACAGATTCACAAGAAGGGACTAGCCAGGGGTAGTCAAACTGCGGACCTCCAGATGTCCACGGACTACAATTCCCACGAGTCCCTGCCAGCGAATGCTGGCAGGGGCTTGTGGGAATTGTAGTCCGTGGACATCTGGAGGGCCGCAGTTTGACTACCCCTGGACTAGACAGATTCACAAAGGAGTTGTCCATCAAGAGTTATTAGTCAGGATAGTAAAAGGCAACCTTCATATTCAGAATTATGGATGCCAGTAGAAATGACGGTTCTGGGTTGGGCAATACCTGGAGGTTTTTGTTGGAATAGACAAGACCTGCAGTGTGCGTGATTCAGAACGTATGAAGAATCTCCTGTAGGGGGCATCAGAGGCGATGTGTATTTAGCATAGTGAGCTTAGGAACTTCCTGATGTTTTAAAAATATTCTTCTCTGTTGTCCTGATTGGGTCATTGGGGGACTTCCTGCTCATTGGAGAACAGTTCTTCCCTGTTTGCCTTCAGAACAGGTTTGAAGAAAATCCTGTGAGATGTGAAATTAATGAATCCTTTCAAAATAATGCTTGAATAGCTATTGATTAGAGCCATTTTCAGGAAATTATTCCTTTCTTCGGAAACATTTCATCACGGCTGAAGAGTTGAATTAGAGTCAATGCGTCTCCTCCAGAAAGGATTCATTAATCTGAAAATACCTAAAGCTTTTCTGTTCAGCCTTTTGGGTCAGAATAAACAACATTATTTATGTCCCTTTTCATTGTTCGCCTCTCATGGGATTGTCTTTAAGCTTCATTACCGTGTGGACAATCTATTTCCCCTTTGCCTCCAGAATAGAACAGACAGAACGAACAAAGAAGAACAGTTAAACTGTTAGGACTAAATCTTTCTCTCCTCTTTCTATGCAAAAATCTTTCGGTTGTTTGCAAACCACTCCACTTTACATATTCAGACTCAGCTAACTGTTTCAGAGGTTTGGTGGTTTGCTGCAGGGCAAGTGAGGGGACAGTTCAGGTATGCATCTGAAGAAGCAAATTTTAATGCAGAAATGGATAAAAAGACAACCCTTTAAAAATGCAAATCACAACAATATTGCTAGTGTGGAAACAGTCATAGAGTCCACCCTCCAAAGCATTCCTTTTGTCCAGGGTTGCACCAGAACCAATGTGTTGAAATTAATTCCAAAGAATTTTCAGTTAAACATCCGGAAGAAGTTCCTGGCAGTTAGTGGTTCCTCAGTAGAACAGACTTCCTCAGGAGGTGGTGGGTTCTCCTTTGGAAGTTTTTAAGCAGAGACTAGATATGAAATGCTGACCTTATGAACTTAGGCAGATTGTGAGTGGGTGAACAGGAAGGAATGTCCCAGTGTTTGTGTCTTCTGGCCCTTCCTTACATACTCAGGGACTTGCTAATTGCCACTATGGGAGGGTAGGTGAATTTCTTCCAGGACAGGCTGGATTCTGGAGATTTTTGTTGGTGTGGGAGATCATTCGGACATGAAATTGGGGTCACTCTGGGTGGGCAGGTAGTTGTGAGTTCCTGCATTGTGCAGGGGGTTGGACTAGATGACCCTCGAGGTCCCTTCCAACTCTATGATTCCATGATTCAATCTCTGAAGACGAGCTGTAATTCTGGGGGATAACCAGGTCCCACCAGGAGTCTGACATCCCTCTGAGCACCAATATTTGGAAGCAACTCCAGGGGAAGTTCTTTGCTTCTGTGTCCTGCTTGTTGCTTCTTTTCATGGGTGCCCGATTGGCCATTGTGTTAACCAGGTTCTTGGACTAATGGACCACTTGTCTGATTCTGCAGTGCTCAGGTTGTCAGTCCTTGGGAGCCTTTCCCTTTGCTGGGTGGTTGCCAAGAAAAAAAAGGTTCCTTGTGCCACTGGCTCATTGTTCTTCATTTAGCGTTTGTGATTGACATGGATTGCTTACTTGAGAAAAGACATTGTACGGGGGCAAACAAAGAAGACGGCTTTGTCAGAGCTTTGCTCTTCTTTTGTCTTAAATCTTCCCCAAAGATATGCAACGGCGTGCCAGAGAACATCTAATACTACAGAAATGTAATTTGAGAACACCCAGAGACAGATGCTGCATATCTATTCCTTTCCATAACTAATGTTCCCGATACTGCTTCAGCAAATGCCAGGAAATTTGGGGAAGGCAGAGTTTGGGGCTGATGTGATCTCATTAGGGTGGGGGGCAGTGATGTTTTAGGCTACCACTCCTTATTCTTTATGGTCTTTACCACAAACCCTAGGGGAAATTCCTAGAGTGTTACTAATCAAACTAGTTGGTAGGCAGAGATTTCAGTATTCGGTGATTAATTTTTAAAAAAAATGATAAATGCAATTCATAAAGTATGTAGTTATGTATCTTTTAACATGAGAGTCGGTTTAAAAATCAAATAATAATAATATGTACAGGTCATTTTCTCTCCCACTTCTTAGTTTTTTGGGAGCAGGTGATTGGGATGGGGGGTATTGATACTTGAATCAATAGATAACTGGGACGGCAAAAGTGTGTCTCCATTAGTATTTCTCTCTGAGTATTTGTAATCTCCCCAATATTGATAAAACTGGGGGAAGTAAGGTGTGTATTGATTCCACAAAATCTTCTAGAAGATAGAATAGGTTTTTATTCCGTTTTCTGTACCGTAGGGCAGTGGTCCGCAACCTTTTACAGGCTGCGGACCGGCGACAGCAGGGAGGGCAATTGCCCGGCCCCGCATGCCGCGCATGTGCGGCCGCAAACGTGCATGCACGGCACTTACGTGCATGCGTGTATGTGCGGAAGTGCTGCACATGTGCGTTTTTGGCCATGCATGGCGCATGTGCACATGCATGGCCTGGCTGCTCGTGCGCAGCCCTGCTTCCCTCTCCCCCCCTCCCACAGTAAGAAGCTTGCCAGGCCGCAAGCTTGCAGCCTAGGAAGTTTCTTACTGCGGGGGGGGGGGCAGGGAGAGGGAGCTGCGGCCCGGTGCCAGGGCCTTCACGGAAGAACAACTGGAAGAAGACTTCTGGGGATTCGCTCCTAAAGTAGCCTACAAGGGGCTACTTTTGATAAAACAGGCTGAAGGCTGGAAGGGTCAGTTTCAGCAAGAACGCTGAGATGTTAGCTGTGTTGCTTTTTCTATAAAATGATTTCCTTCAAGAGATGTTGGTTTATTGATGGCAATCAGCTGGGCCCTCACAGCAGGACCATTAGGCTTGGTCTCTGGAGAGGCATGCTCAGTCTCACTCTGTGTGCTTGGCCTGATATGAATTTGGGTGGAACCAATGGGAGACCGTATCCAGCCAAATTACTCTCCTTGGGCTCAGAGATGCATCACTGGAAGCTGAGGATTATGGGAGATGAGCCATGAAATGTTGATGTGGCAAAGTCCTCA
This sequence comes from Paroedura picta, assembly GCF_049243985.1. Taxonomy (NCBI): domain Eukaryota; kingdom Metazoa; phylum Chordata; class Lepidosauria; order Squamata; family Gekkonidae; genus Paroedura; species Paroedura picta. The sequence goes on along the minus strand of NC_135373.1, from coordinate 117,410,280 downwards.
TCACCCTGTACCGGGCCCAAATCCTGGGTGCAAATATGGAAAATTTCTTTACTTCAAATTATTTCAGGAACATATTGTACATGGCTGAGGGAGGACAAAGGCTTTTACTTATCCAACCAATGAAACAAACTCTTATTGAAATGCACCATGGCCCAAATTAGGTTGTTTATCACATTGCCTTTATTTCTGCAGATGTGTATATACCTGTACTTAAAAGGGAGGTGGGGCGGAGGTACTGTATAACAACCCGCTGAGAAAACTTGGGTGCATTTCTATCTCCTGGAAACGAATATGACACAGCTATTTCTACAGCTCCACTGTGTAACATTTACACCTCTCTCTCCCCACGTCTCAAAATACATTTCCTGGCCAAGTGGAAACCTTCTTGTCAATTATTCTCTGTACCTCTATCCTGATAACATTCCTTTCAGGAAGCAACCGTGTCCATGCACTGATAAAAACCATTTCCGTAATTCAGCCTTATCCGTGGCTGAAAATATAATCAAAACTGGCCCGAAGATGAACTGCTATTTTCAAGCTCAGGGTTTTTTTTGTGTGTGTGTGTGGTTGAAGTGAAACGAGATGATTAATGTAGGTTATTGATACCAAGGAAATGCTTATTGGGATGAATTCTATCTACCAATGTATCAAATGAGTGGAATTTTGAAGCCGTCACTGCAGCCTAACTAGAGGCTACTTGTAGGAAATCAAAATGGTGGCCCTATTCATGAGAAATGGAGACATCTTACCTGATTGTGCCCCGGTTGCTAGGAAACTCCTTTGCATTATGGGAAGATGGACTGATCACTGGCCAACTGTGACTGTTTTGCTCACTTTACAGCAGGGATGCCAGACACCCACTGGGGCCGGGGAAAACCCCAATTTGAAGTCGCTCCCCCCCCTTCCTTGACCAATTTTGCACAGGCTGGGAAAGGCAGGCCAACGCCTGCATGCAAGTGGGGCCAATCCCCACTTACACATGACGCCGGCGCTGTCCAGGCCCCCTCCTGGCCCTGACCTGCATTGGGGCTTCTGATGGCAGATTCTTCTACATTCCCTGTCTTGCTGCAGCAACCAGCAGAGGCCCGGCTGAGGCAGGCTCGTACACAAGGGAAGAGCTGGGCCATTGAGGCCCTGCTCCTCCCCACCCCCAACTACAGTATCCCAGCAATGACACAAAATGCCCCGTTGGGCTATGTTGTGCTGTGGAGCTGACTAGGGGGTCTGTACACCCCCATGATGGTGGGACAATCGCATGCCACTATCCCACCATTGTGTGGTAGGACCCCCATGTCCCCCACCCTCACACGGCAGACCCTTCCTGCCCCAAAGTTGTGCGTGTGCACACACAACTCTGGCATGGACCATGTGCACTGGGGGATTTCGTTCCCCGTGCATACACGTGAAGGGGTGGGGCAAGATGCAGTGGCCTGGTGTGCCCAGTCATGTTTGAGTAGGTCATCATTAGATCTCCTTCTACACCCCTCTAGTAGTGGGGGGTGGCATTGGGTTTGCCGCCATGTTGGGTTCTTAATGTCTTTTAGTGGGTGTTTTAATAGGGATTTTATAAGACGCTGTAACCTGCCACGAGCCGGTCAGGGAGTGACGGGGAATAAATTGAAAAATAGTAATAGTAATAATAACCAGTCTTTGGGGGCTTCAGAAAGTTGGGGAAAATCCTCCCCCTAAATTCTACTTTCACACCAATCCTGGACGTCCCCCTGTACTCAGTGGGACCAGGGACGACATCCTGATATACTAACATCACCTGGAAGTGACATTGGGTGACTGAGGTTGTCAAGGGACAATGCTCTTGTTTTGGGGCAAAAATCTATGGTTTAGGTTGATTGTTATCATAGAGTTTGCTCAAAGGCTAGAGTGTTGTCCCTGAAATCTTTGACATGCTGATGTCACTTCCAGAAGGTATCAGCATGCTGGATGCTATTTTGCCTTGGGGTGTGTGTGAGTGTGTGTGTGTGAGAGAGAGGAGGAAGAAGAAGAGGAAGAGGAGGAAAAGGAAGAGGAGGAGGAAGAGGAAGAGGAGGAAGAAGAAAGTTGGTTCTTCTATGCTGCTTTTCTCTACCTGAAAGAGACTACAAGCAGCTTATGGTTGCCTTCCCTCTCCCCACAACAGACACCCTTTGAGGTGGGTGAGGCTGAGAGAGCCCTGATATTACTGCTCGGTCACAGCAGTTTTTCTCAGTGCTGTGGTGAGCCCAAGGTCACCCAGCTGATTGTGTGTGGGGAAACGCAGATTCAAACCTGGTTCACCAGAGTAGAAGTCTTCACTCCTAACCACTACATCGAGAGAGAGTGTGTGGAAGTGCCAATATAACTATTAAAGGATGGTCATGCTAAATGCTCTGATTTAAGTTTTATCTAGAGTCACGGCAAACCCTGAGAATTTGTGCAGATCTTTATCTGGTGGTATTAACTGGAAATGAATGTATAATGTTCAGGAGTAAAGTTGTCAACCTCCAGGTGGCTGGAAGAGAGTCCCGCGAGAGGCAAACAATGAGAAGGAATGTAAATGAAATAGTTTATTCCGACCAAAAAATCTTAACAGAAAAACTTCAAATATATTCAGATGAATGAATCCTTCCAAAAAGAACGCTTTGAAAAGCTATTGATTAGAGCTCTTTTCAGGAGATTATTCCTTTCTTCAGAAATATTTCATCATGCCGGAAGAGGTGAATCAGAGTCAATGCTTCTCCTCCCTGTGAAAAAATCTATTTCTGCACTCCCCCACATGCAGCCAGCTGGGTGACCTTGGGCTCGCCACGGCGCTGATAAAGCTGTTCTGACCGAGCAGGAATATCAGGGCTCTCTCAGCCTCACCCACCTCACAGGGTGTCTGTTGTGGGGAGAGGAAAGGGAAGGCGACTATAAGCCGCTTTGAGACTCCTTCGGGTAGAGAAAAGTGACATAGAAGAACCAACTCTTCTTCATCTTCAAATCTGACAACCCTCTTGAGGAGTCCATTTCTTACTCTATACAAGTTCCAGGATACAAGAATCTGGAGTCATTGCAGCTCAGGTTTTTATTTGTGGCTGGCTGAACTGGCTGGAGGACTTTAGCCCTGCATTCTTCTTTGTTCTCGCTGAATGGTTCAGTATTGATTTAAAGAGCGTCTCGGCCTGTTCCAGAATGACTGCTGAATCATGCATAATGCTGAGTGGTTTAATAGTTAATGAGTCCTTGTTGTAATCATTGTGTCATCATAAAATAGGGAATGTGACATTAAATGGATGTTCTCACCATATGGCACCCTTTAAATCCAATAGTTTGGACAATCTAGTGCTGTCAAGTGTCTTCCATTTAATGGCGGCTCTATGAATTAGGGTTGCCAGGTCCCACCTGGTAGCAGGCAGGGGACAGGGGGTGAGCTTGCTGGCAGCTGGAGGTTTCATCAGCCGATTCAGCAACATTCCCACATGACTTCTAGCATGATGTGAAAGTGACGTAGGCATGTCAGGAATGTCAGGACAATGCTCTGGGTTTTGGACAAAAACTCTATGGTAGAATTAGTTTCTACCATTGAGTTTTTGGCTGAAATCCAAAGAGTTGTCCCAACATCTCTAATGGGCCTAAATCACTTCCAGGTCACCATGTTGCTAAAATGGTAGCCTTCCTTCCCTTGTTGGGAGGGTCATTTCACCCCCCACCGCCCCGCTGATGGGTGGTGGAGAGGGGACCTGATAGCAGGGTACCCCTGCCCCCGTTGAGGGGGTCTAGCAACTTTCCTATAAATTGACATCCTCCAAAATATCCTACCATTGACAGTCGTAGAGAGCCAGCTTGGTGCAGTAGTTAACAGTGGCAAACACACTTGATTTGGAGAACCAGGTTTGATTCCCCAGTCCACTACAGGCAGCCTGCTGGGTGACCTTCAGCCAGTCACAGTTCTCTCAGAACTCTCTCAGCCCCACCTTCGGCACAAGACGACTGTGGTGGGGAGAGCCAGTGTATTGTGGTGTGGTGGTTAAGAGTGGTGGAGTCCCATCAGGAGAATTGGGATTGATTCCCCCCTCCTCCACAGTAAGCCAGCTGGGCCAGTCACAGTTCTTTCAGAGCTCTCAGCCCCCCACCTGCATCACAAGGTGCCGATTGATGGGAGGGGAAGGGAATGCAATTGTAAGCTGCATTGATACTCTTAAGGTAAGTAGAGTATACAAACCTACTCTTCTTCTCTCTGTTATACTGCCCTTCCCTTCATGTTTCTGTCATGCACACGGAGTTTGTTCTCCAGGCTTCTCATGCTATTCATGGTCTATATACAGAAAACCATTTTGACAGGAACAGTGAAAATGTGACAGTTTTGTTAGACGCTTGACAATGATATATCTAGAGGATTATATGAGGGGTTTTTGAGTGGAGATTGTACATATACTAGGGACAAAGCCCGTTGCATTCAGGAATACAATGGGTGCTAGATTGGGTGATGGAAGAACTCTGTGGGTGGCCTCTCCCTCCCCCCAGGACCTGGAAAAGCTGGAAAGGTGATGATTCTTTACGCTGGCAGATAACTTTAATCATTTCACCAGGACTTAGCTACATTCAAATGAGATTTATAGAGTACTGATGAGTGGCTGAGGGAAAAGGAAGTGGGGATCTAAGAAAATGACTCAAAACCTCTTGTATCTTGCAATGTCAAGTGGGGGCTTGGGTAACAATTATAGGGGGAATGGAAAAGAAAGAGGATTGCTTTGCTATTCTTCCATAGGCCTCCCCCCAAGCTGTCCTTCATTTAACTGGGCTGCTAGTCTATATAGTACAGTGGGGAACTGTTGGGATTTTCAGACTAGTCTTGGTCCTAGGGACCTCCAGAAATATAGAGCTGCAGAGTAACAGAGCATTTTAAACCTATGCCGTTATTACTTACCTCTGTGGATGAGGCACAGATCCAGACTCACAGTGGTTTGAGGCTTGAAAGGGAGTAAACTTTACTGGAAAGGTAATTAGCAAAATATATCATATTCATTTGCTTCATTCTCCTTACTGGAGCAGAGTAAAAACACATTTCAAGCCTCTAGGGCCAGGCTGCAGACAGATTACATCTCACACATCAGCAGAGAGCCTAAAATGGAGGATGGTGCTTTTTGCTTCAGCGAAGGACATGGTCTGATCTCCTCTTTGTGAAGAAAGAGGAAGTGGGTGGGACCACACCTTAAGCAAAGCAATCCCGAGGACATGTGCTCAGGGTTTTTCCATTGCAACCTCACCTGTGACGACTTGAGGCACTAGTGAGCACAGGTGCAGCTCTGCTGCTTAAACAGCTTAACAACAGACTTAACCAAATTACTTGCTAATTGCAATTCCAACAGGGACCAATCTTGGGTTCCTTTTACATGGGGAAAACTTGTGATGCTGGATGTAGATGCCAATTCTTTTTCTGCTGCTGCTTCTCCACAGTGGTGTAGTGGTTAAGTGCGGAAGATTCTAATTTGGAGAACATGGTTTGATTCCCTACTCCTCCACATGAAGTCAGCTAGGTGACCTTGGGTCAGTCCCAGTTCTCTTTGTGCTTTCTCTGCCTCACCTGCCTCGCAGGGTGTCTATTGAAGGGGAAGGGAAGAAAAGTGAAAGTTGCTTTGAGATTTTTTTTTTGGGGGGGTGAAAAACATGTAAAAACCCACCGTTCATTTTTTTGGTGTTGAGTAACAGCTGACTTAAGGTGACCTCATAGTGTTTTCAAAGCAAGAGGTTTTTAGAGGTGGTTTGTCATTGGCTACCTCTATGTAGAGGTCCTAGTAGACCTGGATGGTCTCCCATTCAGATCCTAACCTGGATCAATCCTATTTAGCTTTTGAGATCTGATGAGATCAGGCTAGCTTAGCTGTTCCAGGCTGGGTAGTTCTGCCTTATTGTCCCGCATATTCATCTTATTTGGGATCAAGCAAAATTTATGTTTCAAATACTGACGCCTCTTATAAAGTGAGTCAAGGCTGAAAGAATCGTAGAGTTGGAAGGGGACTCCTGGGTCATCTAGTCCAACCCCCTGCACTATGCAGGACACTCCCAACCCTGTTGCTCACCCACTGTAACCTCCCACCCCCTTAAGCCTTCACAGAATCAGCCTCTCCGTCAGATGGCTCTCCAGCCTCTGTTTAAAAATCTCCAAAGATGGAGAACCCACCACCTTCCGAGGAAGCCTGTTCCACTGAGAAACCACTCTAACTGTCAGGAACTTCTTCCTGGTCTTTAGATGGAATTTCTTTTGAATTAATTTCATCCCATTGGTTCTGATCTGTCCAGAATTACTGTTCTCTTCATGCCCCCAAGATGGCTCCTCTCCTAAAACGCCCTTTATTTATTCTCTTTGACCTGTCCTGGCTATCAATATTTCCTGGTCAAGCCTAGATTTTTGTCTTGCCGCTAGCTCATTGTGTGCCACGGCTCTCTCCAGCCCCTCTGTTCAGCACCTCATACATTCTGCGGTTCTTTGAGACCTCCGTTTTGTCTGTCAGACACTTGAGGCCTGAAGGCAGATGTGAACCTTGCGAAAATAACAGGCAGGAGTCTGACAGGCAGCCAAAGATTATACTCCGTCAGCAAACATCAATCTCCAAATCCATGTTTGCGTATAATTTTCAACTCAGGAAAATAAATTAAATTATATGCCCAGGTAATCCATATTTTATGCCGAGAAAAGTAAAATTCTCTGATCTGTATGAATAATGTATATTAACCATATTTCATATAAGTCTTACTATTTCATATACATTTCTCTATTTTTTTCCCTAAAGGTTGGGTTCAAGGGGCTTGAACAGGACAACCTAATCTCCACTTGGAGGCCACTGTATCGCACGGGTACGGATGCTGGGTAGGGAACACTGTGGCGGGGCTGCCTCCTTCCCACCTTGTCCATCTCTCAAAGGACAGGCTGGGTGTTGAAGGCTGCGGCTTCCCCGCAGCCCCTCTAAAGAGAGGGACAGTTGGGGAAAGCAAAGAGCGCTCCAGTAGCCACCTGCAGGGCCATAGATAGGTGTTGTAAGCCTGGGCCCTGTTACTGAGGACTCATTGGAGGAAAAATCTTGGCAGGAGTCCCCAGCTTCACCTGAGCCTCAGCTGGATGAGAGTTTAGTCAGGATGTTCAACAGGCAGAGAGCTCTGACCAACAGGAGGGAATAGAGCTGCAGACCAACCTGGGCTTAGATTCCAAAGTTGTTGCAGGAGCTCCTCATTCCTCTGTCCAGCCTACAGCTGCAGCTCCCTGCCTTGTCAGCCCACCTGGCTCACCTGAGTCAATTAAGCAATGCCAGCTAGTGCTGGAAGAGAGCTCCAGTGTAAATGGCACCACATCATGTTAGCAAGACTTGCTGATTGCAGGAGACTGAGTCATCACAGAATGAGGACTGAGAGGCTGCTGACAGCCTATATTAACTTGAAGCTGGGAGGCCGTTGTGGATCTGCTCCTTCTGCTGATGTTCGTGGACTGTCTGAATGAACCCTTGACTCACTCGACTGTGTTAGGACATTCGTTGCATTGTCTGTCTCTTGGCATTATGTTTTTTAAATACTGATTCTCTCTGCCCTCCTATGTCAGATCCTTTGTGCTTCTTTCTAGCAGAGAGCTGAAACCTGAGGCCAATATGAGACAAAGGAAGCAGAAGGTTTCCCTTCCCTTGCCTGAGGGAGATGCAGAGTGAAAAGAGACTGAGGATGGGGCAACTTACCAGCAGCAGGGCTTTCCAGAAATACTAGCACCTCTGTTACCCAGCAAGCAGCTTGAAGAAGACAGGTAAGCCCCACTACTGGCCCTAACTGGGAGAGTGCTCTCTCCCTATTGGCAACACACCCTCTGGGAAGGCCATTAAGTGGCCTTCACACAATTTGTGGCCTCCACACAATTTGAACTGATTGGCCCTCCTTGGGACTGTGCTCCCTCCCTATCTACATGCAATTTGAACTAATTGGCCCTCATTGGGACACTGATCTCTCCCGGTTGGCAACACACCCTCAGGGAGAGCCAATCAGTGCTCTTTCCCTATCAGCATGAAATTTGAACTGATTGATCCTTATTGGGACAGTGCTCTCTCCCTATTTGCATGCAATTTGAACTAATTTGCCCTCATTGGGACAGTGCTCTCTCCATATTGACAGCAGACTCCTAGGGAGGGCCAATCAGGTAGGCAGTGAATTGTCTGCATGAAACCTGAGCTTTATTATGTTTAGTGATAGAGATGTGTTCCTCAGGCTGTTATGAGCCTTGGGCCTGGCCTGATGGGTAAGCTTCAGCTTATTGTTTGATAAGACTGGGGAATTAGACAGCTGTGTTTCATTTGATGCTTTGGGGGCAACAGTGGGTGGGCTTCTGGAGTTCTGGCCCTGCTGGTGGACCTCCTGATGACAACTGGGTTTTGGCCTTTGTGTGACACAGTGTGTTGGATGGACTATTGGCCTGATCCAGCATGGCTTCTCTGAAGTTTTTATGGCCCTGCTGGTGGACCTCCTGATGACACCTGGGTTTTGGCCTCTGTGTGACAGACTGTGTTGGACTTTTTGGGCCACTGTCTTGATCCAACATGGCTTCTCTTGTGATTTCTTTTTTTTTCTTTCTGTGTAAATTAATTGATGTCTTGCCAGGTAATATCCTTGCCAGGTAATATCCTTGGAATAAATTGCAGATTTATTACCCAATATCACGGCAGAACTACAATTTTCTAAAGCTGACGGCAATCCGTGCAACTCATTTGTTTCCAGAATTTTATGCAAAATAATTCACAGGGAGATGACTTTTATATTTTATATTTTCTAATTGTAATTTATTTAGCATGCAGTTTCTAAATAAACACATGAAGGATGCCTTACACCATCCATCTATTGAAGCTAGTACTGTCTCCTCTGACTGGCAGTGGTTCCCCAGGGTCTCAGTTGAAGGTCTTCTACTTTTTCTAGCTTAATTATTTTAATGGGATATGGCAGGGATTGAACCTGGAGCCATCTATATACCAAACAGACAGTGTACCACTGAGACATGACTCCTCCCCTAAATCAGTCTCCAACATTTTGACATGGAACACTGCTGTGGATCCAGCTGAGTTTGTGAGAAACTAGTCATATGAAACCCATGATGTCACCAGATGAAGAGATGCATTCCCTTTCCCGAAACTCAAATGAGCCTTACAATACAGGTGGCAGTGTGCATCCAGATGTCCATCTGCATAGCCATTGTGCCTGGAAGGTTGCTTATGTTTGCATAGTGGAGTGGGTCAGCTATTCCCAGTTGTCCTAGAGCACAATCGTTTGGAAGGTAGGCAGTCAATGATTGGAGAACCTTTACAAAGTCAATGATTGGAGAAGCTCTACAGGGTAAAGCTCCCTGTAGAGCAGAGTGGCCACACTGTGGTTCTCCAGATTTTCATGGACTACAATTACCACAAGCCCCCTGCTGGAATTTGCAGAGGCTCATGGTTACTGTAGTCCATGAACATCTGGAGAGCCACAGGTTGGACATTCATGCCATAGAGGGACAAGCCAATCCTAGGGGTCAAGTCAGCCCCCAAATATTCTATGTATGCACATTTCTATTGGACTGGCCTCTCTCCCCCTTCTGTTGTAAGGATCCTTAGTGCAGAAGCTGACATTTAGTATGAGTCACCACCTTTATGAAGCGCCTATCATAACGTGTTACGTGGTTCTGGCAGAGCTGCCACATGAAATTGCTCCGGGAAAGGGAACAGAGAGAAAAATAAGCTCTATTACAAGGCTAAGAAGGTCATCTTCCCCCTCCTTAGAGAACATTCACAGTGAAAATAAAACTTCATTTACTAATGAATGGGCAAAGTGTAAGTCCTGGGAAAAGAGGAAATGGAAAGTAATTTGAGTTTCACTTGATAAAAGGTGTCCAGATTTCAGAAATGCCCTTCTGCCTTGTTTGATTGTTAGCACTTACATTGATCTTGGTAAACTCTTGTATTTATTTCCCTTTAACAAGCTAGCACAACCACCTGAGCTCTAAAAGGATAGACTACCAAGGGGTACGATGTAAAGATACCATTTGCTATTTGACATTGAGCAAGTGGGACTTGAGGTGGGAATAGTTTAGTTTCACACTAATAAACAGAATGATTAGAAGTGATCGTGTATTATGTGCTGATGATTTCTGTTCTAAGAGAATGGAATATGTGTTGCAGTGCAAAGAATATATTGGCTTTGCTCCCACATAGACGGGGGTGGTGGAAATTGCCATCAAGTAGCAGCCAACCTCTGGCGACCCTGGGGGGGAGGATTCAAGGAAGAGACACTTAGAGGTAGATGGTCATTGTCTGCCTCTGCACAGCAACCCTGGACTTCCTTGGTGGTCTTCCAGTACTAACCAATGTAACTTAATGAGATGGGCCTAGCTTGGACCATCCAGGTCAGGATGGGTGTAGACAGGGATGTTCAAACTCTCCATGGTTCAGCTTATGTTCTGCTTTCCAGCTGGAAGCTGGGAAGCGTGTTTTATGTCGAGCAGTTCAGCTGTTTGTGAGCAACTCAAGCCTGTTCTTGGGTTATTTGTTCCCCACGTATACAAATGGAGCATGCAATTGGCAACATTTTGTGCACCTACCCTATCAGAAATCTGTTGGGAGGGCTAGTTCTTCTTCTTATGTAGCTGTGGTTGGTGCACACTGCATGCTACTCGACAGTGTCATTCAAAAAAAGTGAGAATTTGAAAGTCCAACACCATGGCTTCTGAATCGGAATCACACAGAGCTGGAAGAGACCACAAAGGCCATATTTTATCCGGGACTTAAAAATCACACACTCCTGACAGCTGCTTATCCACTATCCTCCAAAGAACTCCAACCAAGGAGACTCTACCACTCTCCAAGGCAGCTTATTCCATCTACGAACAGCCCTTGCCATCAGAAAAGGCTTTCTAATATTTAAATGGAACCTCCTTTCCCATAGTTTGAATGTATTGCCCCTAGTCCTTGTCTCTCAAGCTGCAGTAAACCAGTTGAAGTTGCCCCCTGCAAAACTGCGCAACTGCAAAGCTGCTCGACAGCTGCTTCAGTGGGATGGTGGCGAGAAGATTGGAGTCTTAACTTACAAGTAGTCATAATTGTCAGACACTATAGGCCCACCTGTTCATGATCTTTATGCTGAGCGTTGCATTTCTTGGTACAGTAGTAATCTAGAGTTGGGGTGAATGATGCCTATATGACCACAGACTCTTCCTGCAATCTGACCATTTGTCACAGGTGTAAGAGTGCCAATATGTGAAACAATCCCTTCATGGCTCAGGAATGCCTATTTATTTCTATGCACTTACTGGAGGCCACACATAGTGTGTGAATATCAGCATTCTTTTAAGCATGAATAACTATTCCAGTTCAGAAGTGTGATGAATGTACTGAGAGTTGATGCATATTACATATTTTTTTTTAAAATACAAAAGAACATGAATTTAAATAGCCTTGCGCAGACATATTTTTAACCTGGAATTTGTTTAGCCTTGAGAAGAGAACATGACAAGTGAAATTTAGTGTAGGTTTGTAAGGTGATACACCCACTAAGAGCCTCTTGTGGCGCAGCGTGGTAAGGCAGCAGACATGCGGTCTGAAAGCTCTGCCCATGAGGCTGGGAGTTCAATCCCAGCAGCTGGCTCAAGGTTGACTCAGCCTTCCATCCTTCCGAGGTCGGTAAAATGAGTACCCAGCTTGCTGGGGGGTAATCGGTAATGACTGGGGAAGGCACTGGCAAACCACCCGGTATTGAGTCTGCCATGAAAACATTAGAGGGCGTCACCCCAAGGGTCAGACATGACTCGGTGCTTGCACAGGGGATACCTTTACCTTTACTTTATACCTACTGAAACAAAAATATATAACTTTATATATAGAGCGGAAGCTAACCTCTGGAACACAGTGATAGAAGGCATCATTGGGGAAGACCCAATGTTCTGTTTATTTGCACTCTAGGGCAAATGTTTTGGCCACAATGTGAAGCTAGATGTTGGACTAGAGGGACCACTGATCTGATCCAGCAGAACTCTTAGGCAGGGGCTCATGGGAATTGTAGTCCATGGACAGCTGGAGGACCACAGGGTTGACTACCCCTGCCTTAAGGCTAACAGAAGACACTATAATGCTCTTTGCATGAAGGTGGTCACATGGAAGAGGGCTAAGATTGTTATCTGCTGTCCTAGAGAGCAAACCTAGATCTAATGGGCTGTTGAGCATTAGGAGAACCTCATCAATGGCCACATGAATGTTACTTGGAGCAGGAAATGGAGAGGGGAGGGTGAGTGTGAGGATGGGACACACTCATGTGAGGATGGGACAACGCTAGGATGGGACAACGCTACAGAGACTACCGTGACTTTCCCCCAGGCTTGCCCCTGGTTGCTCACTGGTTGCTCACCAATGGGATGTGAGATAAAAATTGGCAAATCTGGGCAAAACGTGAGCCAGCCCTTGGACAGCCTCAAGATGCAGGCGATGTCATGTGGAGGGGGCTCTAAAACCTGCCAGCAACCAGAGGCTGTCCAAGGGCAGATTCCTTGTATGGAAATGGTCTAAGCAGAAGCTGGGAAGAAGGCATAAGCAATCATTTGCCCACAAGACACCCCGGGAGGGAACATAAACTTCTCTCGTATCAAATTTGCATCCCCAATGGCTGCAGAGGATGTGGAAGATCATGCATCTGTCCCATCCTGGCCAGGTCTTTGCAGTCACAGTACAGAAAGCTGCCTGGTAACCTGGACTTGTATTTTATTGCAACTTCCTCTGGCTCTGTGCCCACGGAGAACTATCCAGCTTCTACCTTGCTTCTCTCTACAGTTTGATGAAACCTTTGCCAAGGTCTGTTTCTGGCTCCAAGACTATTAATGTCCGCCTCTATTTTTAGCAGCACGGGCTGGTGGCCCTTCCATTCATGTCACTTACTATCCAGGGGTGATCAATAATTCACTCGAAGGGGCCTCAAAATGTCACACAGATCCCACCGGTAGCGTCTTAATTACCATTTCATGAAATAGTGGAAGACAAAAAGGGGGAGAAAAGTTGATAATGGTTGAAATTCGAAACACTTATTCTCCGTGGCCTGGTTGATCCTCATGCTTGAAGGCCATGAAGCGGGATTAAAGTTTCTGCATCTCTTCTAATTAGGTTGCCAGGTCTGCTGGTCTGGGCAGGGGGCACCTGCTTTCTGGATCGGCTTGCCCCCCCCCACTAACTCCCAAATTCAACCCTACTCAGAAGAATGGGGAGGGGGGAAATGTGACACTCTGGTATTGGTACAAATTCTATGGTTGAATTTTGCCCTAAAGCCACAGCGTCACTTGCTGACGTCACCAACCTGTTGACATAACTTCTGAGTGAAGTCAGCATGTTGGAAAACTACCCCAAATTTCTCCCTCTGGCAGCACTGATGGACCTGACAATTGAATTCGTGTAGATAGGACACGTGTATACGCTGAGATGTATGTGTGGAGGGAGGGGAGTATACAAGGCAGCAATGGGTACAACATTCATCGTCTTGGGTACTTCAGCATTCATGTCAAAATATCTGTTTCTACCCCTAATGGTTACCAAGGTATGTTTTAAAGAGTACAGAAATTTTGGGAATAAGAAGCCCTGTACAGATGATAGATGCATACATGGCTTCTCTATGTTCTTACAGGCCTGTTGGTGGACCTCCTGATGAGACATGGGTTTTGGCCCATGTGTGAAACAGGATGTTGGACTGGAGGGTCCATTGGCCTAATCCAACATGGCTTCTCTTATGTTCTTATGGCCCTGCTGCTGGATCTCCTGATGACACATGGGTTTTGGCGCATGTGTGAAACAGGGTGTTGGACTGGAGGGTCCATTGGCCTAATCCAACATGGCTTCTCTTATGTTCTTATGGCCCTGCTGCTGGATCTCCTGATGACACATGGGTTTTGGCCCATGTGTGAAACAGGGTGTTGGACTGGAGGGTCCATTGGCCTAATCCAACATGGCTTCTCTTATGTTCTTATGGCTCTGCTGCTGGATCTCCTGATGACACATGGGTTTTGGCCCATGTGTGAAACAGGGTGTTGGACTGGAGGGTCCATTGGCCTAATCCAACATGGCTTCTCTATGTTCTTATGGCCCTGCTGCTGGATCTCCTGATGACACATGGGTTTTGGCCCATGTGTGAAACAGGGTGTTGGACTGGAGGGTCCATTGGCCTAATCCAACATGGCTTCTCTTATGTTCTTATGGCCCTGCTGCTGGATCTCCTGATGACACATGGGTTTTGGCCCATGTGTGAAACAGGGTGTTGGACTGGAGGGTCCATTGGCCTAATCCAACATGGCTTCTCTTATGTTCTTATGGCTCTGCTGCTGGATCTCCTGATGACACCTGGGTTTTGGCCCATGTGTGAAACAGGGTGTTGGACTGGAGGGTCCATTGGCCTAATCCAACATGGCTTCTCTTATGTTCTTATGGCTCTGCTGCTGGATCTCCTGATGACACATGGGTTTTGGCCCATGTGTGAAACAGGGTGTTGGACTGGAGGGTCCATTGGCCTAATCCAACATGGCTTCTCTATGTTCTTATGGCCCTGCTGCTGGATCTCCTGATGACACATGGGTTTTGGCCCATGTGTGAAACAGGGTGTTGGACTGGAGGGTCCATTGGCCTAATCCAACATGGCTTCTCTTATGTTCTTATGGCCCTGCTGCTGGATCTCCTGATGACACATGGGTTTTGGCCCATGTGTGAAACAGGGTGTTGGACTGGAGGGTCCATTGGCCTAATCCAACATGGCTTCTCTATGTTCTTATGGCCCTGCTGCTGGATCTCCTGATGACACATGGGTTTTGGCCCATGTGTGAAACAGGGTGTTGGACTGGAGGGTCCATTGGCCTAATCCAACATGGCTTCTCTATGTTCTTATGGCCCTGCTGCTGGATCTCCTGATGACACATGGGTTTTGGCCCATGTGTGAAACAGGGTGTTGGACTGGAGGGTCCATTGGCCTAATCCAACATGGCTTCTCTTATGTTCTTATGGCTCTGCTGCTGGATCTCCTGATGACACCTGGGTTTTGGCCCATGTGTGAAACAGGGTGTTGGACTGGAGGGTCCATTGGCCTAATCCAACATGGCTTCTCTTATGTTCTTATGGCTCTGCTGCTGGATCTCCTGATGACACATGGGTTTTGGCCCATGTGTGAAACAGGGTGTTGGACTGGAGGGTCCATTGGCCTAATCCAACATGGCTTCTCTATGTTCTTATGGCCCTGCTGCTGGATCTCCTGATGACACATGGGTTTTGGCCCATGTGTGAAACAGGGTGTTGGACTGGAGGGTCCATTGGCCTAATCCAACATGGCTTCTCTTATGTTCTTATGGCCCTGCTGCTGGATCTCCTGATGACACATGGGTTTTGGCCCATGTGTGAAACAGGGTGTTGGACTGGAGGGTCCATTGGCCTAATCCAACATGGCTTCTCTTATGTTCTTATGGCTCTGCTGCTGGATCTCCTGATGACACATGGGTTTGGGCCACCTTCTAAAATTTGTACTTTCTGAGGCCACCATTCTAAATCAAGCGTGCATTCCCACGTGCATCAGAAAAAGCTTTGTCACACTCCCGATTGCATCAGTGTTTCCTGACAGTCCTTTTTAGCAATGTGGCATCGGCCAGCAACACTCTCTTTCCTTCTGTAAGATGTAGAGAGGGGTCTAAAGGCAACCTAACAGGTCTGAAAAGTCAAACACCAGAGGATTTGGCACAAACTATTCTTTTGCAATTTCTGAAAGCAAAGAAAACATAGAAGATGAAAGGTCAGGCACTGAGTGGAGACCTATGATTTGGAGCTAAAATGTCAAAAGCATATTTCTTGCTCTTTCCACAGTCCTCAATTTTACCTTGGATTTCATTTCTTCTTCTTTTTTTAAAAAAATCCGCTATTCTGTCCGTCTGGCTCCACAAGTGGATGGTAGAAGTCTTCCGGAAAGGTCAGCGGTGAACAGTGGAGGCAATCTCTCTGCAAGACCCATGTGACACTCTTCTGGAGGAACAGAAAGGCTCGGATCGGCCTTAAAACACGGCTATGGTGCTTCATTGTTTCGTTCTGCATGAAGCTCCGGTGAAGAACTCTCTGCCTTAGGGCAGTGGAAACCTTCTTATTGCCTGTTGCTGAAGTATTAGAAATGTGCAGAGTTTACTGGCAAGGTAACACAAGTTGCAAGAACAAAACTCTGACATGTGCTGTCTGAAAATCCTTTCTTGGTGAGTCAAAACAAGCTCTGAATGTTCAGCCTGAAGAAGAGGAGGTGGAGAGGGGACATGATGGCTCTCTTGAAGTATTTGAAAGTTATCACTTGGAAGAGGGAGGGAGCAGTTCCTGTTGGCAGCAGAGGATAAGGCCTGCAGTAATGGGTTTAAACTACATGTACAACGATACCAACTAGATATCAGGGAAAAAAAATTCACAGAGTAGCTCAGGAATGGAATCAGTTGCTTAAGGAGGTGATGAGCTTCCCCCACACAGGTGGTCTTCAAGCAGCGGCTGGACAGATCCTTATCATGGATGCTTTGGGCTGATCCTACACTGAGCAGGGGGTTGGACTAGATGTCCTGTATGACCCCTGCTAACTCTATGATTCTATCCTAGCATTATTTTTGATCTGGGCTTGCTCAGTTTCGTTTCTTAAGGCAGCCCTGAATGGTTCAGGTCCCATGTCTTAGGAACCAGGCAGAAGACACCCAAGTAAAGTCACTTGAACAAGGAACTCCTCAAGACCACTGTTGTAGTGAAATCCAAAAAGAACCTTTATTCTGGAGGCATCAAGAGGAAAAGTTTGATGAACAAAAGTCTTTGGCAGAGAAAAAGGATCAATGGCCCCCATCGGGGTTATTATACCTGGGGTTGGCTAGAGGAGGGGGCGACGAGGGATTCACTAAGGCGGGGAAATAGTTCTCAAGAGAGCCATCTGGCCCTTACTTTGATCTAAGGAGTTACAAATGTTGAGGCTTAACAGCTCTTAGCAAGGTCAGGGAACGATAAGGGGTTCTGGTGGTGGGACGCTTTGGAATGCAAAGGCAGGGAGGGGGGGAAGGAGCCAACAGGCGATTTATGGCTGTATGGGTTTATGGCCAACAGACCAGGAAGAATGGGGGGGGAGACAAAGGTGAAACGCGGGTCAGGAACCGGGGTTCGTGACACCTTGTTCCCAAGCATAACCTTGTGTGGCCGTGGGGGTGATATCAAAGGACATCTCTTCCATCCTTCAACCACGAAAATTCAAGAAAATCTAGTTGGATTCAACCCATTATGCCATTTCTTAAAAACATATAAACCTAATGTGACCTAGTGATGCTTAAGAAAGGAAGGTGTGAGTTAGCTTTTCTGCATTTTCAGCAATCATAGGCTAAATTTACTCTGGGAAAGTTACCATGAGAGATATTTGGTACCCAGCCCACATAGCAACAGCAACAACTTGAAAGGCTCTAGATAACTGTTAATCAGCCTCTACATGGCTCAGGCTAGCTGAACCTTGTCAGATCTCAGAAGCTAAGCAGTGTTGGCCCTGTTTAGTACTTGGATGGGAGACCACCAAGAAAGACGAGGAGTGGTACACAGAGGCAGGCAACCACAAGCCGCTTCTGTCTTTCTCTTGCTTTGAAAAGGGGCTTCCAGGTCAGCTTTGATCTGATATCTCTTTAGACACAAACGCACACCCACACAGAATTGTTCCATTTAATTATAGAACATATAAATGTTCTTGGATGAAAGTAGGATTCCAAAAGGCCAAAGCTGTTAACTCTGGCCTTCGTTTATCTCTCACCAAAGCCCATTGATTATCTGAGGTACATCTGAAATTCCCGTATGAATGGTGCTTCCCCTTTCAGGAGGAGCCATCCTGGATTTCAGAAGAGGGGACAAGACATTCGACTTTTTAATATGGTTTCCCTCCCCCATTAAATGGCCTTTGGAAGCTGACATCAAGCCATATAAACAGAACTGATGCAGATGTTCCTTTAAAGCAGTGGTCCCCAACCTTTTTATCACTGGGGACCGGTCAACGCTTGACAATTTTACTGAGGTCTTTTGCCAAGGGACGTTTCCGCCTGAGCCCCTACTCCACTTGCTTTCCCGCTGGTGCCCCTGACTTCCCACCGCTCACTGGGGGGCGCTGCCAGCAGCAGCTGCGGAGTGCCATGCCAAGGGGAAGCTCCAGCCATGGTGGCTGCTGGAGAGCACCAAAGGTCAGCCGGTGGCAGAGTGGCAGGGCAGCCCCCAAGGCAGCAGCTGGGGAGGAAGATGAAGAGGAGCTACGGCCCAGTACCGACTGATCTACGGACTGAGACCGGTCCCCGGACCGGGGGTTGTGGACCACTGCTTTATAGGAATGTCCATGCCATGATGCTCAAGTAATATCAACTGAAATAGTTGAGTGTGATACAGTGTCAGATTTGGACAGGGAACATAAAGAGTTTTAATCCCAGCCTGACCTGACCTCCTGGGGTCACCTTGGGCCAGTCAGTGTTTCACGTAGGTCCACATGAGCCCATGCTGTTTCTAGTCTTACCAAATCACATACTGTATCTGCTAAAATCCACCACTGTAAGAGGACAGAAGGTGCCATCCCTTTAAACTTTAAATACACTAAAGGTCAAGGTAAACGTATCCCCTGTGTAAGGTCAAGGTAAAGGTATCCCCTGTCTGACCCTTGGGGTGACGCCCTCTAGCGTTTTCATGGCAGACTCAATACAGGGTGGTTTGCCAGTGCCTTCCCCAGTCATTACCATTTAAAGGGACTACAGATGACCAAAAACTAGCTGAGCACTGGGGAGCACCTCCCCGCCACTTATCTGCTTTCCAGGCTTTCTGCAAACCTCTTTGAAAGCCTCTTTAAATGGGGTTTGTGAGGCCTTGAACTAAAAACTGGTTCAGTTCATGAACGAACCTCCCAGTTTGGTTTGTTTGGCCATGAACTGCAAAACAACACAAACTGCATTTTTCCTAATGGTGACTGAAGAGAACCTCCACATCCAGAGGCAGTAAACCATTGAGTACAATTGCCTGGAGGCAACATCAGAGGAACTTATTGGTCTCTTTGTCCTGTTGGCCCTCCAGAGGAACTGGTTGGTCACTCCATGGGACAGGACTAGATGGAACACAGGTCTGATCCTGCAATGCTTTTCTTATGTTCTTTCCTGACCCTTAATGCTGGGAATGTTCACCTTTCTGAATGGTTGATTTCCATGCTTCCCTGAAGTTCCTGCTGCTCTGGTGTCATGATCTCCATTGCCTTCTTCCTTCTTCCAAAGGGAGGACACACCCATGATGATGTCAGAGTCTTTCTTAACTAACCAGAATTACTGTGTGCAAATAGCATTTAGCCCAGGCTAACCTGATCTCATCAGATCTCAGAAAGCTAAGCAGAGTCGTCTGGGACAGGAGACCTCCAAGGAAGACCAGGGTCATGGAGGCAGACAATGGCAAGCCACCTCTCAATGTCTCCTGCCTTGAAAACCATAGAGGGTCATCGTAAGTAAGCTGTGACCCAACGGCACTTTCCACCGCCGAACCGCACTGAGAGCAAATGAAATTAATTTAGAGGGAGGCGAAATTCATTGTAGCGGGTCTGCAGGTGGCTCTAAATGTCAACTCTTTGTTATTTTTGGGTTTTTTGCAGACAGCCGTAGCTAGTCGTTCAAAGGGGATGGGTGTCTTTTGATGCTGAAAGGATATTTCTGCCAAAAATCTCCCCTTTCAGCTCTGGTCTAGAATACTGTCATGCAGGTAATAAAGAAGAACAAGACAGCCCACCCAGGAGGTGAGAGGCACACGGATATTTCAACGACTAATGTATGTGAACTCAGGAAAGCAAACAGCTCCGTTTTGATTATCAGTACAGGCAGATATGGGGAAGAGGGGGAAGATCAGGGGACTCTCCCCCTCCCCTCCGATTAGATGAAAAGTCTGGGAATGAAAAGACAGAGTGCCTACTGTGCAAGTCCAACTTTGTTGAACATTGAGGTCTTTGAGTAGATGAAGTGGAATTGAGGTTATAACCCTGCAGAGACTCAGAGGGATAACTGAAAACACATGTTCCATCTGATCATTCAGTTCCATTCATCCCACTCTGTGTTATCTTTTTCTGTTTTCAAAATTACATTCACGGGCTGAAGATCAGGTGCACGGGGATGGTGGGGATCATAATATAAGGAGAGCCTTGCTGGATCAGACCAGTGGTCCCTCTAGTCCAGCATCTTGCCTCACACAGTGGCCAACCTGTTCCTCTGGAGGGCCAACAACAGGGCATAGAGGCCAAGGCCTCCATAAGAACATAAGGAGAGGCCTGCTGGATTAGACCAATGTCCCATCTCATCCAGCATCCTGTCTCATACTGTGACCCCAACCAATTCCTCAAGAGGGTCAACAATCGGGCATGGAGGCCTAAGTCTTCATAAGATCATAAGAAGAGCCCTGCTGGATCAGACCAGTAGTCCCTCTAATCCACATCCTGTCTCACACAGTGGCCCAAATCAATTCCTCTAGAGGGTCAACAATAGAGCACAGAGGCCAAAGCCTTCCCGTGATAGGAACAGAAGCCCCCTGCTGGATCAGACCAATAGTCCATCGAGTCCAGCATCCTGTCACGCATGGTGGCCAATGGATTCCTCCAGAGGGCCAACAACAGGGCATAGATGCCAAGGCCCAGATGTTGCCTCCTAGCTCTCAGGTTCAGAGGCTTAGTGCCTCTGAATGTAAAGGTTAGTCACCAAGGCTAGTAGCCACCGACAGACCTCTCCTCCTTGAATCTATCTAACCCCACTTTAAAACTGTCTTTGCCTGCGGTCATCTCTACATCCTCTGGCAGTGAATTCTACATTTTAATCCCTCTCTTTATTAAAAAGAAGAAGAAAAAAGTATTTCCTTTTGTCTTTTTCAAATTTACTGCCTACCGACTTCATCAGATGACTTTGAGTTCTAGTATTTTGGGAGAAAATTCACTGGATGTCCCTCCAAACCTTCCACCGTGACTATAAGGATTCATGCCAGCATAACAGTTCTCACAAATAAATAATACTTGAAATTAGGTGACCATGCACAAAAAAGATTTGTGCTTGCATTGGACAATTCACACCATCTTTCTTCCTCTCTCAATACAGGCTGGTCTGAACAACAGATTGCAGGGACACTTCTGTTTTCACTTATGCATTTGCTATGCCAGTTTGGTGTAGTGGTTAGGCATGCCAGGTTCGATTCTGCACTCCCCCACATGCAACCAGCTGTGTGACCTTGGGCTCCCCACAGCACTGATAAAGCTGTTCTGACCGGGCAGTGATATCAGGCCGTGGACCTGGACAAGGCCCACTTGGCCTCTTTCAGGTCGATGTTGGCGATCTCCGTGGTCTTGGGGAATTATAAGGGAAAAGGTGTCCCCACAGGTATTAAAGTCCCAGATTGTTAGGTTTCCAGTATGAACCAGGTCAGTGTTTGAAAATGATGTCTACAGTTTGGTAGATACGTTTTCAGGAGGATTCCAATGGAAAATTCAACCCACAAAAGCATTGGGGGAGAAGCTATCTTACGGGTGGCTTTTTAACGTGTTTAAAAAAGCAAATGCAAGTTATGATGCCTCAGCCAAATCAGAATTCAGATGGCATTTCAGTTTATCCCTAGCACAGCATACCATTTGTGCCTGCTTCAGTAAGCAGCAAACAGAAGAATCTGTTTGTGTTCCATGGGAGGGGATGGGCTAAAACACAGAAGAAAGGTTAATTTGAAATCGTTAAACGGTCCTATTTATGGATGCATGCAATTAATTAGAAAAGAAGACACAAGCCACTAGGCTTTCGCAGCTGGTATGAGTCCAGCACCTGTTCTACGGGGAATCTGTGCTTTGAAAAAAAATGCCCCGCTTTTCAAACCCAAACACAAAAGACCAAATTGTCAAGGTGGCAATTGTGACAGCCACAGAGGAGGCAGTAGACAGAGCAATTCGTTGCTATTTGGCAGGCCAAACAGACCGAAAGACCTTCTATTTGGGGTATCAAGGCCTTTGTAAAGCACAAGGGAGGTCAGGGTGTTCCACTAAAGTGGGAGAGACCTGGCTTCATATGCCTTTTCAGCCATAAATGTCTGGCTTTTTGAGGGCCAGTCACATTCTTCCAACCTAGTTTAACTCACAAGGTTGGCGTGAGGATAAAACAGAGGAGACGGGCATCATGGATACCATCTTGAGAACCTTGGAAGTAAGCCTGGTTAGATATGCAATAGACAGAATGTAGGTCAGTCCAAGCTCACTTCCTATGCTTATCTACTTGAAAGAAAGTTCAATAAGCTTTACTTCCCTGAAGTCAGAAATAGGATTTCAGTCTGAAAAGTACTGCTCGCGGATTGGGGATGTATAGCAGCAGCCAGTGAGAGCTTGAGGAGGGGACATGAGGTATGAATTCCCTGCATGATTCCCTGGCAGAAGTGATGTCATGTCACTCTAGGTATCATGTCACTCTAGGTATCACAGAAAACTCTGTGGTGAAACAATAAAGCTTTTAGTGATTCTTAGTGTGACATGACATCAATTCTAGGTTTTGCCCAGAAGTGATGTCAAGACTCACAGCATCTTGTGATTATTCGGCACACATTGGATAATGCACTTTCAATGCACTTTGGAAGTAGATGCTTTAGGATGCTTTAGGATGCTTAGGGCTGATCCTGCGTTGAGCAGGGGGTTGGACTAGATGGCCTGTATGGCCCCTTCCAACTCTATGATTCTATGATTCTATGATTCTAGATTGTCCAGTTCCGCACAGGAAAATCCAGCTGCAAAAGCACATAGAAAGTGCATTATCCAGCGTGTGCGGAATGGGCCTTAGAGGAGAAATGGGTAATGAGGGATGACATGTACATTGCTATTGTTTTTTCATATATATACCTTATAAATGTATATTTCCCATGTGGCATGGAAAGGTTGCTAACATCTTGGTGTTGCCTGGAGATCTCCTTATTACAACTGATATCCAGATGCCCAAGGTCAGTTCCTATGGAGAAAAGAGCTGCTTTGAAGGATGGACCACCATGGCAAGGTCCCCTCCTGAGGCTTCTTCCCTGCACAAACCCAACCCACCACAAACCTCTTCCTTCCCCAGGTTCCGCCCCAAAACATCCCAGTAATTTCCAACCCACAGCTGACAACCCTATCCTTTGGGCCCATTCATTTGGAGGAAGCAACCTTTAAAGGTAGCACTATCCAACTTCTAAGCAGCTGAGTCAAAAAACATGCTCTGTGATCACAGGAGCTGAGAATTTAACCTGAACAAAAGCCAATATGGAAATTCTCCCTAATCACTCCTCATCAGTCTTTGATCAAGATGCTGCAACCACATCGTTTTGTAGCGGCTGGGGGCCAAGAGTACTGCAACGGTGGGCCCAATCCCTCCTGATTTGCACTACTGGCTTCCTCCTTTTAAATAGGAGAAGCTCATGTTGGTCTGCCTAGAGTTTTCTGGCACGACACATGAGTAGGCACTTTTGATTGGATGCAAATACAAAGAATGGTGATCTTTGGAATTATGTTTTAAGCTGTGGTCTGCATGACATATAATTTAAAAAAAATATATGACATAGATGAGTTGGAACAGCACCATGTAGACTGTATTTTTACCACCCAGCAAGCCCTAAAATTTACATTATTGGTGCATTTTTAAATAACTTGACCACTGAGGAAGACTCTTAGGGTCGAAACGTGTTGGGCCTCAGTGCCATGTGTTTTTTGTGAAATGTGCACGCAGCATATAAACATGATTTATCGATGCTTTTTATTTTTAACTTGTGCACTTCATTGTAATAAATATTTGCGTCTCAAACTTCGCTTGGAGCTCAGCCTTTAGGTTCCTAACTGGACTCACAGCCATTCCATGGTTGATGAAAGAACCAGCTCAAAGGTCCTGTGGAGGCACACGCTAATGATTGGTAGGACAGGTCACATGGTTCTCACTTTTCGGTTCAGCCTGGACACTATATTTTCTATAGATCCTATGGAATAGCAATCCTGAACCTGTGGGCCACAGACCACATGTGGTCCTTTGACTAATTGGAGGTGGGCCGCGAAGGATGCCTTCTCCCCCCCCGGCCCTTTACTTCATCCCCCCCCCCCCGGCCCTTTACAACACACTTCAGGTGTCATTGTCTCCCATCACTCCCAGATGGGACTATCTCGTTGCAGAGAAACAAGCTCAGGGTTCCATTGATTTGTTATTGTCATGAGTTAAAATTTCCATGAAAATAAAATGTTCCTTATATTCATTGTTGTGGTGTGTCTGTATCTTATTTTGAAGGGATGCTTAAACATTACCATAGCGATCAGAGAGCGTTAGGGCAGTGGTTGAGAGTAGAGGAGTAACTATCCCCCCACCGGGCCTCAGTAAAAGGCGTTGAGTGGTCCCCGGCGTTGAGTGGTCCCCGGTGATAAAAAGGTTGGGGACCACTGCTATAGAATATAGATTCTATAGATCCACTAACAAAGTCTATATTTGCAAGCAAAAGGAGAGGGGGGTCACTGCTGCCCAAGAGGTCTGGTTACTCACATCTAGAACAGGACTGGCCAAACTGTGGCTCTCCAGACGTCCATGGACTACAATTCCCATGAACCCCTGCTGGCAGAACATCCGGTATCATCACAAGCAGTGCTTTGGGTTTATCCGTCTTTCTCGCTGTTATTTCCAGCTGCTGAAGCCACCCACCGGATCAGCATCGTCCTTTCATTTGGCCACACAAGAGAAAACGAAGCTTGCGACTCGGCAAGGGTTTAAAAAAACCAAATCCATTCAATGGAAAATGTATTTTAGCCAAAGATGTGCATTCCTTAATGATCCTAATCTGCATGAATGGAGCTTTGCCCCTTCTGTAATTAATGGCTTAAACTTTGCTTCTTAGCAAAAAAACAAAACAAAAACAATTTCTATTTAGGTCTTGATTCTTAGGGAATGGGATTAACCAAGCTAAAAAAAGATGGTCATCAATAAGGTCAGAGGCAAATATGCAAGTGTCAATTATAGACTGTGGACACGGACACTCCCCCCCCCCGCATTTTCATTCCGTGCTCTTGCTAGCTTGGACTGCTGATCAGTGAAGGAGGTTTATGGTCACACGAAACCCACGAGAGCAAGCAAAACAAAAATTTCCAGTGCTTCACTCAAAGGCAAGAGATTGGTGCGTTGGGTATATAAAGACTAGAGCAGGGGTAGTCAAACTGCAGCCCTCCAGATGTCCATGGACTACAATTCCCAGGAGCCCCTGCCAGCATTTGCTGGCAGGGGCTCCTGGGAATTGTAGTCCATGGACATCTGGAGGGCCACAGTTTGACTATCCCTGGACTAGAGGATGGCCAACTGGGTTTTCGGATGGTTAGGTGGGGAGGGAAGTGGTTAGAAGGCCTTCCCCAAACAGCAATTATCAATGGTATTTCATCAGATTGGATGGGGGGGGGGATGATCTGGATGAGGGAGTGGAAGGACAATATTAGATTCACAAATGACCCCAAATTGGGAGGAGGAGCAAACACCCCAGAAGATAGAGCTAGAGTTCAACGAGATCTGAACGCGCTGGAGAAGCCGACCAATGAGAACAAGATGCAACTCAATGAGGAGAAATGTAGAGTTCAAATATTCTACTGTTCTATAATGTTTATTACTATCATTGTTTTGTTGTTACTGTTACCGTTGTTGACACATCACTTTCAACTGAGTTGATTGTATTGTTCCTGTTTCATGTAAACCGCCCTGAGCCTTCGGGAAAGGGGGTATATAAAATAAATAAATAAAATTTGGGGTAGGTAGGGACCTCAATGGAGTACAACATTATGGAGTCCACCCTCCAAAGCATACCTTTTCTCCAGGAGAACGTATCTCTGTCATCTGGAGATGAGCTATAATTCCAGGGTATCTCCAGCTCCCACCTGGGGACCGGCATCCCTAGCCCTGTGGGATCTGTAGATTCAGAAGAAAGCAGCTTCCTGTGTTCCCCACATTTGTGCGATGCCTGATTTTCTATGGGGAAATTGCAGCATGGAAAACTTATGCGGAAACTAACTCTACCCTCCATTCTCACATCCCTGTTCCTACTGATCCACCAACTTTGTGAGTTCAGTTCCAAACACACTTTTCAAGCCACCCAGCGTCTAGGACCAGTATACTTAAAACTATGGCTTTGTACCCTACTGGGATCCCTGTCCTCCCCAGGCTCCAAACTCAAATCTCTAGCCGGGGTCCCAACCAGGATCTGGAATTCTGGGCACAGTCAGCCTGCTCTTACTTCTCTTTGGTGGTGGTGGTGGTGGTGGTGGTGGTCTTCTTCTTCTTCTTCTTCTACTACTACTACTACTACTACTACTACTACTACTACTACTACTACTACTACTACTACTACTACTACTACTACTACTACTACTAAGATTTCCATACCTCCTTCCCATATGGCTCAGGGCAGTTTGCATACAGTTAAAATTAACAATAATTTAAACCAATAAAACAATAATATTCACAGTCTAAAAATACAAGTCATCGGCCACATTTCCTTGTAGTCGCAGCAGCCCCTGGATTACTCCCTGCCCGTGAATCTCCCGACTGGGTGTCTCTCTGTGGGGGTGTTTTTAGGCAAAAGCGCAGATCTGAGAGGCGATGTTGTTAGCGGGCAATGAAGACGACAAGCTTGTCCCGGAGCCTCGATCCTTAATACGGCCGAGAACTTGGCATGCATCGCTGCGGGGATGCCCTCTGGCAGTGCAGCGCTGCACCAGGGGGAATTGTCGCTTGGGTAGCAGAAACTTTGCCAGTTGGCTCGCTTCTGGCACTCAGCCTGGCAGCAAAACATGTCGTGGCGGCAACTCGGAACTGTAAACATCTCTGCTCACTTGTTAGGGTAGCGATTTAGGAAGCAGCTACAGATACATAAGAAGCACTCTGGATCCAATGGACCTGCTAAGAATCTGCCACAAGCAAGGGCTTCCTTCAGCTGTGCAGTTAGAATTCTCCCATTCAGATCCAGAGTATGTGTGTGTTTGTGTGGCTCAGTGGTAGAGCATCTGACTGGCATGCAGAAGGTCCCAAGTTCAATCCCTGGCATCTCCAGTTAAAAGATTTAGCCAGCAGCAGAGGAATGGGTTTTTGTACCCCATTTTTTACTTCCCAAAGGAGTCTCAAAGCGGCTTAGCATTGCTTCCTCTTCCTTCATCTGCGACAGACCCCCTGTGAGGTAGGTGGGGCTGAGAGAGCTCTGAGAGAACTGTGATGTGAAAGACCTCTGCCTGAGACCCTGAAGAATAGAGGCCAGTTTGATGGACTGAGGGTCTGATTCAGTATGAACAAGCTCCGTGGGTTCATGCGCACGGCCACTGAGTAACACAAGCAACTCTCTGAGGGATCAGACCGAGAGCCCATGGAGTCCAGCCCCCTGTTTCTGATAACAGCCAGCCTGGTGTCTCTGGGAAGCTTATTAGCTGGGCAAGAAGGCAATAACTCCGTCATGTTGTTGGCACTGTGCACCTGATGTTTAGAGTAGGGATGCTAGAGAAGAAGAGTCGGTTCTTACATGCCGCTTTTCTCTACCCGAAGGAGGCTCAAAGCGGCTTACATTCGCCTTCCCTTTCCTCTCCCCACAACAGACACCCTGTGAGGGAGGTGGGGCTGAGACAGTCCTGATATTTCTGCTCTGTGAGAACAGCACTATCAGGTCTGTGACTGGCCCAGGGTCACTCAGCTGGCTGCAGGTGGAGGAGCGGGGAAATCCAACCCGTCTCGCCAAGTTAGAAGCCACCACTCTTAACCACTACACTAAGCATGTCAGTTCAGCTGCTGTTGTGCTTTCCAGTCAATGTCCTGGCCGCCGATAGTGGGGTAGGGTGGCCAGTTCCAGGTCGGAGAATACCTGGAGATTAGGGGCTGGAGCCTGGGGAGGACAGGGACCTCAGTGGGGGATAATGCTATCAAGCCCGCTCTACAAAGCATCCAGCTATTGGCATAGCTGGTGGAGATAGCAGAATTTTGCCCAGTCTGCCTCTTCTGAACCAAAAGTGGATTAATTTCCTATGACCCTGAATGATGGCAAGTCAGGCACTGGCCCCTCTAGCTCAGTCTTATCCGACTGCCCTGAGGACCTTCTTCATGTAAGGCAGGGATCCTCAACCTGTGGTCCTGCAGATGTTCATGGACTACAATTCCCATGAGCCCCTGCCAGCAAATGCTGGCAGGGGCTCATGGGAATTGTAGTCCATGAACATCTGCAGGACCACAGGTTGAGGATCCCTGATGTAAGGCACATGTGTGACCACCAAGCTGGCTGACCAGGTCCCGTGGAGGGTGGGATTCTGGGGGAAGGGTTTACGCCGCTATTATTGCTTGCTATGATTTTTGTGTATTTTAACTGTGGTTGGGGCTTTATTGTACTGGGATTTTAAACTAGGAACCCACCCCAAGCCGGTTTGCTGAGAGCAGTGAGAAATGAATGAGTAGGAAGGCGGGTGCAACCACAACATGGCTGCTGCGGGAGGTGGAGCCTGTCACAAAATGGCTACTGCTAGAGGTGGGTGGAGCCAACCGCAAAATCTCAGGGAGTGACAGTATATATATAAAACACTAAGAGCAAATCTTCAGCATTTCAGGCATGACTCCTGTAAAACAGGATGCCCTCTTTTATAAATGAGCAAATTATTTTAAAATAGTTCCTTGCATAAGAACAGCTTAGCTTAAATCACACCGTGAGCTTCCTTTGACCTGATTGAGCATACACCCACCTCTCTCTCTCTCTCTTACGCTTTGTAGGATCCAAGCCCTTTACCGCTGTGGTTCTGTATATTACAGTCACCGCCACAACCCTACCAACTTTCCCCTCCTGTAAATATAGCCACACTACCCAAGCCCGAATCTACTGACTGACGGGATGAAAGATTCCTGCAATTAAATCACGGGTGACACAAGCAGCTGTAAGCAAAGATAATAAGATACGGAGGGAGGGTGAGGGAGAGAAAATGAAGAACAGGGGCTTAGATAACGTCTAGCTTTATTCCCGAGCGGAGGAAATGTCACAGTGCCATGGGCTACCCAATGCTGCATTCGAGCGCCATCCAGAGGAGATAACCTACAGATGCAACAGGATTTGATTTCTGTATCCTCATTTGACCTGGCGAGAACGCATGTTTTTCAGTCCTACTGTCCTATCCGATCGCAATAAATCACGTTTGGCTTTGGCTGAGACATTCGACAAGGGACAGAGAGCTGGGGTTGGATGCTAAAGTAGATGGGGCCTCCTCTGTTCCCTACACTGGCTTTGAGGGTTGCGAGTCTCCAGGCTGATCTGCTGGGATTACCGGAGGGAAAGGAGATTGATCCACTTGGAGAAAATGGCCTCTTTGGAAAGTGGAGTCTATGCCCTGCTGCTGGTTGTCCAGAGGAACTGGTTGGCCAGTGCATGAGACAGGATGCTGGGCTAGGTGGACCACTGGTCTGAACCAGCAGGGCTCTTCTTATGTTCTAATTAAGGCCTCAGACTCTATACCCTGTCATTCCCTCCAGAGGAACTGGTTGGGGCCACTGTTTCTGACAGGATGCTGGACTAGATGGACCACTGGTCTGACCCAGCAGGGCTCTTCTTAGGTTCTCAGGATGCTGAACTAGATGGACCTCTGGTCTGATCCAGCAGGGCTCTTCTCATGTTCTCAGGAAGCTGGACTAGATGGACCACTGGTCTGATCCAGCAGGGCTCTTCTTATGCCTTCAGGATGCTGGACTAGATGGACCCCTGGTCTGACCCAGCAGGGCTCTTCTTAGGTTCTCAGGATGCTGAACTAGATGGACCTCTGGTCTGATCCAGCAGGGTTCTTCTCATGTTCTCAGGAAGCTGGACTAGATGGACCTCTGGTCTGATCCATCAGGGCTCTTCGTAGGTTCTCAGGATGCTGGACTAGATGGACCATTGTTCAGCCCCAGCAGGCCTCTTCTTATGTTCTTAGGATGCTGGACAAGATGGACCACTGGTCTGATCAAACAGGGCTCTTCTTATGTTCTTCAGATGCTGGACTAGATGGACCATTGTTCTGACCCAGCAGGGCTCTTCTTATGTTCTCAGGATGCTGGACTAGATGGACCACTGGTCTGATCTAGCAGGGCTCTTCTCATGTTCTAATTAAGGCCTTGGCCTCTATGCCCTGTTGTTGGCCCTCCAGAGGAACTGGGTGGCCTCTGTGTGAGGGGCCCTGGTTGGGTGTGGACACAGCTATACCTCCCAACCATTTTCTGCATGATTATGCCATTTCTAAGGTTTCTTGAAACCTGAAGAATGTTTCAAGGGTTTCTCAATGGAAAAAAAGTTGAGAAAGACTGCCCTATGAGGTAGGTGAGGCTGAGAGAGCTCAGAGAGAACTATAATCATTCCAAGGTCACCCAGCAGGCTGCTTGTGGAGGGAAAGTGGGGAATCAGACCCATTTCTCCAGATTAGAGGGTGCTGCTCTTAACCACTACACCAACCTGGCTCTCAAAACATCAAAAGTCTGTCCTCCCTACCTAAAATGCCAACATATTGGCTAACAGCACCACCATCGGGTCAAAAAATACAAAGTTTCCTGATGGAAACTTTAATTCCATCTTCCGATTTGATTTGAATGCTGATAATTGCAGGTTTTAATATGGTTTTACTGGTTTAATAGGGTTGTATGCAATATTTATGACTGTTGCGAGTCCCCCCTGAGCCCCGTTGGGGAGGGCGGCATACAAGCAGAAAAACAAAATCAACAATCAATGAAAATCAACAGCATCCAAAGATGATATCACATCCCTTGCACTGCAGTGAAGAAGCAGACGCAGAAGACGAGGCCCAAACAATCCAATTAAGGCCGCCTCTAAACAGAACGGCTACCTTTAACAGGGGGCCATTTGGCAGGCCTCCAGGTTTGTAAAAATGGCTATAAAACCAGCCTTTAGCCAGAGAAGCCAGCCTTGCAGCCACCCGGTCTCTATCAAGCGGCTCACGGCAGACGGACTGATTTGTCCAGGGTCCCATCTCAATGTCCGCTAAGCCAGTGGTCCCCAACCCCCGGTCCGGGGACTGGTACCGGTCCGTGAGTCAGTCGGCACCAGGCCGCGGCTACTCTTCCCCGGCACTGCTGCCTCGGGAGCACCCTGCCACTCTGCTGCTGGCTCACCTATGGTGCTCTCCAGCAGCCGCCTTGGCTAGAGCTCCCCCTCGGCGTGGCACTGCACAGTGGGCGGCGGGAAGTCAGGGGCACCGATGGGAAAGCAAGTGAAGCAGGGCCTCAGGTGGTGGCGATGTCCCTCAACAAAAGACTACCCCCCCCGGGCCTCAGTAAAATTGTCAAGCGTTGACCGGTCCCCGGTGATAAAAAGGTTGGGGACCACGGCGCTAAGCTACTGTCACCACCTAATCGTTGGTTGGCCCCATCATTCTCCACACAGTCCATTTCGCGGTGAGACTCAAGTTCATAATCGGGCGCCAATTGCCTTCTGAGGGAAGGCCGATCCACACAACCGGATGTCAACTCATTCAAGAGAGCCAGCTTGGTGTAGTGGTTTATTTGTTTAGGTTTTTATACTGCCCATCCCTACGGCTCTAGGCAGTTTACATGAAACATTGTAGAACATTTACAGAGAACATATAACAATATAACGGATAAAAATCATCATGATATAACGTAACAACCAGCATTTCAACAAATAATAACATTGACAAGCCCTTGGTAGGTTCGACCTCTCAGTCTGAGGGGTGGGGGACCGCAAGCAGATGCAGGCCCTGTGGAATTGTGGGAATTTAGGCAGGGCCCTGATCTCTTTAGGGAGCTCATTCCACCAGGTGGGGGCCAGGAGTGAAAAGGCCCTGGCCCTTGTTGAGGTCTGACATGCTTCTTTAGGGCCAGGGATCCGCAGCCAGTTGGAGGTGGTGGATCATAGAGCTCTTTTGGGGGTGTAGGCAGGGAGGCCATCCTCTTGAACCTTCACAGAATCAGCCTCTCCGTCAGATGGCTCTCCAGCCTCTGCTTAAAAATCTCCAAAGATGGGGAACCCACCACCTCCCGAGGAAGCCTGTTCCACTGAGAAACCGCTGTAACTGTCCAGAACTTCTTCTGGATGTTTAGACAGAATTTCTTTTGAATTTCGTCCCTGTCTCTCTGTACATAGTCGTTTCTCTTTTGAATAATAATAATAAAAACCTGTTTCATTCTTTAAGCAGCCTGATGGTCTGTCCTTTCTGCGTGTTCAAACCCTGCCAGCAAAACCTGCAGATACTTCCAAACCTAATTTGAAATCAAAGTGATCAGATCGGCTCTGAGCCCACAAACAATGAAGTCGGATCAAAGAAAATTCATACGGTAAATATCCTCCCATCATGGTAAGATCATTCTTGCCCTATGTTGGGATGATACAGATCAGGGATGGGCAAACCCACAGGCTCATGGTAATTGTAGTCCATGGACCTCTTGAGAGCTGCTTTTTCCCCACCCCTGATACAGGCAGACTGTTCTTTATATTTATAGGCCATTAGATATGATGGGCTATTTGGCGCCTCTATAAAATTTCAGAATGGTTTGTTCAGCTGACATGGGGGCAAGGAACAAGGCAGTTATAAAAACAGGATCTCCTTCATCTGTCATGTATGGAAGAAATAAAGCATTTACTGATCTGACCATGTGTGAAATTCTCCCCAGGTCCCATTTATTTGACTGTTAGCTTTACATTTCCCGTTCTTAAGTCATTTTCAATCTCTTCTCAGTGTGGAAAGGGTGATCGCTTTTTGCCTGGAGATTAATTTACATAGGGGTATTGAAAAACAAATGGGTCCCAACCGGCGTCCACTGTGGCAATCCAAACGTCCGGCACTGAATTCATTTCCCTGTCCCCCTCCCCCAACAGACTCCAAAACACAAAACAGAAATTTGAGGCCTATACATAGACCAGCCTTTTCCAACCATTTCATCATGGAGGAAACACTGAAATAATCTTTTAGGCTTTGAGGAACCCTGAAAGAGATGTTAGATGGCCACATCTCCCTGCCACACACATACGCACCCTGGAAATGACATGCCACCGGAAGTGACATCACTACCCCGGTTAACGGGAAGGCTTGAGGAGGACTGAGGGGAGGGGAGACGGGAAGTGGTTTAGATGCATCAGGTGTTTTATTATTTACTTGCTGCCCTGTGGAAACTCCCACCATGGACTAGCCCAGGATTTCTCAACCAGGGTTTCCTGAAATCCAGGGGTTTCTTGACAATCCTGGATGTGTTTCCCAGATGGGTGTGAATTAATTTTAATATATATTTTTAACATGTGTTAAACGTTTATTGAGTGATATGACCATATATGGTCATGTCAAACCCCAACCCCCAAATTGGTCAATTTCCAGTCTTAGGGAATTTTGCTTGGCCTCAACCAGGGCCAGGGCCTTTTTGGTCCTGGCCCCTACCTGGTGCAATGAGCTCCCAGGACAGCTATGGGCTCTGTGGGAGCTCTTCTGCCAGGTGTATGGTTGAAGCTGGTCTTGGAGGAAGATCTGATACCCCCCCTTAAGTAGTATGGCACCTATTGACCACTTGGGTGTTAATTGCTGACATAGCCCTCTGCTGCCTGGTGGCAGGTGTCCCATTAAGGACTGTTTTTCTGCCATGCTGGCGTATTGTACTATTCTATTTTTTAAATTGGGTTTTAATGGGGTTTTATTGTTGTAAATTTTATGTTGCAACCCGCCACAATCCAGCATGCCAAGAGTGGTGGGCAAAAATATCAATATCAATATCAATATCAATACATAAATGACCAATGATGGGCCTGGAAGGGATGGGGAGGGGAGGGGCCCCAAGTGGACATGTCCACAACCATGCTTCCCAGCCATATTCTGCACATTGGCACCATTTCTGGGGTTTCTGGAAGACTGAAAAATGTTTCAAGGCTTTCTCAATGGTAAAAGTGTTAAGAAAAGCTAGGCCCCTTCTGCCTGATGGAAAAGCTGATGAAAACTCGCTAAATACATCGTAGTTTTTCTGATCTCTGCCCAGAAGGGTTAATTTACTCCGCAAAACTGATTTTGCTCTGCATGGTGAACTGCCTCTTCGGTGCTTTAAGCGTCATTTAAGCGTTGTTTCAGAAAGAGGCTTTTCACTGATTCATTTCTCTCAGGCCTCTATTAGTCATGCATAGAAGCTCCTTGGTTATACAGATTGGTGACTGTATTAGAGAACAAAAGTGGAGTTGGCAAAACTACATGGGGCAGGGCTATTAATTGTTCCATGCAGAAAGCATTGCAGCGTAGCTTTTCAACAAGCTATATTCAATGCAGAACAACGATGGTAGTATAATTCAGCAGTCTAAACTGGTTGTTTTTGGCTCCATGCAAAATACCTCCTAGTCTAGCCTCCTAGGAAAAACACTGAGATGTTATCCCTGCTCTAAGATCCTCGTGTTACTACTTCCGATGTTTGCCCGGAGAAACGAGTTTGCCGACATACCATTTGTGCTTCTGCAAAGGAACAGCTGCTGCTGACATATGAATGGCTTATTTGTTTTTGTTATTTTTTTTACTCTCTCCCTATCTGAAGGGCATCACACGTTTAAGAACGAGAAGACACCAGCATCTTTGATTTCCTCGGGAGTTTCACAGCAATTGGTTTCAAGGACGCAACTTCAGAAGCTTTCTTCCTGGCTTCTCAAGATGGGCATGTTTACAAGAGTGTAACACTTTGCCTACACTTCTCTCCTGCAGGGACAATTCAGAGGATGAAGGAAATAAATGGATGACACTGCATTTGAAGGAGGGGGCAGATGGCTGGACAACCGGCGCTTCAAGACGTGTGCCCAAGAATAATTCTCACTCATTAAACACATCCCCATAATATCGAGAGGTGCTCGGCCTATCATGGGAGTGTTTCAACAACTGCAGAGGAACTGTTGGCTGCAGAGGAGAGGACGCGCAGTAATGGGTTTAAACTACAAGTACAACGATATAGGCTAGATATCAGGAAAAAGTTATTCACAGTCAGAGTAGTTCAGCAGTGGAATAGGCTGCCTAAGGAGGTGGTGAGCTCCCCCTCACTGGCAGTCTTCAAGCAAAGGTTGGATACACACTTTTCTTGGATGCTTTAGGATGCTTAGGGCTGATCCTGCGTTGAGCAGGGGGTTGGACTAGATGGCCTGTATGGACCCTTCCAACTCTATGATTCTAACAACTTCTCAATCCATGTGACATTGTTGGACTATGCAAGACCTGCAGTGTGCATAACTCAGCGGCATATCAAGGGTATCCTGCAGGGGTCATTGGAGGTGATGCATATTTAGCATTTTCAGCTTAGCTCCTCCTGTATCCAGAATTACCTGGAAATTTGGGGGGGGGGGGCTGGTGGAGCCTGGGGAAGGGGAGGCACCCCAGCAGGGGATAATGCCATAACGTCCACCCTCCAAAACTGCTATTTTCTCCAGGGGAGATTCTGGAGACTGGCAACCCTTTCTGCCAGTGGCATATTTCCCTAGTTGTGTGCATGCACGCCGCCTCACCACACTGTACTGCAAGCTCCCACTTGAGTATTCCAAACTTCCTATCCTCAGTTTTAAAACTGAGCCGACCTGTTCTAATGCAGAGAACAAGGCTCCTAATAAACAGCCAAACCTTGGAGAGTTTCCAAGGCAAGTGAGAGAGGTGCTTTGCCATAGCAACCCTGGAATTCCCCGGGAGTCTCCCCTCCACCGACTAACTTAGACCAACCCTACTGGGCTTCCCGGATCTGATGAAATCAGGCTTTTGCCACCCATGTCAAGGTGGAGATGCCTGCCAAGCATCCGGTGAAACTGTGCTTCAGCCAGGCACTAAAAACCCGTACCAGTTACGCCCGCGTGTCCTTTCTTGTGGCGCTTTACGAGCAGATGGAGTTCTTGTAAACTCGGCATTTCAGTCGACGGAACAGCTGCAAATGGAAAGGACTCCCCGGGCATGAAATGTTAATGAAGGCAAGGCAGCAGTGTGTACATTTCCGCCATTTGTGGGGCCAGAAACCGAACATCAGCACGTTAATGGGAAGCGAGCAACATCCAGGCTGGCAGATCGCCCCGGCGATGATGTTCTTGTTCTTTGGCGCCACCTAGTGCCACCTGTCCAACATCTCAGAGGCCATGATGTTATCAGGCATAGCTTGTTTTCCTTTGGTTTTTAGAGCCTCTCTGTTCAGGATTGATGGCCAGCGTGGTATGGTGGGTGTGCACCTCGAGAATACAGATTACAAAACACTATTCATTGCTACAACCCTGCAACAGGCGTAATGGTAGGATTGCCAGCTCTGGATTGGGTAATATCTGGAGACTATGGGAAGTGGACAGGATTTAGGGTGAGAAGGGACCTCTGGGTTGTATAATGCTGTGGAGTCCATCCTCCAAAGCAGCCATTTTATCCATCTCTTTAGTCCAGGGATGCCCTGTAATTCTGGGGGATTCCCAGGTTCCATCTGGGGACTGGCCTCCCTCTGTAGTAGTTAAACACGGCATACGCTAATCTAGAAAACCAGGATTCCCCACTTCTCCTCTGCATGAATCCTCAGAAATTTCTCAGGCCCACCTATCTCACAAGGTGCCTGGTGTGGGGAGGGGAGAGGAAAGGGGATCACAAGCCACTTTGAGACTTCTTAAGGTAGAGCAAAGTAGAGTATAAAAACCTACTCTTCTTCCTTCACCGGAAGCCTTGGATTGACCAGTCACAGTTCTCCCAGAAATCTCTCAGCTTCACCTACCTCACAAGGTGCCTGTTGTGGGGAGGGGAAAGGAAAAGCGATCGCAAGCCACTGTGAGACTCCTTAAGGTGGAGAGAAAAACAGAGTACAGAAACCAATTCCTCTCCTTCCTATATTTTTCAAATGTTAGTAGTTTGAATTCCAAAATGATAGGTAAGAAATGTCTGTTGTTGTTTTTTTTTAAGGAAATTACACACAGAGCTTCATGGGTCAAGCACGAGTTTTCTCTTTGATTATCCTAATTTGTAATTGTGTCTGCACTGAACCAGATTAGAGATCCCTAGTACACAGAGGAGATAACAGGAAAGGTGACAATTCTGTCTTATCACCCCACTTCAAGGCAGATGCAATGGGACAGGCATCCCCAACCTTTTTTGACCCAGAGAGGAGCTTTGAAATTCTGACAGAGGGTGGTGAGCACAGGTACAAAATGGCTGCTGCATGAGGCGGAGCCAGTGACAAAATGTCAGGCAATTAGGTTATTAGTTATCAGTTATACATGTTTTACAGACTGTTTTATGTATTGTTCTCTGTTATAATGTAAACCGCCCTGAGCCTCCGGGGAGGGCGGTATAAAGTATGATAAATAAACAAACAAACAAACAAACAAACAAATATAAAAACTCTAATAGGCGGTTTATCGGATTGAGTGATTACACTACGATTTTTAGTATTGTTTTAGCCTAACGTTTGTTTTATTTGAGGCTGTATTTTATACCCAGAAGTTTTTATACCCAGAAGTAAGCTGCCCCAAGGCCAGTTTTGGAGAGGGGCGGCCTAAAAAAATCTCATAATAAATAAATAAAATAAAATATCTTATACTAATTAATGAGGTTTGCCATTTCCTTTTATTTTGGCATTTTCATTTTCTCCAGGGGGAAATGTTCTCTCTGTCATGGGGAGATCAGCGATAATTCGGGGAGCTCTCCCTATGATCGTAGGAGAATCTATGCCAGCCTTTCTCAGCTTTTTTACTGTTAAGAAACCCCGAAACATTCTCCAGGCCATAAGAAGCCCCAGGTGGAATTGTGCAGAACATGGTTGGGAAGCATAGCTGTGGACACGCCCACCCAAGGCCCCTCCCCTTCCTACCCTCTCCAGGCCTATCATTGGCTACTTTGGGAGGGTTCAGTGGGTCGAGATGTCCATATAAGGTCATGTCACCCGAGAAACGTTTCGCAATTCCGTTTTTTAATGATTTTAAATTAACTCCCACCGTTTCAGGAAACCCTTCCAGGGCCATCAAGAAACCTCAGGGTTTCACAAAACCCTGGTTGAGAAAGCCGTGTCTATGTGATGTAGATTCTGTGAGAGTCCGGTGTGAGATTCGCTGTCAAGGCCCTTGTATGCTGCAGACGGAAACCCGAGGCAACCTCCTTCTATCTCATTTGGATTCACCCCAACTGAGTCGTCGTGCGCCAGCAAATGTTTACTATTCCGTTTTAATTATCTTTCCCCTGCATTATGTCATGTAAGAATAGTTTACTATGTACTTTTCACATAAATGACTTTAATGGGGCTATTAGACTGGAATAAACAGAGTAATATACAGTAGAGCAAGCTGTCGAAATATCCGTACAGGGATATCAACCAAATTTTATTGTGTTCAGCAGCCAAGAAGGAGGGGGCGGGGGGTGTCTTTATTTATTATTTATTTATTTACGAACCTATCTGCCACCCATCAGTCGTTAGGCTTCTGGGGGAGCGAGCGGCAAAGAAATAAAATATTGATTCCACAAATATTTCAATAAAATATACTCAGCTTGCCAAATGTCTTCTTTTTTGGGAGAGCCATCAAGTCCCAGCTGACTTATGGGAATTGCATGAGGTTTTCAAAGCAAGTAGGTGTTCATAGAATCCTAGAATCATAGAGTTGGAAGGGGCCATACAGGCCATCTAGTCCAACCCTCTGCTCAACGCAGGATCAGCCCAAAGCATCCTAAAGCATGTCCACGACATCCCCCTGATCCAGCAAGGTAGTCACTTTCTCAAAAAAAGAGATAAGGTTGGTCTGACATGATTTGTTCTTGCAAAACCTGTGCTGAGTCTTAGAAATCATAGCTTAGAAATCTCAGTTCCAGCTGCTCAAGGACCATTTGATTATTTGTTCCAAAATTTTGCCAGCTACAGATGTCAAGCTGACGGGTCGATAATTACCCAGATCCTACTTTTTCCCTTAATTGAAGATGGGGACAACATTTCCCCTCCTGAGGTGTTCTGAGGTGGTTTGCTGTTGCCTGCCTCAGGGAGTGTGGTGTAAGGGGTTAAGAATGGCAGATACTAATCTGGAGAACTGCGTTTGATTATGAAGCCTGCTGGGGTGACCCTGGGCCAGTCACAGCTCTCTCAGGATGCTTTCTGTCCTTGTGTCCAGACAATTTCATTCAACACACCCGTGCTCTCCCAGTTCTTCCCCATTCCGCAGATCACAAATGCTGCTCACCAGGCATTTCACTTTCTTTGTCACGTGAGTCAGGGAGCATTTGACCTGTGGGCCAGCTTGGAGTATTTATGGGGAAAGGACAGGAAGATGTGTTCTAGCTCAGGTAGGTAGGGATGCCAGCTTCCAGGTGGGGACTGGGGATCCCCTGGAATTGCAGCTCATTTCTGGAGTACAGAGATCAGTTCCTCTGGAGAAAATGAATGTGTGGAAAGGTGTTCGCTAGGGCAGTGGTCCCCAACCTTTTTATCACCAGGGACTGGTCAACGCTTGACAATTTTACTGAGGCCCGGGGGGGGGGGTAGTCTTTGGCCAAGGGACATGGCCGCCGCTGCCTGAGCCCCTGCTCCACTTGCTTTCCCGTCAGCGCTCCTGACTTCCCGCCACCTGCTGGGGGGTGCTGCTAGAATGCCGAGGGGGAGCCCCAGCCATGGTGGCCACTGGAGAGCACCAAAGGTGAGCCAGCAGCAGAGTGGCAGGGCAGCCCCCGAGGCAGCAGCCATGGAGGAGGATGAGGAGGAGCCGCGGCCCGGTACCAACTGATCCACGGACCAGTACCGGTCCCCGGACCGGGGACCACTGCTCTAGGGCACTGTAGCCCACTAAGATCCCTGTCCTCCCCAGGTTCTGTCCCCACACCTCCAGAAATTTCCTAAACTGCATCTGGAAACTATATCTCCGTGCTGGTGGAAAGGTGCTTCTGCTAGTGGGGGAAAAAGAACCCAATGCAACAGCTTCCCAGACGATAAAACATAAAGCAATTTACATTTATTGCCAAATCGGTGAATAATATATACCTTTGGGGTATTTTATTCCTTGTGTCAGCATTATTTTCCATCTTGAGTTAGTTTGGCGCTTTTGTTATGAGACCTCAAATTAATGGCATTATCTCCTTGTAACTTTTTGGGATTTAGTACATTCTGTGTGTAACCTCTCTTTTTAATTATTTTGTTCGTTTGTTTTTCCATTTGTCTTCCCTCCCGTCCTGTTTTCAATAAGTAGCATAGTCTGGAATCGAAAATACGACCCAGGTGTGAATACATTGTAAAAGGAGACACCTCTGCAACCAAATTGAAACCCCGTACCCAGATAATCCATGCTTAGAACTCAGGAAACCTTATTTCTCTCCTCTGTAGGAAATCAAATACATGTTTGTGTTGATGCATAATCAGCTCTCCCTGCTTTTCTGGTGGAAGCGTTAGGGGTGTGCCCCTTTCTTTTCTTCCTGTCTAGAGTTGCTGGGACCCCTCAGCAGGGGAGGGGAGGGGAGGCTTGCCAGATAATTGGGCAAATGAGAACAAGATACAATTCAGTAAGGAGAAAAGCAGCATGAGATGCTTACTTGCCCATTTGTGTGGTTGTAAGCAAGATATGAGGAGACAGGGTGATGCGGCAGTAAAGAAGGCGAATGCAGTCTTGCACCGTATCAACGGAGGCATCATATCAAGATGACTAGATGACACAGTCCTGCTGTATACCACATTGGTCAAGCTGCACCTGGAGTTCTGTGTGCAGTTCTGGAGGCCTCACTTCAAAAAGAACATGGACAAAATTCAGAGGGTACAGAGGAGAGTGACGAGGATGATCCCGGACCTGGAACCAAGCCCTGTGAGGAAAGGCTGAAGGACTAGGGAATATTCAGCCTGGAAAATGCTGGCAGGGGCTCATGGGAATTGTAGTCCATGAATATCTGGAAAACCACAGGTTGACTACCCCTGCTCTACATGACAGTCCTTCAAATAGTGGAAGATGGCTCTCAGGTCACCTCTGAGTCATTTCCACTCCAGGCTAAACCCATCCATATATCACCATGTAAACAAACTGGAGATGTAGACAAACTGGAGCGTTTCCAGAGGAGGGCAACAAAGACGGTGAGGGGTTTGGAGACCATATGAAGAAAGATTGGGGGATCTTGGTCTGTTTAGCCTGGAGAGGAGACAACTGAGAGGGGTTCTGATAACCAAGGATTTAAAAGGATGCCAGATAGAAGCTGGAGCAGAGTTGTTCTCTCTTGCCCTGGAGGGATGGACCAGAACCAATGGGAAGAAATTAATTCAAAAGAAATTCCGTCTAAACATCAGGAAGAAGTTCCTGACAGTCAGAGCGGTTTCTCAGTGGAACAGGCTTCTTTGGGAGGTGAAGAAGCCTGTTCCATCCTTGGAAATTTTTAAACAGAGGCTAGATAGCCATCTGACGGAGAGGCTGATTCTGTGAAGGCTCAAGGAGGTGGCAGGTTACAGTAGATGAGTGACAGGGATGTGAGTGTCCTGCATAGTGCAGGGGTTGGACTAGGTGACCCATGAGGACCCTTCCAACTCTATTATTCTATGATTCTACCAGTAAATAACACCCCATTCAGCCAATCTTGAAGAAGCTGAAATGGTCCCTTGGCTCCATCACCAACCAACAGCTAGGTGGCAACCAAGAAATCAGAAAGACATTGACCAAGATCGAGTTAATTTGTGCCACGGTATTCCCCATTACCAGGTCTCGGTGTGAAAGCTGGGCAGTGAAGAAAGCAGACAGGAAAAAAGTTGATTCATTTGAAATGTGATGTGGGAGGAGAGTTTTATGGACATTATGTCACATTATGAGAAGACAGGGGTCATTGGAAAAGACAATAGCTAAGAAAAGTTGAAGGCAACAGGAGATCCAGCTAGGTGTAGGTCAGGCTTTCTCAACCAGGGTGTTCACAGCCATTGCTACAGGCTATGGGGTAAAACATTTATGCTTTATTGTCCGTCCCTTCCCATGTGTTAGTACAGAAATATGTGGCATTCTGCTAGAAGAGAACTGGGGTGGCATCTCTGAGAGGTTGCCTCATCCGTGCAGGAAAACTGTGAACTGGTATCAATTCGGTAGGGTTGCATTTTTGCCATTAACTCTTGGAATGAAAAGAGCCCTAGAGATGTGAGTGATGGTGGTTTTAAAAGGAACGGGAGATTTCAAAGCAGGAATTTTGCTGCTTCTGTCCTTGATGCTAATTCCTTGAAAATTCCTCTGGAGGGCACTATTACCATAACTATACAATTAACCGAAACCGGCAGTAATAAGGATAATGCGAACTTTTAAACTTGGAAGCCAGCTGGGTGGCTTCATCGAACCGCTCTGCAAGCGTGACGGACTGCGCTTTCTCCCTTTCTTCGGCTGCGCCTGAAGCAACGCTGGCCAGGCCAGGCTTCCATTGCGGGATGTGAAAGAGCTGTTGTACAAATGTGCCCTGGCCGTTCCCCTTGTCATCTAAAAAGACAACAGGCAGGGATCTCCAGCCCTCCTTGGGTCAACCGGAGCAGAAGGACAAAGAAAAACTGTACATGTTTGCAATGGAAATGGTTAGTAACCCCGGCAGTTCTCTGCTGCGTTCAGGTACGCTTCTCACAAAGGAGTGATGTGGTGTCTGGATCAAAACAGACAGGAGTTTGGTCAAGGAGGGTGGCCATCCTCCAGGTGGGGCCTGGTGATGTCCTGGAATTTCAGTTGATGGCCACAGGACTACTACTACTACTACTACTACTTGTTGTTGTTATGTGCAAAGTCGTGTCTGACCCATCACGACCCCATGGACAATGATCCTCCAGGCCTACTACTACTACTACTGTTGTTGTTGTTGTTGTTGTTGTTGT
The DNA here is from genome assembly GCF_049243985.1 of Paroedura picta. Taxonomy (NCBI): domain Eukaryota; kingdom Metazoa; phylum Chordata; class Lepidosauria; order Squamata; family Gekkonidae; genus Paroedura; species Paroedura picta. The sequence continues at coordinate 117,367,517 of NC_135373.1, read as the reverse complement.
TATTATTATTATTATTATTATTAACAACCTGCCACTCCCAAGTAGGCTCGTGGCAGGTTACAGATGTCCAGTTAAAACCCCCATTAAAACCCAATTAAAAAGGACACAAAATACAAATACAGTAGACCAACAACCCAACAACATGGCGGACCCCCCCCATTCCCAACCCCTACCTCTAGAGGGAGGAGGCGGTAGGTAGGTGTGTGGGCAGGGGGAAAAGCTGCTTCCTAGGGTGCACTCTATGGCCCTATACTCGGCTGAGATCCCTTTAGAGCAGGGCTGGGCAACCTGTGGCTCTCCAGATGTCCATGAACTACAATTCCCATGAGCCCCGGCCAGCATGCGTGTGGGGAAAGAAGATGTATGTGGTGCACATAGCAATGACTAATTGTTCGGCTAGTTATATACTGAAAATATTTCAGTGCTATATCACTGTATCCAAGGCTAGATCCCCTGGAATTACAGCTGATCTCTGGACTACGTTGACAGTTTACGTTACTTCCTTATTTGAAACATTTTAATCGACGTCTCCTGGAGAAAATGGCTGCCTTGGAAAGGAGACTGTATAGCCCCACACCCTACTGCCGTCCCGCCCTTTCTGAAATCCCACTTTCATAGGCTCCACCCTAAAATCTCCAGGGATTTCTGCACTCGGAGCGGGTGACCTTATCCAAGGCAGCTTTCAGGAGGGAAAATGAAACAATTGATACTAAAAAAGCCCAAATATGACGAATGAGAAACATGTTAGAAACAATAGAATATCCATGTTTCATCCCTCATGTTGGATCTGTGGGCTCAGAGGTGGACACCGGAAGTGATTTGAACTCTTCATTAAGACAAGTAGAACTGAGAACCGACTCCAATCCCCGAAATACCCTAACTTTTAGGCACAGGCAAACAATAGATCTTCCGGCAGAGGTAGTCAAACTGCGGCCCTCCAGATGTCCGTGGACTACAATTCCTATGAGCCCCTGCCAGCATTCGCTGAAGGTTCCGAATCCTACAATTTGACTACCCCTGTTTTAGAGGCTTCCTCCACAGCAGGCCTGAAGGGAGGGGGGGGCAGAATCCTGAGCAAGAGCAACAATTGGCCCTGAGTGGAGGATATTCCACCAATAGGAGGCTTCGGAACCTTCAGCATTTCGTCAGGGTGTCCGGTCACAATTGTATGTATATAGAGCAGGGGTAGTCAAACTGCGGCCCTCCGGATGTCCATGGACTATAATTCCCATGAGCCCCTGCCAGGGAATGCTGGCAGGGGCTCCTGGGAATTGTAGTCCATGGACATCCGGAGGGCCGCAGTTTGACTACCCCTGGTCTAGTGCGTGCTATTGGTCAGTTACACTGTAAGCCTCATTCCTGCCACGGACCTCAGCCTTGGTCCTCGGCAGGTCACAGCCCCCACAGGGCATATAAAATATATCTTATGATGGCTGTACTGAGGTTATTAATTTATTTAGTAACTGAGAGAATTATTTCAGGGGTAAAATTGGTAAAATTCGAATGAAATAAAGCTGTGCCGTAGTCCTCATTCTGAATTGCTGTATGCTATTCTTACAGAAACAATTCCCTGAAAGTCTCCCAAAGTAGATGAGGGAAACTAATGAAGAAGAGTCGGAAAGGGTAGGTCACCTTTCGGGGGGCGCAACCTTGACGGTGTCCTTTGAAACCTGTCCCCAGGACGCTGATGCTTGCACAAGCCAGCGCCTCTGCCGCGGCTTCCCCTTGGGCCTGGCCGGCTTGGCGGGATGACAGAGGTCAACATTTCAGAAGACTGAATGATTTCTGCAATGCATGAAGCGGGCATGTGAGTCTCTCTCCCTCTCCCTTTCTCCTTTCCCCTGTCCTTTCAAGCTGAAATGGAGATTCTCACAGGTACACTCCACACTCCATTAACCCTTGATTCTCCAAGGATGGAGATGCACTTCCTGAAGGTTTCCGACCGACAGAAACATGAAATATTAGGAAAGCACATTCAATACGCCTGGTTTTAGATACGGAGGACTGCGATATGTTTAGCCTTGTCCCTGCCACGTTGTTAAACAAAAACAAAGAAGTGGGTGCGGGTATGGAGGTTTTGAGCACAGAAATACTTTGTGTTCCTTTGAAACAGTTATATCGAAGCAGCTGATAGTGAACAACCTCCATAATTTCCTTTCATGTAGCTCTGCTCAGGAGTGATTTAAAGATTCACTGGAGCCAGTTTGAGGATTTGTGGAGCCCTAGCAGAGTACAATAGCAGTGGGAGCACCCAGATTGGGGGCGGCCCCCCCCACACAGACACACAGTGGAAAGGGGTGTCACTCTGAGTGGCCTCAAAAAGATAAAGGAGAAGAATGAGAGGCTATGGTCTTGATCCATAGGGGGGAAGGATGTGGCCCCCTGGAAGTATGTGGCCCATCGCACATGATTCATGTCCAACATGGATAAAATGGCCCCGGCTCTGATATCTTCAGTTATTGCAGACTTTGCCTCTATTGATTTCATTTTTACAAAGCTGCTAAAAAGGTAAAGTTATCCCCTGTGCAAGCACCGGGTCATGTCTGACCCTTGGGGTGACGCCCTCCAGCGTTTTCATGGCAGACTCAATACGGGGTGGTTTGCCAGTGCCTTCCCCAGTCATTACCGTTTACCCCCCAGCAAGCTGGGCACTCATTTTACCGACCTCGGAAGGATGGAAGGCTGAGTCAACCTTGAGCCGGCTGCTGGGACTGAACTCCCAGCTTCATGGGCAGAGCTTTCAGACTGCATGTCTGCTGCCTTACCACTCTGTGCCACAAGAGGCTCTTACAAAGCTGCTACTGTTTTCCTAATGAGGACACAGCAAGAGCATAGTGTTTCTTAAGAGAAAGTGAGTGTTGGGTTGCCAGACCTAGATTGGGAAATACCTAGAGATTTAGGGGGTGAAGCCTTTGGGGGGAGGACTAGAGTGGGAAGGGATCTCATTGGTAAATGATGCTATAGAGTCCATTCTCCAATGAAGCAGGGAAATTGATGGCTGTCTTCAGATATAAGCATGGCAGGCTGTAAAAACATACTAGGTAGATTCTCCACCACACACACACACACAGAGACACACAGACACACACAAAGGTAAAGGTAAAGGTATCCCCTGTGCAAGCACCGAGTCATGTCTGACCCTTGGGGTGACGCCCTCTAGCGTTTTCATGGCAGACTCAATACGGGGTGGTTTGCCAGTGCCTTCCCCAGTCATGACCGTTTACCCCCCAGCAAGCTGGGTACTCATTTTACCGACCTCGGAAGGATGGAAGGCTGAGTCAACCTTGAGCCGGCTGCTGGGATCGAACTCCCAGCCTCAATGGGCAAAGCTTTCAGACGGCTGCCTTACCACTCTGCGCCACAAGAGGCTCATACACACACACACATAGGTTGTGCTCATTGAGGCTTTCTTGTTTTCCACATGTTTATTTATTTATTTAATTAATTAATTTATAGACCGCCATTCCCCAATTGGGCTCACAGCGGTTTACATCCTAAAATATTAAAAACAGAATTAAAAACCCCAATAAAACATCCCAACTTAACATCCTACAAGCAGCAATAATCATAACTCCAGTCCCATCCCCCTTATTCAGCGTGGTGGAGGGGATGGCATTCAATGAGAATGGGGCCAATCCAATAGATCTCAACATTGGTGGTCTCAATACTGGAAGTCTCAATATTGGAGGGCATCCTCAGTTGGACTATCAGGAAACTGGCCTCAACCATACGCTTGGCGGAAGAGCTCCGTCTTGCAGGCCCTGCGGAAAGCTGGCAACTCCAGAAGGGCCCTTAGCTCTTCCGGGAGCTCGTTCCACCAGGTTGGGGCCAGGACCGAAAAGGCCCTGACCCAGGTCGAGGCCATGCGAACATCCCGTGGGCCCAGGATGTTTTGCTCCCTCTAAGGCTCACTTTGAACAGAAGAAGAAAAAGAGCTGGGTTTTTGTACCTTGCTTGAGGAGTCCCAAAGCAGCTTATAATCTCCTTCCCTTCCTCTCCCCACAACAGACATCCTGGGAAGGAGGCGAGGCTGAGAGATCTCTGAAAAAAACTGTGCCTGGCCCAAGGTCACCCAGCTGGCCCCCGGTGGAGAATTGGGGAGTGTCTAGAAACACGCATCCCGCTAGACTGCAGTTAGGAGTTTTCCAGAGGAGCAGCTGACCTTCTTTGTGATGGCTTGAGGTTGCTTTCTCCGTTCCACTTTCGGCTTTATGAACTCTAGAGGATAGAAAAGTGCGAGAGGATTTTTTTTTTGTAAGGAAGAAAAAAAAAAAAAGCTTGAATGCAAGTGTGCTGATGAACTAAGGTCATCATAAATATTAGAACAAGCAGGGGAGAAGAGGGCATTTCAGCTCGCCCAGGGACAGCCTTCAGCAGGTAGCGTATTCAGATCCCACACTAAGTCGTCAGATTTTGCTTCTAATTTTCAGGGATCTTTTTTTTTTCTACTACTAAATGTAGCCCCCTAAGGCAACTTCTGATTGGAAATAAAAGTATTCCCCGTGGTCCGACTCTCTCTTTCGCTATTCTCTTTTATTGACACAGGCAGGGCCTTTGCTTCCCTCATTCTCCTGCATTCCGTCTCTATAATTGATAAATTTCTTTCTCGGCTTCATTTGCTCTCATCCTTCTCTAATTCTGTTTGCCTTTCCCCTTTCCGTTCTGTTTTCCTTCCGCTGCCCCGACGCTTCTAATTACCGCACGGGCGCCCACTCCAGGTGCACGGATTGAGCCTCTCCTTTTCGTTAATTTTTCGGTTCCTGCACGTTGACGGGGGTCTCCCCCTTGTTTTCATTCGGCGTGTTCCCCAAATCATTTGTTGTTGTCATTTTTAAGTGCCACGAATAGGTGGTTGACACAAAGGAGACTTAGAAAAATGTGCAAGCAGGAAAAAATGTGCACGCGGCCGCAGAACATGGCGTGAAAACGGAGACTTGGGTTCACTGTCAAGAGGGAAGTGAAATCAAACTGGAGATTTTTTTGTGATGGAAGCGCTAGGGATGAGAACTAGCTAGCAGCCCTGTTCCCGGTTCACTTGTTTCTTTGGTCCTCCTTCCGGTACAGATTCTTCCTCTAATCCTCAGATGCTATCTCCATGAAGGTGGTGGATTTTCTGATGCCTCCCCCCAGGACCTGGAAAGGCTGCAGGCAGCTGTTAGGGAACTCATTGGCAGGGGCAGCTCTCAGACAGCAGGGATCTGCAGCCTCCAAGCCTCAGAGGGAAGTGGAAGGAGGAGGGGGTGGTCAGGGGTGGGGGATGGAAGGTGATTGGCTGGCTCCTGGACAGACAGGCAAGCCAGTTGGACCAGGAAGCCCTCAGGGGTGGGAAAGCTGCCCTGAGTGGGCGTTAAGCTCTGAGTGGCACTTAAGCCATGAGATATACTCCTCCTCCAAGGCCTTGCCAGAAATACATTATGTGGAACAGATTACAGTAACACAGGACCCCAGGGGCTGCGTGGAGAGCTGAACCCGGGTCTCCTTGCCTTTAAGCAATGCCCTTCTTAACAAATGCAACAATAACAGGAACCTATCCTGATTGTCTTTTACTTATCTCCAAATGGCAGCACCGTGACTTCTTTTAATAAAAATCTAATTGCCTTTGTTTCTTTCTTTATCGGTTAACCACCTTCAGCCATCTATTAAATAAACAGTTGCAAGAAAAGAATAAATAAAACCAGGTCACTGGGGTGCAGTTGAAAAGCCAGCCATGTCCATATCAGCAGTCAAGAAGGATGACTGATGCGGAGGCTACTCTTGGGCAGTCCAGTGTTCACACAGTAGCTGTCCTATCACAGCTGCGGTGGACTTAATAGAAAGTAAAGAAATTCCACTTGCCCCCCAACTTCCAGTATTCCAAGCACTAAGGGATTTGGGAATGTCCAGCCTGGAGAAGAGGAGGTTGAGGGAACATGATGGTTCTCTTGAAGTATTTGAAAGGTTGTCACTTGGAGGGGAATAGGGAGCAGTTCCAGTTGGCAGCAGAGGTAGGACCCACAGTAATGGGTTTAACATGTAGAACAATACCAGCTAGATATTTTGGGAGGGGGGGGGGAGTTCACAGTCAGAGTATTTCAGTAGCAGAATCAACTGCCTAAGGCAGTCTTCAAGCAGTGGCTGGACAGATCCTTATCCTGGATGCTTTCGGCTGATCTTGCCCTGAGCAGGGGGTTAGACTAGATGGCCTCCATGGCCCCTATGATTCTACTAACATAACTGATCTAACATCAGTGTGTATTTTAAAAGAAACCACAAAAAACAAAGTATCAAGAATAACAGCAAAAGAAAAAGAAAACACCAGAAACATCAACAATATATATATATACATACATAATGAAATAATCCCCAAACTATTTTTCATCTATTCTTTATAACATTATCACCAGTATTCTAAAATAGAATTTTATTTGGAAATGTATGCCCTGCACCTTTATCCAAAGGTCCCAGGGTGAGTTACAACACAGAAGGGGGAAAAATCTAAAATACATTCAAAACATTTAAAACATAACCCTCACCCTGCCTCCCATCCGGACAGGACAGCAACCAGAAGAAACTCGATAAGAGTCCTGGCTACCACCATCATATGAATCTCAAATAACAATGTTGAATCCAGGAGAACACCCAGATCCCACACCAATTCTTTTTGTGGCATAATCACCCCATCCAGAACCGGGTGCCCTTAACTCCCTGGGCTTGGGAAGCCTTGACGCACAGTATCTCCATGTTGTCTGGATTCAGCTTCAATTTATTGATCCTCATCCAGCCCATTACTACCTCCAAGCATATTGGCTGCTTGCCTGACTTGGAAGGAATGGAAAGATAGACTTGGGCGTGGCACCTCAACTCCAGAGAATCTGTTTTTCTCCTCATCATAGGAAATAATGGATATTGGATTAGACCCCCTGATTGAATCTTTTTGCAATGTGGGGTTTCTTTTGAGCTGAGATTCCCAAAACTACGCTGCAAATTTGGTGTCTCTACTGCAACCCTCTTCCTAAAGCCTGGGAAACACTGAAAGGGGGAAATCCCCATAGACTCGGATGGTGCCTTTGGTTTCCAAAACTAGGTGATTTGATGGATCAGTTCAGTCTGGAATCTATTCAAACTGAATCGAAAATGTTCTGAATCTTCTTGTACATCCCAGGGGGAGGAGAATGACAGCTTCTGAAGGACTGGGGTATGGAAAGTATGAGAAAACCAGACATATGGATACTCTGTCCCATGGGCATCCACAGCATCAACAGGGAAACTATACACCCCTGTCCCCTGGAAAATACCAAAGTAGGCTCAAGTATATGAATGTCTATGCCATAATAAAAGAAATGTGGGTTACTAATCATAGACAATGAGACATCACCCCATGAGTAGAATGGGACTGTCCTCTAGGTATACCTAGGTGATAACTTACAGTAGGCTGTCTCAACCAGGGTTTTGTGAAATTCCGGGGTTTCTCAATGGCCCTGGCAGGATTTCCCAAGTGGATGGGAATGAATTATGAATTGTTAAACATTTATCGGTTGATATGATCATATATGATCAATGTCGACTGGCTCCTCTCCCAAAATGGCCAATGATGGGCCTGTAGGGGGTGGGAAGGGGAGGGGCCCCAGGTGACTGTGTCCACAGCTATACTTACCACTATATTCTGCATGATGGCATCACTTCTGGAGTTTCTCAAAACCTGAACCATGTTTCAGGTGGTTCTCCATGGTTAATACGTTGAGGAAAAGTTGACAGGGGTACCAACCAGTCTTGTCACAATATTACTTGCCTGCACCATCAAAGTCTGCTGTGGCACGTGGCCGTCATGAGGACGTACCCCAGCAGGCCCATTTCCTCCTCCCCAGTGTGAGGTTAGGGGGTAGATAGCATCATTCTACTTTCCTGCAGCACACCCTGAGGGGCGGAGATCGGGACATCTTCCAGTATTCTGAGAGCCAGTTTGGTGTAGTGGTTAGGAGTGCGGACTTCTAATCTGGCATGCCGGGTTCGATTCTGCGCTCCCCCACATGCAGCCAGCTGGGTGACCTTGGGCTCGCCACGGCACTGATAAAACTGTTCTGACCGGGCAGTGAAATCAGGGCTCTCTCAGCCTCACCCACCCTCAGGGAGTCTGTTGCAGGGAGAGGAAAGGAAAGGCGATTGTAAACCACTTTGAGCCTCCTTCGGGTAGAGAAAAGCCGCATATAAGAACCAGCTCTTCTTCTTCTTCTTCAGTAATATTAGAGCTCTCTAAGCCTCACCCACCTCACAGGGTGTCTGTTGTGGGGAGAGGAAAGGGAAGGCAACTGTAAGCTACTTTGCACCTCCTTTGGTTAGAGAAAAGCGGCATATAAGAACCAACTCTTCTTGTTCTTGTTCTTGTTCTTGTTCTTGTTCTTGTTCTTGTTCTTGTTCTTGTTCTTGTTCTTGTTCTTGTTCTTGTTCTTGTTCTTGTTCTTCTTCTTCTTCTTCTTCTTCTTCTTCTTCTTCTTCTTCTTCTTCTTCTTCTTCTTCTTCTTCTTCTTCTTCTTCTTCCATTACTGTAGTGCAGCAAGGATGGGCGTGGTGGCTTCCCACTTCCCCACAGGCTGCACGTGGCTTCCCCACCCTCACCTAAGGACGCCAGCCCTTGAGCCAGCCCTGTCCACCAGTGCTATAGCCATTCCTCTCCTACATGTCGCTCGTTCCCGGGCTGAAGAGTCAATTAGGCAGGATCCTTATACCCAACGGAGGCTTCAAATGCTGGCAAAATACAGGCCATGGGCTCTTTCATATATCTGCCCAGCTGCTCCGAACAGCTGTTGGGGCCACAGCTCCACTATAATGAATATACATCATTACCATTTAAACTGTCACAGCTTGTCCCCTAAAGCATCCTGGGAATTGTAGTTCAGTGAGGGGCGAAGAGATTTCTGTCAGAGCTGGTAACTTCCCTTCACAGAACCGGAGTTCCCAAGGTGCTTTGGGAAGACAGAATGACTGATGTCGACGTCCCCTTGAGTCATTTCAAACGCAACATCTTTTATGCCTCCTGATCATCGGGAGGGAGTATGGAAGAGGAGCGTTTTTCGCCGTGTATTGAGGCCAAACCAGGAGAGAAAAGAATATTTAAAGTCTCGGTGGATCTGAATAGGCAAACACAGTCGAAGAGAAGTATCGAATATTGAAATGAGCTCCTTCAGCTGCTAATGAGCACGGCCTCAATAAGTTTATCGGTACAAACGCCTATACAAGGGAGAACTACTCCGAGCGATGAAAAGAAAGGGGCCATAAAGACTTCTTCTGCCATAAAGACACTTGTGACAGTTTATCAGCCAGATGGGTCAAGGTGCTGGGGGTCAAACCTGCTTCCCATATTCAGCTTGCTCGAAACACGGCTTTAAAGAGAAGAGAAAGGCTACGGCAGCGGTACTTCAATGCATGCCGAAAATGGAGTTCAGCCTGAGCCATAATCCTAGGGAAGAATTAATTTGGGCCCTCAGGAAATCAATCCAGAATAAAGCCAAGTATTCAGAAATGGAGACATATATTATTCAAAAATCCAGCCTTTTAGCTTCTTGTAATGAAAATGCATTCTTTCCGCGATTCCTTTGGATATTGGACTGTGTCACCCAGCGCCGGGGCCTGAATTTATAAGCCTGGAGAACCGATGGAAAAGGAAACGGGGTCCAACCCAAACTCAAAACATATTTGGAGAGTTTAGGCCTGGGTGAAGGTCCTAAAGAGTATGGATCTTGCTGAGTCAAATTCAGGCGGGATGGGTTGAAATGTCAATAGTTTTGAATTTATAAGCCTGGAGAACTGATGGAAAAGGAAACGGGGTCCAACCCAAACTCAAAACATATTTGGAGAGTTTAGGCCTGGGTGAAGGTCCTAAAGAGTATGGATCTTGCTGAGTCAAATTCAGGCGGGATGGGTTGAAATGTCAATAGTTTTGCCTAAATTCCTTTTCATTCATTTACAAACACAAGACTACATGAAGGTTCCTTCTACTGAATCGGACCCTTGGTCCATCAAAGTCAGTGCTGTCTACACAGACTGGCCACGGCATTCCAGAATTTCAGGCAGAGGTCTTATGCATGACCTACTGCTAGTTCTTTTCAACTGGAGAAGCTGGGGATTGAACCTTGAACCTGCATGCCAAGTAGAGGTTCTACCACTGAACCGTGGTTGCTCCCTATATATGTGAGAAGCACAAATCTCCACCATTCCATCAAGGGCAGGCTCTCTCAACCAGGGGTTCATGAAACCCTGGGATTTCTTGATGGCCCTGGAAAGGTTTCCTGAATAGGTGGGAGTTAAATAATGTTTTATATAATTTTTTTCAATGTGTTAAACATTTATCATGACATGACCATATGGTCCTATTGACTCCGCCCCCCCTTCCAAAATGGCCAGTGATGGGCCTGGAGGGGGTGGGAAGGGGAGGGGCCCCAGGTGGGCATGTACACAACTATGCTTCCCAACTGTATTCTGCATGAATGTACCACTTCTGGGATTTCTCAAAGCCTGAAGAATGTTTCCATGGGGTCTCTCAATGGTAAAAAAGTTGAGAAAGATTGATCTAGGCCAACTGGTTGGCCACTGTGTGAAAGAATATGCTAGATAAGACAGACCATTGATTTCCTAAAGTAAGGCCCATATTATGTTCTTTGTTCTGAAAACAGACCCCTTAGGTGTGCCCCCACACTTCATATAGTATTCCTCATCATTTCTTTCTCACGAGGGTCACACACATACACAGAAATACTAGAAGCAAGGTAATACAGTTGCAGAAAAAAAAGGCTTTCTTCCACTTTTCAAAAAGTGGCCCCCTACCTTAATATGGATGATTTGACTATTGCCATGGAGACATTCAGTCTAGACTACTATGCTACACTACACGTTGGTCTCCCCTCAAAGTAAACTCGGAAATGCTCATTGGTGCAGAATGCCATGATATGGATATTATCAGGAGCTAGATGGAGCATGCATATTACTCCTATTCTTCAGTTATGGCTGCACACCAGTTATCAGGCTCAGTTTAAACTATTGGCTATCACATATAGAGTCCTTTATAACTGTGGAGCTTCATATCTGTGAGACTGTCTATCTTTCTGCGCTCCGCCAGAATAGCTTCACCCATTAAAGTCTTCTGTGGGTGCCAGGCAGCAACTGGGCAAAATCAGCAACTACTCAAACTACTTCAGCATTGTGGGCCCTGCCTCGTGGAATGCCCCCCCTCAAGAGGAGGTCAGGAAGCCACCCGTTTCCTTGTTTCCCCCAAACTATGAAAAACCGAACTTTTCAAGAGGGCTTTTCTATGTAGATGATAGAGTTTACAAAATGATGCACAATGGAGACGGAGAAATTATTAGGGACTGTGGTCTGTCTTGTAGTTTATAGTTTGTAGTAAGTTGGTTCCTACTATGCAGTCCGGCGTCATTTAATGGGTCATGTTCACATTTATGCTTTGCTTCCATTCTTTTTTTCTTTTTCTTTTTAAGATTGCTGGTTGGTTCTAAAAACACAGATCCTATTGTATAGTTCAATAAATGTTCCATCCTCTCAATTATATCAACTTACTTTATGTAATCTGTCTTGACTCAGTGAGGAAGATGAACTATTAATGAATTAACAAAATTCTAGTAAAAATGATCTGAAGGCCAGCTTGATGTAGGCATGTAGTCTGCTGGCAACACAGCCATAAAGGCTTTCAATACGCTGCTTTTGTAACTACTCTAAGCTTTTGTACTCCATTTCAGTAAGGAGACTGAAGCAGATCAATATGATATATGTTTGTGAATAATCTTTCATAGTAAAGATTACTCTGTTTTAAACCTCAAAGCACTGTGAGTCTGGATTTGTGCCTCATCTACTAAGTTAGGTAATAACTGCATACTGTAAAATGCTCTGCTACTCTGTGGCTCTATAAAAGTCCCAACTCATTTCCTCCCTTAAGGCTGGGGGGGGGGGGGGTGACGCTTTTAAAAGTCTTTTAGTTTGTGTTTTCTTCAGCTGTGCTAAAAGGGTGGGGTATAGAAATCAAATAAATAAATAAATCTTCTGCTGAGCTGGACAGCTATGCTTTCACATTGTTAATTTTTATGTTAACGGGCTGGAATCCGTTGGCTTTAAATTGTGGTGCTGTGGTGTGAACAAAGACCATATCCCACGATGGAATTTATTCTGCTCACAATTCCTGATTGGTTCTTAAATTAAGCACCCCTTCTGATCACATTTGATAATTTGTTCCTAACTCAAAAGTGCCTGCTTGCTTGATTGATGGCTTTTAAAATATTGATACCCCCCTCTTCACAGTTCAGAGGGCTCCTATCGTATAATTCAGTGCAATAAAAACTATGACAAGATTAACTCCAGTACAGTTAAACCCTTCACAAATTAAAACTTTCTCCTCCTAAATCCCTCAAAAAATATGACTCTATCAAACGAATCCCAGTCTGCCTCTTAAAAATTATGCAAAAGCCAGATTAAAAAGTACAATATTAAGGAGAGTTATACCCACGTCAGTCCATTCAAGAAGATGGACTTAGAAGGCAGTTAAAAGTGCTTTTCTAAGCAGAGTTGCACTGTTCTACGTGCGCAAAAGTCAATGGGTTTAGAAAAGTGTGACCCTATTTAGGATTATATACCAAGCCTCTTGTGGTGCAGAGTGGTAAGGCAGCAGACATGTGGTCTGAAGCTCTGACCATGAGTCTAGGAGTTCAATCCCAGCAGCCGGCTCAAGGTTGACTCAGCCTTCCATCCTTCCGAGGTTGGTAAAATGAGGACCAAGCTTGCTGGGGGGTAAACGGTAATGACTGGGGAAGGGAATAGCAAACCACCCCTTATTGAGTCTGCCTTGAAAACCCAAGGGTCAGACATGAACCGGTGCTTGCCCAGGGGATACCTTTACCTTTACCTTACCAAGCCTTGAAGATTTTTCTAGAAATCAGAAAGCACAGAAGCGTCTGGAAAGCTTGCCCTGGACAATCCATCCCAGGAGGGAAAGCTAGGGAAGTTTTTGCCAGCTGTAACCATTTTGCTGAGTTTCAGATCATCCCTTCCTGATGCAGGTCTCAATACTGGAGACAAAAATCAAGGCCCAGGCTGATGGTGCAAAACCAGATAAAAATATTTCATTACTCAGTTAAATCTCCCAAAACCCAAAAACGTTCCTTGACCTGGCCTCAATCAAATGCCTGGTAGAAGAACTCTGTCATGCAGACTTTATGGAACCGGGACAGTTCCGACAGTGTCCTTAGCTCTCGCTTTGAGCCTCCTTCGGGTAGAGAAAAGCAGCATATAAGAACCAATTCTTCTTCTTCAGTAATATCAGGGCTCTCTCAGCCTCACCCACCTCACAGGGTGTCTGTTGTGGGGAGAGGAAAGGGAAGGCGATTGTAAGCCGCTTTGAGCCTCCTTCGGGTAGAGAAAAGTGGCATATAAGAACCAACTCTTCTTCTTCTTCTTCAGTAATATCAGGGATCTCTCAGCCTTACCTCCCTCACAGGGTGTCTGTTGTGGGGAGAGGAAGGGAAGGCGACTGTAAGCCGCTTTGAGTCTCCTTCGGGAAGAGAAAAGCAGCATATAAGAGACAACTCTTCTACTTCTTCCTTTTCCCAATCATTCGGCCTCAGTGTGTTTATTGGCTCTCTGCAGTCGGTAGGACCCCCCAAGGCTTGAAGGGGACCACCCTAAACCTTCCTTACAACGATTCTATGAAAGGCTTCATTGGAGAGCCCAAACCCAAGATGGGAAGCTTTCCAGAAAAAAGGTGGCCCAGGGCATTGGTATTTCAAAACGGTGACTTGCCAAATCCCATCATTTGGCAGAACCAGAGAGCAATTTTCATTTTCCGTCCTTCTCCGTGCAATGTTATAACTCTGATTGATTGAGATTATGGGTATTTTTTTAAAAAAAAAAACTAAAACAAAATAGGGATCAAATCCAAGCTGACAGCTACATGAATTTTATTAGTGGTGGGGAATACGCGTGTGTGTTTTGGAGAGGGAAAAAAACCCACCCTAATCCATAAACCAATAAAGCTCTTTGCCAAATGTGATGTTATCTGAGTCTTGTCATATTATTAAAAAAAGAGAGAGAGAGAGAGAGAGTGAGAGAGAGGGAGGGAGAAAGAGAAGCTTCTGTTTAATTCCTCACTTTTAAGTGCATCATCAAAACCACTCAACTTAAATGATGTTGCTGTCAGGGTTTTTTCTTAACCTTCATGAAAAATTTACGGTGCCATACTTAGAATTATTTGAATAATACATATCTTGTTTTAAATTCAAGCTACTACATGTAGTTGTAAATGCTATTTGATTTGATTTGCTTCCTCCCACACCTTCAGCAAAGAGATGTCACAATTTTGTCTTCTCTGAGCTCGCTCGGATTCGGGGAAAGACTCTTTCCGTTGGGACTCTTAATCGCCGGCTAACTAGGGAAGGTTGTCTTGTGATGCAGCTCTCTGCAGTTCCTATCTGGCCAATGGCTGTAAGGAGGAGAGTAGTATGGACGCCATGTGGACCGCCAAAAGAAGAAGAAGAGTTGGTTCTTATGCGCTGCTTTTCTCCACCCGAAGGAGTATCAAAGAGTCCTGCAATCCTCTTCTCTTTCCTCTCCCTGCAACAGACACCCTGTGAGGTGGGTGAGGCTGAGAGAGCCCTGATATTACTGCTTGGTCAGAACAGCTTTCTCAGTGCTGTGGTGAGCCCAAGGTCATCCAGCTGGCTGCATGTGGAGGAGGAGCAGGGAATCAGTCAGAAAAGATTGTACTGTCCTTGACTGTTTCCGCAGTAGCAGGATTGTTTGGATTTGCATTTTAAAGGTTTGACTTTTTCATCCGTTTCTGCACTACAATTTGCTTCTTCAATCACAGTCCTGAATTGCTCCCCCACTTGACCCACAGCAAAAGAATCCCCAGAAACCCAGATTTCATATTTTCAACAAGATCTAATTCAGGCTGCCCAATGAGGAAATGCATGCAATTGGGTTTCCCCCTGCGGCCACCATTTTCAGTCACTTGGGAATGCCCATTTCTTTGTCACTGTCCTCCTTGCCCCCTCCCTTCCTCCCCTACTTTCCCTAATTCTGAAAAAAATCTGCTTTAAAAAGAAGGGGAGGTGATTGCATTACAACACAATTTCTAAGTTTTTAAAAAAGCAGTCTTGCAATTTTACACAGCAGCAGTATATTTTTTTAACATTATAATATTATAACTAATTAAAAAAAATAAATTCAGGACACTTGGGGGGGAGGAGGTGATGGTGCAGAATGGTGGGATAAAGGGGCACAATGAAAACACAGGTGCAAGCAGGCACTGTTTTGCAAAAAATACAATTTTGAGACAGGAAAGGGAGCAAAGCATGATGTGTGACTGCCTTCATGGGATTCCGTGCACAGAGCATGTTGTGCCTGGGAAATAAAGGGAGTAAAGCCCAAATGCAAAAAAGCTAGAATCAACTCACGGACTGTTTCTGCATGATGAATCTGTCCCTGGCCAGCCTCTGGTTGCTGTCGGGTTTTAGAACCCTCTCCACATGACATTGCCTGCATCCCAAGGCTGTCCAGGGGCTGACTTATATTTTGACAAGATTTGCCTTGGATTTTCCAATTTTTATCTCACATCCAATCAATGAGCAGCCAGAGGCAAGCCCGTTTGGAGGGGGAAAGCTGCAATAGTCTCTGCAGCATTGTCCTGCCCTTGCACCCTTCCTCTCCATTTCCTGCTCTGAGTATTTTTTTTTAATTGCACAGTCCATGTTGCAGCACAATTGCAAAGATACATTGTCGAAGGTAAAATAAAATCTTCTGCAAAGTGTCCATGGTCTCTTTGGGATCAGGCACGCAAAACACAGCCCTCTTTGTGTTTTTTGGAGGTTGGGAATGATCTGGAAAATGGGGGGGGGGGTGATTGAGCAGCCTTCTCCTGTTCATACAAGAGTCTGAGTGCTTTGTTTATAAGCCAACCGTTTACCAAAAATGAAATTTTGGGCTCCAGGTACCATGTTCAGCTTCTCAGAAATCCACCCAGACATAAATAAAGTGTAAAAGAACACGAATCCCCCAAAAGGGGGGAGGGAATGCTGTATAGTTCTGCCGTTTCTCCCTAGCAAAGCAGCAGTGCAGATTTTTAAATTAAAAATGTATTTGTGTTGTGTTAGAGACAGGGGCGCATGGCGAAGACTTTCCTATAGAATCGCTGACGGTTGGACACAACTGAACGGACGACATCATCATCATCATCATCATCATCATAATCATCATTGCTGTATAGCAATGCAGAAGTGCCTTAAAAAAACTAATTTTGGGGCTCGGAGATGAAGAAAGCTTCAGTCCATAAGAGAACTGCCATGCTGTGATTGGTGGCTTGCTGTGATTGACAAGCCAAGGAATGGGAGGAGACATTCAGCTTGTTTTCCCTTGCAGCCTCATGGGAGGTAAAAAGCTATGACTGGGCAGAGGGAAAATGCTGGAGGGGTCACCAGCGAGGAGGGGTGAAAACGCAAGATTTACCATCCCACGTTTGTAAGCAGGAGGCCATGCGCGTTTTACCCCTCCGTGCGGAAATGGACACAGCATCCAAAGGAAAGCTGAAGTGAGGCTAAAACTGGATATGTCTCCTGATGTGGAAATGGTCCTTGATAGATCATAGAGGTGATTTGCTATAAGGCAGCTTTGTGTGTCATCATGAGAGACATGTTTTTGTGCATGTGATGGAAAGACGTGTGTTTTTTTCTACTCATTCTTATACCCTGCAAAGAATATCAACAACCCGGATATGTGATGAACTGACCCCTGATCTGTTTGGAAAAAAATCAATTATCTTCACCCAGCATGTTTGCCATGATGTAAAGATTAAATGAAAACTGCTGTACAAATCATTATTAATAGTGATTAATGTAACTCCTGGGCCTCCCAAGAGCTTTAGACTTGCCCACGTTATTCTTGAACTTAATGATTAGGAGAAGTTTGGAAAGAGATACTGTGCTGGCTACACCATCTAATGAACTTCTATCATCCAGCGAAATTGCGCACCCCTCCACAATCACAGCAAACTTTCCTTCAACATCAGAAATGGGCCCGAATGCTGTTTTCGTCGTTTTCTTTTACAACTAGATCAAGTCGCCTACCAAGGAATCAAAGTTTTCAACTTAGCGATTCTGAACCAAGCAAACAAAAAACCCCAGAGCACACCGAACGACAAGAAGGAAAGAAAAAAAAGCTTTCATCTCGAATGCAGAAGTAAGGTCTACTGGCAAACCAAACGAGAACAAGTTTCTTACCGACAAATTCAAGTGTTCAACTTCAAAATTCTGAACCAAAGGAAGAAAAAAAAAAAAACCCAGGGCGTGCTGAACAACAAGCACAAAAGAAATAAGCTTTCATCTGGAATGGAGAAGTAAGGTCTACTGGTAACCCTAAGGATGGTCCATCACCTTCTAAAGTTAAGTATGGCCATATGCACCCCTACAGCCCACCCTCCCAAGATCAGAGTTCACTCCCACGTTGAAAGCAAATTTGTTTCTGTGTCACTCTCCATTTGAAATGCTTCTGTGAAAGTTAGGTAACTCGTAATTAGCTCCATAGGAAAACACAAGTACACAAATATGTTCTGACTGAATAGAGCACAGATGTCTCGGGAGCTGCTAATTTAATATTAGATCAAATGAGCGCGCGTTGAAATTACCATGTTTTTGTTGACTATTTTAACATATTTAGAGAAGGCTGTGGGACCCTTCCATATTTCTGGGCTGCTTTGTAGCATCACTCTTCATATCTTATGCTAGTCGACATGGGAGACATGGATTTGAAGGGCTGAGGTGCAGGGGAGGGGGGGAGGAAGAATCCTTGGCATGCATTACAGATGTGCCCTGGAGAAGATTATTAAAATGATAAAGAAAAAAAAGATCCCTCAATCATTATTCCGCTTCTGTTCAATCTCCTCAAGATTTCCTCAAGAAGGCATGAAATCCCTTCAGAAAAAGGCTAGCTGGAGGACTTGTTGCTTTTAATGAACTGGCTGCCACGTCTTGGCTTGGCATGCTATCAACTCTTCCATGGTCCCTAAAGAGCTAAATTCCCCTTCATATCGAATAAAGCCAACAAACTCGTTCACATTTCTCCACTAGGGGAGTCAATTTTTGCGAACAAACCATGAGAGAAAACCTGAAATGCAGGGTGATTTAGCAGACCCCAGCAGGTCTTGCCAGCTAGCCAACTCCCATTTTAAAGAAGAAGAAGAAGAAGAAGAAGAAGAAGAAGAAGAAGAAGAAGAAGAAGAAGAAGAAGAAGAAGAAGAAGAAGAAGAGTTGGTTCTTATATGCTGCTTTTCCCTACCCGAAGGAGGCTCAAAGTGGCTTACAGTCGCCTTCCCATTCCTCTCCTAAAGGCCAGTGGAGTCTGGAAGCACTGCTGTGATCATAGAATCATACAATCATAGAAGTGGAAGGGATCTCTAGGATCATCTAGTCCAACCTCCTGCAGAAGGTGGGAAATTCACAACTACCTGCCCACCCACAAGGACCCCAATTCCATGCCTAGATGATGCCCCCTTCCCAACCAGAATCCCTAGGCAGTCTGGCCTGGAAGAAATGTGCCTTCTGATCCCAAAGTGGTAATTGGTATTTCCTTGGGCATGCAAGGAAGGGCCACAAGAACCAAGCACTGACACAACTCATCCTGCCCACCCACAATCTGCCTAAATTCTCAGAATCAGCATTTCTGTAAGGTGGATATATAGCCTTTGCATAAAAATATTCAAAGAAGGAGAACCCACCACCTCCCAAGGAAGCATGTTCCACTGAGGAACCACTCTAAATGTCAGGAACTTCTTCCGGAGGTTTAGACAGAATTACTTTTGCATTAATTTCATCCCATTGGTTCTGGTCTAACCCTCTGGGGCAAACATCTCTGCTCCATCCCGTGTGACAGCCCTTCAAATACTTGAAGATGGCTATCGTATAACTTCTTAGTTGTCTTCTCTCCAGGCTAAACAGACCAACCTCCCTCAACCTTTCCTCGTATGTCTTGGTCTCCAAGGCCCTCCCCATTTGGAAGCACTCCAATTTGTTTACAGCTGTCAGAGGCAACACTTTAGGATTTCCCAAATGGTTATGACCATAGAGTTTTGCTTTGAATCCTTCAGCAATGTCCTTTTCCAGTTTTTTCCTATGCTGATGCAGCTGTTCTTGTCCGTCAGCAGCTAGAAATCAGCAGGAGGATGGAGGAGAGCGGGGAGGCCATGGGCGTGGGGCTGGGTCACAGTCAATGAAGCTTTACCATAGAGTTTCTGGCAGTTCCTAGAGAGGCAAGGCATCGCTTCCAGGTTTTCCCTGGAAGTTCTATAACACCAGCACACCAATGGTAATTGGTGGGCAGCAGCAGAAGAGTTGCCAGGGGGAGGTCTCCCATCCTGCAACTCTGCAACACCCTAGCAACTCTTTACAGTAAAATCACAGGGGAATGTGAGAACATTACATCAACACATGATGTCACATCTTGATTACATGATCAGAAATGATATTATGTTATTACTCAGCTTTGTGTGTCACTGAGTTGAGCAGGGGGTTGGACTAGATGGCCTGTATGGCCCCTTCCAAATCTATGATTCTGTGATTCTGAGTGCTTCTCCTAACAGCCCCCCTGACTTGTCAGTCCTTGGCTGGCAACCTTAACCTATCCTGATATTTCAGCAAAGAAGCTGCAATGTAAGAGGCTGAACATGTGAACTAGGACATGTTTCCAGATAGATAGATACATTTATTTGTATATAGCCATAGGCCTTTTCAAAATATAAGATACAAGTTTATAAACAATAACACAGAATAAAAGGAACTGTATAAAAATATAGAATTTAAGACCAAAAAACTATGACACAGTTTGTAGCGAGATTCAGGTGGCTAGATGTGTTGTTCTAAAGCAGGGGTAGTCAAACTGCGGCCCTCCAGATGTCCAGCGAATGCTGGCAGGGGCTTCTGGGAACTGTAGTCCATGGACATCTGGAGGGCCGCAGTTTGACTACCCCTGTTCTAAAAGAACAGAATGAAGTTTGAATCCAGTGGCGCCTTTAAGACCAACAACATTTTATTAAAGGTGTGAGATATGTGATGAAGGGTTTCCTTCCCTTTCTCCCTTCAAACCAGGATTCATCCTAGCAAACCACATTGCGATGGCGCCAGTTAGATTTGTAACGAGATGACATCAGTGAAGAAGACGATGAAGTTGATAATAGCATTTACTTCCTAACCTGCCCTTCCCAAAATGCTCAGGGTGGATAACATCACTTTATAAATATATTAAGATTTTAAAACAAAAATGGATATTAAAAACAGTTGAAACTAACAGTTGGAAGCCGCTTTGAGACTCCTTCGGGTAGAGAAAAGCGGCAAAGAAGAACCAACTCTTCTTCTTCAGTAATATCAGGGCTCTCTCAGCCTCACCTCCCTCACAGGGGGGAGAGAAAAAGGAAGACCTTGAGACTCCTGTGGGTAGAAAAAAGTGGCATATAAGAACCAACTCTTCTTCTTCAGCAATATCAGGGCTCTCTCAGCCTCACCTCCCTCACAGGGTGTCTGTTGTGGGGAGAGGAAAGGGAAGGTGACTGTAAGCCACTTTGAGACTCCTTCGGGGAGAGAAAAGCGGCATATTCTTATTCTTATTCTTATTCTTATTCTTATTCTTATTCTTATTCTTATTCTTATTCTTATTCTTATTCTTATTCTTATTCTTATTCTTATTCTTATTCTTATTCTTATTCTTATTCTTATTCTTATTCTTATTCTTATTCTTATTCTTATTCTTAGGGCCATTTCGCACGGCTTCAAAGTAGCACAATGGTTGCTATTTGGAAACGCTACTAATTTGCCATAACCCACGACGTCGTAGACAATCTGCAACAATCCTGAAACCAATCAGCAAAAAGCGCTTCGTTGTGGCGCTTTCAGGGGAATCCAGAAAAGTGGATTCACCCTCCGGATAGCGATACACTCCTGCAACCAATCTGCAACAGTAGCGCTAAAGACCTGTGCGTTACCATTGTTGCTGGTTCTTCAAAGTCCCTCCCCCTGGCTCTCTCCTCCAAACTTCCGGCGAAGCGATCGCCATTTTTTTTTCTCCGAGCGAGCGGGGATAAACGCACCAGCGAGCCTCTTTCTGTTTAGAGGCTTCCCTGGCTTCAGTCCTTCACCTTTAGTCACTAAGCACAAACCACTTAAAAGCCCGTTTGCTGAAATAAAGTCCCTTTATTTTTTACAAATAAATTCAGCCGAAAATCGGGACCGTGAGGGGGGGGGGGTATTTTTTTTTTATCACTCGAGGCAGCGTGCAAACGATCATACAATCAAACGACAGCTCACATTAGGCAGCTGGATGGCTCTCTCCGTAGCAACGAATCTACCTAGATTCGTTGCTATGGGTCGTTTTTTTTTTTTTTAAACCTTTCTTAAAGGGAAAGGGGCTGTTTGGGAGCATGCTAACGGCTGCCCATTGGCTGCTTGACGGCCAGGGGCGGGACGAGCTTGGCAATAGCGCTTCCTTTCTAGCGATTTCTGCCAAGACCGGAAGCCTGTGGGAAACGCTAAAAAACGCAACTGATTCCACTACAAAGGCAGGTATGCATAACGACGAATTCCACTATTTTAAATGGCGATTTTTCATTCCGCAAACAATTTGCAACAAAGATCCCTGTGCGAAAAGGCCCTTATTCTTATTCTTATTCTTATTCTTATTCTTATTCTTATTCTTATTCTTATTCTTATTCTTATTCTTATTATTATTATTATTATTATTATTATTATTATTATTATTATTATTATTATATTTATATCCCGCCTCCCCCCGAAGGCTCGAGGCGATGGAAGCCACTTTGAGACTCTTTCGGGTAGAGAAAAGCGGCATATAAGAACCAACTTTTCTTTCTTTCTTTCTTTCTTTCTTTCTTTCTTTCTTTCTTTCTTTCTTTCTTTCTTTCTTTCTTTCTTTCTTTCTTTCTTTCTTTCTTTCTTTCTTTCTTTCTTTCTTTCTTTCTTTCTTCCTTCCTTCCTTCCTTCCTTCCTTCCTTCCTTCCTTCCTTCCTTCCTTCCTTCCTTCCTTCCTTCCTTCCTTCCTTCTTCTTCTTCATTATGGACAACTGAAAAGTGAAAGCAAAGATAAATGAATATGTTAATATATTTTTGTCAAGGAGTGCTGGGGAAAAATGGTATTTCTCAACACAGCACAAAATTTGTACTCCTCAGCTTTGCTGTTTTTTTAATCCCAATATCATATTCATTTCAAACCGTCCTCTTTTCGGGGGAACAGTCTTTGGACTAAAACTTCCCCAAACCTGTGAGTCAAAGGCCAACATATATATTGTTTAAATTCTGTGAAGAAGAATAGATCCTAGTGAAGGACTTCACCAGGAAATACTAAGTAGGATAAAAAAACCACTGATAACAACCACTGATGAAAATACCGTTGAAAACGGTTTAAATCTGGAGGCCATTTTGGTTGTTCTATTACAATTAAAAGAAGAGATAAGACATTTCTATTTATATTAATTGTTAAATTGTTTAAATGTTTATTACAGCCCAAGGTAGGTTCTTTCTTCTTTTATCATATTCATTTCGAACCGTCCTTTCTTTGTGGTGTTTTTTTTTTTTAATCCCATTCAGGTGAAGAACATGTATGACCTACCCAGGGTTTATCCCTTTGTAATTAGAGAAGCCATAGAAGAACGACATAATTAGTGGTAAGGAGCCATAGAGGGGATCGTTTTCCACCGTTGTTTCCCGTGAAAGGAAAGACAGAGACAGAGCGCGAGAGAAAGATGGAACAAAGTCTCCAGAGATTGGAAATATAGTTCAGCGCAGAGCATCTGAGGTACCTTTGAATGGCACAAGAGCTAAGCAGACCTCGTGAGACAAGGCACCAATCTGATTTACAACTTAATAACTTCCTATTTCCCAGAAATAAAGCAAAGTTGTTATTTAATGGCTGAAATACTAGCATTTTCTCCAAATGCCAGTAATAATTTAAATTCATGACTTCTGTATTATTCATGGGGTCCAATTTAATATGAACAGTATTTCTGGAGTTCCGTGTTTATGAAGAGCGTGTCTTGAGGGGATGCCCCATTTTATGGCAAACAGATGCTTGACATAACTAGCTGATATTCCGCCGCTGTGAGATGGGAATGAAAAAGAAGCCGTATCATTTCCTCACCTTGGCAGAAGTGCGGATGGGTCTGTTTTCTTCGTAAGTTTCTAGGGCAAGCTAGCGGAGGCGGTGCTACCGTAGGGGAGCCTACCGGCCCGCACAGACTCGATAAGATGGCGGGCTGTGAAAAGTTGGGAATCTCCTTGTTATATTTTGTCACAAGGCCATTTGTGGTTTTGAGACTCCTCTTCCACTAAAAAGAGAAGGCTTCCATGCATCTTGGGAAACAGGTTGAGGAGTGGAAGTTCAAAGATTCTTTAGGACTGAAGCTACTTCCCCACTGTGTAGGAATTGTAATGGCCACTAG
This sequence comes from Paroedura picta, assembly GCF_049243985.1. Classification (NCBI taxonomy): domain Eukaryota; kingdom Metazoa; phylum Chordata; class Lepidosauria; order Squamata; family Gekkonidae; genus Paroedura; species Paroedura picta. The sequence goes on along the minus strand of NC_135373.1, from coordinate 117,344,053 downwards.
CTATAAACAATGGTTGGGTAGGTAGTTTTGAATTTCCTGCGTTCTACAGGGGGTTGGACTAGATGGCCTCAGAGGTTCTTTCCAACTCTGTGATTCTCTTCATTCACAACTTCCCCACTTGACATTCTATCCAATGGCACATTTTGTGACACCTTCTCATACCCCTCAGTAATGCAGTTGCCAGGGCAGGGGGCATCTTCAGCAGTGGCATGAGGTCACAACAAAAAATGTCTATAAGAGATGTCAGTCTTCTAGAGGATTATTGGAAACCTCTATAATGGTTCCACAGAATTTCTGGTAATTCCTAGAAAGGCATGACACCACTTCTGTTTTTTCCTAGAAGTGACATCATACCATTGGCCTGCTGGCCACTTTTGAACTTGGAGCAGCAGTGGGAAAAAGAAGCAGGGTATGGGATAGAAAACTGTGGTCTTAAATTTGGGTAACTTGACACAGAATTGGACTACAACTTTCACTGGACTGGAGACCTGACTTTCTCCTTCCACGCCCTCTCCGGTTTATTTTCCTTGACCAAGTAGGCTTGTGAGTTGCCTATTTTACAACTGAGCTGGTATTAGTTGCATGGGCTAGGTCACACAAGATCTTGTGCTGGCAGTGCTGTGTTTAATTGGTTGATATTGCCTCTTGAGGATCACTGTATCAAAGCCATTGCGTAGACATTTTCTCCATGTATTTTTCTCCAGAGAGTAGCTACACTGCAGCAGAACAGTTAGATTTGAGCCCAGTAGCATCTTCGAGATGAACAAGATTTTCAGGGTAGGAAATTTCAAAAGTCAACGCTCCCTTGGAATGGAACTGTGACTCTTGGATGCTCCAAAAAGTCCTATTTGTCTGTAAGGTGCTCCTGGATTATAATCTAGCTGTTACAAAATGCAAATGGTTCCTCGAATACATTTGAATGTTGAAAGTTCCATGAATTATTCTAGCCACTATATTTCTATTTGGAGGTGCTAGTTTCTTCACTATACCGTTAAATATGGGTTGTCACGGACCTTAAAATTCCAGTTTGATTCAGAGTTTGGGATTGGAAGTGGCCCCAAAACAAACTAAGCAAAAATATCACAGACTGGCTACAGTTTGTTGTGGGCAGGAGAAAGGGGGATCACTCACAAAGGGTTAAATGACTAGCAGCCATTTAATCCATCTGATTCATTTCCTTCACTTTGATGCGGAATGTGTGTATGAAACCAGGCAGGTTTAAATGGCTTGCCATTGGGTGGGTGCATCCATCAGCTGTGAGCCATTTCAGTCTAACAGGTCAGCCTAACATTTACTGGACAAAAGTTCTGAGGTGCATCAGTTGAGGGGCTCCAATCTAAACAAAGCTACTTTCATGCTGAATTTTGGCTCAGGAACCTGTTTGTGCCTATCCCTTCTGTTAGAAAGGCAAATGAATTCTTCCTCCCTCCCTCCCTCCCTCCCTCCCTCCCTCCCTCCCTCCCTCTCTCTCTCTCTCTCTCTCTCTCTCTCTCTCTCTCTCTCTCTCTCACACACACACACACACACACATTCTCTCTCTCTTACCCACAAAGCTTTTTATGCTTCTAACAGACTTGATAAGTGGCAATTCAACGATCTGCCATTCAGGAAGCAAGGATTAAAGTATTGTCTGTAAATTGTGATGCTACAAATTAGCTAAATGACAAAATTAACATAAAAGGTTTCGCCAGCCGCATTTACAAATGCAAAACCATTGATACGCCTGCCACTTTCATGGAGAGGCAGACAAAGGTTTCAGAATAATTAGAAAGTTTCAAGGAAGATTGGAATATGTTTGATCTCTTCCTATCAAAAGGTCCAGCTGGAACAGCGTGGCCTCTGTTACTTTAAACACACACACACACACACACACACACAATTCTAATGGTGAACTTGCAAAATGAGGGATGTGGTGTTTTATATCTGTTCTACCCACGAAAGACATGGAAATTAAAGGGAAGTCCAATACAATTCTCGTCTGCTTCACTATTTAGCTGTTCTAATTTTTCACTTTTGAATTTACCATGTTGGTAAGTCCTAGATATAGGCCCTATATAGCTTCACCAATATGGTGGCCAGCACTGGGCTGGGAAATACCTGGAGATTTTGTGGGTGGAGCCTAAGGAGAGCAGGGTTTGGGGAGGGGAGATACTTCAGTGGGATATGATGTCATAAGGTCCATCTTCCAAAGTAGCCATTTTTCTCCAGGGAAACTGATCTCTGTCACCAAGAGATCTGTTGTAACATTTGGGAATCTCTAGCTACCCACTGGGACCTGGCCCCCTATTTGTTAATGTTTCTGAAAAGAATGCTGTTATCTACAGGGAAAGGTGAGATAACGTTAACGCTTGTGAGAAATGAACCACAAGAGTGAAAAGAGAACGCCGCCCATAAACTTAAGTCCTAATGACAGATAACTTGTAAAAATAAAAAACCCACTTTATCTGGAAGGTCTCTCTTCTGACTAAAGTAGGGGGCTCATGTGAAAGATTGCAGATTATCTCCATGTAGTGATGCCAGCCTTCAGATGAGGTCTGCAGATCCCCTGGAAATACAGCTCATCTCCAGATTACAGAGATCAGTTCTCTGGAGAACATGGATGCTTTAGAGCAGGGGTAGGCAACGTGTGGTCCTCCAGATGTCCATGGACTACAATTCCAATGAGCCCCTGCCAGCATTTGCTGGCAGGGGCTCATGAGAATTTTAGTCCATGGACATCTGGAGGACCACAGGTTGACTTCCCCTGCTTTAGAGCATGATTTATCCACTAGGGATTTTGTGGAACCCTGGGGTTTCTTGACAGCTCAAGAAGGGTTTCCTGAATGGGTGGGAGTGAATTATTTTTTAAATATATTTATAAAATTTGTTAAACATTTATCAGGTAATATGACCACATGACCATATGTCAACTCATACATCTCCTCCCCAAATGGCCAATGATGGGCCTGGAAGGGGTAGAAAGCAGAGGGGATCTGGGTTGGCATGTCCACAGCTCAGCTTCCCAACCATATTCTGCATGATTGCACCACTTCTGGGGGTTCTCAAAGCCTGAAGAACATTTCAAGGGTTTCTCAACATTAAAAAAAGTTGAGAAAGGCTTCTTTGGAAGGTGGACCCCATAGCTATGTACTCTGCTGAGTTCCCTGTCCTCCCCAGGCTCCATCCCCAAATCTCCAGGAGTTTCCCTACCTGAATCTGGCAACCCTACCTCCCCATCTCCTTTTGGTGGTCAGAGGTGTTGACAACCTTATAGCCGTATTAAATGCCCTACAACGTTGTTTGTTTATGTTATAGTCCCCCGTTCTTATTGAGATTCAAGGCAGATTGTGGGTTAACATAGCCGAGTTTTACCCAGTCATAGAATCATATTACTGAGTTCAGGAAATAAATCTCCCAAGAAAGGTTGACTTAGATTTAGTCAGGTAGGTTCAATGCACATTCTTGCTGCGGTCAGAAGAAGAAGAAGAAGAGTCAGTTCTTATATGCCTAATCTAAACAGTATTTTCCATATAACCAGCTTGCAGGAGTGGTTTTAAGGATTTACGGGGCTTGTAACATCAGAACCATGAGCCTCTTGTGGCGCAGAGTGGTAAGGCAGCAATATGCTGTCTGAAGCTGTCTGCCCATAAGGTTGGGAGTTCAATCCCAGCAGCCGGCTCAAGGTTGACTCAGCCTTCCATCCTTCCGAGGTCGGTAAAATGAGTACCCAGCTCGCTGGGGGGTAAACGGTAATGACTGGGGAAGGCACTGGCAAACCACCCCGTATTGAGTCTGCCATGAAAACGCTAGAGGGCGTCACCCCAAGGGTCAGACATGACTCGGTGCTTGCACAGGGGATACCTTTACCTTTTAACATCAGAACCAGTTTAAGGATTTAGGGGATAAACCAGCCCTATCTATAGTGGAAAGGGGTATCACTCCAAGTGCCCTTAAAAGGGGAAAGGGGGGAGACGCTGTGGCCCTGATCCATGGGAGGAAGGCAATGAGTGGGCCCCCTGGAAGTACAGAGCCCGTAGCATGTACTACATGGATAAACAAGCCCTACCAGCTTGTCCAGATTCATGCGTGTAGGAGTATGACAGCCTTGTTTCCACAGAAGAGAACTGCAGAGACAAGTGTCTTCATGGGAGGCCAGAGGGCAGCTCCCAGATTAAGACAAAGAGAGGTGTTCCATTCAAGGAGATAACACCTATACACACTTCAGAGTGATAGAATCATAGAATGATAGAGTTGGAAGGGGCCATACAGGCCATCTAGTCCAACCCCCTGCTCAACGCAGGATCAGCCCTAAGCATCCTAAAGCATCCAAGAAAAGTGTGTATCCAACCTTTGCTTGAAGACTGCCAGTGAGGGGGAGTTCACCACCTCCTTAGGCAGCCTATTCCACTGCTGAACTACTCTCACTGTGAAAATTTTTTCCTGATATCTAGCCTATATCGTTGTACTTGAAGTTTAAACCCATTACTGCGTGTCCTCTCCTCTGCAGCCAACAGAAACAACATCCTGCCCTCCATTGGGAGGATGTAGTGCCTCCCAATGCCCAGGCATGTCAAATCACTCCCTCCAAAACTTTCTTGATATCAAAATGGCCTCTGTGGGGGAGGGAAAAGTTGAGAAGATCCACAAAGATCCACAATCCTAGCTCCCTGGATCCAATCCATTGTTTCTAACAGAGAGGGAACCTAAACAAAACCCATTTCTACTTCGCCCCTGGAAAAAGAGACTGTATTTTTAAGTTTGATCTTGTTATCCACATTTCTTCCATGATTTTATACTTCTTGCAACAGTTTTGTCGTCCTCCTGTGTGGTGTGTGTGTGTGTAGGGGAATTATTTATTATTCATCTACGTATCCTTGCTAGACTGTTGAAGGATTTAATTAGAGCCTGTTCCCCCCCCCCCCCGCATAAAACACTTTGAAGAGGAAAAGTGCTCTATTAGTAGTAAGTAGTAGTATTATATCATGATTATTCAAAATTACTCCTCTAACACCGGGCTTAATGTCCTCTGTTATCTCCCCAAACATTCATATTCCGCAGCAATATTTCCCAAGGGATTAGAATGTTTAATTGTTAGCGTATCGTTGCAGTTAGTGTAAGATCCTCACTCTGGTGCGCGCCGTGCAACAAAATTTAATTCCGTAGGTTATCGAAGGTGTAATTAATTGCCAGTGCATAAGAGCCGATGTTTTAAAGTTTAACAATGGAATAGGATCACGGCACTAGCCGGAGAACAAGGCAGGTGATTCTACAATCCCCATCGATTTTAGCCATATGTTGCTTCTTAGCTTTGGAGCATTTTCGCCCTCATGCAGACATTGGGTGGCATTCCTTACATGCGTAACACATTAGGCAAATGGAATCAGTGATCATTTTCACTCCATTTGCTTGGATCCAATGAACCATTCATAAAAACGACGGGGTTTCTCCCTTTCTCATTACCCCCTTCCCGCTCCACTCCTAAATGTTACTCCTGGTAGGCAGAGGATCCATCTCTATCAGATTTGGGTGAGCATTTTTGGTCACCAGGGGAAGGGACAAAGAGTAAGTTGTGCATGTCAGGTGGAAATCCTGCTGTCAACGGAAAAGTTCAGCTGGACCTAATCCCGTTGTCTGTGGGTTTGTGCTTAATTTTTCTAGTGTTTGTGTCTGTCTGTATAAAATGTTCATTAATGGATCGGTGCTGTATAAGATACTTGCATTTGTCAAGACCCTCTTCACATGTTCCCTGTTTACCTGTTCCGATGGTCTTACCATTAGTCATGCCATATTCACCTGTTACTTTCTTACCTGTTCCCATGGTCGCTCACCCCTTGACATGGAAGCATGTTTGTGTATTTTCCCAAAGACTAGAGACCCAAGAGGGGAGATAGGCCTCTTCTTCCCAGAGTGGTTTTATTACTTTGACCTTGTATAGGCATGGGATAGGAATGCTTTGCAGTGTCTTGGTGTTAGTGTACGCTTTTTATGGGAAACTTTGCCTGGGAAACTTTTGTGCCTGGTATTTTGTTCAGTTGAATTTTGGGAGGGGGGAGGATCTCAGGGAAACCGTAACAGTTATGTTTGTAACCTTGAGCTTTACTCCTAGCAAGGAAACCACCTTGCACTGCGTCTGTTGTTGTTGTTGTTGTTTTAATAAAGATAGTTTCTTCCACAATGAGTCTGCTTATTGGGAATTCAATAAAGCAACTCCATAGGGTTATCAAGGCGAGAGATGTTCAGAACTGGTTTGCTCTTGCTTGCCTCCACTTCCTGATCCTGGTGGTCTCCTACCCAACAATGATTTCTTGGTGGTCTCCTTTCCAAATACTGGCTTAGCCTCCAAGATCTGATGAGACTGGTCTAGCCTGGCTATCGAAATAGGCCTCCAGGCCAAAAAGGTTGGGCAAGGAATTTATATCTGTGGCAAAGTGTGCATGTGCCACTGTGCAAAAGAGAGAAATAAAGACAAGAAGTGTTGTGTCTATTGACCTGCCGAGGAGCGAGCTTGAGGTCTGAGACAGGATCGTAGCTTGCAATGTAATTGATGAATGCGCCGCTAGATCCCGCCTGCCAGATCCGGTCAGTATTAACTGACAGTGACCAATAGCACTCATTGGTGGGAAGATCCATTGTTTGCTGGTGTACATAAGTTGGGGTTTTCTGAGGGGTTTGTGGTTCAATTTCAGTTCAGTCTTGCTCATTTTTGGACCATGCTGGGGTACTAATACAGAGCTCAAATCACTACTGGTGTCGGTGTCCATCCCTGAACCCACGGATTTTATAAGAACGATGGAAGACGTCTAATGCATCAGTTCCACTTTGGAAACAATACCAGGAAACCGGGCACTTTATTTATTGGTTTTTCCATCTGTATGTTTAAAATTTTAAATGTTTAAAAATTTAAATGTCTAAAAATTTAAATTGCAATTGTGGTTTTGTAATCTTTTGATGTTTTTTTAAAAGTTGTTTTGATGTTATGTAATGTTCCGTGTAAGTTATAATGTTCTGTGTAAACCGCCCGGAGCTGCAAAGAAATGGGCGGTATAGAAATCTAAATAAATAAATAAATAAATAAATAAATAAATAAATGAATGAATGAATGAATGAATGAATGAATGAATGAATGAATGAAATTTAAAAGTTTAAAAATTACATAGTCATATAAAATCAGTCAAATCAAATAATATCCTGAAATTACTGGAATTGTTGCCAATCTTTGATTTTTCTTTGGAGAGGGAGGGGCACATCATGCATTGTTCATGGCAGGAGTTAGCCCGCCTGCTTTAGATTGGCCGGACAGACTTTTAATGTAATTTCTTGGCCTCGACCACAGGCCTGGCAGAACAGCTCTGTCTTACAGGCCTTGCAGAACGGTTGAAGGTCCTGCAGGGTTCTGATCTCATTAGGCAGAACATTCCACCAGGCTGGGGCCAGGGCCGAAAAAGCCCTGGCCCTTGTTGAAGCCAATTTTGCCTCTTTGTGGCTGGAGATCTTGAGCAGGTTTTGTTCTTGAGGTCTTAAACTTCTTGGGGAGGGTGTGTGTGTGATGGAGATGTCTCGCAGATAGGAACTCATGAAATGTCCCAAGGCTGCCATGCTGAAGCTCCAAGCATCTGTTTGATTGTGGACATTTGTTATGTCATCCTTATATTTAGCATTGTTTCCAATGTGAGTACTGTCACCGGGCAGACGTTCCCTGTTCTTCACAGTCTCCTCTATGTCTCTGGCTTCTGACTGTCATGGGCAGAAATCCAGGTGGATGTGTAAATTGAATGTAACATATTTTATGAATACTTAAAAAGCATAATCACATCTTTTTATGGGTCTTCTGCTAGCTTAAGTCACATTAAATCCCCCCCTTATAAATGTGCAGTGCAGGGAAAATGCTGATATCGTGTCACAATAAACTAACTATCTGAAACCCACCAGAAAAGAAGAAGAAGCAGGTAAGTAACATTTGCCTTCTATGCGGAAGTTTATGGCAGGAGCTACGTACCGGCAGCTGTAAAATGGTCATAAAATAAAATTGGAATTTATATCAAAATCACTCTTAATACCTCTGGGGCTTTTTGCATCTCTGCATAGTTTACCCGGAGAGATTTAGCAGTGGAGTTTTATGCTAAGTGGCTGAAAGTTATAGCAGAGTTGTCAGTAATATTGCCTTTTGGGGAGGTTCCTCAGCCCGTATATCAGTCTATTTATTTTTAAGTTACTAAGCAATATATTTGGCTTGGAGAAGAGGCAAGGGCACAGTGCGGCTGGCGAGAACGGGAACTTTTAAAAAATGCCAATTAGCTTTGATCACAGATGATTCTGCTAATAATTGCAGCACTGGATAAGAGTTTCTGGAGGGGAGGTCCAGATGAATGTGAGTACAGGAGTTGCGGGAGCTTCTGCCTTTCTGCAGGAGTAGTAAAAGGGTACACATATTACGATGAGCTAATAACCGTACCCCCACCTTGCCTGCTAATTAACCTATTTGAATAACCACGCCCCCTGTCGTCACCGGAAGTGGTGTCATCATGCCCACCCCATGCCCTATGCCCCAGAAGTGCTGCCATGTCACCACGCCTCTTGACGACACTGGAAGTGGCGTCATCATGCCCCATCCCATGCGACCCCTGACCCAGATGTGTCGCCATTACGCCACACACCCCCTGACGACACCTACTACTTGCAGGGCCTGCAAAATGGAGCTCTTCCACCAGGTTGAGGCCAGGGTGAAGAGAAGATCTATGCCCCCCCAAAGGAGGAGGACGCCACCATGCTCCATCTGTGGCGGTCAGCAGTTCTCCGGGTTCCCAGCAGGGGTAGGTTGCCACTGTGTTTTGGTAGATTGCATTTTTAACTATTGGTTTTTAGGGGGATTTTTAGGAGATTGTATTTATCTTTTTTATCTGTTGAGAGTGGTGGGTAATAAATCCATATAATAATAATAATAATAATAATAATAATAATAATAATAATAATAATAATAATAATAATAATAATACTTAATAGCCCAATTGAGACATGGCTGTGCTATAGCAATGGTGAACATGATGGAGTCTTGTATCTCACCAGTGCTCCAACAGGACTGTCTGCTACAGAAGCAGGGATGCCAGGTGCAGGTTGAGAAATACCTGGAGATTCGAGAGCTTGGGGAAGGGACAGTCTTCAATGCCATGGAGTCTGTTTTCCCAAGCTTCCATTTTCTCCAGGTGAGCTGATTTCAGGAGATCTCCAGCCACCACTGGATGGTTGTTTGTCCTGTTCACCACTGGGAGGCTGGCGACTCTAAACCTAAGAATGATCTTCAGGTTATTGTATTTTAAAAAGGAAGATAAGGGGAGGGATCCGTGTACTTTAAGAAGGAAGATACACACTTTTCTTGGATGCTTTAGGATGCTTAGGGCTGATCCTGCGTTGAGCAGGGGGTTGGACTAGATGGCCTGTATGGCCCCTTCCAACTCTATGATTCTATGATTCTATGATTCTAAGATAAGGGGAGGGAGATAAGGGGAGGGAAGTAGTATGGTCAGCTGGGTTTATACATCTCCCAGATGGAAGTGGGACTGAGCAGGTAATGCTAGGATATGATCACAAAGCATATCTTGGGAGTTCCATCTTTGCATAAGCTAAGCAGATTTAGGTCTAGTCAGCTTCAGAGGGGTCTGCTGGGGGGACTTTTAAAGCCTCAGGTCCTCCTCAATCAATTTGGGCTTCTCTGATTTGGCTCATTTAAACTGATGGCTTACAATCACTTACCCTTCCTCTCCCCTCAACAGACCCCCCCACCTGTGATGTAGGTGGGGCTGAGAGAGCTCTGAGAGAACTGTTCTGCAAGAACAGCTTCTAACAGGACTGTGGCTTGCCCGAGGTCACCCAGCCGGGTGCATGTGGAGGAGTGGGGAATCAAACCCGGTCCACCAGATTAGAAGCCACTGCTCTTAATCACTACACTACAGTTCAGCAGGAGAAATCGGCCACTTTGGCAGTTGTATTCTGCGGTGTTGTGCCCCAAAACCTGCCCTCCCCCAACCCCTCAAATCTCCCAGTTTCCCCCAACCCCAAACTGGCAGGAACCCTACTTGAAACCACCCCTCTCAAACCCGGATGAATCTCCATCCTGAACTACGACTGCTCACAGAGAGTAAAAATATGACCATGAAGTGGATTTAGCCCTTTATTAAAAACAACAGTGAGGCATTCGGGAGCTCCCTTTCTTCCAGAAAAGAAATCTGTGGATTTTTTTTTAACAAAAACCCTAACCCTTGAATCCTGTGCGTGAAACCCTTTAATTAAAAACACGGGACTCCTACCGTGAAATGGCAAGCACCCCTGTGGCCGTGGATCAGTTCCAGTGTGCGACAGTCTCATCTCCCCCCCACCCCACTCCCCAATATCGCCTCCGTGGCAAAATGTGTGTGTTTTTTTTAAAAAATCCCTAAGATGCTGAATTGCGGAATAAAAAAGCTTCCCTGTGTATGAAATGGAAGCAGGCCTGTTTTTCCCCCCAGGGTTCCAGGAGCTCCTGTTGGTCTTGGCTGGGCGCCAGCCGTAGCAGGCCGGCCTATAACGGGGATAAAATGAGGTTTTATCATCTCTGATTGATGGTAACTTGATTGCGGTGGGATGCGAGCCAGCTGGGTAAATGCTATTTATTAACAGGGAAGTGTACCAGGGAAGGTTTATGCGTCGCGAGCGGCTACGTCCACCCACACGGAATGCCATCTGGAGCTAAGCTGGTGGGCCTCAGAGCAAACTTTCTTATTTTGGAAAAAAAGAAGAAGAAAAAAGACAAGAACAAAGGATCTCTCGCTCCCCCCCCTCTCCTCCCCCCCCCCCAATTTATGTTATGCCTTCCCAACCTGTCAGGGATCCCATGATAGTTTGCAATACAAATAGGAAAAGAACACAATGCTAAAACCAGCTCTAAGATCAAGCAATGAATGTAAAACAACTCATTGCGGTTCAAACAGGGACCCAGCTAGGGATTCCAGGACCCCCCCCCCAAACCGGGTGGAGGCAGAGAGACCAAGCTTGGTGTCGTGGTTAAGAGTGGCAGCCTCTAATCTAGAAAGCTGGGTTTGACTCCTCACTCCTCCACATAGAATCATAGAGTTGGAAGGGGCCACACAGGCCATCTAGTCCAACCCCCTGCTCAACGCAGGATCAGCCCTAAGCATCCTAAAGCATCCAAGAAAAGTGTGTATCCAGCCTTTGCTTGAAGACTGCCAGTGAGGGGGAGCTCACCACCTCCTTAGGCAGCCTATTCCACTGCTGAACTACTCTGACTGTGAAAAACTTTTTCCTGATATCTAGCCTATATCGTTGTACTTGTAGTTTAAACCCATCACTGTGCGTCCTCTCCTCTGCAGCCAACAGAAACAGCATCCTGCCCTCCTCCAAGTGACAACCTTTCAAATACTTAAAGAGGGCTATCATGTCCCCTCTCAGCCTCCTTTTCTCCAGGCTGAACATTCCCGAGTCCCTCAACCTATCTTCATAGGGCTTGGTCCCTTGGCCCCAGTTCATCCTTGTCGCTCTCCTCTGTACATGCAGCTAGCCAGGTGACCTTAGGCCAGTCACAATTCTCTAAGGGATGTTCTCACAGAGCAGTTGTGTCAGAGCTCTCTCAGCCCCACATACCTCACCGGTGGTCTGTTGTGGGGAGAGGAAGGGACGCTGACGGCAAGTCACTAAGATTCCTTTGGTTAGTGAAAAGTGTAAAAAACAACTCTTCATCTTATGCCAGACCCCACCCTCAAAAAGGGAGGCCTGACCAAACTGCTCTGCAAGAATAGCTCTAGGAGAACTGTGACTAGCCCACAGTCAGCCAGCTGGCTGCTTATGGAGGAGTGGGGGAAATCAAACCTGGCTCCCCAGATTGGAGGCTGCCGCTCTTTAACCACTACACCATGCTGTCTCTCAAAACCTACGATGACAACGATTTGATCTGCATTCAACTGATTGCAACTCCTTATCTTCCATCTCCCACACTCAGAGTCTTGAGACCCACGATGTAAATGTTCCCACTCTTCTCCTTTGCTCGGGTCAACTCCCCCCCCCCCCTGTTTTGTCACTCTATCTACATATGAAATATTGCTGGGATTTATTTCAGGGCATTTGTTTTGGAACCCTTCAAATGTATTTTTGTATGTTGTTAAATGTCTCAGAAAAAAATGGACTTTGAGACCAAATCTTTTATTTATACTTAGAAGACACAGCGTGGGTCCAGGGGAAAAAAATGGAGTTTGGAATAAACGTTCCCAAACTCCTTTCTCCTCCAGGGAAGTTGGTAAAAAAAGAAGAGAAAGCAATAACAACTCATAAATAATGAAAACACGAGGAATAAACTTTTGTTCATGCATTTAACTGTAGCATGTTCTCCACACCACATGTAGTTGATCTTACTAGAGGAGTAGGAGGAAGAAGAAGAAGAAGAAGAAGAAGAAGAAGAGGAGGAGGAGGAGGAGGAGGAGGAGGAGGAGGAGGAGGAGGAGGAGGAGGAAGATGATGACGACAACAAGTTGTTCTTTATACCATGCTTTTCACCGCCCAACGGAATCTCAAAGTGCCTTCCCTTCCTCTCCCCACAACAGACACCCTGTGAGATAGGTGGGGCTGAGACAGCCCTGACATTGTTGCTCTGTGAGAACAGCTTTAACAGGACTGGGACTAGCCCATGGTCACCCAACAGGCTGCATGTGGAAGAGTCAGGAATTATACCTGGCTCGCCAGATTAGCCACCACCACTCTTAACCACTGCACCACTACAAATCTACAGTCTCCTATACCCCAACAAAGTTTGAACCATGCCCAAGTACTTAAGTCATCCAAGGTTCTGGGCCGTAAGAGCTACAGTTTCCATGCTGCTGATGCCAGTGGAGTATTGGACACTTGGCCGTGGAGTGCCACTCGGAAGAGTGAATCAGGAGCCGCTTCGTGGCTCCTGATTCGCTCCTCCGAGTTTTTATCCCGGACAAAGCCCGCTTTTTATCCCGGACAAACTCCTCCCCAACAGCCCTTACTCCTTTATTTAATCCGCTCCACAGGAGCGGATTAAAGATATTTCCAAGTTAACACAAATCTCGTAGTCTATCAATTTAACAGATTTAAACTTCCAGTACCACTTAATACCCACTTATTATATTAACAAATCCTGAATATCTATCTATCTATCTATCTATCTATCTATCTATCTATCTATCTATCTATCTATCTATCTATCTATCTATCTATCTATCTATCTATCTATCTATCTATCTATCTATCTATCTATCTATCTATCTATCTATCTAGTCTGCATGCATGCATGCCTGCATGCTTGGATTTATATCCCGCCTCTTATGAATTTTGTCACCTCGCAGTGGCCAACAATTAAAACCATAACAATATCCCATAAAACCCCCATTAAAACAGCAATACAGTGCATATAATAACCCACAAGATGGCGGAAAAAAATCTACCCCAACCAACCTTGTGAAGTCCAGCCAGAACGTAATTCAGATCTAGTTATTAATATATTTCTGGGATGCTCGGCTTGGTTGGGCCCCCTGATCGAAACTCCAGTCAACCCGCCTCCCCCGGCCTCAACTGAATGCCTGGTCCACCTTGCAGGCCCTGCAGGCCCTAGATAGCTCTGTCAGAGCCCTTAACTCTTCCGGGAGCTCATTCCACATGGCCGGAAATAACAATACATGGAATTGTTTAGGTATTTCTTCACTCATTATACCTAATAAAAGCAATTCTGGCTTCTTTTTGAAGTTAACTTCCACATTTTCTTATGTTCTACATATATTTTATTCCAAAATTTAAGCCTCTGAGGGCAACTCCACCAAATGTGGGGAAAGGAACGGAAGGGCAGGTGATGGTAAGCGTCTTTGCGATCCCTTCCGGTAGTAAAAATGGGGTTCAGAAAACAGTCTTCTTCCTTCTTCCTAATGGGATTGGCTGCCTCTTTGTCTGGTGTCTCAGTGGTGAGCATAGTGTCCTGCATAGTGCAGGGGGTTGGACTAGATGACCCATGAGGTCCCTTCCAACTCTAGTATTCTATGATTCTATGATTCTATGATTCTATGATTCTAGTATTCTATGATTCTAGTATTCTATGATTCTATGATTCTATGATTCTAGTATTCTATGATTCTATGATTCTATGATTCTATGATTCTATGATTCTATGATTCTATGATTCTATGATTCTATGAGCATTCCGCCGAGTGACTCTGTTAGGAGTCTAGCATCTTATTCATTTTTTATTTATTTATAATTTGATTTCTAGACCGCCGCTCCCAGCGAACTGGCTTGCAGCGGTTTACAACGGATATATAAAATATCATACATAAAATCTTATAACAATAACTTCCCCAAATTTTATCCCAATAAAAGAAATATAAACATAAAATAAACAAGAATAAGACAAGGCTAGATATCAGGGGGGGGGGGAATTCACAGTCAGAGTAGTTCAGCAGTGGAATAGGCTGCCTAAGGAGGTGGTGAGCTCCCCCTCACTGGCAGTCTTCAAGCAAAGGTTGGATACACACTTTTCTTGGATGCTTTAGGATGCTTTGGGCTGATCCTGCGTTGAGCAGGGGGTTGGACTAGATGGCCTATATGGCCCCTTCCAACTCTATGATTCTATGATTCTATGATTCTATGACAAGATGGCGGTATAACTGAAAGATCTCCCCAGCCTCCAATACAGACAATTTGGTGGGCTGGAGTGGCTAGGGGTATGCAATACAACAGGGTGGTTCTATATAGTCTAATAGCCAAGAACCGGGGGGGGGGGGGGGATGGGTTTGAAATTCCCCAGAACTCATCGCACCCAGCCTCAACCAAACGCCTGGTGGAAGAGCTCCGTTTTGCAGGCCCTGTGGAGCCTCAAGATCTTTATGGATCACTCTCCATTTCGCTGACACGAACAAAACTCCTCACTGTCTTGAGGTGTACATCCAAGAAGGAGTCTCTTATCCTGCAGCCGTTGTTTAGGATGAGATCACTAAGATTGTCCTTCTATCCCTGCAGCAAAATACCAAATGCTTCAAATCCTACAAAAACAAGGTGGGCAGAGGAACTTAAAAAAAAACAACAACATTATGTTCAGCCAGCTGGACCACAAATGGAAAGAATGGGTGGAAGGGCATTTGTAAATAAACAGGTGGGTGGCAGATCTAAATGTAAGCACCCATTTCCCCTTAAAAGTGGCTTTGATGAATTGCCACCTTCCCTAAACACATGCTTACCTTAGTCATTAGATACTAACCAGATATGCAGAAAACCCACACGTGGGTTTTTCTGGGATGGGTTTCAGCTTGTGAGCTCCTTCCTCATAGGAAATTCTATTCGATGTTTTAATGTTGTTGTTATCTACTGCTGCAAACCACCATGGGCCGGCAATGTGGGGGAGTGGCGGGATAAAAATCAAAAGAATAAATAAAATAAAAAAATAAAACCATGAAAATATACACAGAAGTTGAGAGCAAAACCATCCCATGTTTTCCCACTGTCACACCCCAACAAGAGTAGCAGCTTCTATGTGTCTGTCTCCGTGATCCATAGTCCCACAACCTCCCTCCTTTAACTGGGAACGCCCCCTCCAACAATTCCTCCCTTGCTCAGATAACCGAATCCATCCCAGGAAATATATAAAAATAAGCAAACTGGGAAACATTCGCTTACCCCAGTTTGTGCATTAAGTGAAGTCAAGTTGCTATTGACTGATAGCTACCCTGGGAATGAATGACCTCCAAACCATTGCCTCACCATTGGGTTTTCAAGGTAAGAGATTATCAGACGAGGGTTACGCTTGGCTTCTTTTGCAGAGTCCTAAACACTGAAGTGGCACTGCCATTGCCTAGGAAAGATCCCTCACTAATATCATCTTCCGCTTCCACTGTCAACTTTCGCTTCCACTGTCAACTTCCGCTTCTGCCCAGTAACTACCCTTCAAGGAGTCTTCAACTCTTTCTTTCATTTTTTTTTTCATTTACCTTCCACCTTTTTCACTCATATTCAAGGTAGGTTCCAAAAAGTAGAACTCCAACAGATAACCCAATTTAATTAACTTCCACTGTGTATTTTCCACCTTAGCTAGGGTTGCCCGCTCCATGTTAGCAGCTACCTTGAGATTTGAGGGTGGGATTTGGGGAGGGGAAGGACTTAATGGGTATGATACCATCGAACCCAAAGTGAAAGTATCAAGAAACAAGCAGGCCCGTGTATAAACAGTTATTTCATTCATTCATTCATTCATTCATTCATTCATTCATTCATTCATTCATTACCCTCCCTCCCCGGAGGCTCATGACTCTAAGAACAAGTCTGCTGTGAAATAAGACACTATATCTATGTTGCATTTCTTGGTTCCAAATCACTCTGATAAAGCATTGCTCATAGACATAAATGTTTACAGGAATTATCACATAATGCAACTAAAATACGACACAGGTTCCCGTTTTTAATGCCCGTTTCCAGTGCTTTGTCAGTAGCCAAAGCCAGTAGAAATTGGATAAATCCTCCCATAGGCAATTAGGTCAAACTGGGGTAAGATGCAAATTCTATTATCAGTAACTACTGGAGTTACTCCTAAGGACCTATCTGTCCTCCTAGTGGTTGTCCGGATGGAATCCAAGTGAACTGATCCCTGTTGCCTGGAAACAATTTGAAATAACAAGTTAGCCCCAGACACCACCTGGAGGTTGGCGACCCTAATTCTAGTTCTTGGAAACGTAAGTCTCCCTCCAAAATTAAAATATATTCCTGTTCCTAGCAACCCCTACATTTATGCTAAATAGACTACATTTATGCTAAATAGACCGGAAACCTGTGGGAAATGATAGAAACGCAACTGGATTCCACTACGAAGCCAGGTATGCATAACAACGAATTCCACAATTTAAAATGGCGTTTTTTTCATCCCGCAACCAATTTGCCACATAGATCCTGGTGCGGAATGGCCCTGACATTTGAATGGTGATTTTATTGTATGACTCAAAGGAGTTCTTTGTTAGTGAAGGAAAACAATAACCAGATATGGCAGCTTTGTCAGAAATTTGCCTTGAAATGATGGCTGGTTCCCATGAGACTCTCTTCTCCCTTTGCCCCAAACTTTAAGGTAGACAATGGTGGACAACATGGAAATGTTATGCTTAGAATAACTTCACAGAAAGCCAGGAGGATGCGGACACCACTTCATGCCATTGCTGAGGTTCCCAGTCAACAATTCTCCCCAAATTACTGTTTATTTCTAGATTACAGAAATCAGGTGGTCTGGAGGAGATGGCCATGGAAAGGTGGACTCTATGGTATACCATAGAGACGAGGAGAAATGGAAGCCCTAGAGTGGTTACAGAGTCGGTGCTCAAGGACTTTGGTTTCTACCTCTAGAATGGACTTCTGTAACTCGCTCTACATGGGTCTACCCTCGTCCTTGACCCGGAAATTGCAGCTAGTACAGAAAGCAGCTACTAGGGTTTTCACAGGTACATCTTGGAAGGCCCATATTTAGCTGGTGCTGTGGCAGCTGCATTGGTTCCAAGTTGTAGCCCGGATGAAGTTCAAAGTTTGTGTTTTAACCTTTAAGACTATCAGCGACTTGGGCACCACATCTATCTGACGGACGCTTGTCTCCTTATGTTCTCGGCAGGGCGCTTCACTGTACGGGTGCTAATCTGCTGGAAATCCCCTGCAGTAAGGAAGTTCTTCTGGCCTCCACCAGGGCCAGGGCCTTTTTGGTCGTTGTCCAGACCTGGTGGAATTAGGTCCTGGGGGAGCTGCAGGCCCTGACAGAGCTGTCAAAGTTACGCAGGGCCTGTAAAACAGAGCTCTTTCACCAGGTCTTGGGCTGAGGCCAGAACTGGGAAGATCAGGGGCCTCTCCTCAGGCTGTGCTAGGTCATCAGGCAAACTCCACAGCTTAAGGTGAACAGTTGTCTGGAAAGGCTGGGTGGGGCATGGGGGGGGAATATTGCTGTGGGGGGTTTAATAGAGGTTTTAATAGGGGTTTTACGTAACTGTTCTTACCCATCATGAGTCAATTCTGACAGTGGGGGGATAAAAATCCAACAATAAATAAATATGACATGATAGCCCTCTTTAAGTATTTGAAAGGTTGTCACTTGGAGGAGGGCAGGATGCTGTTTCTGCTGGCTGCAGAGGAAAGGACACGCAGTAATGGGTTTAAACTTCAAGCACAACGATATAGGCTAGATATCAGGAAAAAAGTTTTTCACAGTCGGAGTAGTTCAGCAGTGGAATAGGCTGCCTAAGGAGGTGGTGAGCTCCCCCTCACTGGAAGTCTTCAAGCAAAGGTTGGATACACACTTTTCTTGGATGCTTTAGGATGCTTAGGGCTAATCCTGCGTTGAGCAGGGGGTTGGACTAGATGGCCTGTATGGCCCCTTCTAACTCTATGATTCTATGACTCTATGATTCTATGAAATAAAATATAGGATATCCCATAGAGACTCTATGGTATACTACACAGACTTGGAGAAACTAATTGTTGCTTACAAAAACACTAATTCTTGGAAATGACAGAGAATGAAGTGGCTGGATGGAGTCACTGAAGCAGTCGGTGTGAGCTTAAATGGACTCCGGGGAATGGTAGAGGACAGGAAGGCCTGGAGGATTATTGTCCATGGGGTTGCAATGGGTTGGATGTGACTTCGCACCTAAAAACAATAACCATAACACAAAAGGACAAAAAGCTTTCGAATGAGAGAGAGACAGGACTGATGCTTAGACATGTGCCACTTGGTTAGGATAAGCCAAAAAGCACCTGAATCAATGCTGATTTGGGTACTTTTCGGCCACATCCAAGCTGAACTGTCTATCCCCTGCATTTAAATGATCCAGATCAGCAGCTGCCGTCAGGTAATTCAGCCTGAGGAGGCGGGGGCAGAGAGCAACTGCCAAACAGCTGATAATGACAGGTGCAGCGCTCCCTTTAAATCCCTCCCCCAGATTCTGAGAAGATTTCTTTTTGGTCAAGTGAGACATAACTGAATAGCAGAACACCAGTACATTTTGTTTTGAAGGGGTGAGGGTCAAAGGGTATGAAATATAGAACACATCCATGCAGTTGAACTCTAGTGCAGGGGTAGTCAACTTGTGGTCCGCCAGATGTCCATGGACTACAATTCCCATGAGCCCCTGCAGCAAATGCTGGTAGCGGCTCATGGGAAATGTAGTCCATGGACATCTGGAGGACCACAGGTTGACTACCCCTGCTCTAGTGGACAATCAGAAGCACTGCTGGGCAAAAATCTCATCTGGCCTCACCCACTTTCTAAAAAGACTTGGTTGAATAGCAGTTGGTGGGTGCCATGATACCCACAGGAACCACATTGAGGACCCTGTCCTAGATTATCCTCTGTTTGTAAACGCACCAGGGTTTCCAAGATTTTTCAGATACTCCTGTGAAACTCATTTCTGTAGTTTGGAGATGAACTGTAATTCCTGGAGAACTCCTGGCTCCACCTGGAAATTGGCATCTCTGAAGGCAAAGGGTCTAAAAATCGAGAATGTCGAGGAAATTAGCTTTTCTCCTGTTTTTCTCAGCAGTTATATCCAACAACAGGCTTCCGAAAGTCTGACGCACTTCATTTTTGCCAAGAGATAGCATGTCTACGGTAACAGAAGAGCTGCATCATATTGCATTTCATCAAGGTCCTGGTGTCTTCTACAAGAATATGATGCCTCTACAGATGCTTGAAACATGACTCAAACAAGTGAGGGAGTGAATCACAGCTAGAAATAGAATCCTACATAGAGGAGAAAGCATCGACATTGAAAAAAAAAATACAGAGCAATGGAATCAGTGTGAGTGTTGTGGTTTAACATATGACACATTCCATCTCTGAATCAGATCATTAATCCATTTCAAACCGTGTTTCCTACTCTGACCAGCCACAAAACAACTAGCATTGCACACTGATAAGAAGAGAAGACCCAATGGATTGGGGGTGTGAGCATGGATCCAAGAACAAACACCACAGTGGGGACCGGGGATTCTAGAAATAGGACCAAATGCTCCCTGGGGCAAATGTATTTTATTCCAATATTACACTCAGAGTACTGCTATGTCTCTAAGCACAACCTTCTTTGGAAGAGAGTTTTCTGGACAAAAACTGTTGACAGAGGAGAGGACCCACAGTAAGGTAAAGGTAAAGGTATCCCCTGTGCAAGCACCGAGTCATGTCTGACCCTTGGGGTGACGCCCTCCAGCGTTTTCTTGGCAGACTCAATACGGGGTGGTTTGCCAGTGCCTTCCCCAGTCATGACCGTTTACCCCCCAGCAAGCAAGCCGGGTACTCATTTTACCGACCTCGGAAGTGTGGAAGGCTGAGTCAACCTTGAGCCGGCTGCTGGGATCGAACTCCCAGCCTTATGGGCAAAGCTTTCAGACGGCTGCCTTACCACTCTGCGCCACAAGAGGCACCACAAGAGGACCCACAGTAGTGGGTTTAAAACTACATGTAGAATAATATTAGCTAGATATCATGGGGAAAAAATTCAGAGCAGTCTGAGTAGTGCAGCAGTGGAATCAGCTACCTCAGGAAGTGGTGAGCTCCCGTTTATCATAGAATCATGGAATCATAGAATCATAGAGTTGGAAGGGGCCATACAGGCCATCTAGTCCAACCCTCTGCTCTACGCAGGATCAGCCCTAAGCATCTAAGCTTGAAGACTGTTTACTTACAGTCTTCAAGCAATGGCTGGACAGATACTTATCCTGGATGATTAGGGGCTGGAGTTGTTGGCCTCTATGACCTCTTCCAACTCTATGATTCTAACTGTGGATCTATGACAGGGATGGCCAAACTGTGGCTCTTCAGATGACCCTGGACTACAATGACCATAAGCCCCTGCCAATTGGCCATGCTGGCAGGGGCTCATGGTAATTGTCATCTAGGGACATCTGGAGAGCTACAGTTTGGTCACCCCTGGTCTATGAGAACCAACTCCACACTGGAACTGAAAGATGCTCCATTTAATTCACATCATTAGAGGTGGGGGGAAAGAATTGCTAAATCCTAATGAATCCCAATTATTCTTTAAGGGGTGAATGCAGTTGTGATGTCTTGCAATGGGTGACTTGTTGTTTCCTAACATTTCCTCTAGAATAGTTTACCATATTTTCTTGAGGCTTGGTCATATACCAAATAATACGACACTAATTTGTTTTAACACAAACCAGCCAGAATTGGAGAAGTATACAGGGAATAGAAAATATTTTATAGAGTTGCTTTCTCAGTGAAGCATTCATCTTGATTAGCTTCATGTTCTTTGCCTATTTTTTGTGCTATTAATTATCATTAGGGGGTGGGTGGGAAATCACAAATCATGAACTTCCTTCTTGCAACATGTGCATGCACCAAGCCCTGAATAAGAGTATAGGTATGTGCTATTTTTAATGCTGTGTTCCAGCACATCACATGAAGCTTCATAGATGCTGAATTGTGTTACTCCCTGTGGTTTCCCTACAAAAGGCTTCTGTTTTTCGTACCCTAACTAACCCCTATTGTTTGTTTTTGTGTTGATAAAGTGAACATTTGCCTCCTAAAATGATACGCTTATACAAATATACTGCAATTAAATTAGGTTTCACCGAACAAATTCCAGGCTGAAAAAGGCATTTCTTGGAAAACTTTTTTTAAAAGGACAATGAAGATAATCTTTGCAAATAAACTTTGTCTTATCTTAACAGTTTTAGAGGACGAACGTTTGGTTTATGGCCTTCTAAATGGTGTATGTGTACATTTTACATAGTTTTGTGGGCAGAGAAGTCTTCAAGTTTCATCCAAATGACAAACAAGATCTTTCAGGTTTCATAATAATGATATATGTTTCCAAAGATATTTGATTTTCTTAAGCTTTGTTGGGCTCGAAAGAGAGGCAAAGGCCCTTCCACCAGGTGTTTGATTGAGGCCAGGACTAGGAAGAGCTTATAAGGTTCTTCCTCCGAGCACGTATCTTGAGGCATTGGGTTGAGACCGAGGGTCATATCTGCACTGGGCTTTTTTATCCCAAGTGACCCCAAATTAAAGATAGTCATCTACAAGTTATTTTATTTAAATCCTGCTATTTAGCCCTTTAAATTTTCCCTCTTCAGCATCAATGATTGATCCGCGGTGACCCTGCCTTTCTCCAGCAATATCTAGGGATGGATATTTAAGGAATCCGCTCTGAGAGCACCAGTATTAACTTCTTCCTTGGCACCTCCAATGCTGACATAGCGAAGCAGTCTGTCACTGATTGGTCAGCCCCCCCCCCCCCACACTCCTGCAGGAAAAGAGGGATAAACAAGCCGCCTCATGCTCCATTTGCCCCTCAAATGCAGAATGGCAACCTCTGTTTCAAACTGGGAAAAAGGAAGGCTGTACATATGGGTTTAAATCAACCAGAATTCCGCAAGAATTTACAGTGGGAGGAAGGGGAGTTAGTGCAGAACTAGAAATTTTGGAGAGTGTGTTTTTGTTCTTAGAATTCTTATTTTATTGGACTATTGTATTATTCTACTTTATTGTACTACTAGAAGTTAAGCCTGCTGTATCCGAAATACAGCGGGCGCTAGCAGGCATTGGGTGGGTGCGGGAGTCCCCCCCCCGGCCTCCCCCATATGCCCCCTCCCCCCCAGCTCCTGGCTTCAGAGCGGGGCTTGGAGCAGGCCTGCCACGTCACAGACGTGGCGGGCCTGCTCTGAGCCCCGTGCTGAAGCCTGGCCCGGCCACCCCCCTCCCCGCTGAGTCTGGGACGGGCCAAGGGGCCAATCGAGAGCCGTGCATGCACACACACAGACATACATCAACACCCTTTGTTTCCCACTTTACCTGTTGGTTTCCCAACCTTCTCCTTGGTTCCTCCCCTCTCCCTCCCTCGCAAACACACACACACATACATAGACATAAAGAAACTCCCTTCCCTTCCCCCCATTTCCCCCCTTACCTGTTAGTTTCCCAACCTCCTCCTTGGTTCCTTCCCCTTCCTCATTCACAAACGCACACACAGACTCCTTTCTCATCCCCCTCCTGTTCCCGCTTTACCTGTTGGTTTCCCATCCTCTCTCCCAATCTCCCTCCCAAGCAAACACACACACACTCACACTCACACTCCCTTCTCCTATCCCCCTCCTTCTTCTGTCTCAGCCCTTGCTGTTTGCACAGCAGCTACCTAGACCCCCAGGGCAAGGCCTTTGGGGCAGGGTAGCCACTGCTAAGGTCCCCGCTGGTCATGTAGTAGCTGCCTAGGCCCCTGGGGCTAGTGCAGCCACTGGCAATGCCTCTGGGGAGGGATAACCACTGCCTTGGCCCCTGCTGGATGGCAGTAGCTGGTGAGGCTCCTGCGGCTGGCATGGCTGCTGATTGGGTCCCCTTTATCTTCTGGCATACTTTGTGGATGGGACTACGGATGTCACATCCATATTCATTTCCATTTGATGAGGCATGTCAGAAGTTGAGCCCCACATCAATAAACATTGTTGAGATAGGGAATGGTAACATCAGCCAGTCTCAGCAGGGTCTTGTTGACTGTTATTCTTTGCAAAGCTGTTCTGTGACTCCTTTTTCTCTCCGGCTCCTGAGCCTGAGAAAGGTCAGCTACATCTAAATGTGGAACCATGTGAGCTCCAAAATGGTTCACAAAATCCATCTTCTCCCACCACCGATATAAGTTTTAAAATTTTTGGGTAAGCCATCTGAAATTAGAATTAATACTGCAGGAGGTTGTAAACATCGGATTGGAGGAGTTGGTACGAAGGCTGAGCTTGGTTCTCTGGTCAGCCCTTGTTTATTCTGGCAGAGGAGCAATTCCGTCTTTCTAAATGTAAAGAATAAAATAGCTCCTCTTGATTAATGTTCTTTCTGAAAAGCAGTGAAAGAGCTCCAGATAGCTGTACTGGAGAAATTGCGTTGATGGGCTGCATGACGGATTTATCACTATTCTGAAAAGAAGAAATTCTACAACTAATGGGGTGCATTGCTGTCTAAAAGGAAAGATGCATAAATCAAATTTGGGATGATCTGAAAATAAATACTATATCTGTCCCCAATGGTGGTATATGTATACTAGAAGGAGGAGGAGGAGTTGGTTCATATATGCCGCTTTTTCTACCCGAAGGAGTCTCAAAGCGGCTTCCATTTGCCTTCCCTTTCCTCTCCCCACAACAGACACCCTGTGGGGTGGGTGAGGCTGACAGAGCCCTGATATCACTGCTCTGTCAGAACTGCTTTATCAGTGCCGTGGTGAGCCCAAGGTCACCCAGCTGGCTGCATGTGGGGAAGTGCAGAATCGAACCTGGCATGCCAGATTAGAAGTCCTCACTCCTAACCACTACACCAAACTGGCTACTACAATAAATAGAGGCAGCTTGGTGTACTGATGAAAAGCAGTGGCCTCTAATTTTGAGAGCCAGGTTTAATTCTCCACTCCTCCATATATAGC
Organism: Paroedura picta; assembly: GCF_049243985.1. Classification (NCBI taxonomy): domain Eukaryota; kingdom Metazoa; phylum Chordata; class Lepidosauria; order Squamata; family Gekkonidae; genus Paroedura; species Paroedura picta. Next base: position 117,319,646 of record NC_135373.1, on the reverse strand, counting down.
CAGTGAGGTGTTGTGAGCCCAGGTTCGGTTAGTGAGTATTCAGTGGAGGAAGAGCCTTGTCAGGAGCTTCCACCTTCACCCAAACTTAAACTGGATGACAGCTTAGTCCAGTCAGATGTCCAGTCAGTTGGAAAGGAACTCCAGGGTTATCTAGTCCAACCGCCTGCACAATGCAGGAACTCACAACTACCTGCCCAACCACATTGACCCCAATTTCTTCCCCAAGTAATTCCCCCCCACCACCAAAAATCTCCACAATTCAGCTTGGCCTGGAGGAAATCCACCTACCATCCCCCAGTGCTGATCAGCATTTCCCTGGGTATGCAAGGATGGGCCACAAGAGACAAACACTGGCACATCCCTTCCTGCCCACCCACTCACCATCTGCCTAAGTTCACAGAATCAGCATTTCTGTCAGATGACTATCTAAGCCTCTGCTTAAAAACTTCCCTGTGCAAATGATGTCTTGGAGGATGGCCTGCCTTGATGTCCCCTCTATGGCTCCCTGAGTGTCAGGCACCTGTTTTGGACGAGGCTTCCTGCTCGCACTCTTTCTCTCTGCTGAGAGACAATGGGTCTTCCTTCCATGGGATGCTGCTCTTGCTCCTGGTAGCAAGATACTGGAGTGCACCCTTTGCAGGTGTCTGCAGAGGATGCAGGAGGACAAATACGGCACTGGTCAGACCACACCTGGAGTACTGTGTGCAGTTCTGGAGGCCTCACTTCAAGAAGGACATGGATAAAATTGAAAGGGTACAGAGGAGAGCGACGAAGATGATCTGGAGCCAAGGGACCAAGCCCTATGAAGATAGGTTGAGGGACTTGGGGATGTTCAGCCTGGAAAAAAGGAGGTTGAGAGGGGACATGATAGCCCTCTTTAAGTATTTGAAAAGTTGTCATTTGGAGGAGGGCAGGATGCTGTTCCCACTGGCTGCAGAGGAGAGGACACGCAGTAATGGGTTGTTTAAAAGTACAACGATATAGGCTAGATATCAGGAAAACATTTTTAACAGTCAGGGTAGTTAATCAGTGGAATAGGCTGCCTAAGGAGGTGGTGAACTCCCCCTCACTGGCAGTCTTCAAGCAAAGGTTGGATACATACTTTTCTTGGATGCTTTAGGATGCTTAGGGCTGATCCTGCATCGAGCAGGGGGTTGGACTAGATGGCCTGTATGACCCCTTCCAACTCTATGATTCTATGATTCTATGATTCTATGAAATGTAGGGGTGCTGTGCCCCTCTAGATGTGTGTGTGGTACACCTGGCATTCTGCCACCCAAGAGTTACTGGGTAGGGTTTGGAAATTATCCAAAGTGTGGGCTGGAAATGATGCCCCAGGATAGAAGAAGGTGGGAGGGGGGACAGCTGCTTCTGGTCCTGGACTGGGAGGAGTCACTTTGCTGAATGTGAACACAGAGGCAGGTTGCTCATAACCCTGAGTTGACCCAACACCAAAACCTCAGCAGGGGAGAGGAATTCCCAATCCCAGGGGAATGTACTCTGTTACTTTGCTTTAATCAACTTCCCTGCCAATCTGTGTAACTGAGGATAGCCAAGAGAAAAGAGGCTGCAGGGTTGAGTGTAGCTTGTATATAGCATTCTGATACCAGAGAGCAGAATGGTACCTCTGTTACTGGCAACCAGCAGTGCCTTTTAAGCCTTGGAGGGCTGCAACTGGTGTTCCCAAGCCTAGAGAGTTCCACTCCCCCTACTGCCCTGGGGTTTGCAAACAGTTTAACTGAGCGGAGACAGTCTGCCTGGAAATGTATCCATTCACAAACAGCCATGAGCATCACGAAAATCGCTTTGCGAACAAAATTCATGATGAACTGTAGTTTGTGAGCCAGTTCATGCCCATCCCTTGATGGGACAGAGACAGGCAATGGCAAAGCCACCTCTTGTCTTTGAAACCCTACAGGATTGAGATAAATTGGCAGCAATTCCTGCTTGGGTAATTATCTGCAGTACCACTCCTCAGCCATGAGCGCTGGTGGTGCTGAAGCACAGCAGAAATCCAGCAAGCCCCTCTCACCTCCGCAAAGCCACCGTGGCAGTGTCATGAGTAAGTCAGTCCTGCTTGACGGAGTTACTGCTTCGCATCTTCTTTTAAATGACTCGGTATCCCTGGCGACTCTAGAGCAATAAACAGAGCTGTGCGGATTGCAGGAGCGAATCTGACCATAAATATCCGTAACTCTCCTACATGGAAATGATTGGAAAATGATCAAAACATCCGACCATTCGCCGGGTGCGTTTGGGTATGTACATTAATAGCTAGCTCTGGGATTAAGGAACTGCTGAAGTATAAAAAATTAAAACGCGTATTTTGCCTCCATGGCTCCTTCTGATCAGCTCCTCCGTCATGAATGCTGAAGACTCATGAAGGAAACGTAATTAGCACGCTTCCTTCTTGGCTGGAACCATGCTGCTATTTCTAAAGGGAAGTGGAAAGCATTCTTCCACTTACAATCGCATGTAAATTGTATAATTTATTAATAATTTCAGGAGCACTTGATATTTATTTTAATTAATCTTTAAGTCAGACATGAACACTGGGGAGTAACAGCGGGTCATCTGTCGAGGCAAAAAGTTGTTGGCATTCGTAGGTCCCCCCCCCCCCGGAAAAAAAAAACGTTTTGAGGAAAAAGACGGGGAAGATTCTTTTCATGAAAATGTAAATAATTCAAATCAAAGCCAAGCCGGTATTCAAAAGTTTGGAGGAACTGAAATCTAAAATACATTGGGGGGTTTTTGAATTATTAAAATATTAATGGGCCCAACTTCAGTTACTTAGATAAACTCTTAGCTTATGTATTCCCCGAGGCTTTAATGAAACTTATGAATAGCCATTTAAAAAACAATGATGTGTATAAATTGATAATATGGGACATATATCGAAACCCTCGCACATCAGTTTAACATCTGTCAGGCGAATCTAGTTCACCTGGAATGATCAGAAACATTTTCAAAGGACATGCTGGCTCTACCTGCCTCATACTGAACCAGATCATGGGTCTGTATAAATCCAGGGTTGGATTCATTTATTGGTTTTGTTTTGTTTAATTTGTAGATTGTCCCCCCCCGAGAACAGGCTCAGGGTAGCTAACAACATAAAATCTCATTCATACATCTATCTATCCATCCGTCCGTCCGTCCGTCCGTCCGTCCGTCCGTCCGTCCGTCCGTCCGTCCGTCCGTCCGTCCGTCCGTCCGTCCGTCCGTCCGTCCGTCCGTCCGTCCGTCTATCTATCTATCTATCTATCTATCTATCTATCTATCTATCTATCTATCTATCTATCTATCTATCTATCTATCTATCTATCCGTCTCTCTGTGTGTCTGTGTGTCTGTCTGTGTGTCTGTCTGTCTGTCTGTCTGTCTGTCTCTCTCTCTCTCTCTCTCTCTCTCTCTATCTATCTATCTATCTATCTATCCGTCTGTGTGTGTGTGTGTGTGTTTGTCTGTCTGTCTGTCTGTCTGTCTGTCTGTCTGTCTGTCTGTCTGTCTGTCTGTCTGTCTGTCTGTCTGTCTATCTATCTATCTATCTATCTATCTATCTATCTATCTATCTATCTATCTATCTATCTATCTATCTATCTATCTATTCCCCGCCACTCCCAGGTTGTAGGGAAAAAACCCCCCAACAAGCTAAAACTCCCATTAAAAAAATCCAATCACAATTAACATTAACAAGTACGACAAGAATGGCAGTCAATGCAAGCCCTCCCTCACTGCGAAATGGTTCCCCCCAACAGGGCAACAGGGCAACAGGGCAACAACTGCTGGCCACCACTGATCGAACAAGTGTGGTGGGGCGGCTTCCCAGGGAGGGGGGCATACAGAAACAGGCAACAGCAAACCACTTCTGAACACCTTCAAAGCCCGATCAGCTTGACTTGATGGCAAAAAGGGAAAGAGAAAGCATATCCATTCTCAACTCTTCTCACCACCACAAATCTAGGAGACAAAGCCAATCTCCATTCGTGCCCCTAGGAGTCAACAGCCCCCTCTTTGGGCCAATCCAAGCAGGCATTTGGGTAGCTGGACTGGAGCACTGGCCTTGTTCCAAGATCTCAGACCATGACCTTTCCCAGCCTCAATATGTGAGATCCAGACACTGAATCTGGGAATGTCTGCATGCCAACAACAACAAAAAAAGTCATCTCTTACCTCTGTGATTTCCTTGGAAAGCAAATGTGGACTCAGGGGCCACTAACAGAGTGGGCAGCCCTTCTGCTATCTTGTTCACAAATGTCCCTCTCAAAAAAATTTTTTTTTTAAATTTTCCAAGTGATCCCACTACTCTTTCTCAGAATTACCAATGTCCTCTTATGCTCAGCAAGGTCAGGGACTCATATAGAACTTTGTAGACACTAGGTGTGCGACTGGGTTTATTTTCTTGTCCTGATCTCTGGCCTTCTCTGTACCTGGGCTGCAGTTTAAGTATGGTGTTGCTCAGATTTGCTGAGATTTCCCCCTTTCTAGATACTGCTTTTTCTTTGGAGCCCTGTCTCCAGGCCCAGATGCAACTGCCTGAGGACCACTGAGCCAGTGTAATGTCATGATTAAGAATGCAACTTCTAGTCTGGCAATCCGGATTTGATTCCTTGCTACTCCACATACCGCCAGTTGGGTGATCTTGGGCTCTTCACAACCTTGAAGCCGCTTTCAGATTCCTTCAGGCAGTGAAAACTGGGGAATAAAAACTTCTTCTTCTTCTTCTTCTTCTTCTTCTTCTTCTTCTTCTTCTTCTTCTTCTTCTTCTTCTTCTTCTTCTTCTTCTTCTTCTTCTTCTATTTGTAGGCTACCCCTCACTTCCTTAGAGAAGGTTGAACTAATAAAGAGGGGGGACTCAACCTACAATAGCACACCAAATGGATCCTATACGCTAGGGGTAGTCAACCTGTGATCCTCCAGATGTCCATGGACTAGCATCCCAAATGATAAATCACAAGGATGAACAAATAAAATCCATTACATGAAGATATCCTATTAAAATAATGCTCCTTCCATAAATACACAAGATATGTATTTATGTGTTAAAAATACAAAATACCAAATGGAGCAAAGTTTTTTAAAAAAATACAAAGATAAGAAATCATGTAGACCAAATGCACTTCAACTAAACAAGCTTTTCCAGGGCATCTGGAGAACTGGGAGTCTGTTAATTTATTTTTTTTATCAGACTGTCACTGCATAGTCTCACTACGTTATCACACTTTCCGATGGACAGCAAAGCCAGGTTTTTCTTTCTTTTTTTGTTTTGCTTGTTTGTTTGGTGAGGGGACCAAGTGTCCTTTTGCCCTTTATAGCAAAATTAGTAACACAAGGGTAAAAATAGAACACATTTAAACAAATTAAACAAATGTAAGAAGGAAAATCTTTAAAAGATAAAAATAGCACTCCATAAATGTCTGCCAAGAGGCATGGGGCTTTTATATAAATCATTGTGGGCTCATAGCACATTCCCACAAATTCTTGGAGGGGGTGAATAAGAAATTATCGATGGGAAAGAAATGGTGGGAACAATCCAAAATAGGTCTGCTTGGAAGTAAGTCCCATTTTATTTAATGGGGTTTCCTCTCAGGAAAATGTTTCGAGGATTACAGTGTACTAAACTCTGGAGCTTCTGAGAAGAAATAAAGTCTCCTTCCTTCCTTCTTCCTTCCTTCCTTCCTTCCTTCCTTCCTTCCTTCCTTCCTTCCTTCCTTCCTTCCTTCCTTCCTTCCTTCCTTCCACTTTATCTCACCAGATCTCAGTATAATTAGAATCCCATAAGGTTTCTAGGGGCTGTTAGCCATTCATATCTCCCTACCTCCAGGAAGTTCTCAGGAAGTCCTGTAGGGTAATCTGTAAAGGCTTGTCGTTTTTTTCTAAAATCCAAGCGGCCACATCAACTTATTGGCACCAGGTGTTAACTCTTTTCTCTGGATTTGCTTTGAAGATAAAGAACAGTGTTCTGTGGGAAAGCACTTTGGTGCACAAAACTTGTGTCGGGGGAATGAACCCTGGGTTTCTACTGAGAAATTATGTTTAGCTAAACATTAACATCCTTTGGGGAGCATAATGGAAGAGGTGGTCCTGAATATAATATGGTCCCAGATCATTTAGGGATTTGAAAATTAGAACCAAAATCTTGAATCTGTTTTGATTCCCAATCCAGAGCCAGTGCAGCTGGCCAAGAACAGGTTGCATTTGGCCCTCCAAGGACCCGTGCAGTTGCATTCTGGACCAGTTGGAGTTTCTGGATTTGTTTCAAGGGTAAGCTTTCATAGACTGAGCTATAGCAATCCAATCTGGAGGTGACTGTGGTGTGGGTCAGAGCCACTAGGTTGGGTGCCGACGGAGAGGGTGCTAGCTGCTGCATCTGATGAAGAAGGTAGAAAGCCTGACAGGCAGCATTTGTGACCTGGGCCTCCATCAATAATGAGACATCAAGTGTCATGCCCAGCTCCTGACAGTTATGTAATTAATATTTGTTTATTTAAAATGTTTCAACCTAGGACAAATAGCAAAGGTTTTAAAGTTAAGTTGAATTTATGTATGTATTTTTGTTTGTTTGATAGATTTTTATCCCACCATTCCCTGCAAGCTGGCTCGCGGCGGCGAACAATAAAACATCACAGAACAATTTACAGCACAGCATAAAACAATCACAATGCCCCTATGATTATAATTACAATTAAGGTGGTGATAATAAATGTAACCCCCCCCCTTTCCCAAGTACTCATAGCTGTGGTCACTAGTATGATCAAGCAATGCCCGAGATATAAATCAGGATAGATTGTTATCATCTGGGCCTGGTCTAGAATCATAGAATCATAGAGTTGGAAGGGGCCATACAGGCCATCTAGTCCAACCCCCTGCTCTACACAGGATCAGCCCAAAGCATCCTAAAGCATCCAAGAAAAGTGTGTATCCAACCGTTGCTTGAAGACTGCCAGTGAGGGGGAGCTCACCACCTCCTTAGGCAGCCTATTCCACTGCTGAACTACTCTGACTGTGAAAAAATTTTTTCCTGATATCTAGCCTATATTGTTGTACTTGTAGTTTAAACCTATTACTGTGCTTCCTTTCCTCTGCAGCCAACGGGAACAGCATCCTGCCCTCCTCCAAGTGACAACCTTTCAAATACTTAAAGAGGGCTATCATGTCCCCTCTCAACCTCCTTTTCTCCAGGCTGAACATTCCCAAGTCCCTCAACCTATCTTCATAGGGCTTGGTCCCTTGGCCCCAGATCATCTTCGTCGCTCTCCTCTGTACCCTGTACTCTGTACTCTCCTCTGTCTAATACCAAGCCCAGGAAGCAAGGGCTTCTATCCCATCCTTCTCAGCTCCTACCCATTAACATTCCTCTTGTACTTGGCTCAACTTTTGTTCTCATGAGGGGTTGTGGCTCAGAGGGGGAGCATCTGCTTGGCATATGGAAGGTCCCAGGTTCAATCCTAAGCCTCTGCCTTTTCAAGCCAGCCCCTCAAACTCATTTTATTATGTTATTCTAAGAATGGGTCCTTTGCAAACTGCTTTATGATCTTTAAATATTAGCATCCCATTCTTAACCATGACACCACATGGTCTCCCATTGCAGGCTCAAAAATTAACCTAAGATGCTCACATCATGCCAAAGGATCGAAAAAGGATGGTGTTTTTTTCAAGATAAGAAGCGAAATGAAAAAAGCCATGAAGAATGTCACTTAAGGTTGAAGCCCTAGCCTCCCAGCTGTGTGAAGGAGCCTCGTTCAAGGTCAACCCAGAGCAAAACATGACTTTATCTCTCCCTTATAAAATTAAAGTATGCAAATATTGGGTAGCCTATATAATTCTCCTTTTCCGACTCCTTTCCCTGAGCTTCAGATGATTTGGAGAAGACGTCACCACCTCCTGTTTCCCTTCTCTTAGCCTCCTCACACATTTCACCGCACTGTTCTCTTTGAATATATAAGACTTGGGCAATTATAATGGGAAGCAAAGCTCTGTTCCCTGAATTCAATTAACCCACGTGAAAAAGAAAATCATGCAGGTGAGCCATAAACCAGAATCATAAAAAAGGGATGGCTTGAGGTTCTCTTGAAAAGAGTCCTTCCCAAGTGTCCTCTAGTTCCTTTTGGAGCAGAATTAATGACAACATCATCTCTTTTTTTTAATTAGGGAAGACTGGCTAGATTGTTCTGCAGTACAAACAAAATGGTGCATTCTGGAGTAAAAGAAACATCTTGGAAGGCAATGAACAAAGTCCACTTCATTCTCAATCCATGTTCTTGAGGATATCCTTCTAAAAATGGTGTCTGCTACTACAGCCTTTCTCAATTTTTTTACCTTTGAGCAACCCCCTGAAACATTCGTCAGGCTTCGAGTGACTCCAGAAGTGGCGCAATCCTTCGGAGTTTAGTTGGGAAGCATAGCTGTGGACACACCCATCTGGGGCCCCTCCCCTTCTCCCCCTCTAGGCCTATCATGGGCCACTGTGGGAGAGGGGAGGTCAACATGACCAGGGATGGTCACATCGTCTGATAAATGTTTAACACAGGGGTAGTCAAACTGCGGCCCTCCAGATGTCCATGGACTACAATTCCCAGAAGCCCCTGCCAGCATTCGCTGGCAGGGGGCTCCTGGGAATTGTAGTCCATGGACATCTGGAGGGCCGCAGTTTGACTACCCCTGGTTTAACAAATGTAAAATAGATATTAAAAATTAATTAACTCCCACCCATTCAGGAAACCCTTCCAGGGCTATCAAGAAACCCCAGGGTTTCACAAAGCCCTGGTTGAGAAAAACCTGCTCTACTTTGTAAAAAGCAAGCTGCATTGGCGACGACTCACCACTTAAAGCAGTGGGTGCAAGCCACGGTGTTCTCCAACATGCTGACGTCTTCTGGGTGACATCAACATGTTGGAGGGTGCTGCTCCCCATGTCCACTCCCCCCACCTGTACGCTCTCCCTTCTGAGTAGCCCTCAGCCCTGCCCTGCTCCTGGCTGCTCATAACAAAACGCCGCCAAGCAGGAGGAGGTGGTGGCAGTGGCTGAGGCAGCACAAAATGATGCGGTGGCAGCTGAAGGGGAGAAATGGCTGTGGTAGCCACCTCTCTCTTGCTGTCTTCCCCTTTAGGCAGTCATGGAGGCCTTGTGGTGGTTCAGGGAGCAAATGGGGGGTGGGAAGTGAGGGAAACCCTGGCAGTGGCTGAGGAGATTATGTGGGGTGGGCCAAGCAAGCATGAGGGGGATGTTCTTTCTCCAGCTTTCAGGTCTCCTGCCTCTTCCTCCCTCCCTCCAATGCAGGGCAAAAATGAGAATGGGTAAGAATGAATCCGGAATGGGGGACAGGCTATGGGGGCTGTCGGGGAAGTAAAAAGAGGAAATTTAGATGTTCCCCCAAAATTCCTTGAGGGGGCAGGGAGATGAAAACACTTTGTCCTATGTTGGAGGGGGGAAGGAACAGAAGAAAGGCGATTTAAAGAAACATGGGCAACTCCCCCCCCCCCAAAATAGTGATTTCCTGCTGTCCCTGGCAGCTTTTTCTTTTTGCGTTCTTTTTCTTCAGCTAGCCATGGTTGCTGGGGCAGGGATCCCCAAACACAGGGGAGAAATAGCAGCCCTGTTTGAATAGGGGCTTAACCACCTAGTGTCGAGCCATATCGTCTTAAATTGCATGAATTGGACTTGTAGGCATTTAATTTTCCAACATCTGATACATTGATAAATGGTACACCTGGGGATGGAACTGGGAACCTCCTCTTCTCCAGGCTGAACATTCCCAAGTCCCTCAGCCTTTCCTCACAGGGCTTGGTCCCCAGGTCCCGGATCATTCTTGTCATTCTCCTCCATGCGCTTTCAGTCTCATCCACATCTTTTTTGGAGGGAGGGCTTCAGAAATTCACACTGTACTCCAGGTATGTCTGACCAATACAGTATACAGCGGGACTGTGGCATCTTGCAATTTCAGTGTGATGCCTCTGTTGATCCACCCCAAGACTGTGTCTGCCTTCTTTACCACCATCTCACACTGTCTGCTCATGTTTAGCTTATAGTCCACAAGGACCCCAAGATTTCATCCGCCAGTTTGGTGTGGTGGTTAGGAGTGTGGACCTCTAACCTGGCATGCCAGGTTCGATTCTGCACTCCCCCACATGCAGCCAGCTGGGTGACCGTGGGCTCATCACAACCCTGATAAAGCTGTTCTGACCGAGCAGTGATGTCAGGGCTCTCTCAGCTTCACCCACCTCACAGGGTGTCTGTTGTAGGGAGAGGAAAGGAAAGGTGACTGTAAGGTGCTTTGAGACTCCTTTGGGTAGAGAAAAGTGGCATATAAGAACCAACTCTTCTTCTTCTTCTTCTTCTTCTTCTTCTTCTTCTTCTTCTTCTTCTTCTTCTTCTTCTTCTTCTCCTCCTCCTCCTCCTTCTCCTCCTTCTCCTCCTCCACCTCTTCCAACCTCCTCCTCCTCCTCCTTCAGTTGCATGTCCAGCGAAAACAGCCAGAAAGAAAACAGCCAGAGCTTTATCTCTGGTGCTAATATTCCCAAGAGGGCAAAAGAATCAAATTTAATTATTTCCAATAAGCGATATGCACTAGCGCCTCTTTCTAAGGCAGCAGGGCGTTCTGCAGCCCCTGAAACAGAATAAATCTCTCTAGATGCGAAAGATTCAGCTTGAGCCTACGTTGAAAAGAACCACGATGAAATCCTAAGTCTTTGCGATAAATCATAGGTACAAATAAGCTTCCCTGTTGGGAGTAATTAGTAACACACCTCAACATTACTGAATGTCAATGACGTTTCGAATGCTCTTCACGACACAATGCATCGGAGCAGGAGCGTGGATTTTAACTGGAAGAGTGTCATTTTGTTGATTGCAGAGAATGAAAAGAAAAGCCTCTCAGAGGCTATAAACCGGAGAGTTAGGACACCCCAAACAGCCTTCCATATTTAATGATCTGGTAACTGTTCTCAATTACAAGCAATTTTGGGGGGGAAATGCTCTTGAGAAGAAGGATGCTACAGAAACCTTGAGCTCTCGACAAACATGCCTGATCTCCCCTTCTGAATCGGTCTCTTGTGGTCCCTCGGAGGCCCTGCATCAAGTGAAGGCCTTTTCCTGAGATTTGAGGAAAAGTGGGGCTGGCCAGCCAGGTTTGATTCCTCGCTCCTCCTCCACATGCAGCTGGGTGATCTTGGGCTTGCTGCAGGACTGATAAAGCTGTTCTGGACAAGGAATAATATCAGGGCCCTCTCAGCCTCACTCACCTCACAGGGTGTCTGTTGTGGGGAGAGGAAAGGGAAGGTGAATGTAAGCTGCTTTGAGACTCCTTCGTGTAGAGAAAAGTGGCATATAAGAACCAACTCTTCTTCTTCAGTGATATCAGGGCTCTCTCAGCCTCCCCTCCCTCACAGGGTGTCTGTGGTGGGGAGAGGAAAGGGAAGGTGATTGTAAGCCACTTTGAGACTCCTCCAGGTAGAGAAAAGCGGCATATAAGAACCAACTCTTCTTCTTCTTCAGTAATATCAGGGCTCTCTCAGCCTCACCTCCCTCACAGGGTGTCTGTGGTGGGGAGAGGAAAGGGAAGGTGATTGTAAGCCACTTTGAGACTCCTCCAGGTAGAGAAAAGCGGCATATAAGAACCAACTCTTCTTCTTCTTCAGTAATATCAGGGCCCTCTCAGCCTCACCCACCTCACAGGGTGTCTGTTGTAGGGAGAGGAAAGGGAAGGCGAATGTAAGCCACTTTGAGACTCCTTCAGGTAGAGAAAAGCAGCATACAAGAACCAGCTCTTCTTCTTCAGTAATCTCAGGGCTCTCTCAGCCTCACCCACCTCACAAGGTGTCTGTTGTGGGGAGAGGAAAGGGAAGGTGAATGTAAGCTGCTTTGAGACTCCTTCGCGTAGAGAAAAGTGGCATATAAGAACCAACTCTTCTTCTTCAGTAATATCTGGGCTCTCTTGGCCCCACCCACCTCACAGGGTGTCTGTTGTAGGGAGAGGAAAGGGAAGGCGACTGGAAGCCACTTTGAGACTCCTTCGGGTAGAGAAAAGCGGCATATAAGAACCAACTCTTCTTCTTCTTCAGTCATATCATGGCTCCTTCAGCCTTACCTCCCTCACAGGGTGTCTGTTGTGGGGAGAGGAAAGGGAAGGTGATTGTCAGCTGCTTTGAGACTCCTTCAGGTAGAGAAAAGCAGCATCTTCTTGATACCGCAACCAGTAGGATTTCAGGCAAAGATTCTGCCTCAGCCTTAGGGCTGCCAGGGCTGGATTTGAAAATACCTGGGAATTTAGGGGTGGAGCATAAGGAGAGTCATATTTGGGGAGGGGTTGACTTCAACAGGGTTTGATGACATAGATTTATTGCCTGTTGTTTTTTTGCTTGTTTGCTTAATTTTTGCTGTCAAGTCCGAGACAACTTAGAGTGATTCTGTATGGTTCTCAACACAAGAGATGGCCAGAGGTGGTTTGACTTTACCTCTTTCTTCCATCACAACACTCAGCTTCTTTGTCGGTCTCCCAACAAGTGCGTACTGGAGCCAACTCTGCTTACCTTCTGAGATCTGGGACTAGCTCTGGGTATCCTGATCAGGGCATGTGTTGTTGAGAGTTCTATAAATGCCGTCACTTACCTACTTTAGGAAAACATCTGACCACAAGACCATGGTCTGGAAGTGGCAGGAATAAAGGATGCTTCCATTTGAACTACACCAGCTTGGGGTAGTGGTTAAGTGGCCTCTAATTTGGAAAAATGGTCTTGATTCCCCACTCCTCCTCCACATACATCCAGCAGGATGACCTTGGGACAGTCACAGTTCTCTCAGAGCTCTTTCAGCCTCACCTGCCTCACGTAGTGTCTGAAGTGAGAAGAGGAAAGGAAGGCAATTGCAAGCCACTTTGAGACTTCGTTGAGTAATGAAAACTGAGGCACAAAACCCAGATCTTCTTCCTCATCATCACTTTCTTTGTCTTCTATCAACTCTATCTGGCCTCTGAGATTTCAGCTATCTTTCTGGAGAACACTCAAAAACAGCATTCATCTTTATTCTTAACGGTGGCCATAAACTGTGCCTTTGCGTGGCTGGGATCTGGTCATAAAGGGAGAATTTTGGCAGGCTGCGCAGGAAACCATATTAGCATCATTGCGCTCCGCCATAAAAAGAAAAACTTACGGGCAGACTTAACTGGGTTAATTGCTGCGTGTCAGATGATGAAGCACTTGCCTTCGCAGGGTTATTGGCGAGAGCCAAAGAGATGCCACCAGCGTGGCATTCCGCGTGATTGCTTAAATCAGACAAAAAGGCCTTGCTGATGAAAGATGGGTGTCGAACTGCTGGTGCTCTTATATAGGAGGCTGCGGGGAATTCTTTGGAACTGGACTTTAAATGTTAATGCTGGCTTGCTTCTGTTTGCTGTTTATTACAATGACGAAGAACAGAGGGCTATCAAGAAACATGGAGGCACGCAAGGGACACGCGCAGCTGCTGTAGGCTGAATCAGACCTTCAACGTCAAAATTGTCTACTCAGACTGGCAGCGGGTCTCCAGGGTCTCAAGCAGGGGGACAGATTCTAGCGCACAGAGAAACACACACCACAAGTTTTTCTTTCAGCATAAAAAGGCTAGGGCATTATTGTTATGTAAATGAGCATTGGCATATACAATGTTATCATCTGATTCTGTTCGGTTGTGCACTTCGGTGCGGTTCGGCCACTTCAAACATCACCGAAGCGGCCGAACCGTGCCAAACCGCACCACCTTAGTTCTGACCTTGTTTTCTGACCAAGCATTCCCAAATGGATCGACCAAGCTTTTTATTATCCTCACCAATGTTGTACTTGAGTACAGACCCTCTCCCTGTCTTATAGAAGCCAATGGCTGTCAGTTGTTTTCTGGAGGGAGAATAAAAGGAGACATACATATTCTATTAGGGTGAGCACAAATCTGGCCCCTACCACAACGCTAAGTGACTCAGTTCCCACAAGCAATGATCCTGCTGGGTAACACCGAAAGGACTCTGTATGCAAGAGTACAGAGACACAACACACCACCTCCCAATAACTTTTTGTGATATACGAGTAATTAGGACATATGTTTTGCAGTCTCTTCTTAGCTTTCATCCTGCTACAGTCCCAACCAGAAGGCTATAAAACCTGGTGACTCACCACTACATAATAAGAAATGCCAGCTATTTCTACCACTTGGGCTATTAAACACTAACGGCTTCTTGATAAACAATTTCTTGCTTTGCTGTGCCATCCATAAAGATTTTTATCTACTAGAAATGCATCTTATTTTCTCTCCTCCCACTATCCAAAAGCAGTGTGGTTGCCAAAACTGAGCTATTTGTGTTGGGAAGGGGTGACCAAGTTTTTAATATTTCCAATAATCAATACAAGCAGAAGTTGCCTTATTAATAGTCATTTTCTGTGGCATCCCCTTTTTCTCCGCCATATCTGCCACATTATTTCTTGAGTGAAATATAAGGGCCAAAGGCTAACCATATGTCTTCTGGATCTTAGCATTCTGTCCTGGGCCTACAAAGGCACTAAGCAAGTATGTGTGAAGTTAATTGTAAAATTATTTAATTACATAGCTCTAATTCTAAGCCTCTAAATGCTTGCTCCTGGGGAGGAAAGCTATGGCAAATCTAGACAGCATCCTAAAAAGCAGAGACATCACCCTGCCAACAAAAGTGCGTCTAGTCAAGGCTATGGTCTTCCCAGTTGCAATTTATGGCTGTGAAAGTTGGACCATAAGGAAGGCCGAGCGTCAAAGAATTGAGGCTTTTGAACTCTGGTGCTGGAGAAGACTCTTGCGAGTCCCTTGGACTGCAAGGTGAACAAACCAGTCAGTCCTAGAGAAGATCAGCCCTGACTACTCCTTAGAAGGCCAGATCCTGAAGATGAAACTCAAATACTTTGGCCACCTCATGAGAAGGAAGGACTCCCCGGAGAAGAGCCTAATTCTGGGAGTGATTGAGGGCAAAAGAAGAAGGGGACGACAGAGAATGAGGTGGATGGATGACTGAAGCAGTCGGTGCAAGCTTAAATGGACTCCGGGGAATGGTAGAGGACAGAAAGGCCTGGAGGATCATTGTCCATTGGGTTGCAATAGGTCGGACATGACTTCTCAACTAATAACAACAAAATCTAAACCAGAAGTCCTGAACATTTTTGAAGCTATGGGAACTTTTGTAATTCTGACACAGTGTGGTGGGTGCAGCCACAAAATGGCTGCCACGTTAGGTGGAGCCGTGCACAAAATGGCTGCCAGAGCTCACCTGCAGTCAAAACAGTGAAGTTTCTAGCTCTTGCCAAAGCATATTTTTAAAAGTTTGCACAGCCAATCAAATGTCCAGTGGCAAACACTGCAACCCACTTTCTAAAAACACTTGATGGGCATTAAGGAAAGTGTCAGCAGACACCATGGCACTCAAGGGGCACCATGTGAGGGACCCCTGCTCTAAACATATCTGGAAAAGTTTATTTTGATTCTTGAAAATTTATATCCTGGAAATCATGTTGCTCCTGGGCTGCAATATTGCTCTGAGCGTTGTTTTATAATTTCTCCACTCCTCAGCACATTATGGTTCCTCGGCTCTAAAATCTCTGATTGACGGCCCTCCCTAATGTGCACAAGGTAACGGGGCCAGTTTATCTTCATAAAAGTGCCCTGGCTTCTGTCCGTGGGCATCAACATGTCAGTTTTGGACTCTAAATGCAGACTGTTTTCCCTAGAAGTTCGGAGCAGAAATAGAAGCTCTGCTTCTTTCCCCCCTTCCTCAGCCCAATCCTGACGTCACAATCTTTTGGCACATCCAATAGAATGTTTGGCATATAAACAGAGAACAGCTCTGATGCCTGAGAAAGAGTGGAGTTGATGCTCCCCATATGCCACCTTGACAGTGCCACTTGACCCAGCAGAACTAGAAGCATGCCTTTCAATAACTCGTCCACGTCTAGACCAGTTCTGACATAATGCTAGAGATTCCAGCTTCCACATGGGACCTGGGGACCCTGCAGAATTACAACTCATCTCCAGACTACAGAGATTAGTCCCCCCCCCAGAGAAAATGGCTGCTTTGGAGGGTAGAGTCCATGGCACTGTACCCCACTGAGCTCCCTGTCCTTCCCAGGCCCAATCCCCAAATCTTGTGGTGTTTCCCATCCTGGATCAGACATCTCTGATCTGATAGCGACCTTCAAGTATTTAAAAGGCTGCCATGCAGGAGTAGTCAGCCTGTGGTCCTCCAGATGTCCATGGACTACAATTCCCATGAGCTCATGGGAATTGTAGTCCATTAACATCTGGAAGACCACAGGTTGACTACCCCTGAATTATAAAGGATGGAACAGAGTGGTTCTCTCTTGCCCTGGAGAATGAATGGGATGAAATCAATTCAATGAAATTAATTCAAAATTAATTCAAAAGAAATTCTGTCTAAACATCCGGAAGAAGTTCCTGACAGTCAGAGCGGTTTCTCAGCAGAACAGGCTTCCGCGGAAGGTGGTGGGTTCTCCATCTTTGAAGATTTTAAAACAGGGGCTGGATAGCCATCTGACAGAGAGGCTGATTCTGTGAAGGCTCAAGGGGGTGGCAGGTTACAGGGGATGAGCGATAGGGTTGTGAGTGTCCTGCATAGTGCAGGGGGTTGGACTAGATGACCCTGGAGGTCCCTTCCAACTCTATGATTCTATGATTCTCTACCCCCTATCCCCTGCCAGTGGAAAACTCTAAATAGCACACAGGTACTCAGTGTCAGAACATCCATGGGAGTGAGATGTGAACATGATTCCGTTCCAGTTGTGGTGCTTTGCTGAAAAGCCGGCGTGAGCAAATGGAGCCAGGAGCCTTGCTCGAAAAGAATCCCCGTGGATTTGGAAAGCACACAGTCAAAGAGTGGACTGGTTACTTAGTTCAAGACAGGGGAAGCCCCCATAGGCCCTTTTCAATTTCTTTTCATTCTTCTGTCTTATTGTCTTTTTACTTCCATCCTTGTCTGTTGAGGGTGTTTCCCATTTATCCATATAGCATTGATGCCAAAAAGTGTCGTGCATTTGACGGGGGAAATTCAGCATGAGAAGAACGCAAATAAAAACACTCGATTTACACACACCGCAACTGAAACAAGGATTTTCAAGTTAAACCATTAAAGATACGAAATGCGGTTGCATTCCTTGGAAATCAATATCTGAAATCCAGCCCACCGTCAATAATTCCCCTTGGCCTTTGTTGGCCTTTTAAAGA
Source organism: Paroedura picta (assembly GCF_049243985.1). Classification (NCBI taxonomy): domain Eukaryota; kingdom Metazoa; phylum Chordata; class Lepidosauria; order Squamata; family Gekkonidae; genus Paroedura; species Paroedura picta. The sequence continues at coordinate 117,302,427 of NC_135373.1, read as the reverse complement.
TGTATGTGCACGGGTTCATCTCAGCCTTTGATGGCTCACCAAAAGCTCACGTGCAAGCCTAGATTGAGAGCTGGACTAAATCGAGGGAGGCTCAGGTTCAGATCCTTCTGTGGCCGCTATTTTGCTGGCAGGTCTGGCCTCTGGGCTTCCCGAATGCATTTGTTCAGCTACTATCAGAAGCAGAATGCTGCACTGGAGGGGTGAGCCCACTTGTGAGGACGAACAGCCTCGAAATTGAAATACAAATAAATGCAATCATAGCAGCCACTTGCAATTTGTAATTTTGAGATAAACGTTCAGCGTATTTCCTCTGGTTTTTGATGAAAGACTTAGGCCAAAAGGAGTCCTTGATCAAATGATGTTCCCACGTTCCGTTTTTAACATTCAAGATAGACAGCACTGGTTGGGTTCCCAAATCTTTCTTGTTCTCGTGTGCATGGTGACGGTGTGATCCCAAAGAGTGAATTTCTTTGGCTATGGAAACAGGGGTGGTCAAACTGTCGCTCTCCAGATATACATAGACTACAATTCCTATCCCAACACAGGCTCATGGGAACTGCAGTCTATGGACATCTGGAGAGCCATGGTTTGGCCACCCCTGGACTACATTTTCAATTTAACTTGGTATCGTCCATTCTCTATTTGTGTCCAGTTCCTCCCAGTTACTGTGTGTTTCTAAGGCTATTTGCCCACGTAAAACCTAAAAGGAAAACTTTTAACAGTCAGAGTAGTTCAGCCATGTAGTCAGCTGCCTAAGGAGGTGGTGAGCTCCCCCACACTGGTGGTCCTCAAGCAGAGCCTGGACAGATCCTTCTCCTGGATGCTTGAGGCTGATCAAGCATTGAGCAGGGGCTGGACTAGATGCCCTGGATGGCCCCTTCCCACTCTAGGGTTCTTAAAGGTCTGCCTAAGGAGGTAGTTCCCCCTCATGGGCAGTCTTCAGGCAATGGCTGGACAGATACTTATCAAGGATGCTTTGGGCTGATCTTGCATGGAACAGGGGGATGGCCTGTCTGGCCTCTTCCAACTCTATGATTCTATGATTCTAAGTGGATTCTAAGTGGAATCTGCAGGAAGCAAGCAAAGCAGATGTTTGGGGAAGAGGAACTCTGGCTAGATATCAGGAAAAATATTTTCACAGTCAAGAGTAGTTCAGCAGTGGGATGGCTGCCCGAGGTGGGGAGCTCCCCCTCACTGGCAGTCTTCAAGCAGCAGCTGGACAGATGCTTATCCTGGATGCTTTAGTCCTGCAGTAGTCAAACTGCAGCCCTCCAGATGTCCATGGACTACAATTCCCATGAGCCCCTGCCAGCATTTGCTGGCAGGGGCTCATGGGAATTATAGTCCATGGACATCTGGAGGGCTGCAGTTTGACTACCCCTGCTTCAGGCTGATCCTTCACTGAGCAAGGAGTGGGACTAGAAGGCCTGTTTGGCCCCTTCCATGTTTCTATTATTTTATACATCTTCTTTAAACACACAATCGAAACTGCCCATCGGGCAAGAAAATTCTCAACAAGTGCACTCTTGGGGGCACCCATTCCTTTTAAGTTTATTAAATGCTTCCTTTGCGGTGGGAATTCACAACATCAAGCTTTAATCAAGCAAAGGGCAAGGAGGTAAATTTTCCAGACTCTGCTCCCAGTTAGTGGTATGTTTTGTTTTTTCTGCAGTATGCATCAACAGTGGAGTTAAAGAAGAACAGGAAGTCAGCATTCCGATGCCAAAAATAAGACCCGGGGAGACAACATGCACACAAGATCCCCAATTATCCTACAATATCAGTTCCTGAATAAGGACTTTGAACGGCAGTGTTGTTTTAGGCCTGGTTGTGTGGCTCAGATTTCTGATTCCAGCAACTGTGCTCTGCTCTAGCCACAACATATTGGTTTCTTATCTCAGTACATATGGTAACCTGGGTGTAGTCTGCACGGAGCTTTTATTCCAATCCCGGGTCGATTCAGACCCTGCCATCTCCACTGAATGCGATTTCCATTTTGTTTTAGTCCGATTTAAATTTTCCCTCTGCAACAAGCAGGATTGATCCGGAGTGACCCTACCTTTATCCTGAAAAATCATAGAGTGGTTTTAACCCTCAATATTTGAAGAATCGGACTGAGAAAGCATGAGAATGCACGCGGAGCCCTGGCTGCTTTGAATTTGTTCCTGAATTCCCTGGTAGAGAAGCCCTGATTGGCCAAGGCTGCCCTGGTGACAAGCTTAGGAGGTCTGATGGTTATTGGTTTTTTAATAGAATTTTATGGGGTTTTATATACCAGACTCATGAGTCTCTGGAGAGTGGTGGGCTAGAAATGCAACAATAAATTAAAAATGAAAATAAAATAAACACCTTTCTTTGCCTCAACGGACTGTTTAGGAAAACAACAATCAGTCACAAAAAAGCAAAGAAAGAGCACAGTAACATCTAAGAAAATGAACAAAAGTAGTCAAGAGGAGGAGTCACTGGCAGTCTTCAAGCAGTGGCTGGACAGATCCTTATCAAGGATGCTTTAGAATGATCCTGCATAGGGCAGGATCCATCTGTTGGGAGAGACTTTAAAAAAACCCTGTATTTGCATATTTTATAATACATTTCGAAGTGTGGCATTACTGTACGTTCAGTTTTGTTTGCTCTTCTTAAAAAGTATTTCCCCAAGCCTCCTGGAGGTAAAGATACAACGGGGGGCAGGAGGGGGGACTGTCAGAAGCAAAGGGAGGGAGGGACAGCCTGTCTGCCTATGCCCTTTGGAGAACACTCTGCTTTTCAAATACCAACAGGTAGGTTGTCCTCGGCCTAAAGGAAGTCCACCTTGCCTCAACTGGGCTCCCACCTGGTGGAATGAGCTCCAGAAGATCTCAGGGCCTGATGGAACTAGCTCAGTTCCGCAAGATGGAACTCGTCCACCAGACATTTGGTTGAGACCACGTTACAGGCATAAATGTCATCCTGGGGCCCTCCTGAAGACCAAGACCCCCCTTCACTGGGCAGAGAACAACGTCACAAAATTGATTGCAAAGGATTTAGATTCTGTAGACGCTGCTGCATCAGTTCATTGTCAAATATTATTCTGTTTTATTGTTGGTGTTATATACTGTTGTAAGCCAGCACGAGCTGGTGACGAGATAAAAATGGAAAGAATAAATAAAAATGCATAAAAATAAATCAGGGAGTCTTGGAGGCACAGATGAATCTAAACTAAGACACAGATCTGGAACATCCAGGGCGTCTTTGTTTTGCGGTGGCCTTCACCTGTACTGAGTACCGGCACCTTTGGGGGAGCTCCCCATGTCTGGGCGGGGGGGGGGGGACTGGTAGATATTGGTGAACTCTTATAAATGAGTGCAAGAACTAAAAACAGAAAGAAAAAAACAAAGCACTGAGAATCACTTTTCAGTGCCAGCGAACAGCCGTAAGAATGTGGCATATAAAGATAAAGAATGCCGAAATGTCCACTTCTACCTTTCGGTACTTGATTTTACTTGCTAGAGTTTCTAAATCAGAGGATTCGGCTCCCCAAAAAGCTTCTGAGCTCAGGCTCTTTCATTTAAACAACGAAACATTTTTTAAAAAAGGAATCCAAGTAGTTTTGCCTAAGTGTGAAGGAGCACGTTGATTTTAAGTCTCTACATGCTGGGGTGGGGACGGGGAGGGGTGACCGGAGACCTTTTATGTGCCCCCCTCCAAAAAAGAACATTGCAGGCAAGATAACAAACCCAGGAGGTCAATTCCACAAAAAAGCCCTGGGTCACTTTCACATTCTTTCCTGGGCAGGTCCCAGCTCTAACCAGCCAGAAAGAAATTGTCCAGTACATTCAAACTCCTATCTCAATTCATGGACCATTTGAAATCAGTGGACTGGGTTGGGGGGTGGGGGGGGGTGGGACAAGCTAACATCCACCCGCCTAGCTAGGATCAGAGGCGGGAGTGATTTCTCAGCTTCCCTCTCTGGAGGGGTGGGGGGAACCCTTTCAGAGGGGTGGGCGGATTTCTGAACTGCGTTGCTATGGAATGTTACCAGTCAGCTCTCTGTGTTGACGTCCTCAACCCGGGAAACTATATAGAAGAGGCAGTCTGTGGTCAACACAGTTCATGATTGCTCTCTGGGGAAGAGGGGTGAGGAGGAAGAGAGGGAGGGGGAGAGAGAGAACAGGCTCTGTTTGCCTGAGCCCGGCCTGAAAGTTTATAGTCTGGATCACTTGAGTCACCTGCCAACTCTCCTGGGGTCTTCAAGGATGAATGAGCTCAAAATAGCAGTCCTGGGCAGCGAAGGGACAGGAAAATCGGGTAAGATGCCCCCCTAACTCCAATTCAGTGGCATTGGCTGGTAGAGGCTGTGTAGGATTGGGAGGGAGAGCACCATCTGCCTTCCTACCCAGACTGTGTGGATTTACAGGCAGGTGGCTTTTAATGCTGATGAAAAACTTTCAGGTGTCTTTTTCTTGTGTATTAGCTGCTCTCTTTCTGGTGGTCGCCTGTGTTACGAAATGGACGTGATGCTTATGTGCATGAATATATATGTATATATTTTAAAAATCTTTATAATATGTTTATTTTTTAAAAAAATTAAGAAAGAGATCCTTTTATCGAAGCGCTGAGCGGCCTAATCGGGACTGCCAACTCTGCCTTCTGCCTCTGCTCCTGTGCCTTCCACAATACTTGAACTCAAACTGTTTATTTTATTTATTTATTTATTTTTCTTTTTTATGTACCACCACTTACGGCAGGTTGTCTTGTGGCGGTTCACAGAACAAGCTTTAAAATTACACTATAAAGTCCCCATTAAACCCTCTACAACAATGTATACATAAAGGTAAAGGTATCCCCTGTGCAAGCACCAGGTCATGTCTGACCCTTGGGGTGACGCCCTCTAGCGTTTTCATGGCAGACTCAATACGGGGTGGTTTGCCAGTGCCTTCCCCAGTCATTACCGTTTACCCCCCAGCAAGCTGGGTCCTCATTTTACCGACCTCGGAAGGATGGAAGGCTGAGTCGACCTTGAGCCGGCTGCTGGGATCGAACTCCCAGCCTCATGGGCACACAGCATTTCTCTGCGCCACAAGAAGCTCTTCCAATGTATACATATACAATAACAATAACCCGAAGAGGCACAGTGGCCCTTTCTTGCATGCCCAGGGAAATGTCATTCGCCACTTTGGACTCAGGTGGGGGGGGGGAGAACGATTATCTGGACATTGAATTGGGGTCAGTGTGGGTGAGCAGGTAGTTGTGAATTTCGACAATTCTGCAGGGGGTTGGACTAGATGACTCTGGAGGTCCCTTCCAATTCTATGAGTCTATGACTTGCTTGTTCAAGTCTACACTGACAGGTAGCTGTTCAACAGTCTTCTAAAACATCTACTACCTGATCTTGTATGTGGAGATTCCATGGATTGAACAGGAGACCTTCTGCTACCAGATGTTTCCCCACTGAGTAATCGCCCCACGGAGTTTGACAGGCTAATACTGCAATGCAATCTTGCGGTGTACTTGGAGTAGAGCATAGCTTTGGGGAGCAAACTTCTCCTCCTTCCTCTCCATTTCCATGTCAAAAAAAGGTTTCTTTACTTCAAATTCGACTTGTCATTCTATCATTAAAGGAAATGGGGTAGAGCCAATAAGGGGTTAACTGGTGCATCGGATGGTGCATGGGAGAGAGTGAAAAATGGGTTAGAATAAGAGCTGGGTGCTGAATTGGGGAAGATCTCAAAAATTCAGTGTTATTTACACGTTTGACCCTCCCAAAATTCAATTTGAAATCCAGCCTTCAGGGTTGGATTTGAACTCTGTACACAGCGAGCGGTTTTAAAAGTTACTGAAGTTGATGAAATGCAAAAGCTGAAATTAGAACTCTGTCTGCCGCTTTCATCGTTCTTTAGTGTTGTGATAGCTATTCATGATTGGAGGAAAAACCCTCCAAAAGTAACAACATAAAAAAAAAAAATCACCAACCTTGGAACGGGAAATATGACAGGACTTAATTTTGAAGCTCTAGAACAGGGGTAGTCAAACTGCGGCCCTCCAGATGTCCATGGACTACAATTCCCATGAGCCCCTGCCAGCATTCGCTGGCAGGGACTCATGGGAATTGTAGTCCATGGACATCTGGAGGGCCGCAGTTTGACTACCTCTGCTCTAGAATGTTCAGAAACAATTTGAATAGTCCAAAGATTTATTTTATGAAATTAATTTCAGTGCGAAAGAGTTCCAAACATACTCCTGTTATTACTATGTATTTACCGTACTGGAGTTACACACACAACACACAGAATAAGATAAGATATGCTACCAAGTCAAGACAACGAGGTATACAGCAGCCCCCTACAAAAACTAAGATCTAAATTTCCAGTCCACTCCACTGCAACTGGGGAGAGTTCAAAGAGCTCCATCACATCTCCCTGGAAAGCACGATGCTCATATTCCTGCGTCAGGTGGAAAATAGTTCGGCAGGCCGTACCACAATCGCTTTCAGGTCCTGATACTTGGCCCCATTGAAACCTCATTGAAACCACAGGTCTGCACAGCTGCCGAAGCCTGTTTGTATTCTATTACTCAGCTTCCATGCTTCACACGGCAAGTCCACTCCTGTGGACCTCTTGTTGGTGTTTATCAGGTTTTGGATATCAGAACTGATTGCATCCATGTTTGCTAGCATTCATTCCCTCAATTGGTATTCTGTGATTGAAGGATTTCTGCAGATCTTATTGCTGGGTGTTGGGATTGCCCTGTGTCAGCCGGGCCTTTGTGGATAGGCAACTCCTTGTACAAGTTGTACCACATAAGTTTCAGTGGACTGGGGAGGAATCCTGGATGGTGTAGAAAAGAAAATGCAACCTAGATCTATTGAATTCTGGAAATCATGGGCAAAAACAGAGAATCATTCGTGGAAAGGCCATGACTCAATAGTAGGACATCTGCTGGGCACGGAGAAGGCTCCTGGAGCTGAACCCAGTTGAAAAGGTAGTCAGTGATGGAAAAGATCTTTGCCGGAGACTCTGGGGAGCAACTGCCAGGCAGAGTAGACAAGGCTGCCCAATGGTCTGTAAGGCAGCTTCATGGGGTAGTAATTACAGTTATCGTTTTGTCCCTGGGGGACTCTTTGGCTTCATCCTGGGATCCCCATGTGTTCTGTAGGACTGTCTGTTAGGCAGATAACTGGAAAAGCTGGGCATCTAAGGTCTACGAGCGGGTAACTTCTCACACTGGACCTCGTTCTGTTGTTGCAGCCCTTACAGTGCGCTTTCTCACCAGACGCTTCATCGGAGAGTACGCTTCTGACTCTGGTAAGTCCTTCATGAAGCCTGGAAGGCTGGGAATACAACATGTCAGTGCAGTTGGCTGGTCAGATTGAACGATGCCAAAAGGGCAAAGCACCATGATGCTTAAAACAATCATATAGTCTTATTAAGAAGGGAAATGACCTTGTAAAGAAAGAGGAGGAAGAGACCTAAGTCATCGTCATCCAGTTCTGTTGTCTTCCTTCAGTCTGCTCAGTTCTGGAATCAAGCAGGTGGAACATGCTCACAGGAGCAGGAAGGCTCTGTATGAGTCAATCAGAACATTGGAGGAGAGTATTTGAAAAATATCAGGAAGTTCCTAATTTAACTGCTAAATACATGTCTCTTTCCTCTGTAGGACATTCCTTATATTCTCTTGAATCAGGCCCATTACATATCTTGCTTAGAATAATAGAATTAGAGATTCATAGAGTTGGAAGGACCTCCTGGGTCATCTAGTCCAACCCCCTGCACTATGCAGGACACTCACAACCCTATCGCTCATCCCCTGTAACCGGCCACCGTCTTGAACCTTCACAGAATCAGCCTCTCTGTCAGATGGCTATTCAGCCTCTGTTTTAAATCTCTCTGGGCCAAACTGCGTTGATCCTGCGTTGAGCAGGGGGTTGGACTAGATGGCCTGTATGGCCCCTTCCAACTCTATGATTCTATGATTCTAAGGCCTGTATGGCCCCTTCCAACTCTATGATTCTATGATTCTATGAAACTACTAGGCCACGTAGCTTGGAAAACCTGTAACGACCAGGTTACTCAGGCCACAAAAGCCTACAATTCACTTATCTTGTGATGACCTTTTTGAACATTTAATACATGTGGGAGTTGACGTCAAAGGAAGCTCATGTACATAAGCACATTGATGGGGGCACAGCCACATTGTGCATGATCGCACCACTTTTAGGGTTTCTCGAAGCCTGAAGAATGTTTCAGGGGTTTCTCGAGGCTAAAAAAAGGTGAGAAAGGCCACCCTAAAGGATGTGAGCCCCCATAAGCATATTGCTTTTTCTGTTGCCCTGCAGAATGCATCTATACCAAACACATGTGCCTGGATGGGAAGCAAATTAACTTGGAGATATATGACCCCTGCTCACAAGTAAGTTTCAATTTTTGAAATTTTTTTCACGAAGGGAACATAGAGGGCGAAAGTGACTTTCTTTGCTTATCCTTGCGGAATCCACACTGTTTTCAGAAGGAGCCATTCATTCTGTTTCCATGTTCCCTCCCTCCCCCTCACGCACACACTTTAATGGGATCGTTCCCAATCCTTTTGGAAGGATATAATCTAAACTTGCCATGGAGGCGATGGTTGCTTAGGAGGGCGAACTCTGTGACATTAAACCTTGTTAAGATCCCTCCCCCTCCCCGGGCTCCACCCCCAAAATCTCCAGGTGTTTCTCCCTCCACGAAATCTCCAGGTATTTCCCACCCTAGGCAAACCCTATTTAGGATCCTGAGCGCACATCCATTGGCATCAGAGTCATCTTATTTAGGATCGAGATGTCAGGAATCCAATGGAGTGCATGCCAGGAAATTTGGACCCTTGTAGACCCAATGATGCTGAGGCATGCAATGCTTCTTAAGATCCTGCTGCAAGTCCCACGGCCTTCGATGGTGCATAATGTTCTCTCTGACGCACTGAACACCTGACAAAAGCAGCACAAAGTTCAAAATCAGACCGGGAGCCTGCGTTCAGCAGTTGCAGCTTCACTGCACTCAAGGAAACAAAGGTTGTCTGTGAGTTTTAGTAGCAATAATAATAATAAAAAAAAACCTTGTTGGCCAAGCTCTTCCCCCAGGGTGTTTTATAGGAGGCCACGGACATGTTTGCTCTCGAGACAAATATTATATGCGAGGCGATCTTATGAGGCTGGTTATTTGCGAGGCTTGGCTGAGCCAAGGGGGTTAGTCAAGGAACTTGCTGGCAAAGTCAAGGAAGAACTTGAGAGCATGTTGAAAGAACGAAATCTGAAAGCCTAGATGCAGATCCGCTGCTGGAATCCCATTGGTTTCAGGGGTAGTCAAACTGCGGCCCTCCAGATGTCCATGGACTACAATTCCCATGAGCCCCTGCCAGCATTCGCTGACAGGGGATCATGGGAATTGTAGTCCATGGACATCTGGAGGGCCGCAGTTTGACTACCCCATGGATTCTAAGCAACTGGAGAGTGCTCAAGGGCTGAAGTGAAACCACAAACCAAATCCGGTACGAACTACAGGGCAGCCCGTACGATGCAATTCTGCCACATGATCAAAGAATTGAGCATTGCAGAGGCTTTAAAAACAAAACTGTAAGCTTGCAAACTGCCTCGGATTAGCTATGAAAAAAGAAACGTATCCCGAAGGTATTGTGAAGCAAAACGGTTTGAATAGAAGACTCAAAATACATGGTCAAGGTGGGTATAATCCCAGAAAGAAGAATTCCTGGGTAAGATTTGATGTACTGAAGTCTGGTTATCTGTGTGCTGCATAGGCCAGCCACAAGAGAGCCAGTTTGGTGTAGTGGTTAGGAGTGCGGACTTCTAATCTGGCATGCCGGGTTTGATTCTGCGCTCCCCCACATGCAGCCAGCTGGGTGACCTTGGGCTACCCACAGCATTGATAAAACTGTTCTGACCGGGCAGTGATATCAGGGCTCTCTCAGCCTCACCCACCTCATAGGGAGTCTGCTGTGGGGAGAGGAATGGGAAGGCGACTGTAAGCCTCCTTCGGGTAGGGAAAAGCGGCATATAAGAACCAACTTCTTCTTTTTCAAGCAGTATTTCGTGAAACCCTACGGCAGGGGTAGTCAACCTGTGGTCCTCCAGATGTTCATGGACTACAATTCCCATGAGCCAGTGTTTGCTGGCAGGGACTCATGGGAATTGTAGTCCATGAACATCTGGAGGGCCACAGGTTGACTACCCCAGCCCTAGGGTTTCTTGATGGGCCTGGACAAGTCTCCTGAATGCACAGGACTTAATTCACTTTTAATATAACTTTTTAAATTTGTTAAACATTTGTTAAACATGATATGACCATGAATGGTCATGTCAACCCACCCTCCTCCCAGAATGGCCAATGATGGACCTGGAGGGGCTGGGAAGGGGAGGGGCCCCAGGTGGGTGTGTCCACAGCTCTGCTTCCCAACCATATTCTGCATGACCATGTCATCTCTGGGGTTTCTTGCAACCTGAAGAATGTTTCAGGGGTTTCTGAATGGCAAAGACCTTCAGAAAGGCTGGTCTGATCTCTTGGGGGGTCTTCTAAGAGAAACCAGGCTTTTCGCAGTGCCAGGCCCCTGCAGCTTCTCACGCCAACGGTCCCGTTCACGGCGTTCTCTTGTCTTCCAGCCTCGGCAAGGGAAGTTGTCCCTGACGGATGAGCTCCACTGGGCTGACGGGTTTGTCATCGTGTACGACATCAGTGTCAGAGCCTCCTTCGCTTTTGCCAAAGCCCTGCTGTACAGGATGAGAGAGTGCCACACCAGCACTTCCAAAAGGCAAGTGGCCGAATGGTTGTAGCCATGTTGTCCTGCAGTAGAACAGCAAGACTAAAAGCCAGTATTGCCTTAAAGCAGTGGTCCCCAACCTTCTTATCACCGGGGAGCGGTCAATGCTTGACAATTTTACTGAGGCTCAGGGGGGGGGGGGTGTAGTCTTTTGCCGAGGGACGTCACCGCCACCTCCTGAGCCCCTGCTCTGCTTGCTTTCCTGCTGGTGCCCCTGACTTCCTGCCGCCCACTGGGGGGCGCTGCTAGCAGCATCTGCGCAGTGCCATGCCGAGGGGGAGCCCCAGCCATGGCGGCTGCCGGAGAGCACCAAAGGTGAGCCGGCAGCAGAGTGGCAGGGCAGCCCCCAAGGCAGCAGCCAGGAAGGAGGATGAGGAGGAGCTGCGGACCGGTACTGATGGATTCACGGACCGGTACCGATTCACGGACCAGGGGTTGGGGACCACTGCCTTAAAGACCATATATGGTCATATTGTGTTCCCCCCCCAAATGGTCTGGACGGGGTGGGAAGGGGAAGGGCCCTGGTTGGGCATTCACACAGCTATGTTTTCCCAACACCACTTCTGTGGTTTCTCAAAGCCTAAAGAATGTTTCGGAGGTTTCTCACTGGTAAAAAGGTTGAGAAAGGCTGGCTTCTAGCCTGGAAATTTTTTTGGTCTTTAAGGAACTGCTGGCTTTTAGTCTTGCTCTTCTACTGCAGGACAATATGGCCACCCACCTGAAACTACAATTCCCATGTTTCTTGAAGGGCTGCTATGGCGGTTCAAGTGGGACAAACTCAAAATAGGTTAATAGTATCTCCAGGGCTCCATGCCGAGTTCTCACCCGTCTTCCTCTTCCCTTCCCTCAGAGCTTCAGAATCCACAGTCGTGTTGGTTGGCAACAAACAAGATCTGTGCCACATCAGAGAAGTTGGCTGGGAGGAAGGGCAGAAGCTGGCCCTGGATCACAAATGCCATTTCTGCGAACTGTCAGCAGCCGAACATAGCCAGGAAGTGGTGGCCATGTTCTCCAAACTGCTGAAGAACATCACCGCGAACTCCAAAGGGAAGGAGAAGCGACGGCCCAGTGGGTCAAAGTCCATGGCCAAACTGATCAATACCATGTTTGGGAAGAGGCGGAAGTCTGTTTAAGTGGAAGCTCCACGAGGCCCAGTCTGTGCGGAAGACATCTAGTAAAACACAGTCTGAGATGTAGGGCGACCCTTCTAATAAACTGAGTTTTTAAAGAGCTCTGGTTGAAGGGGAATCATGGGAGCCTGTGAAGAGGTGGGCACCCGTGTGTTTTATCACCTGAGGTCTCATCACTTGATGGCTTCTCAGGGAGACGTACGAATCATCGCCACCGAAAAAGGCTGACTTTGAGTTGACATTCAGTCATTCACAAGTTGTGTCTGTGTCAATTAGCAAGGAAAGACTGGTTCACAAATGCGGGCCACCACCATGCTTCCGTCAATGGCAGGTGACTAATATTGGCGCCGTATCTAGCTATGGCTGTTTCGAAATGACGCTGCGACCGAAATGACGCTGCAATCGAAATGGCGCTGTTTCTTGGGGGAAATTCCCACTTCATGCAGTGGGATTTCCTTCTGAGTAGGCATACATCAGGTTGCACTGGAGCCCTCACTGGAAACAACAGGATTTCAGCGAATGGTAACTACCATTACGCACACATTGGATAATGCACTTTCAATGTGCTTTGGCACCTGAATTTCCCCGTGCAAAACAGGAACGCTTATTTCTAAAGTGCATTATTCGACATGTGCAGAATGGGTTGTGGAAACAGATCTTAGAATCATAGAGTTGGAAGGGGCCACACAGGCCATCTAGTCCAACCCCCCTGCTCAATGCAGGATCAGCCCTAAGCATCCTAAAGCATGTGAACACCAAACCCTTACCTCACAGGAGGTGTTGTGCCGTGCCACTGCCTGGTTTTTGGCTTGGGGCAGGTTGCCCTGAGTCTTCCCAGTGCTGCATGGGGAGAGCATTTAGGCCACTTCCCGCCATCCATCCTGGATTTGTGTTCCCACATGAGGCAGCTGGGATGGCAAGGCTCTGCCACTTTGCAGGGCAGTGTGTACCGTTAATTGTTTTTAAGAATGTGTGCCGCATTATGATACAGCACACACTCTTAAGATAAGCAGACATGCCCCAGGCATCTCTGCAGCACTGTGCAGGAAGGAGAAGAGACAGCAACCAAACATCCTTCCATCGTCCTTCCAGGTGGGTCTTGGGGATCCCCTGGCATTGCAGCTCATCTCCAAACTACAGAGATCAGTTTCTCTGGAGGATGGCACTCACACAGTCAAACCTTGCAATTCGCTGCCAGTAGGTGTTCTAGTGGCCTCAAGCATAGATGGCCTTCAAGGAAGGTAAGGTAGATTCATGGAGAAGAGGTCCATCCATTGCTGATCACCATGGTGACTAAAGGGATCTTCCTATGTAGAGGCAGCAAACTTTGGAGTCCTGGGAGGTCCCATCAGAAGAAAGCCTTGGCTTCTATGTTGAATATGTTGGTTGTCCAGGGCAACTAGCTGACCCCTGTTTGAAACAGTATGCTGGATTAGACAGACCACTACTTTGATCTAGCAGGGATCTCCTGTTGCAGCCATCCTTAGCCTGGAAATAGTTAATGAATTAAAAGAAAAAATTCTGGCATGGCCGAAAGAAGAGACATATGGTTCATCTATAAATGCAACCACAAGTAGATTTTAAAAAAATGTTACTTTGGTATGCGGTGACTGTCACAATTGTGGCAAGATCTCAAGAGGCTATAAAGCTGGATTAAAGAGAATGTGTTAGCTCCCTAAAACATACAGCCTCTCAAAAGACCAAGCAAGTGTACAAATACATTAGTCTACTTCTTAGATGGGTTGCCTCCTGGTCAAATGAGTTGCCTTTGCTGAATCACAGAAAATGTCTTATATCTAGAAATCCAGAGCTGATTGGATATGGCGTCCTTGACTATTACACAATCTCACTGTCATCCTTGCACTGAATCGGTATTTGTTTGCAACAAATTAAAATGTTTCTTTCATATTTCCTTTTGTTGATGGATAAGCAGCACAGTATTCTCATTTGGGGTAGTGTGGTATAGTGGTTAGGGATGGGCACAAATTGCATTGTTGCAGTTCAGTTTATGGTTCATAGCCAAAGCATGGACCCATAGGAATCGGCAGGATTGTTCACGAGCTGAACTGTTTCATGTGGCTTCGTAAGCCATTTAAAGTTTAAACCCCTGCTTTCTGCTCCCTGAGAAACATGGTGCTCCAAGCCATTTCACCCTAGCTTTCTGCTCACTGCAGCAAGCAAAAAGCAGGAGGTGAAATGGCTGGAAGGCATTTCACTCCTTATTTTCGGCCAAGTAGGAAAAACTGTAACCAGCAGAAATCTAGGGATGGATTTCTTGGGAGGCATTTCATCCCCAGCTTTCTGCTGGCCATGGCTTTTTCTGGTCAGCAGAAAACAAGGAGCAAAATGTCCCCCCCCCCAGGTGTTTCATTCCCAGATTTTTGCTGTCCATGAAAAGCCAGGAGAAAGTTGGAGGTAAAATGGCTTTAAACCCCTATTTTCTTCTCCCATGGATTTTTGTAGGGAGTACATAGTTTAGATGGCCCTAAACTAATTAGTTGAGTTGTGGGGAGCTCCAGCCATCCAGCTGGGTTTTTTTTTTAGTGTGAAGAGCAGAAAGCAGGGATTTAAATGGCTCAGAAGCTTGTGGCGGCTCTTCAGCTCATAAACATGGCTCCACAAACCAGCCACAATTCATGATGAACTTTAGTTTGCGAGCCAGTTCACGCCCATCCCTAACAGTGAATGAGAGTGTTGGATGAATATCTGGAAGTCACAGGCCCAGATCCCTGCTTGTGCCGTGGAAGCTCTCTGAATAATTTTGGACAAGGCTCAGTCTCTTAATCGAACCTATTTCGCAGGGTTGTTGAGAGAGGAAGAGAATGATGGAGGCTGATGTGGATTCATGTTGGAAAAAAAAGTGGGGTATAAATGAATAAATACATCATGTGTTCAGTTTACATCAGACTTCTCATCTGCCGTTCACGACTGTCAAAGTCCAATTATCTTGGGGACAAGTGCCGGACATGCCATGTCTGACCAAGGCTTTCAAGATGTGACAACAATGTTTCTCAAGACACCTGAAAAGATCAGTGCCTGACAGGAGGTCTAGCAGGGTGCTGCTTCTGATACATAACAAGAGGTCTAATCCATCATAAAGAAAGGCATTAAGATTCTTGATTGTAACTCTGGTTTGGAGCTTGCTTATTTGCTTTAGCTCATAATTGCTGCAGACCTCCCATAATCCCCTTGGCATACAAAAGCTCAGCAATCCTTTGAAAACTATCGATATCACCGGACTTTTCAGCTCAGGGTTTCCGAACAACACTATCCTGTCAAATCTCCATAAAGACGTTAGTGTTCTCCTGTGCCCCAGTTGTTTGGACTTTTAGATCCCATTTTGGGGGTGCAGAGAAAGGTGTCATTAGGAGCTTGGAGTTAAGGTGAATGGAGGGAGCGGGATAATTTTCCCCACCCCAGATGGAAGAACGGAATAGCTACACATCTGCCTTGGCCTTACAGCAACTAGTATAACCTTTAAATAGCCCTGGAAAGGAAAGCAAATGAAATCATGTGGAGCAATAAAATAAAGTCTTGTCCCTCAAAGGCAAAGAACAAAGAGTCAAAAGGTCACACTCGATCCACAACTTAGGCAATGAAAAATGGCGACTCTTAACTTGGAGGACAACAGAACTGCAGTCTGCTCTCCATATTGTCATTCACATATTTTTTAATTTTTTTTTCACGAAGAAACAAATGTTCAATCTTGGGTAAGAAACTTCACACCTAGAATTGTCAACTTCCAAGTGAGTTCAGCAGTTCTCCCATAATCAGAACTCTTGCACTTTTCCACTGTATTGGAGCAGGGAGAGGTACCCATCCTGGATCACAATCAGTTGGAAGTGATTGCCCTTAATGCTGGGCAGATCCAAGTGAATATATCTGTGCCAACAAGTTAGATTTTGGCATGCCCATGCTTGCTGGTGTAGGAGGTAGGCATCTCCACAATCCATTAGAGATATCTTTTCAGCACTAGGAAGCCATTTTTGCAGTGAGAGGGGTACTGAATAGGGAAGGTGAGAGTCCTGAAGTCAAGGTTGCCTTGATGGATCAAGAAGAAGAAGAAGAAGAAGAAGAAGAGTTGGTTCTTATATGCCGCTTTTCTCTACCCGAAGGAGTCTCAAAGAAGCTTACAGTCACCTTGCCTTTCCTCTACCCACAACAGACACCCTGTGAGGGAGGTGAGGCTGAGAGAGCCCTGAGATTACTGAAGAAGAAGAAGAGTTGGTTCTTATATGTCACTTTTCTCTACCAGAAGGAGTCCCAAAGCGACTTATGATCGCTTTCCCTTTCCTCTCCTCAGAGCAGACACCCTGTGAGGGAGGTGAGGCTGAGGGACTCCTGATATTACTGAAGAAGAACAAGAGTTGGTTCTTATATGCCGCTTTTTTCTACCAGAAAGAGTCTCAAAGTGGCTTCCAATCTCCTTTCCCTTCCTCTCCCCACAACAGACACCCTGTGGGGTGGGTGAGGCTGAGAGAGCCCTGATATTCCTGCTTGGTCAGAACAGTTTTATCAGTGCCATGGCGAGCCCAAGGTCACCCAGCTGGCTGCATGTGGGGGAGCACAGAATCAAACCCGGCTCACCAGATTAGAAGTCCGCACTCCTAACCACTACACCAAACTGGCTCTCTCAAGTAAAATGATGAAGA
Organism: Paroedura picta; assembly: GCF_049243985.1. Taxonomy (NCBI): domain Eukaryota; kingdom Metazoa; phylum Chordata; class Lepidosauria; order Squamata; family Gekkonidae; genus Paroedura; species Paroedura picta. The sequence continues at coordinate 117,285,866 of NC_135373.1, read as the reverse complement.
GGATGGAACAACTTCCCTATGGAGAAAGGATAGGGCTCCTTACCTTGGAAAAACAATAACTGAGAGGTGACGTGACAGAGGTTGACAGAAGTTTGCATGGGGTAGAGAAAGAAGAAGAGAAAGAGGTACTTTTCTTCCTTTCTCTCAATGCAAGAACTCTTCAGCACTCAATAACGTGAATGAGCAGTAGTCTTAGAATGGATAAAAGGAAGTGCATCTTTAATCAAAGAATAATGAGCACACAGAATTCACAGCTGCAGGAAGTGGTGACAGTAGCAAGCATGGGCAGCTTCACGAGGGGACTGGATAAAGATATGGAGCAGAGGTCTATGAGTCGCAATTAGATGGAACGCTATGAATGAGACAGAGATATTCTCTCTTGCTGCTTAGGAGCCAACTGTGGGGGTATTTCTGGAATTCTGACCCCACTGACAGACATCCCGATGGCCCAAGGCTTTGGCCACTGTGTGACAGAGTGTTGGACTGTATCCGCCATTGGCCTGATCCAACATGGCTTCTCTTATGCTCTAATCTGAAGAACTGGACTTGATTCTACACCTAATGTGTGTGTATATTTTATGATTCCACACTCCTAGACATTAAGCCAGTTGGGTGATCTTGGCTAGTCACAGCTGCATTACAGCTTTCTCAGCCCCACCTACATCACAGGGTGTTTGTTATGGGGAGAGGAAGGGAAGGTGACGTAAGCTGCTTGGAGATTCCTTTGGGTAGTGAAAAGCTGGGGTACAAAACCCAACGCTTCTTCAATTACTTGATTTTTTTTTGGTGGAAGATGCCAGGGATGGAACATTCTACCCACTAAGCCACAGTTACCAAAAATTCTAGTCCCATCCTAGTCCCATGCTTTTCGCTGTTGGAAAAGGAATTACATTGAGTTTCAATGGCCCGAAGGGAAAGTAATAAGATCATGCTGTGATCTTAGCAGGGACGTATAAATCCTCCAGACATCTAAACAGATTGAGAAGTCAAGTACTCTTGGGTCAACTGTTACCAGAATGGAGTGCTTATTTGTCTCAACTCCGAAATGAGATGCTTGGTGACAGATAATAGAGACGAGAGACATAAGCAGGGAGGGACTTTCCCCCCCTCCTTCTTTTATCAAACCCGCTTGATTTAATGCGAGGCATGAGTGGTTAATGACAGCTTTGAATGATACCTGTATGTTTTATGGGAGTATAAATTTGTTATAGTAAAATCTTATGCATTCTCTATCACTAGGTATTGTTTCAGCCTATTACAGGCGATATCTATCCGGAGTTGACTGGATTGTATTAATCTGATCCTAGTTTAATGATGCCTTAACATTTTTATGGGAGAATTTAATGTTTGCAATATCCATGTTCCTTATTTGAAAGTGTGACTTATAGGTTCTCATCTTCCTTAAATTATGAAATCCTTCAGCTAATAAAGGGAAATGATTATGCTTTGCACCAAAAAAAAGGGGGAAAAGGCAAAGTCATTTAACAAGCCATATAGCTGTCTATTATAGGACTTTGCATAATAATTGTAATTTAGCTATTAGGAATTCCAGGGGCAGTTTATCAGTCATAGCCTGTAACTCTGAACGAGAAAGGGGGGGGGGGAGGATGACTTCCCCACTTCAAAGAGGCTACATTTGCCAAACATCAGGGCAAAAAGAGAGAGAGAGCACTCTATTTTGGAGCAATAATGTCTTCGCCAATCTTGACATTAAGAAGTTCTCGCGAAATGGATGACTGTTGGTGATATTCTTTGCAAACTTCTACTATTAAGCTGTCACCGTGGCTCCTTTGAGAGTGCAGGAGATGATTCATAGATTCACACTAGAAAAAGTAACGGTGCCTCCAGAGGACATCTGAACATGGAGATCCTCCAAGCCCGCTGCTCCTATGGAGGCCTTGTGGTGCTACTGAGCAGGGGAGTTCCATCTCAGTTGAAATCTGGGCAGGGATGGCATGTTTGTGTTGGAACCGAATCCGGGCCATTTCCAGAATGGACTCAAGAAATGACCTGCCTGAGTTCTTTTTCAAAACAGTTTGTATTGGTTCATGAACCATTTAAACATCTGCTTTCTGCTCTCCACCAAAAGCAGCAAGGAGCAGGAAGCAGGGGTCTCTAAGACATTTAACCTCTTGCTTTCTGCTACCTACCCAAATGGTGGCAAGTAGTAAGCAGGAGTTTAAATGGCTGAGCCATTTAAACCAAACAGCTGAGTGGCAGAGAGTAGAAAGCAGGGGTTTAAATGGCTCAGTGCCATTTAAACCCCTGCTTCCTGCTCCCTACCGCTTAACGGTTTTTCATGAATGACTCGAGCCATTTAGACCCTCCTCCTTCCTGCTCTTCAGGAACCACCATGAGTGGCATGAACACCTGTTGAAGTTTGTGATGGCTGTTCAGTTTGTGAACATTGCTTCACAGACTGTGAACTACCCAAAAAGTTTGATTAACTTTATTTTGTGAGCTGGTGTGTGCTCATCCATACTGATCTCCTGCAAGTCTTATCTGGATTCAGTAACCCTGCATTTGCTAGCGTTCATTCCTGTGACCATTTTTGCAAAGCTAGCAAGATCTCTCTCTTGTCTTGGCTATTAGATCTTCACCACTATGAACTGAGTATTCACAAAGCTGCTTGGGATCCACATATCAGTTCTCGAAACATAGGGTGATTTGGTTAATAGTGCTTCCTAGCCCAGCATGGCTGGGTTCTTCCTTATTTTTTCCATAAGGCAATTGAAGGGGAAAAAAATGTTAATGGCTTCCACTCTACATGCGTCATTCAGTGCATCTATGTGAAAGCCACTCCAGAGTTGTATGCTTGACGTCGTCGAGATGCTCCTTGTCCAAAGCACACTTCTGCTCCTGTTTATAATGAGCTCCACTGTGCTGGTTGCATAAAAGGCCAAGAACCTTGCTAAAAAGCATTAACCACATGGCCTTAAGTGACCTTCTCCCCTCCTTACGCAATGCGATCACTGGCATTCCAATTTCCATGTGCTTATTCACAAAGATATTCCCAGGGCAGGTATCCACCTTCACTCCAAATGCAGCCTTCTTGACCCCAGCCTTTTCCAATGTTGTCCCATTTCACTTAGGTTTGATATGCGATATAATTTATGACCCCTAGGGGGAGGCGGAGTTTTTCAAGGACTGTCACTTGTGTAGGGGAAGAGCAGGAGGGTAAGAACAGACACTGATTAACAACCTCATCCTCCATCCCAGGGATGCGTTCAGAACTGTAATGTCAGGAAGGTGTTTTCTTCCATGAAATCCCCCAAAGTCTGTGCCCAGGACTGAGATTTGACAGCCGGCTTTGTGGGAAGTTGCCTGAAGATATGGCATCCTTTTGGCCTAAGATATGATATCCATTTAAGCGTACCCAGTCCAGTTCTGCATTACGAGATACACCTTGTTTTAGCCTTGCTTGGGATTTCCTTTGGATGATGTCAGTTGACTCTAAGCTTTCTGCATTTGGGGTTTCCTCCTGTCATTTCCCAGGCTGAAATTTGAGACATGCTTTCTGCATCTGAATCCTCCCATCATGCTTTGCTCTGTTCCCCTTTTCAGTGTTGTTTGCAAAGTGTTTGCAGCTTTCTTTTCATTGTGCCTTTTAATTCCAGCATTCTGTGCCCTCAATCGCCTCCCGGCTTTTCCCCCAAAGTGCACTGAGAACTGGGTCTGATTCCCTACTCTGCTTCCACGTGAAGCCAGCTGGTTGACCTTGGGCCAGTCACACTTCTCTGGGAGCTCTCTCAGCCTCAACTCCCTCGCAGGGTGTCTGTTGTGGGGATAGGAAGGGAAGGTGATTTGAGACTCCTTCAGGTAGTGAAAAACCAGGTGTAAAAACCTGTTTATCTTTTCAAATGAGTTCTTACCATGATTTCTTGCTCTACCATTCTATTGTATGATCTAATTGCTGCTACTGTATTATTGTTCCAACTACTGAGTTACCTGTATTGTTCCCCATTTTTTGGAAACCTTTAGGATGCTTTAGGATGCTTAGGGCTGATCCTGCGTTGAGCAGGGGGTTGGACTAGATGGCCTGTGTGGTCCCTTCCAACTCTATGATTCTGTGATTCTATGAAACCGCCCTGAGCCTTAGGGGAAGGTGGTATATAAAACAAAACAAAACAAAACAAAACAAAACAAAACAAAACAAAACAAAACAAAACAAAACAAAACAAAACAAAACAAAACAAAACAAAACAAAACAAAACAAAACAAAACAAAACAAAACAAAACAAAACAAAACAAAACAAAACAAAACAAAACAAAACAAAACAAAACAAAACACATCCATCCATCCATACATCCATGAATGAATGAATGAATGAATGAATGAATGAATGAATGAATGAATGTATGAATGAAACTGCATGGAAAATGAAAATGACACACTTACAATAAACTTAGGCAGGTGGTTCTAAACACATCTCCTCACACTTTCTAGAAAGGTGCCCACATTTCTGTACATGTAAACATCTAAAGCAGGGGTAGTCAAACTGCGGCCCTCCAGATGTCCATGGACTACAATTCCCAGGAGCCCCCTGCCAGCAAATGCTGGCAGGGGGCTCTTGGGAATTGTAGTCCATGGACATCTGGAGGGCCGCAGTTTGACTACTCCTGATCTAAAGCCACATGGAAACTGAGATGTTAAACTGTGCCTGGTGTCACATACCTATCAAGATTCTTGTTTGGTTGATCCGGCAAATGAACACACTGGGCCTTCCACGTTATTCGGCGCTCTCCCATCCAAGACTTTTTAAAAAGTATCAAAAAGTTTTCTGGCTGGTTTTATTTCTGACCGAAATCAAGGAGACCGGATTGCATCTGAGAAAGCATAATACCCTGGGAAAAACATGAGCTACGGCGATCTGACAGAGCCTCCATTATCTCCGTGAATTACTGGTGCCCTTTATAACTCACTTAAAGCAGGGAGTCGCCAGCGACTTTGTAAAGGTCTTTGGCTAGTAAAAGGGATGATGAATATGCCCTTAGGTTATGGGTGGACACCACACAGAATAAGCAAATGCAGCTTTGGAGGGAGAATTTCAATTAAGGTCATCCTTCTTGGGATAACACACCTAAGGAGGGTTCTGTGTAAATAAATAAAAATAAGAGGAATGTGCAGCAAGCAAATGTGGGCATGCATTTGAGGTTGGCCAACAACCTATTCTACAGGGTCCCCTGCCCATCAGAGTTCTGTTTGCCTTTTGAATGTGATTGGTTTGCTCTGGCCAGAGAGAACAGAGGGTGGAGTCTTCTCCTGTCCACTTCAGGTAGGGTTATCTGGCCTGGCCTGGACTCCAGTAGGGCATGGAAGGTTTCTCAGTGGAACAGGCTTCCTCGGGAGGGGGTAGGTTCTCCATCTTTGGAGATTTTTTAAACAGAGGCTGGAGAGCCATCTGACGGAGAGGCTGATTCTGTGAAGGTTCAAGGGGGTGGCAGGTGACAGTGGATGAGCGAGAGGGTTGTGAGTATCCTACACAGTGCAGGGGGTTGGACTAGATGACCCAGGAGGTCCCTTCCAACTCTATGATTCTATGATTCAGTGCTCTGATTTTTCTTTTCAGTTTAATGGTGGGTGTTGTGTTTGTAGGCCTGCAGAGGACTGAGTTTGAGGTCCAAGGCAGGATTGAAGCTCACACTGTAATTGGCCAATGCACTGCTAGATCCTGTCTGCTGGATCCAGTCCGATGAATCTGAAACTGGCTAATAGCATGCACTGGCGGGAAGATCCATTGTTTGCTTTGTGCAGGATTGGTTTAAGGCAGTGGTCCCCAACCTTTTTATCCCCGGGGACCACTCAATGTCTTTTACTGAGGCCCCGTGGGGGGGGGTAGTTTAATCTCTCTCAACCACTGTCCTAACGCTCTCAGCCACTGCCCTAACGCTCTCTGATCGCTATGGTAATGTTTAAACATCCCTTCAAAATAAGATACAGACACGCTACAACAATGAAGTGTGTTGTAAAGGGCTGGGGGGGATGAAGTAAAGGGCCGGGGGGGGGGAGAAGGTGTCCTTCAGGACCCACCTCCAATTAGTCGAAGGACCACATGTGGTCCGCGGCCCACAGGTTGGGGATCGCTAGTTTAAGGTTTTGTGGGCCCCGTAGTGCCAGAGCCAGTTTAAGCATTTGCGGGGCCCTAGCAGGAGCAGGAGAAGAGCCTAATGCTGGGAGCGATTGAGGGCAAAAGAAGAAGGGGACAACAGAGAATGAGGTGGCTGGATGGAGACACTGAAGCAGCTGGTGCAAACTTAAATGGACTCCGGGGAATGGTAGAGGACAGGAAGGCCTGGAGGATCATTGTCCATGGGGTCGCGATGGGTCGGACACGACTTCGCACATAACAACAACAAGCAGGAGCACCCAGACTGCGAGCAGAGGGCCCCTCCCACCACAGTGGAAAGGGGTATTTGGAGTGTCCTTAAAGTGGGAAAAGGAGGCAAGAGACAGCTTAAAGTCTTGATTCCTGGGTGGGGGGAGACACTCTGTGGGTCCGATCGAACTGTGGGGCCCATAGCACACGCTACATGGATAAACCAGCCCTGGATTTGTGTATATAAGTTGATATTTTCTTTGGGGAGGGGTTGGTTTAGTACCCAGTTCTGCTTGTACCATGCTAGAGTCCCAAGAAAGAGCTCCAATCACTACCCGTGTCCCTGTCAACTGCTGAACCCATAGATATAACAGTGGGAATCCCCTGGAGATGAATGGAGGGAGGCCCATCAATTTTGTTGGCCACGCTGGCTGTCTTGCACTGGTTAAGGCCTTGTCCGGCTGCTTCTCTTTCCTTTTTACATAGCAGCTGATCTTTAAATGTGGCCATCATCATCTTCCTTCTCTCCCTTTAGCCAGGGACTTCAAGAGGTCTTAGATCAACTCCTGGACACGCAAAGGCCTGCCAGTTTAATAAGGCAAAACTCAGCATTATTTCTGCAGAAATTTCCCTCAGTGGGCACCCGGCAAGCGGCCGCTCGAAGCAGTCTTCTCCTCCGACCCTTATTTACTACATAATAAGGTTTTTTTATAAAGATAACGGAGACACCGTGAAGATCCAACCCTCTGATGATTTAGACTAATGCGATCCGCCGTTTGCTGCTGATTATTTTAGTTAGTTAAGCCATAAAGCCCCCTTTTTAAAATATGAATAGCAAGAAACTGGGCCATTAATAATAATTATTGCAAATGTCACTGATTTCAGATTATAAAACTTAATAGACTATCGCCATTAAAACATGTGCTTCTCGTAATGAGGCTGTGTACCAACCTGTGCTCCATTTCCTCCTGTCCTCTGTGTGGCCTCTCCTCACCCATTTCTTTTTTTTTCTTCGCATATTGAAGACACTCTGGGCAACCAGAAGCTGAACTCTTCCGCGGATCTGCCGAAACGCCGTTCCTCGGTTTTATATTTGCGACGAGAGCATGCTTGGGGATACAAGATGATGTGGAATGAGGCCGGGGTTGAGAGCTGGCGCCTTTAATGTATCTGTTTGCCGAATTAGATTTTGCTTCAGAACGGCTGGAGCTGTGCATGTGGACGCTTTTCCTTCCTGTTCTGCCAATTTCATTGAGTTCTTTGGCCCGGCTGCATGACACAATACAAATGGCATTTGGCTTCATTAGCGTTTCTGCCCTGTGCACCATTTCAGCTGTTTATAGGCAACCTCCTCCTTCCCCTAATCCAGGCATTCTTAACTAGGGTTTTGTGAAACCCTGGGGTTTCTTGAGGGCCCTGGAAGGGTCTCCTAAATGGATGGGAGTTCATCAATTTTAATTTTTTTTTAAAAATTGTTTAACATTTATCGGTTGATATGACCATATGTGGTCATGTTGACCCACAAACCCCTCCCAAGATGGCCACTGATGGGCCTGGAGGGGGTAGGAAGGGGAGGGGCCCTGGGTGGGCGTGTCCACAGCTCTGCTTCCCAACCATATTCTGCACAATCGCACCAATTCTGGGGTTTCTTGAAGCCTGTTAAACAGTTGAGAAAGGCTGTCTAATGTTTCAAGGCAATTTTCTATTGAATATCTTTGTATGGGTTGGGAGAAGAAGAAGAAGAAGAAGAAGAAGAAGAGTTGGTTCTTATATGCCGCTTTTCTCTACCCGGAGGCTCAAAGCGGCTTACAGTCGCCTTCCCTTCCCTCTCCCCACAACAGACACCCTGTGAGGTGGGTGAGGCTGAGAGAGCCCTGATATCACTGCTCGGTCAGAACAGTTTTATCAGTGCCGTGACGAGCCCAAGGTCACCCAGATGGTTACATGTGGGGGAGCGCAGAATCGAACCCGGCAGAATCGAATGGTAACCATTTATTCCAAGAATCCAAACATGAAACTTAAGTTTTGAAACTGAATCAGAACACTTGGGAATTAATCATATCCTAATACTACTCTTTAGATACTTAGGTATCTCTTATGCATGACAGACCATCTTTAACAGGGAGGATACACAAGTCTGTTCAAATAGTGCCAGTTTTGCCAACCTATTGGACGCAGCTAGTTAAAAACGGAAATGGATTGCTCTTTTGTACGACTGAATTATGTAGAGATTTATACCCCACTTTTCTCTCCCATTGGAATCCAAAGCAGTTTAAGATTCTCCCCCTTTCCTTTTATCATCACAATACTGACCTTGTGAGGGAACTGAGGAAGAAGAAGAAGAAGAAGAAGAAGAAGAAGAAGAAGAAGAAGAAGAATGAGTGGGTTTTTATACCCAGCTTTCTTTCAGAAATCTCAAAGTGGTTTACAAATGTCTTTCTCTTTCTCGCCTCACAACAGGCCCCTTATGAGAGAAGTCTGAGAGAACTGGGACTCCTCACATAGAAGAGGAGTGGGAACTCATGCCTCGTTCTCCAGATTATGGGCAGTTGTTCTTAACCACTACGACACTACAACCATTACAAGACACCTGATGAGGGAGTGACTGGATTGAGGTCATCTAGCAAGCTTCCATGACAGATGAAGAATTCTGTCCTAGGTCTCAGAGATGCTGGCTCTGTGAAGTCTCGGATTGTGTTGGTGGGGTAGATTTATCTATTCCCAGAAGGTTGTCCTAAGGATAAATTGGATGAGGGATGCCGTAGACTTTGTTCAACAGACTATATTCTACTGCATCCATCATATGTGAGCCAGCCATGAATACTTCTTCACATGCACATGGAAGCTTATGCCCAGAATTAAACTTGATTGGTCTTAAAGGTACCACCACTGAACTCGAATTTTTTTCTGTTCCTTCGGATCAACATGGTTACCCACCTGAATTTACCTATGGAACAGATGCTCCTTGAGTTTTTGCAGAGCTGTGGAAGGGTAAAAATGTACCCATCCAAACGGACTGGAAGGTGTTGCCATTTACATAAGGACGAGTTAAACTTGGCTTTCTCAACCAGGGCTTCCTGGCTATAACTATGCTGTAATTCCCAGCAGCAGCCCGCTTGGTGTTTTGGTTAGAAGTGGAAGCTTGGTGTAGTAGTTAGGAGTGCGGACTTCTAATCTGGTGAGTTGGGTTTGATTCCCTACTCCTTCTTCACATGCAGCCAGGTGACCCTGGGCTCGCCACAGCACTGATAAAGCTGTTCTGACCAAGCAGTAATCTCAGGGCTCTCTTAGCTTCACCTCCCTCACAGGGTGTCTGTTGTGGGGAGAGGAAAGGGAAGGCGAATGTAAGCCACTTTGAGACTCCTTCGGGTAGAGAAAAGTGGAATATAAGAACCAACTCTTCTTCTTCTTCTTCTTCTTCTTCTTCTTCTTCTTCTTCTTCTTCTTCTTCAGTAATATCAGGGCTCCCTCAGCCCCACCTCCCTCACAGGGTGTCTGTTGTGGGGAGAGGAAAGGGAAGATAACTGTAAGCCACTTTGAGACTTATTTGGGTAGATAAAAGTGGCATATAAGAACCAACTGGCAGTCTTCAAGCAAAGGTTGGATACACACTTTTCTTGAATGCTTTAGGATGCTTTGGGCTGATCCTGCGTTGAGCAGGGGTTGGACTAGATGGCCTGTATGGCCCCTTTCCAATTCTATGATTCTATGATTCTATGAACTCCTCCTGTTCCTGATCCTGATCCTGCTCTCCTCCTCCTCCTCCTCCTCCTCCTAACGTTGCCTGCCATTCCATCCACACCCAGCCTCACCGCAACAGCTCTGTAAAGCATCAGGCTGATTAGAGCTCCCCATTTTGTCCCTCATAAGCTCTCCAGGCATTTTGGTTCCAGTTTGGGGCAGCCCTTGGTGAACGCGGTCATCAGTTTTCAAGCCAATTGAATTTACTATTTGCTCTCAACACTGATCCCTTGTACCCCCCCCTTCCGATTAATCTTTGCTTTATACTTCTGGCTATAAATGATTTGATAACCATGATTTAAGGGGGGGGAGGCATGCTCGGCGGGGGAGGGGGCGGGAGGGAGCCCAGCAGTCAGGTTCTTCTCATTTTATTTAATTTCTAATTTTTTCCCCGTCCCTGACAAGTCTTTACCCAAGATAAGGACCTTGGCAAGATGCTGAATAGCCCCTTCCTCGGCCTGGCATTGCTTTAAACAGATGGCTCACGAATTCCAAACAGATCTATCATTTGGCCCGGGCCGCATAATTGATTCATAAGTCAGCGGCATCAGGCAGGTTTTGATGGTATCTTTATAAATAGGTTGGTGCTTTCAAAAGTGCCCGATGATATCTCTCATATTGACATGAAAGGCGTTTGGAGGTTGGGATATGCTATAACTACCGGGGCTCTCGGACTCGCCGATGAGAGACGTTTGACTTTGCAAACAGGGCACGTAACGCATTTTTTTTTCCCTGCAGGAAACGTTTCTCTCTGTTTCTCTCTCTCTCTCTTTTTAAAGATTGCATTTAGTAGGACAAACAAGCCCAGTAAACACGCAGGCGTTAGTCACGTCGGGACAAGAGGGAACATCCGTCGATTTTTCAGCTCCAGAGCGACCATTCTGAGTGCTCCGATGAATTTCCGCGGTCTGATCTCGAGTCAGAATCTGCATCTCACACACAGAATATGTATTTTAGGGCAGGGGTAGTCAACCTGTGGTCCTCCAGATGTCCATGGACTCCAATTCCCATGAGCCCCTGCCAGCAAACGCTGGCAGGGGCTCATGGGAATTGGAGTCCATGGACATCTGGAGGACCACAGGTTGACTATGCCTGTTTTCGGGGACAAAACAGGAGGCAAGTCACAAGAGTGCTGGAGCTTTGGCTCTTTTTAGCTGCCCCAAAGACAACCTTTTTTATGATATTCGATATGGATCCTATGATCTGTACATAGACATTTCTTTCTCTTCCCGCAGACCCTTCCAATTAGAGGAAAGATCATTCCTGAGGTCATAGGGCCTTAGGTGGAGGAGGAACAGACATGCAGATTGATGGACTGGGACAAGGGGGAGGTAGATCTTTTCCCACCGCAGGGCTGTGCTTGTGGAAAAAAATGTTGACAGCAAGATAATGACGATGAGGATGATGATATGATTTATTAACCGCTCCTTCCTTCTAAGGCTTGTCCTTTTCCACTACTGAACCCCTAATCCCCATGGTGTTTGTCTAAAGTTTAGTGTAGTGGTTAAGAATGGCGGTCTCTAATCTGGAGAGCTGGGTTTGATTCCCTAGTCCTCCTCCACATTGAGCTAGTCACAGACCTGCTAAAGCTATTCTCAAAGAGCAGTCCTGTCAGAGCTCTCTCAGACCCAGCTACCTCCGAGGATGTCTGTTATGGGGAGAGGAAGGGACGGTGATTGCAAGCCACTTTAAGACTCCTTCAGGCTGTGAAATTGGGGTATAAAAACTATCTCTTCTTCTTCCCAGAGGTCCTGCACTTCTAAAGAGAATTATTGTAATGCTGCATGAAAATGGGCTGCAGGAATAGAAACGAATGCAGGAATATTCCCCAGTCTGTGGACAGAGCAGAAGATGCCACCCTTAAATTTTCAACTGTGTCCCTAACGTCAGAATACTTGTCATTGTTGAAATGGTGTAAAGAATGCTTGCAAAAGAAACAATTGTTAGGAAAAATATATATTTAAAACAATAAATAATACTATCCAATCATTATAACATTAAACCTCATAATAGATCCCTTAAACAAGTTCCATACCTTCTCTTTCCTATAGCGGAACAGTTGATATGAGATTAAGTTTCAGATTCTCGGGCATATTTGACTGGTGTTTTATCTGAAGAACCACCTCTCCTCATATGTGCCCTGGGGGTATTATGCTTGGCAAAAACCAATCTGCTGGTGATCCCTAGCCCCAGGGATGTGTGCCTGGTCTTGGACAGGGCCCTTTTGGCCCTGGCTCCAATATAGTGCAACAAATTGCCTGTTCAGTTCCATAACCTGATAGAGCAAGATGGCACTTTGCCACCAGGGCTGACCATTGAGTCCAGGGCAGTCCGATGTTTTATCAGCCTCCCTCTACTTCCTCCTGTTTTGCTTCCCCTATTCCAATATTATCTCCAGCCTGGGGTAGTTGGCAGAGGGCACAAAGGGGGTGAAGATTCAGATAGGGTTTTAAATTGTAAATTTTATTATTGTAACTTTTTAATAGTGTGTATTATTATTGTGAATCGCCCCAAGCCCATATGAGGAGAGACAGTATACAATCATCATCATCATCATCATCATCATCATCATCATCATCATCATCATCATCATCTACAGCTTTATTTAGAGTCCACCTTTCTTGAGAAGACTCAAAGATGATCACAATTAAACTCAAAACTGCAGGACAGTACAATGCACCGAACTGTCAAAATAAGAAAACTACACATTATTAAGAACAATCATGCAACATTCCCAGATTCAGTGGTAGGCTGTGTGTGTGTGGGGGGGCATGGCTAAGGGGAAGAGCGTTTGCTTTGCATTCAGAAGGTCCCCAGTCAGCCCCTGGTATCTTCAGCTACAAGGATAAAGTGGTAGGTGATGTGAAAAACGTCCCCGTAGGATGCCGGAGAACTGCTGCCAGTCGAAGGAGACCATATGGACACTGATAGGCCATGTGGTCATTGCACTGAAACATTATATTCCATACCAAACTGAGCTGAGTTAAGGCTGAATTACAGGTTTAGAGACTATCAAAACAGGATAATATACACAACGAAGATGAGCTTACATTCGGGTGACATTAACCCCAGGGGCAATGTACAAAACCGAGAGGAAACAAGAAATGCCATATTGGTTCCATGGTTTCACTTTGCTCTGAAACTGTTTCTAATAATGCAAAAGATTTTTCAGCTGCCTATTTTTCCTTCTCTTTAAATCCAGATTTTGATCTGAACTACAAATCCAGTGGAAGCTTGGAGAATGAAGGGAGAGGAAATCAACCCTAGAATGTGAACCGCAACTGTGAGATGGACAAGATCCAGATGTGCTGTTCATGTATATCTTAACAGGATTGAAGATGCTATTGACTCTGAAGGGAGACACTTCTAAACATGGCCGGCAAAAGCGTCAATGGAGTGTGCCGAACAGCACAGGGAAAGGGGGGAGGGGAGAAGTGTTTTATTAAATCACTAGGGACCAAGCCCGTTGTATTTGTAAATACAACGGGTGCTAGGTGTGCTGTTGGGGCCAGGGGGAATGCTTCCTCCCCCCCCCGCGGAAGCGGCACAGCCTTCCCCCCAGGTCCAAAAGTGCACCCGCGGCCTCCCCGAAGGTGTGCGGAATGACAAAATCCCATTATTGAATATAGTGTTTCTGCATACTGCAAACATTTGACAACATTGGTCGTTGTGCGGAATGGCCCCAGGAATGGAGGCACTGACAGGAAGAAAACAGCCTGGACTATTTTGAATTCCACAGCCTAAATAGGCCAAGCTAGCCTGACTTGGTTGGATCTCAGAAGGTAAGCAGGGTTGGCTTTGATTAGAACTTGGATCGGAGACCATCAAGGAACCAAGGACTGCCAGGTAGCAGTAAATCCTCTGAACGTCTCTTCCTTTCAAAATGTGAGAGAACCGGGTTTGATTCCCTGCTTCGCCTCTGCATGTGACTAGTTGGGTGGCCTTGGGCCAGTCACAGTCCTGTTAGAGCTGTTCTCGCAGAGCAGTCCTGTCAGAGCAGTCTCATCCCCACCTAACTCACAAGGCGTCAGTTGAGGGGAGTGGAAAGGAAAAGTGTTAGTAAGCTGTTTTGAGACTCCTTCGGTTATAAAAAACAACTCTTCGTCTTTTAAGGTTTCCTTTAGCTGTATTATGAGCCTCTTGTGGCGCAGAGTGGTAAGGCAGCCGTCTGAAAGCTTTGCCCATAAGGCTGGGAGTTCAATCCCAGCAGCCGGCTCAAGGTTGACTCAGCCTTCCATCCTTCCGAGGTCGGTAAAATGAGTACCCAGCTTGCTGGGGGGTAAACGGTCATGACTGGGGAAGGCACTGGCAAACCACCCTGTATTGAGTCTGCCATGAAAACGCTAGAGGGCGTCACCCCAAGGGTCAGACATGACTCGGTGCTTGCACAGGGGATACCTTTACCTTTACCTTTTAGCTGTATTAAATTTTTTGAGGCTGCCGCTTGTAGAAAAGCCCTCACTCTGAAATGAAGTGAAAGGGCCTTTAAAAGGGGCCTAACAAGAGGGTTTTTAATTTTTTTAAAATATATGGCTTATTTTCAGGAGGGAGAAAAACTTGGTAAGAAGTAGCTGGTTCCTTTTTTATTGCTTAGATCTCTCTCGCCCTCTAGTGGTTCAGCCGGGTATCGTATGCTATGGTTAACTGCAGCTACTAAAGTTTGTAATTGCATCTGGTTACCTTTCGAAAGAGGGGAGAGAATCCGACTCCCACCAGGAATAAGCATCCCGCAGAACCAGATCATCAGCCTGCTAGGGAAATCTGGAGAAAGTTCTAGGCATTACCAAGGTCTTGTGCATTAAAAAACAAACAAACAAAAAAAACAGGAATAATTGTAACTGGATTGGCATTTTTATTCCTTCTTGTTTTATTGATTTTGAAGGGGTAATAATTGATTGCAGAACAGAAAGGTTTGCTGCTTAATGACACTGGTCACTGACCGGAAGGATAAAGACGAGAGCTTCCAATGGTGAAACGTCATAATAGAGCTTAAGCGTCTTCCGTATACATTATATAACTCATACTTACAGCCAGTCTTACGGTGGTTTAATGACTCCCATGGTGCAAATCGGTGCTGAGACTTTGAGAAAACGGTTAGCTTCAGGCCACTGCTGATTTCACCGCAGAGGTGAGGCTGTAGACAAGGGTTTTCTCAACCTGGGCTGATTCTGCACTTACTTTGTTTATTCTGTTGTGGATCCTGCTGAATTCAGATTGATTTGAACTCGGATTTTCCTCTATTCCCCTTCCCTTTGAAACAGAAAGTGTTCTGCACATGATTATGAAAGCTTAGAAGGGGGTGGGGAGTCAAGCACAGTAGGACCCCTTTCTTTTCTTGAAGGGAGGGGGGAGGATTGAAGATAGCAGAGGATGGGGAATAATTCCAAGAGGCAAATCTCTGTTGAGAGAAGTTAGGGCTTCTGGAGCTTCTGCCGAGAGAAGTTAGGACTTTCCCTATAAGGGAAGCCTTGCAACCTGGGAATGAGGAAGCCCTTGAACTGACGCCCTGGCCAATCAGGGCTTTTCTACAGCGAGGCTCAGCAGCAAGTCAGTTCAGGACAAGCAGACAGCTGCACGCTTTCTAATGCTGATTTTTCAAATATTGAGAGTTATATCCAGTCCAGGATATTGTGGGGGAAAGGTAGGTAGTAGTGTACCTTGATGCAATGGCAAAGCACCCCAGAACATCTCTTGCCTTGAAAGCCTCACCAGGGCACCCTAAGTCAGCTATGAATCAATGGCAAGCAAGCAAACTAACTCATGGGATGAAATAATTCAAAAGAAATTCCGTCTCAACATCCGGAAGAAGTTCCTGACAGTTAGTGCGGTTTCTCAGTGGAATAGGCTTCCTCTGGAGGTGGTGGGTTCTCCATCTTTGGAGATTTTTAAGCAGAGGCTGGATAGCCGAGGCTGATGGAGAGGCTGATTCTGTGAAGGCTCAAGGGGGTGGCAGGTTACAGTGGATGAGCGAGAGGGTTGTGAGTGTCCTGCATAGCGCAGGGGGTTGGACTAGATGACCCATGAGGTCCCTTCCAAATCTATGATTCTATGATTCTAACCAAGGCAAGGAGACAAACAACTGAAATAATGCTCTTGAAAACTGCATTAATTCTCAGAGGGGAGGAAAAAAATCAGCATGAAGAAAATGAAAATGGAGTGAATTTTTGATGGCGTTTGGCCAGCGTGTCCCACAAAACACACCATTTAGCCTTCTCTACCTCGTGCACACAAGGAGGCCACCTTGCCCGAAGCTGCGGGGACAGCTTTATCAGCATGACACCTTCTTCCTAAATCCGGCAGATCACCTCCTCCCCCAAATTTCAGATATTACAAGGGGGAGGAAGACACCATCTCTTTGGAGGATAACTTTGTGGGAAAGGTTAATAACTTGACTCCCCCCCTCTCCCAGCCTAGAGGGAAGTCCCTTTCTTCTCCCATTCTGCCCATCCTTGTTCTTTCTTCCCACGTGAAGCCCTGAGACAACATTTTTTACCCCATGAAAAGAAACATTCTCTTTTTTCCCCTTCTTCCGGTGCTGCCGTTATCAGAGGGGCCCTCCGTTTCCGAATGCTATCTGCTTTTGATCACATTGTCGGTGGCCTATTCAGCAGAGCCCCAGGGATACACAGTGTTATCAGTTTGTTCTGTGCTGCCAACTTCGGGAGGCCGAGCTGCTCTGGTTCCTTTTGGAAAGTTTGAACAACCCCAGCCAATCCGCTGCAAGGAGGAGCTGTAATTGTCCGTAATTTACTAGGGAGTATCACGCTGCTACGTAAGGACAAAAGGAGGGCCTGGCTGGATCAGACCCATTCTTCGTCTTGTACTGTATCCTGTCTCACACAGGGGTCATAGAATCATAGAATATAGAATCATAAAATCATAGAATCATAGAGTTGGAAGGGGCCACAGAGGCCATCTAGTCCAACCCCCTGCTCTACGCAGGATCAGCCCTAAGCATCCTAAAGCATCCAAGAAAAGTGTGTATCCAACCTTTGCTTGAAGACTTCCAGTGAGGGGGAGCTCACCACCTCCTTAGGCAGCCTATTCCACTGCTGAACTACTCTGACTGTGAAAATTGTTTCCTGATATCTAGCCTATATCGTTGTACTTGAAGTTTAAACCCATTACTGCGTGTCCTCTCCTCTGCAGCCAGCAGAAACAGCATCCTGCCCTCCTCCAAATGACAACCTTTCAAATACTTAAAGAGGGCTATCATGTCCCCTCTCAACCTCCTTTTCTCCAGGCTGAACATTCCCAAGTCCCTCAACCTATCTTCATAGGGCTTGGTCCCTTGGCCCCAGATCATCCTCGTCGCTCTCCTCTGTACCCTTTCAATTTTATCTACGTCCTTCTTGAAGTGAGGCCTCCAGAACTGCACACAGTACTCCAGGTGTGGTCTGACCAGTGCCGTATACAATGGGACTATGACATCTTGTGATTTTGATGTGAATAGGGTCAATCCAGGGACCTTCTCCTGAGGCTGATTCTTGGCCCTGGTATTCAGAGGTTTAGTGCCTCGGAATCACTGAGATGTCAGCCTCAGGGTGCCCATATTACCTCGGGCACGGCTGGAAGAGAAAGTGATGGGGAGAAATGCACCCTGGCAGCATGCTAGTGAAAACGAGGCTTGGTGGCCTCTCTTGCATTTTGCAAAAACTCAACATCAAAGGGGTTTTGTTGTTGTTGTTGTTGTTGTTTTGCAAAATGCTAGAGCAGGCTTTCTCAACTAGGGTTTTGAAGTATACAGCTTCAGATGACAACCCTTCAACCATCCCACCACACCCTCAAAACATCTGGACAATGAGTCTGGAGGGGCATCTGGTCAGTTGTCCATCAGGAGGCAGGAGTGGGTGTCATCCGCATATTGGTGTCAACCAGGCCTGTAACATCTGGTCAGTTAGAACAGGGGTAGTCAACCTGTGGTCCTCCAGATGTTCATGGACCTACAATTCCCATGAGCCCCTGCCAGAAAATGCTGGCAGGGGATCATGGGAATTGTAGTCCATGGACATCTGGAGAACCACAGTTTGACTACCCCTGACTTAGAACACTTTACAGGGATAGTGAATGTTTACTGAGCCATACATAAACAAGGTATGCTATTAATTTAAAGGCAGTGGCCCATATTGGTTTCAATTATTCCAAACCATCATTGGGCTTAAGAGCTGGGACTAGGATCTCAGAGACCCAGGTTCGAATCCCCATCGTGGCCTCAGCCCAGCCCACCACAGAGGAATGTTGTAAGGATAAAATGGAGGAGATTAGAATGGTAGAAGCTGCATTAGAATGGTAGAAGAAAGGTGAGGGCACCAATGAACTAAACCAACCAACTTTGGAAAGCTTGAATTATCTGATCATGGGAAAGTGATGTGTAAGGCTCATAGTTTCTTTGTCCCTTCCCTTTCTCCACAACAGACACCCTGTAAGGGAGGTGAGGCTGAGAGAGCCCTGATATCACTGCTCAGTCAGAACTGCTTTATCAGTGCTGTAGTGAGCCCAAGGTCACCCAGCTGGCTGCATGTGGGAGAGGAGTGTGGAATCAAACCCAGCTCACCAGATTAGAAGTCTGTACTCCTAACCACTACATCAAGCTGGCTCTCCACAAGGCTGGAATACAGACTGGGTTGCATCCATAGATGGTAGAGCTAAAGGGATCATTGTTCCTTCCCCCCCGAATTTCTTCTGGCTAGAAAGAGGTCACGGGATTGAATGGAGGGTAGGGGACCAATGAGGTGGCAGTATTCAAGCAAAGGTTGGATACACACTTTTCTTGGATGCTTTAGGATGCTTAGGGCTGATCCTGCATAGAGCAGGGAGTTGGGCTAGATGGCTTGTATGGCCCCTTCCAACTCTATGATTCTATGATTCTAGATCCTCCTTACTCCACTTTGGATGGTTGGTAAATCCCGGCGCCTGTTTGTTTTGATTTTGTTTGAACCATAACATTTATCTTCCCGAATCTCTTCTGCTCCTCGGTCTGCTTCAATTGCTCATTGGTCTTTGGACACCCTGCGTGTGAATTTCAAGTTTTCAATCAAGCTCCAGCTGAAACCATTTTTAAGAAGTTTCTAGTATCCCTGCAATCATTCCATCCGACTCCAGCAGATAAGTAAAAACCCCATAAGCATTAACTGTTTTAATCAGACGCATGTGCCCATTTTTCAATTTCTTTCTCTATAGGCATCTCCGGCATTTTCCCATTCACTTCTTTATCACCGAACTCAAATTCTGACACTTAAACCCAATTGCTTACAAGTATCCCTTGGGTATGTAAAAATGATTATCTTGTCCAGAAGAGGGGGGGGGGGGAGCGTAAATTACCTGAAAATCGTAGATAAAGCATGCAGGATTGTTATGAATGAAATTCTTTTGTTGTAATTTGAAATTTCTTCCCAGAGCAGTGGTCCCTTCCTTCTGGATATTGATCCATACCATGTGTCTTCAAGAAGAAGGAGGAGGAGGGGTTGGTTGGGAGCCAGTTTGGTGTAGTGGTTAGGAGTGCGGACTTCTAATCTGGCATGCCGGGTTAGGTTCTGGACTCCCCCACATGCATCCAGCTGGGGGACCTTGGGCTCGCCACGGCACTGATAAAACTGTTCTGACCAGCAGTGATATCAGGGCTCTCTCAGCCTCACCCACCCCACAGGGTGTCTGTTGTGGGAAGAGGAATGGGAAGGCGACTGTAAGCCGCTTTGAGCCTCTTTTGGGTAGGGAAAAGCGGCATATAAGAACCAACTCTTCTTCTTCTTTTATACTCTGATTTTTACTACCTAAAGGAATGTCAAAGCAGCTTAGAATGGCCTTCTCTGCCTCTCCCCACAGCAAACACCCTTTTTGAAGTAAATGAGACTGAGAGAGCTCTGAGAGAAATATTAATTAACTCCCAGCCTCATGGGCTGAGCTTCAGACTGCATGTCTGCTGCCTTACCACTCTGCACCACAAGAGGCTCTAGGCATTTCAATGGAGAAAGATTAATTAATTAAATATTTAATTAATATTTCTCCATTGAAATGCCTAGAGCCTCTTGTGGCGCAGAGTGGTAAGGCAGCAGACATGGAGTCTGAAAGCTCTGCCCATGAGGTTGGGAGTTCGATCCCAGCAGCTGGCTGAAGGTTGACTCAGCCTTCCATCCTTCTGAGGTCGATAAAATGAGGACCCAGTTTGCTTGCTGGGGGGTAGACATTAATGACTGGGGAAGGCACTGGCAAACCACCCCGTATTGAGTCTGCCATGAAAACGCTAGAGGGCGTCACCCCAAGGATCAGACATGACCTGGTGCTTGCACAGGGGATACCTTTACCTTTACCTTTTATTGAAATGCCCATGCATTTCATCATAGATGCATAATGCTTTTTATAATGCCACTCCTTATGGAATGACAAGTCATGAATCTTTTTTAAAAAATGCTTTAAAAAAATCCCATCCCTGGGAGAAGGGAGAGGGAGACAGATGTGAGGGAGGGACATTGGAGGCGGAGATAGCGCTTCTTCCCCTCCACGCATTTCTTTAGCATTTCTTTATATTTCTTTTATTTATTTTTTGATTTACAGCATGTGATCTGCTGGTTTCCCTCCTGTGGCTTGCGCTACATAGGTTGGGGAGTCCACTTCATGTGAATCCATTTTATGCGATTTCCCCAACTCGCATGTTAAAATGGAGGATGTAGCTTTAGGTTTGCTGGCCAGATACGGGAGGTTGGCGACATCTTGCAAAATGCCCAAAATACAGCATCTTCATAAGGTAAGTATGATGCTACATTAATGGCATGCGGAAAGGCCCAAAGAGCTCTTCCACCAGGCATATGGTTGAAGCCATGGTGAGTCCAGGAATTTCCATCATAGGATACCTCCACATTGGTACACCTGGACACTCGCTCCCAAGGAGGAAGAGCTCTGGCCCTCTACGGTTGGACAGAGGGAGAGGGTGGGGGAGGGGGGGTTAGAACTCTGTCTTGCCATCTTTTAATGCTTAGTGTTAATACTTAATGCTAATATTAATTTTAATGGGTTTTAATGGGGTCATACTGGCTCTTAGTGTTTTATTGTGAACGGCCGCGAGTCCGAATAGAATGTGGCGGTATATAAATACAAAAATAAACAAATAAACAAATAAGAGAAAGAAAGAAAGAAAGAAAGAAAGAAAGAAAGAAAGAAAGAAAGAAAGAAAGAAAGAAAAAATAAACAAATAAACAAATAAGAGAAAGAAAGAAAGAAAGAAAGAAAGAAAGAAAGAAAGAAAGAAAGAAAGAAAGAAAGAAAGAAAGAAAGAAAGAAAGAAAGGAGGGAGGGAGGGAGGGAGGGAGGGAGGGAGGGAGGGAGGGAGGGAGAGAGAGAGAGAGAGAGAGAGAAAGAAAGAAAGAAAGAAAGAAAGAAAGAAAGAAAGAAAGAAAGAAAGAAAGAAAGAAAGAAAGAAAGAAAGAAAGAAAGAAAGAAAGAAAGAAAGAAAGAAAGAAAGAAAGAAGGCGGGAGGGAGAGAGTGGGAGAAAGAAAGAAAGAAAGAAAGAAAGAAAGAAAGAAAGAAAGAAAGAAAGAAAGAAAGAAAGAAAGAAAGGAAGGAAGGAAGGAAGGAAGGAAGGAGGGAGGGCAGGAGGGAGGGAGGGAGAGAGAGAGAGGGAGGGAGAGGGAGAGAGAATGAAAGAAAGAAAGAAAGAAAGAAAGAAAGAAAGAAAGAAAGAAAGAAAGAAAGAAAGAAAGAAAGAAAGAAAGAAAGAATCCTTGCAATGATTTGAATTCAAGATACAACCCCTTATCTGGCGGTCTCCAGTCCTGGATGTACAGTGAAAAAGGTCACATGGCAGTCACTCCCTTTCACATTAAAACCTTCACAAATAAACAAATGCCACGGTTTTCTTGAAATAGTTCCTAATAAATTTCCCCCTAACTGGCTTCTAAATTATTTCTTTTTATAGTAAAAATTTTTTTTAATATAATTAACAAGGCAGGCATTGATTTTCAGTCATTACCAATGTCTCTGTGATTATTATTGCTTCCATAATCATCTTCACTGTATTAACATAGATTAAACAGCCCTTTAAAAACTGAGTGGCTTCATTAGCTCTGTGCATGCAAAGAAATGAATAACTCAGTCATTTGCTTTTGCATTACTTGGGAGTGGAAAACAGGTCCTATAGAAATTCGGCTGAAAAAGATAAACAAGGCCGGGGGGGGGGGAGGAGGCAAATATAAAGCCAGATGAGTGATGTGAACACCTTCAAAGTCCCTGGCTAGAAACAGTTGTCATCTCACTGGGTGGACCTTTATTGGGATTTTACACAGTGGTCCAATTTATATCAAAGAAGGGTGCCTGACCTCAACCATAGCCAAGGCCATCTTGGTCTTGGCTCCAGCCTGGTGGAATCAGTTTCCATCTGAGGTGAGAGCCCTCAAGGAGCTCCCAACGTTACAGACGGCATGTAAGGTAACACTCTTCCACCAGGCAACGTAAGATGGTACTCTTCCATGGAAGATGGCA
Organism: Paroedura picta; assembly: GCF_049243985.1. Classification (NCBI taxonomy): domain Eukaryota; kingdom Metazoa; phylum Chordata; class Lepidosauria; order Squamata; family Gekkonidae; genus Paroedura; species Paroedura picta. The sequence continues at coordinate 117,263,336 of NC_135373.1, read as the reverse complement.
CTCTTCCACCAGGCATTTGGTTGAGGCCAGGGTCCACCATGACCATCTAATGGGGCCCCCTACTGTACTCCCGTTATCCTACATTCTCTGACTGGCCACAGTTTAATCACCAGGCTCTGGGCTCTGGAGATAGATCTCTGAACTGGTTTGAATGTATTTTAACATTTTAAATGTGTACAGGTTTTTGATCCTACCCCGAGATCTTCTAGAAAGGGTCAACATACAAATCAAAATATAAACAAACAAGCAAACAAACCAAGTAAAGAGTCAACCTTATCCATCCCCCACATCATTTGATCTTGATTGGCTTTGGAAAACCTCAGGAGTTATTATATTCTAGCCTGCATGGAGTGCCCATTTGGAAATCACTTCTGTCGTGGGAGAATGTTTGTCCTGGCTCATTGTGGATTCCTAACTGAAGTGAAACTCTGAAGCTTATTCCAGCTTGGTTTCCTTGTACCGTAGAAGTGTTTCTATAGCACGTTGGTCTTGGCCCTCTTAACAAAGCTACAGCTCAGCCAAAACCAGCCAGCATCTGACTATTTGGTGTAAAACATGAATGTTTCCCCCATAGGCGACATCTAATCATGAAAGGTCTGGAGCACTGGAATGATTCGTACCTGTCAGACAACTAAGAGTCATCAATAATTGAGCTTCCTTCCTACCCTGTACAGAACTGTATCTGAAAAACACCAGGGGAACAGCTATGTCTGAGAAACACAACGTTGAGTCCTGCATCCCCCCTCTCCCTCATCTTGTCCTCTTTACCAGTTTAGAAGGAAACCCTTAGCTGGAATCTTTGTTTGTTTGCTTTGTTTGTTTGCCAGTTTGGTGTAGTGGTTAGGAGTGCGGACTTCTAATCTGGCATGCTGGGTTCGATTCTGCACTCCCCCACATGCAACCAGCTGGGTGACCTTGGGCTCGCCACGGCACTGATACAACTGTTCTGACCGAGCAGTGATATCAGGGCTCTCTCAGCCTCACCCACCCCACAGGGTGTCTGTTGTGGGGAGAGGAATGGGAAGGCGACTGTAAGCCGCTTTGAGCCTCCTTCGGGTAGGGAAAAGCGGCATATAAGAACCAACTCTTCTTCTTCTTCTTCTTCTTCTTCTTCTTCTTCTTCTTCTTCTTCTTCTTCTTCTTCTTCTTCTTCTTCTTGATCCTTATTATTTGGGCAAAGTGTGCACTGAAATTCGGATTCCAGTAAAATTAGACCAGTGGCAAGAAGATTTAGCCTGAATCAGCAGATTTATTTATTTAGCAACTCATACTCCACTCCGCCTTTGAAAACTTGAGGGGGTGGAGGGTCCTGAGATGCCAGGGGTCCAATCTGTGCACATCAAGAGACCATTGGCTACTCAACATCACCGACAGAACTTTCATAAACCAAGTACATGTTTACATAAACTACTGACAGAATCTTATGCGCTTGATATAAATACATCAATATCCCCGTTCACGATTGTGCCATCGGTGTTACTTAGGCCGAACAGAATAACAAAACAAGTAATTGTCACTTAAAAGAAAATGGTCAGTGTCCTTTAAGATTTCTTTGAAAATGGATCGCCTCTCGTTTCTCGCTCTCTCCCTCATTTCTCTGAGAACTAAAGCTGGAATGACATAGTACATGCCTTAAGGTTTCTAATTAAATAGACAGATAGGGTCCTGATAGCATCTGCTTTCTGTAATAAAAACTATTGATATCATTGACCTGTGAGATTTTTATCTGCCGCAGACAGAAAAAGATGGACAAGTCTAAACGTGAAGAGGTTGCGACAGAAGGCAGAGTGGGAGGTGGGATGAAAGGTTCTCCCCTCCCTCTGAAAAATGTTGTACTCCTTTGGCCAAAGACTTTGACATTCTGGAAGAACATTTAATTAACATTTATCACCGAGAGTTCAGGAATAAAATTTCGTCAATGGTTATATTTTACGGCTTCTTCTTATCTGTGCTCTCTTTTGGTTGGCTTAGTAGTATGGGAAAAGAGGGACGGGAAATAGACAGTAAGGGGACCTTGAATGAATGCTTTGAGAATTCACAAAAGGTACACTTTTATGGCATCCTAAAAGCACACAAGAGGGTCATGGCTGTGATGTCACGTCCCTCTAGGGCTCATACCCACCATCTGTGGTCTGTTGCCCCAGATTCCGCCAGCTTCAGTGGCACCTGCTGGTCCTATTCCCTCTGCACCACATTATCTTCTTCCAGACAGCCCCTGGAGGAAGTCCATTCTGCCTGGTGAAGCCCAACAAAAATCCAAGGAATGGATGTCTGAAGACTCCATGAGATCCAGCCTGGAGGTATTTGTACCTAGATTCAGGTCTGGGACTAGGTCAGAAACAACTTTGCTTGCCTTGACTGACGACCTTTGTTGGGAAACTGAAAGGGCAGGTGCATCTCTGTTGATTCTCCTGGACCTCCTAGAAGCTTTCAATACCACTGTTCATGTTGTCCTTCTGGACCTCTCCAGAGTTGGGGGTGGGACTGGGGGGCAACATGCTCCGGTGATTCCACTCTTACTTGACTAATTGATTCTAGAAGGTGGGTGCTGGGGGGCTGCTGCTCAGCCCTGTGGCATGGGGCACCCACATACTATTTAACATCAAAATAAAATTTCTGGGTGAGGACATCTGGGAGTCTGGAGTGAGGTGCCACCAATACACAAATGACACCGTGCTCTATTTCTCCTTAACTAGCTTTAAGGAAGTCCTAAATAGTTGCCTAGAGAAGGTCATCGGATGGGTAAGGGCCAATAAACTTCTTATACAGAGTCTTCCTTGGTGGTCTCTCATTTAGTCTTATGGTGCCCCCAGCAAGGGGCCTTCAAGGTGAGTGAGAAGCAGAGGTGGTTTGCCACTGTTGTCCTCTGCAGAGCCTTCCTTGGTGGTCCCTCATCAAAGTCTTATCATGACCCCAGCAAGGGGCTCTCAAGGCAAGTAAGAAACAGGGGTGGGTTGCCACTCCCTTTCTATGTAGAGTCTTCCTCGGTGGTCTCCCTGCAAAGCATGGACCCTGCTTAGCTTCCAAGATCTGATGAGATCAAGCTAGACTATTCCGCCTTCCCTCCCAAAAAATGTCCTCCTTACCTGGTTCTCTATAGGACCACAGCAGAAGAGTCCCACCATGCTGAAGCAGATTTTCAGAAGCTAATCCTTGGCAATCATAATCTTAAAAAAAAACCCTATACTTACGTGGTTGATCCTATGATACCAATGACTGGTTTGCATTGACCGATCCTCCTGACCTGAAACTGGAGTCGACCAGCAGCTTTCCTGATAAAGCAAAGATAATGGTGCAGCCCAGTGCATTGTGGTTTGTTAGAACAATGCGATTGGAAGCAATCGAATCATTCGGTGAACGGAGCTCTCGCCACTGTAATAGCAGCGTTTTCGGAATCAACGTCTGGCGGCTGTTTGCTAAACAGCCGCCAAGGCCTCGGGTGCCCTTCGCCTCCCTAAACTGCAAGCTCGTCTCTGGCCATGGCAACCCATGGGATGAAATTAATATAACTACAGTTGGGTTGTTAGGATGATGGCTTTTCAGTGACCTATGATGGAAATGTCAGATTTCCTTTTCTTTCCTTAATCAGCACTCTGTAATGAATGACTCCACCAAATACCAAGCTAATGGTGGGAAAAGGGCACTTAGAGCTCCAAAGGGTCAAGCAGGGATAAGGCAGAGCGACGACCTTTCTGTGCCCTCCAAAAGCAAATTCAAATGGGGTTATATTTCCTGTATCTGACAGTGTGTAATGACGGAGTGCTCCATATATCAAGTTGCTGGGTTAATGAAAATGGATGGGGTTACATTCAAGGCCCCGCGCCTGCATCCAGTCAGATCTCAACAGGCTTCTACCTCAGTCCTTAAGAACCACGAGTGGTTTGTTCACCTAAATTGGCATCCTCTATCTCGTAAAGGAAACTCAGGCCATGTCCCTCATCGTTCTGGCATAGAACAATGGGCGTGGATGATATACGGGCCAGCTTCCTGGTAGGGTCTGAAGCCCCCCTGGAATTACAGCTCATTTCCAGATTGCATAAATCAGTTCCCCTGGCAAATATGGTTGTTTGGTGCAGTGGTTAGGAGTGTGGGCTTCTAATCTGGTGAGCCAGGTTTGATTCCCTGCTCCCTCACATGCAGCCAGCTGGGGGACCTTGGGCTCAACACAGCACTGATAAAGCTGTTCTGACTGAGCAGTAATATCAGGGCTTTCTCAGCCTCACCTCCCTCACGGGACATCTATTGTGGGGAGAGGAAAGGGAAGGCGAATGTCAGCCACTTTGAGACTCCTTCAGGTAGAGAAAAGTGGCATAGAAGAACCAACTCTTCTTCTTCTTCAGTAGTATCAGGGCTCTCTCAGCTTCACCTCCCTCACAGGGTGTCTGTTGTGGGGAGAGGAAAGGGAAGGTGACTGTAAGCCGCTTTGAGACTCCTTCGGGTAGGGAAAAGTGGCCTATAAGAACTAACTCTCTTCTTTGGGTTTGTTCTGTGGGATTGTACCCTACTGAGGTCTCTGTCCCCCCTGGTTCCACCCCCAAATCTACAAGTATTTCTCAACCTGAAGCTAGCAATCATACTCACCCTGCTCCAGTTTGGTGACCTGGGAGGGGCCTGGCAACCATAATGAATTTGCAACATTTGCTGTATTTGTTATCAGGCCTACCCTCATCGTCTAGGGCAGGCCTTTGCGACCAGGGTTTTGTGAAGCCTTGATTCTTGATGGCCCTGGAAGTGTTTCCCAAGTGAAAGTTAATTATGTATATATTTTTTAAAATTGTTAAACATGAATAGGGTGATACGAGCATATCTGTTCATGCTGGAATTGTATTGTTATATTTTATTTGTTTTAACTACTTGTGAGCCGCCTCGAGTTGACTTTGTCGGGAAGGGCGGGATAGAAATCTAATTATACATAGAATAAAAAATAAATGTTGACCTGCCCACCCCTCACAAGATGGCCAATGATGGGCCTGGAGGGGGTGGGAAGGGGAGGGGCCCCGGGTGGGTGTGTCCACAGCTCTGCTTCCCAACCATATTCTGCACGATTGTGCCTCTACTGGGGTTTCTTGAAGCCTGGAGAATGTTTCAGGGGTTTCACAATGGTAAAAAGTGGAAAAAATCTGATCTAGGGTGGAGTGTTGTAAAAGCTCTTGGACTTTTGCTATGGATTTGGTCATCCCGGAAATACTACATCTCCCAGGAACTGAAACCAAGAATGTTAGTCATAGAATCATAGAATCATAGGATCATAGAGTTGGAAGGGACCATACAGGCCACCTAGTCCAACCCCCTGCTCAATGCAGGATCAGCCCAGAGCATCCTAAAGCATCCAAGAAAAGTGTGTATCCAACCTTTGCTTGAAGACTGCCAGTGAGGGGGAGCTCACCACCTCCTTAGGCAGCCTATTCCTAGTCAGGGTGGAACCTTGTAAAGAAGAAGACAAAGACTCTACTTTTTACTACTTGAATAGGTCTCAAAGCAGCTTTCAATTGCCTACCCTTCCTCTCCCCGCAACAGATACCCCATGAGGTAGGTGGGGCGGAGAGAGGTCTGAGAGAACTGAGACTGGTCCCAGGTCACCCAGAAGGCTGTATGTGCAGGAGTAGTGGAGAATCAAGCCCTGTATCCAGATTAGAGGCTACCATTCTTATCCAGTACACCAAGCTGTTTCTCAAGGAGGAAAGGAACCAACCACCTCCTGGCATCCAAGAATGCTTTCTCTGTGCCCCCACCGCAAGGAGAACAGATCTTTGTAATTGGGACACAGCAAAAATATTGTAGCCGCGCTTCCCTAAGCCTTACCTCCTCTAGCTTCCCACCTGTATATCATCTCATTCTCCCCTTGCCCTGAATAGTGTCATAAAGCACATTTTGCATTGAGTAAAAAGCTGTTCCCATTGTAATCTCAGCCTGGATAATAAGTACTCCACTATTTCTTCACTTAAATATTCATACCACAATTCCAAGGGCTGCATATCAGATTGAAGCATGGGAAAGGGGAGGGGGGGGGGAAGATACGAAGAGGAAAAATGACTACACGAAATCTCCAGACATTTATCACAGGCCTAGAGGATACAAACCAATCAGCTCCCAAGATCTGCTCTTTGATCGAGGTGCTCAGTTAAAGCCTACATTATTAATATATGACTCTGTTTTAAAAGTCTATTAATCACGGAAGGATGACTGATTAAGTGAATCAAGTCCAGCCTTGTGACCCAAAAGGCAACTTTTGCAACTCTGAGGGATTCGATTCATTTGAAGGAAAAGATATTGGCATCAATTCGATCAAAACCGTTCATGGATACATACATGGGGGACCCTCAAGGACTTGCAGGGAGCATCTCCAACTCCCCCGCTGTTTCTTCTTTTCCTCCCCTGAAACCACCATATCTTCTCCCTTTTCCATGCTTCTTTACCAATGACTACCCAACCTAGGGGAGCCTCTTGTGGCGCAGAGTGGTAAGGCAGCCGTCTGAAAGCTTTGCCCATGAGGTTGGGAGTTCGATCCCAGCAGCCGGCTCAAGGTTGACTCAGCCTTCCATCCTTCCGAGGTCGGTAAAATGAGTACCCAGCTTGCTGGGGGGTAAACGGTCATGACTGGGGAAGGCACTGGCAAACCACCCCGTATTGAGTCTGCCAGGAAAACGCTGGAGGGCGTCACCTCAAGGGTCAGACATGACTCGGTGCTTGCACAGGGGATACCTTTACCTTTACCTTACCCAACCTACCTTAATCAGTCTCCCGTGATTTCAGCTTTCCCCTCTTTCTGGCAGCGTTTCACTGGGAAAACTGGCTGAGTTGTGTAATATTGGCCACAGAATCCAGACCCAATGTAGTAGGTCATTGAAGTCCCCAGATCCTCTCCCCCTACCTTGATTCCTTTGATGCTTCCCACCTACCAGCTAACTGACATTATGTGCATGGATACAAGTATCAGGAGGCCTCAGCCTCCAAGCACTGTTGTTGGTCCTTGTTGGGAGTTTTGGACTTATGATCCTGAGTCCCTCTGGAGAAATAGAGCTGCAAAGTAACGGAGCATTTTGAAAGTATGCAGTTATTAGTTAGCTTTGTGGATGAGGCACAGATCCAGGCTCATAGCACTTTGAGGTTTAAAAGAGAGTAATCTTTACCGGGAAGATTATTTACAAATATATATCATAATCATCTGCTTCAGTCTCCTTACTGAAACAGAGGACAAAAGCTAAAAATTTAAAGAGTAGTTACAAAAGCAGCACATTGCAAGGCTCTGTGACTGGGCTGCAAGCAGACTACATGACTACAGAACAGCAGATGGGGAGAGCCGAGCCTAAAGGTGGGTAATCCTTGATTCAGCAAAGCACAGAGTTTATCTTAAACAAAGGGATTTCCAGAGCTTGTGCTGGGTGGGTTTCCACTGCAACCTCACCAGTGACCACTTGAGGCCACTAGTGAGCACACAGGCACAGTTTAGCAGGTTAAAAAAGCCCTTCAAGGCTGACTTCACCAAATTACTTGCTGATTACAATTCCAACAGTCCTCCGCAGTAATTGGTTGGCCTCTGCATGAAACAAGTTGCTGAACCAGATGGACCACTGGTCTGTTCCAGCAGGGCTTTTCTTATGTTCTTGTCTTCCCTTCCCAATCTTTAGCTACATTCCTTCTTTATTTATGTCATTTATACAGGGAATGGAGACCCCAAAACAGCTTACATTGTTATCATCTATTTTATAAATTTAAAACAAGTATTTCATTTACATACCACCCCATCGCTATTGGGCCACTGCCGCCGCCACCATTCTTGAGGCCAGTCAGGGAGGGAGGGAGGGGGCGCCGCTGCCGTCGCTGCGGTGGTGCGTCCCATCTTAGAGTCCCTTAATTCTGGTCACTTTACCCAAATCCGAACATCTCCAAGCTTCACCCACAAAGTCTCCAAGTATTTCCTAAACCAGAATTGCAACTCTAGATCCCCTGGAATTATAGCCCATCTCCAGATTACAGAGGTCAGTTCGCCTGGAGAAAATGGCTGCCTTAGGACTCCACAGAATTATACTTCAACGAGGTTCCTTCACTCCAGGCACCACCCCCAAAGTCTCCAGGTCTTTCCCAACCCAGAGCTAACCTCGCAGTATATGACTCCATAGACTCCAAAGCACCCATTTCCTCCAAGGGAACTGATCTGTATCATCTGGAGATCAGGTATAATTCTAGAAGACCTCCAGATTCTATATCAGGGTTGTCCAAACTGTGGCTCTCCAGATGTTCATGGACTACCATTGGCATGAGACCCTGCCAGTGCTGGCAAGGGCTCATGGGAATTTTGGTCCATGGACATCTGAAGAGTCAGAGTTTGGTCAACCCAACTCAAGAAGAAGAAGAGTAGGTGTTTTATACCCTGCTTTTTCAGGACAGAGATTCCCAAAGCACCTTACAAACACCTTTCCCTGAGATTGTAGCCTGTATATCCACTGGGGTGGTGGACCATGTATCCATCACCAGCAGGCCCAGCCATTCCAGGCTGCTGCCGAGCCTCTCTCAAGGAACACAACCCACCGAATTTCTCACAATATCCATCTCCACTCTTCTGGGCATGGCACTCCATTTCTTTTCGAAAGGTGACTCCTGCCCCTTGCCATAGATTTTCTGCATTTCTCCCCTAAACCTGCCCGCCTTTATTTACAATGATTGGATTTTCCTCCCTTTTTTTTTTATCAAGCTACATTTTATAGAAAAGTGGGAGAAGCAGCTCAGTTTTGAGGGTGGGTTTTTTGGGGGGGGAGGGGGGCGTCTTGCGATTTTGTTTGTATTGTCTATTTTTAATGTGGAACAACCGGCACTTTCCTGTAACTAGTTTGTAATTTGTTGTCATGCCCGATTCTGATAGCAAAGGGAATTTCATTACAGGTACATTAAAACAGAGAGAATGCATGTACATTTGCATTTCTGGGTGCAGGTAAATAAATAGTAAACCTCATTGATAACCGAGGCAATTATAATTTGAATAAGATTATATTCTCCCTAGGAGAGATAAAGGGTAATGAAAGACAATTCAAAGCCAGCTTGTTATTACTTCATCAAATACCTCAGCCTCGAGCCGATAAAACTCTCCAGTACGGCCCCCGTGAGACATTACCAGCCACGATGCTCCTGAACATTTGTAGCGATCTCTAAAAACATTAATATCACCATTTAAATGAGTTTGTGATGTACTATAACGGAGGGTGAAGCTAGAGGTGAAAACGCGACACGAGCTTTCATGAAAGCACTACCGTCGAGTTACTGGGGATGACAAAAGGAATTATATTCACCCCAGACAGGCCCTCCATTAAGGTGTTGTTGTTTTTTTAAGAGTTTAGCAGAAAGCATGATGACAAATACGTTCTGTAGAAACGTTCTATTGTTCCCATCTTTCTGGTCAAAGCCATGAAGTGAATGGGCCTACCAGTGTCAGTCAATCAACCAATCCACCAGACATCTTGGAGGGACCATGTCCAGCCTATGCTGGGGCAGCTGCATTGGTTGTCAATCATCTTCCAGATCAGGTTCAAGGTTCTGGTACTTATCTTTAAGGTCATCTGCGGCCTGGGCCCCACTTATCTGAGGGACCGCTTGTCTCCTAGGGACCGCTAGGGGAAAGCGGCATATAAGAACCAACTCTTCTTCTTCTCCTCCTTATGTCCCTTGCAGGGCTCTTTGCTCTGCAGATAGAAATTTGCTGGTTGTCCCCGGTACCAGGAGATGCGCCTATGCTCAACCAAGGCCAGGGCCTTTTTGGTCCTGGCCCCCACCTGGTGAAACAAGCTCCTGGAAGAGCTAAGGGCCCTGATGGAGCTTCCTATGTAAGATGGAATGTTTCCACCAGGCATTTGGTTGAACTGCTCCCTGCCTGCACAGGCCTGTAAAAGCCACCAGGACATACCTTGTGGCTGCACTCTTGAGGACTGGCAACTGTTCGTTATGGGGGTCAGGGGTGGGATTGTTCTACTGGGTTCTCCTGCTGTTGTGTTTTTACCGCCATCTTGGGTTCTATTTTGATGTTTTATTGGTATGAGATTTTAGATGTTTGTAAGCTGCCATGAGCCGGTTGTTTCCGGAAGTGGTGGTCTAAACATTTGAAAATAAGTAAATATAAGTAAACAGCTCTGAGAGGAACAGTGTACAGCTAGCAGCTGTGTTAACCACTAGGAATGTAGGTGCGATTCTCGATTCCTCCTCATCTATGGAGGGTCAACTCACTGAAGTAGCTCAGCCGATGTTTTACTATCTCTGCCAGGCTAAGCTACTAGCACCCTACCTGGCTCCAGAGCATCTAGCCACAGTGATATATATGATAGTTACCTCAAGGTTAGACTTCTATAACTCGCTCCATGCGGGCCTACCCTTGTCCTTGACCCGAAAACTGCCGCTGGTCCAGAATGCAGCAGCATGGTTCCTCACAAGAACATTTTGGAAGGCCTACATCAGACCTATTCTTAGAAGAAGAAGAAGAAGAAGAAGAAGAAGAAGAAGAAGAAGAAGAAGAAGAAGAAGAAGAAGAAGAAGAAGAAGAAGAAGAAGAAGAGTTGGTTCTTATATGCCGCTTTTGGCTCAAAGCGGCTTACAGTCGCCTTCCCTTTCCTCTCCCCACAACAGACACCCTGTGAAGTGGGTGAGGCTGAGAGAGCCCTGATATCACTGTTCGGTCAGAACAGCTTTATCAGTGCCGTGGCGAGCCCAAGGTCACCCAGCTGGTTGCATGTGGGGGAATGCAGAATCGAACCTGGCATGTCAGATTAGAAGTCCACACTCCTAACCACTACACCAAACTAGCTCTCAGGCTCTCTCTTAGGCAACTGCACTGGCTCTCAGTTGAAATCCGGATCAAGTTTAAGGCTTGGTATTGACCTTCCAGGCCATCTGTGGGCATGGCGTACCTTAGGGTCCACCTGAATGACTGTAACCCTAAAGAATACTTTTTTCCTGATATCTAGCCTACATCATTGTGCTTGAAGTTTAAACCCATTACTGCGTGTCCTCTCCTCTGCAGCCAACAGAAACAGCATCCTGCCCTCCTCCAAGTGACAACCTTTCAAATACTTTCAAACCTTTCAAGTGACAACCTTTCAAAGCACCTGGTTAGCCCGCAGTGGCTAACCAGATGCTTTTAAAGAAACCAGCAAGAATACCACAAAGGGAGCAGCTGCCTTCAATGTGCACCCGAAGACAACGGCCTTTGTGGGTGGAGGTTGACCACCCTCTCCTCCTTCATGGTTTCATAATGAAGCTCCCGCCTTTGCTTCACATAAGTGAAACAGTTAGGATATTTAGCAGGTATCCGGGCACTTTTCCTGTCCTGGGCAGGGTGAAGGCCTGATTGAAAATCAGACGCCGGCGTCTCTATCAGGAGCATCCCAAGATCTTCAGCTGCCTCGAAGTTACGTGGAGAGGGCACTTGATTATCACGAAGGCTGGGACGGGATTGAAGAACCCTACTTCAAGGTGTAATAGAGCTGCAAGAGTGCCAGACCTGGGAAGTACCTGGCCCTTGATTGTAGCAGCCTGAAGTGATTTTTAACAAGTACTTGAAGTGACAGAATCAAATGTTCAGGGGGTGATGAACGGGCTGTTCCGACATAGCAAAATCATGTTGCTCTTTTTTTTTGGGGGGGGGGGGGAAGAATAACAAGAAAGGAGGTCATATTCTTGTATGGAATCAGATGTGACAGGAAATCATACACACGTAAGTTTGAGCGCACTCTAAGCATTGTCGGTTCAGTTGAGCTAATTTATTTAATTAATTGATTTATTATATTTATACACCCCCCTCCCTTGCAGCTCGGAGAGGTTAGGCCCCCGGGGGGAATTGAGGGTCCCCTGCTGAAAGGCCCTGCCCCCCCCCAGTTGGCCAGTGCGGGGACTTACCAGTAGAAGGAAATAGGCCTAGGTCCCATTGCCAGTGTTGCACAGGATGTGACATCATCACCCCAGTGACTTCCAGGTGACGGTCTGGTCTTTGGGCAAGAACTCTATGGTCGAAGCCAGATTTAATATAGATTCTACCTCCCCCCTCCCAAAACACCAGGCTGCCTCTCAGAAGTTGCTGGCATGATGACGTCACTTCCTGATTCTGGCCCTTTCTCCTGCCATGTGGTGTCTCCATCATATCCCACCAGCTGCCCAATAAAAATGGCTACCTTTGACCCATAAATCAGACAGGCAAATATTGAACATCTATTAACTATAATAAATGTCCTAAAAGTGTCTGGAGCCTCATACTTTAAGGGCCAATGAGTACCCATGGCTGTGTCCTACTGCAGCATTATTGGCTGGCCGCCCAATGGCTGGCCAACCAGGCTGTCTGTCCCTCCCTTGGCCACATGGCTCCATAAGCCCCACTGTGGCCCCTTCACCCCCCAAAGCCTGCTAAGGCCTCTGTAACCCTTGACAGAGCTCTTGGGGGGAGGGGAGAAAGGACTAGCCACCACCATGGCTCCCCTACCCCTGAAAGCCCCACCACAACATGCACAGCCCTCGGTGGGGCTCTTGTGGGTGTCACAGAGGGAGAAAGGACTGGCCACCGCTGCCTCCCCACTGCCTCCAAAATCCTCACCGGGCATGTTGAGGGTGGCAGAAATTGGGGGAGGCTTAACCCCCAACAGCCATTTGGGGGAGGGGGGGCTGGAGGGAACAGCCTGAACAGCAGCCCCTGCCTCCCACCCCCAATAACTTCATCATGGCCTGGGGCCCTGGGGGTGTTGGGGAGGGAGAAAGGATTGGCTGCTGCCACAGCCCCCCCCCCATCCCCAAAAGTTCTGCTGCAGAGTGCATGGCCCTCAACAGAGCTCTTAGGGTTGGTGGGGAGGGAGAAAGGACTGGACACCACTATCTCCCCACCATCCCTGAAAGCTCACCGGGCCTGTTGAGGGTGGCGAGGATGGGGGGGAAGACTAGGCCTCAGCAGCCCTTTTGGGGTCCAGGGGAGAACGGCCTGACCGCCAGCCCCTCCCTCCTGCCCCCAAACCACACCATGGCCTCCATGGCCCTTGGCAGCCCTTTTGGAGGAGGAGGAAACAGCTTCCTAATCATGCCTTCCCCCGCAGGCCCACCAATGCCTCTCCAGCCTTTGGCAGGCCTGCCCAAGCCAGGGTTGATTGCCTAGCATCCCTTGTATTCCAGAATACAACGGGCTTTTCCCCTAGTAGCACTAAAAAAGACACAGGGAAGGGAAGGAAGGAGTTAAGGACCTCTTACACCGATGTAGTTGTATTAACCCCAGTGGGAATTCGCTAGCAGAAGTGGCCATCCCATCACAGATTAACAAGGAATAGTTTTGTGTTTTTTTTTGAAGCATGGAAATACCAGGTTGGGAAAAGAACCTTCCCACCACCACCCTTTCCTTCATATTTTGCATAATTACATTAGATGTAAGTACTAATGAAGAGGCAGTCATAAAACTGGTTGAATTAGCATGATTGAGTGACTTCACTTGGTACTTCTGATCCCAGAGTCAGGTATGGCTGCAAATTTCACCAGACCTTTTTCTGTGATCTCTTCCAGTTTTGCATTTCAATTTGAACTTTTGCTAATTAGAACATTCTCCCCCCCCCCCTACCCCTCATCTCCCAAGCCTGAAACCACTTTGACTGAAGTGTTTACATCAGGTTGAATATCTATTCTAAAATATTTGCACCTGACAAGATTGATAATGAAAAGAAAAAGGTGGTGGTGGGGGGGAGAGATCTTTGCTGTACCAGAACACACAAAACATCACTGGCTTACATTACTCATATTTAGCATTTATACAGCAGAAGTGTTCAGAATCATTCTGATTGTCTTATCTGCTAGAACCCTGTGAGATTGGTCCATGTCCCCAGGGCTAAAGAGGGAAAAAACAGAGAGCTAATGGACTCCACCAGGCTATCTCAACCATAATTTCGGGAAACCCTGGGGTTTCTTGATGGCCCTGGAAAGGTTTCCCGACTGGAAATTAAGGGCGTTAAACATTTATTGGGAGATATGACCATATATGGTCATGTCAACCTGCCTCCCCCACCCCCTCCCGGCCCATCATTGGCCATTTTGGGAAGGGAAGGTAGGTTGACATGACTATATATGCTCATATCACCCAATAAATGTTTAATATCCTTATACATTATTCCTCTTAATATTTGTGAAACAGCCATGGGGGTGGAGAGTATCCTGGCTGTCTGAGTTGGAATACGGCCAATCAGGGTACAACCAGAAAAGCTGGCCACACCCTAATTGTCCCTGCCCCTACAGCCCCCGCCCTCCCATCCTGGGAGGCTAGGCACTTTGCTCTCAGATGCTGCAGGAGCCGGCGTGTGAGAGAGAGACAGTCCTGATTACAAACAGTCCTGATTACCTCCTATGGCTCCTGCTGCGATGGAGAGAGAAATAGAGAGAGCGAGATCTGTGCCTGCCGGTATCCCCTGGGTCCTAGCACCCATTGCATTCCTGGTTGCAATGGGCTTTCTTGCTAGTATATATATAAAATTAATTAGCTCCCACCCATTCAGAAAACCCTTCTAGGTTGGTCTAGAAACCCAAAGGTTTCCTCAAACCCTGGTTGCAAAAGCCTACTTCAGACTAATAGCATCCTATTAAACATAAGGGTGGGTCTCAAAATTATGGATTATTTATTCACATTGAGTTTTAGATTCCATCCTGTCTTTGGAAATTAAGGACGTTTGACAAGATTACCACAGAGCATCTTTGTCCAGTCATTCTCTCGGACCAACTTACCTCGCAAAAAAATCAGAGTCCAGTAGCATCTTTAAGACCAACCAAAATGTATTCAGGGTGTGAGCTTTCGAGTGTAAGCACTCTTCCCTCAGACTTGCACTCGAAAGCTCACGCTTTGAATAAATCTTTGTTGGCCTTAAGTGTTCTTCTGGACTCTGATTTTATTGTGCTACTTCAGACCTACATGGCTACACGCTTGAATCTTACCTCACAAAGTTATTGTGAAGATAAAGTAGGCAAACAGACATCTCTGTACGCTGCTGTGTCCCTTAAAGGTATAGGTATCCCCTGTGCAAGCACCGAGTCATGTCTGACCCTTGGGGTGACGCCCTCTAGCGTTTTCATGGCAGACTCAATATGGGGTAGTTTGCCAGTGCCTTCCCCAGTCATTACTGTTTACCCCCCAGCAGCAAGCTGGGTACTCATTTTACCGACCTCAGAAGGATGGAAGGCTGAGTCAACCTTGAGCCGGCTGCTGGGATTGAACTCCCAGCCTCATGGGCAGAGTTTCAGACAGCTGCCTTACCACTCTGCGCCACAAGAGGCTCTTGCTGTGTCCCTTACCGCAGGGGTATTCAACCTGTGGTCCTCCGGATGTTCATAGACTACAATTCTCATGAGCCCCTGCCAGCGTTTGCTGGCAGGGGCTCATGGGAATTGTAGTCCATGGACATCTGGAGGACCGCAGGTTGAATACCCCTGCCTTACAGGAGAGGCAGAATAAAACTGCGACACAGACAAAGAGACAGGCAGGTAGGCAGATGATCCGTGATAATTTGTTCACATGTGGGTTTAGCCTTAAGAAAAAGTTATTCTGTTTGCTCTTGGCTTCATTAGCAGGAAACGCAGCCCGCCATGGCCTCCCTCTCTTGCCGGCCTCTTTATTGATCTTTCCGATCATGTACGGTGTCCTGTCAGACAAGACAGATAATGACTTGGGTTGCCGCAAATGGGACTATATGACATCACACTTTTGAGAACAGACAACTTTGTAATCTTATCTGGCTTGACAGGTATAAAGGGCATTTCAAAAACTGATGCTATCGGGAGTGATTCTAAGAGGGCTGACGCGCGACAAGGAAAATCTTTACGAATCCCATTTCCCCGGAGAATAAACTCTTCAAGGGGACAGTGCAATATCCTTTCGTTTTGAATACAAAAGGGGATTATACAATTCAAAATGTTATTAAGGATTAAGAGAGAGAGAGAGATGTGGTGAAATAACGTCGTGGGGTTCGGGATGAATTTGTTTCCCATAAACTTGGATGCTTTAGGATGCTTTATTCTTGGATGCTTTAGGATGCTTAGGGCTGGCCCTGCGTTGAGCAGGGGGTTGGACTAGATGGCCTGTATGGCCCCTTCCAACTCTACGATTCTATGATTCTATGTCCTGTATGGCCCTTTCCAACTCTATGATTCTATGATTCTATGAAACGGAATGCTGAACTCGATGAGTGCCATAGAGCAGGGGTAGGCAAACTGTGGTCCTCCAGATGTCCATGGACTACAATTCCCATGAGCCCCTGACATGGTTTGATACAATAAGAACAATAACTTTATTTTTATAGACCACCCGTCCCAGTTGATCTTAGGGCTTTTGCTCTTTTGAAGTGTCTGAAGAGTTTTCACCGGGAGGAGGGCAGGGAGCAGTTCCTGTTGGCAGCAGAGAATAGGACCCTCATAATGGTTTTAAACTATGTGTAGAACGGTACCCACTAGATATCAGGACAAAATTTTCAGTCAGAGCCGTTCAACAGCAGAATTGGCTGCCTCAGGAGGTGGTGAGCTCCCCCTCACTGGCGGTCTTCAAGCAGAGGCTGGACAGATCCTTCTCCTGGATGCTTTAGGCTGATCCTGCATAGAGGAGGAGGTTGGACTAGATGGCCTGTCTGGCCCCTCCCAACTCTATGGTTCTATGATTTTTTTCCAATATGGTTTGCCTTCGCCTTCAAAATCCTCCCACACCCGAGCTGTCATTGCCGCCTCTGCCTCCAAGAGCTCCTTAAATAGTAAAGACTAATTACTAATTAAGGCCCTCCTACAGTGAATGCCCAGGGCAAAGACGTGTG
This sequence comes from Paroedura picta, assembly GCF_049243985.1. NCBI lineage: Eukaryota > Metazoa > Chordata > Lepidosauria > Squamata > Gekkonidae > Paroedura > Paroedura picta. The sequence continues at coordinate 117,246,549 of NC_135373.1, read as the reverse complement.
TGTCTCATAGCAATGGCAATCACACATACTCATGTTGTATTTTTTTTTTTAAATAACTAGTTTCAAAGATTGAAGCGGTAGGGAAGGCTTGGGTCATGGAGAAGGTTTTTTTTTTTTTTGCAATGGAATTCTTCTTTACTTGGGGGAGGGGGATGGATCTGGACAAATAGGGGTGACCGAAACAGTGACTCTCCAGATTTCCATGGACTACAATTCCCATGAGCCCCTGCCTGTCATGGAAATCATAGCCTACGGACATCTGGAGAGCCACAGTTCCGCCATCCCTGCGAACATGGAAGGATGGCAAACGCAGATATTTCAACAGAAAGGATTTTTTTTTTCTAAAATAAGGAGATTTTAATCAGAAAAGAGAAATATTACATATTGCAGTTGTTTGAAGAGAAGCTGAGCATGGAAACTGCTGCCAGGTTCCTTTATGCCTCAAGACGGAAAAAAAGAATTCTTACTGGTTAAATCAGGCTTTCTCAACTAGGGTTTTGTGAAACCCTGGGGTTTCTTGACAGTCTTGGAAGGGTTTCCTGAATGGGTGGGGGTTATTTTTTTTTATATTAAAAAAGAAACTTGTTAAACATTTATTAGGTGATATGACCATACATGGTCATGTTAACCTGCCCACCCCAAATGGCCAGTGAGGGGGCTGAGGGGGATTTTAGCTTCCAAGCAGTAAGGAGAAAACCCAGTCCCTTAAATCCGGGGTAGTCAACCTGTGGTCCTCCAGATGTCCATGGACTACAATTCCCATGAGCCCCTGCCAGCAAATGCTGGCAGGGGCTCCTGGGAATTGTAGTCCATGGACATCTGGAGGACCACCGGTTGACTACCCCTGCCTTAAATAACTCACAGCAGTTTAAACCTTCTGCTTTGCTTCCCTCCGTTTGGCTCATGTAACAGTCCCCAAACCCAACCAGACAAAAGGTCTGGAGAATGTTTTGGGCAGATACCTGGGTTTGGGGCCGTAGTCATGGCAGATTTAAGGTCGCAAACTGCTACATATGACACCGAAAATATAATTTCTGCAGTGAGACTCGCTGAATTCCGAGGCCTTCTCGCTGGTTGTTCTGGAAAGAGACATTGTTCAAAACATTTCCAGAGTTAACAGTTTTGACCCCTGGGACGACTGTCGTAATCCATCATTAAAGGGCCCCATCAGTCATTTTACATGCTGTCATCTATAAAACCACTGGAAGAGGCTCCTGCCATCGTCCTCCTCTGGAGTATTGGCTTGAAATGAAGTACTCCTCTGGAGTATTGGCTTGAAAGCCATCTTCATTAGCAAAAGAAAATCCCATATTGGGCGTTTGGTAGTAATTCCTTTGAATTCCAAAGAAACCCCGGGACATCGGTGGTGCTCGCGGAAACAAGAAACAACTCTTAAAAGATGTTCCCTGCACAAGATGCCCTCTTCGTTTCGACAATAATTTGGGGAAGCTGCAAAATGGGGTGAAAAGGTTTTGCTGTTCAGAATGGAGGCGGAAAAAGCTCTGCTGTCCGAATCCCATTGGTTTGGCAGCATCACAAGATCATCACAGTGGCTCCAAGCAAGGAAAGAAGAAGGAGCACAGATGTGCAGGAAAGAGAAGGGCAGTGCTCCTTGGAGAACCATCCAGGCACCTCCAAACAGGGGTTCAAATCACTAGCACTTAAAATAAAATGGATTAGAATTAATTTCCTTATTTCAGGGTATGGTGATCATTTACTCCAGTGGGGGTGGGGTGTTGATAAAGGTAAAGGTATCCCCTGTGCAAGCACCGGGTCATGTCTGACCCTCTAGCGTTTTCATGGCAGACTCAATACGGGGTGGTTTGCCATTCCCTTCCCCAGTCATTACCCTTTACCCCCCAGCAAGCTGGGTCCTCATTTTACCGACCTCGGAAGGATGGAAGGCTGAGTCAACCTTGAGCCGGCTGCTGGGATTGAACTCCCAGCCTCATGGGCAGACAGCTTCAGACAGCATGTCTGCTGCCTTACCACTCTGCGCCACAAGAGGCTCTGCGCCACAAGAGGCTCTGCGCCACAAGAGGGGTGTTGATATCATTAGCCAAATCTATTTTGGGAACATGTCAGATTCAGGAAAATCAGCTATAGGTACTGTTTTCAGTGGGTGATAGATCAAGAAGTTAGGTCTACCAGCCATGGAACACAGCTTAAATACCCCTCTCTCTCTCACACACACACACACACACACTTGAAATTTTTGAAATCCTGGAATCTTGGGACAGCCTCACTTCATTTCAGGTATTATTTTCTGAAACAGAACAGCAAATTTCAGGTATAATTTTGGCCTGAATGCACACCTGTGCTCACTCCCCCCCCCCTTTAGACTGAAAATTCCTTCCTTCCTTCCTTCCTTCCTTCCTTCCTTCCTTCCTTCCTTCCTTCCTTCCTTCCTTCCTTCCTTCCTTCCTTCCTTCCTCTGTTTCTTTCTTTTTCTCACTTTCTTTCTCTGTTCTTTCCTTCCTTTCCTCACTTCCTTCCCTCGCTTCCTCTCTCCCTCCCTGACAAAACAAAAAAATCAGGTTCTAAATTCTATCTCGTCACTTTCTGATAGGGCCAAAAGCCTCAGACTGTCAGTCGGCTGTTGGGAAGCTTGACTCTCACGGGGCTCCCCCTGAATCCCCTGGGAGCAACGAAACAGTGAGGTGGACAAGTGCCCAGCAGAAAGCCACAAAATATCCCATTTCTCAAGCCCCGAAGTCTCCGTGCCTCTCTACAGAGGAACATTTTGCTGACAAATACTGGGGAAATGAAGAGCTGAGGTCAACCTCTCTGCCACAAGTCCAGAAATTCTCTGTGTGACCCCTTTCCGGACTCAATATTTTGGGTGATGTCGGTTGCATGCACAGATCCATTCTTCTTTTGGAGCTTGCAGGACAAAAAGAAGCAATGTGAACGGGTTTGCTGGGAAAATGTGTGGCGTTTGAGCACAAGCCTTCGCTTTGGGCTTAAGCAAGGCTGGTTTTACCGTCTAGTCTCACTGCCTGAAAAATGCATGTGCCCCCTTTGATGTTGCCGAAGCCACATACAAGGCAAGGGACTTCTCCGCTGTTCTCTTCCACTGAAGCCACAGAGCAATGGAGAAATGGGCAAGCGCTCTTTGATGTGCGGCTGTTACACCTTGGCGCACGGCACTTCAAGGAGAATGCGCCATGTGCAAGAGGGCCAGGATGTCTGCTCTGGAGGTGAGCTTAAATGTTTAAAGATGGACGGAAGCCATTCGGTTCAGACAGGGATCCTTCCTCCCCTTGAAGACTTGGAGAGCATTGATATTCGGAATCCTTGGACACAGAGGCTCTAGGGGGAAGGCTCCTGGCTTGAAACTCATCCCTCAGATCCAAATTAGAGCAGGAGACGACGGGGATGGGGTTTGTGTGTGAATCTCCTTCGGTTTGTTAAAATGGAATTGTTGGTTTTGCACGTACAGCTGACCAGTCTGCAACACCACAAGCAGGGCACGAGTCATAAAATGGTGGGTCTCGTCTAGAGATTTTCCCCCCTTTTGGAGCATTTTCAATGCATAGAGTTTTCTCTCCCTCCTCTTCTGCTTCATTTACAGAGTTTGAGTGCCCTGTGTAAGGAGAGACCTTGTCTGAGGCTAGCCCGAAACTGCAATTGTTATCATTTCCATAGGGGGAAGCCAGTCTAGCATGGGGGAGAGCCACCTTGTTGCATTGGCTATGAGCAGAGGCTTCCAATTTGGATAGCAGGGTGTGGTTCCCCACTCCTCCACATGCAGCCAGCTGGGTGACCTTGAGCTAGGCCCAGTCCTCTTAGAGCTGTTCTTGCAAAGCAGCTCTGCCAGAGCTATCTCAGCCCCATCTCCCTCACAGGGCGTCAGTTGTGGGGAGAGGAAGGAAGAACAAGAAGAAGCAGAGTTGGTTCTTATATGCCGCTTTTCTCTACCCGAAGGAGGCTCTAAGTGGCTTACAGTCACCTTCCCTTTCTTCTCCCCACAACAGACACCCTGTGAGGGAAGTGAGGCTGAGAGAGCCCTGATATCACTGCCCGGTCAGAACAGCTTTATCAGTGCCGTGGCGAGCCCAAGGTCACCCAGCTGGTTGCATGTGGGGGAGTGCAGAATCGAACCTGGCGTGCCAGATTAGAAGTCCGCACTCCTAACCACTACACCAAACTGGCTCACTGGGCGTAAACCTCTGTCTGAGTCCCCAAACCACCCGGCAGTGTGAACATGCCAACCCAGCTGGGTTGGCACACCCGCTCACATACGCGCCATCTCTTACGGAGACCCCAATGACGGAAGAGAACTGGTTCGCAGACCAGATTATGCCAGATTAGAAGTCCGCACTCCTAACCACTACACCAAACTGGGGAGGTGATGGCAAGCCGCTGTGAGACTCCTTTGGGTGGGGAAAAGCGGGATATAAATACCAACTCTTCTTCTTCTTCTTCTTCTTCTTCTTCTTCTTCTTCTTCTTCATAAGATATCACAATCTTCTCATTTGGCCACACCCATTTCCCCCAGCTTCTCAGGCTCACACCTCCAATTTCATGGCACTAACCTCGGCCAACGGCAAAAGGGACATCCATGAGTCTGCCTAGAATCCCGTCGCTGTGTATTTCTCCAAAGGGGGGAAAAATATTTTGTTCTCTCTTTTCCAATCTGTCAGTCTATTGAACAGGTAAGAGGATGAAGGGATGTGTTTCAGTTAACTGTACTCGCCGTAGCCTTGTAGCAGTTGTTCCGGGTTGGTTGAGCACCGCATCCTTCCGCCAAATGACTGGGCATAAATGCATTTTCCCCCTGCGGTTCTTTCATGCTAAGTGACAAGGAAAGGCAATCACTTTAAAGTATTTGACATTTATAAGCAACCAAAGGACTTTCTGTCATCTTCTATTTATGCATTCAGTGAGGAGGAGAACCATCCGGCTTGCTCTATTTCCCTCCCTTGCAGGGGCTGACAATGTGTCTCTGTCGAACTTCGGCTGCCTTTGTCTATGCTGGCCCTTCCCAACCTAACCGGAGAGCCAGTCTGGTGTAGTGGTTACGAGTGCGGACTTCTAATCTGGCAAGTGGGGTTTGATTCCCCCACATGCAGCCAGCTGGGTGACCTTGGGCTTGCCACGGTGCTGATAAAGCTGTTCTGACCGAGCAGTGATATCAGGGCTCTCTCAGCCTCCCCCACCCCACAGGGTGTCTGTTGTGGGGAGAGGAATGGGAAGGCAATTGGAAGCCCCTTTGAGACTCCTGCGGGTAGAGAAAAAGCAGCATATAAGAACCAACTCTTCGTCTTCTTCTTTCTCTTCCTTTTCTTCTTCTTCTATTTGGTATGGTGACCCAACCAAGGCTGACCAAGGTTGCTTTTTTTGGGGGGGAGGGGGGAGTGGAGCTGGGCAAATGATGCCTGTGGCATTCTTTTTAAAATGTTTTATTTTATAATTTGATTTATACCCTGCTCCTCTTATAGAATCATAGAATCAAAGAATCATAGAGTTGGAAGGGGCCATACAGGCCATCTAGTCCAACCCCCTGCTCAACGCAGGATCAGCCCTAAGCATCCTAAAGCATCCTAAATCTTGACTAGGTTGTCCCGAGGTGGCTTATAAGCAATAAAATGGAGTACCCCATAAAAGCGAATAAAAACCCACAATTCCATACAACAACATATAACCTAAACAAATTCCACGGATGGTATTAAAATGACAGTTCCCCTCTGTCCCAGACAGCTGTTTCAATCTTCCACTTCTTTCATTTCCCCTTTCTATAAAGATGCCATCTTTGTTACCATCCAAATCCACAGCTCAGGGTTATGATCATTTTACATATATTGCAATCTGAAAAATTTCTTTAGTAATTTGTTATATTACCCCAAACTCTATTGAAATCCTCATTGTTTCTCCCTCCTTGAAATGTCTTAAGGTCATTGGATAATTTTTCCAAAATCAGAAATTGATTTATTTTATTTTGCCATTTATCTCATGAATTGGTGTCAATTAGCATTCCAGCTGCTACAATAAGGAAGTTAACCAATGTTTTCTGCATACACTGAGCATTTCCATAAATAAAGGTGAACTAATTGGACCAAGGGTTCTAATTCCTGTCTTTATGATTGTACCAATTTCTATCTAGATCCCCCCCCCCCCAAATTCTATTATTACCAGACATTCCCAGGACGTATGACTAATACCCTGGTTTCTCTTCAGATCACACAAATGTTTTGCATTAAATGTATTAAGCCAGAGATTAAATGAATTATTTTCAAAATAGCCAGCAGAGGAGTTTGCACATTTCACAATTTATATCAACATCTTTTCCCTCCTATCAAGGTTTCCTGCTTAAATAGTTCAGCAGTGGAATAGGCTGCCTAAGGAGACGGTGAGCTCCCCCTCACTGGCAGTCTTCAAGCAAAGGCTGGATACACACTTTTCTTGGATGCTTTAGGATGCTTAGGGCTGATCCTGCATTGAGCAGGGGGTTGGACTAGATGGCCTGTATGGCCCCTTCCAACTCTATGATTGTGTGATTCTAAATAGCTCTCCCCCACACCCAAATCACTGAATCTGTTTAGCATCTCTTGAAGAGGCATAATTTCTTATTTCAAAATATGACATTTGCTTTTTTTGTACATGCCAACGCATTTGTCAACGTTAGTGCAATTAGATCAGGTTTAAACAACTCATGGGCACAATCTGTTCAGAAAGCATCTTAGAATGTTTTGTCTCCTTTTTTAAAAAATCCTACCAAGGCTCCTCCAGGTACAATTGGAAACATAAGAGATTCAAACAGTGCTGCTCACCGGAAATAACATTAAAAGGACTCTTTCAAACACACATGATTAAAATAGAGAGCCTGCAGTGTGAAGAAGAAGGGTCGTTTTTTATACCCCGTGTTTTTCACTGCCCGAAGGAGTCTCACAGCGGCTTACAATCTCCTTCCCTTCCTCTCCCCACAACAGACACCCTGTGAGGGAGGTGGGGCTGAGAGAGCTTCTGAGAGAACTGCTCTAAGAGAACAGCACTATCAGGGCTGTGATGAGGCCAAGATCACCCAGCTGGCTGCATGTGGAGGAGCTGGGAATCAAACCCAGCTTCCCAGATTAGAAGCCACCACTCTTAACCATTACACCAAGAGGGAGAAGCAGGTGGGAGTCTGTGGAACCAAGGCGTGCATTCTTTAAACCTGTGCTCTGTGATTCTATGACAATCAACAGGATGGGATATTAATGCACAATGGAATTATTGTTATTCTTATTATTGTTATTAAATTGATTTCTATACTGCCCGCCAGGGCAGTGCACATAATAAAATGAATTAGTTCAAATCAATGTAGTAAAATATTAAACATTAAACATTTAAACAATGTAAAAACTAGCAAATCAGCAAAAGTTAGAAACAATAGCACCATCCATGTGTTATCCTACTACCCAGAGACTGATCACTACCTGTAAATCCTTTCCAGCCTGGTTGGCTCTGTGCAGGGTGTTTTGTTTGGGGGGCGGGGTGTAGGTGTTATAGGGCAGTGGTCCCCAACCTTTTTATCACTGGGGACCAGTCAACGCTTGACAATTTTACTGATGCCCGGTGGGGGGGGGTAGTCTTTTGCTGAGGGACGTTGCTGCCACCGCCTGAGTCCCTGCTCTGCTTGCTTTCCCACCAGCGCCCCTGACTTCCCACTGCCCACTGAGGGATGCTGCCAGCAGCAGCTGCGCAGTGCCAGGCCGAGGGGGAGCCCCAGTCATGGTGGCTGCTGGAGAACACCAAAGGTGAGCTGGCGGCAGAGTGGTAGGGCAGCCCCCAAGGCAGCAGCCGGGGAGGAGGATGAGGAGGAGCTGCGGCCTGGTACCAACTGATCTACGGACCGGTCCCGGTCCCCGGACCGGGGGTTGAGGACCACTGTTATAGGGCCATTAGGGTTGGAGAACCAACCAGAAGTCTAAAAACAGAACTGACACAAACCATGAGATGACAGCTTAAATCAGTGTTCCTCAACTTTTTTTACCATTTGAGAAATCCCTGAGAAATTCCTCAGACTTGGAGAAACCCCAGAATTGGTGCATTTAATAGGAGCACAAAGGGCTCCCATGCTGGAAAAGTTTTCAACTTCCTGCTTCCACACACCCTGTCTCTTTTAAGGACCACTTCTCTCTAGGCCAGTTGGCAACCTTAGATATCAGACAAGGGGAAAGTTTTTGTGGGTCTTTGGAATTCTCAAAAACTCCCTCCACCATTCCAAAACTACGCATGATGTTGCATCTGTGCAGTGTGTCACCTCTGTTCTAGCTCTGTTTTTTTTTCTCCTTCTGTCTGTAGATAGAATCTTTCTGCTGAAGGCAAAAAAAAAAGAGAAAAAAACTGAACAAAGATGCTTTTAAGACAAAGAACGAGGGAAAGGGGGGGGGGGAAGCACTTATTGATAGGGATTTCTCTCCACCAAAAGGCAATGCTTACCAAAAGAGCCTCTGGAAACATCTTAAATAACCACTTGATCAAAATCAACTTTATATTTTTTTTTTAAGATACAGCAGATAAAACATAAAGTCTATTTGTGCCCGTAGCAGCTGCTCACACAGTCTGCTTGCAAACAGATGAAGCCGAGGGGGGGGGGATACTTGAAAGGGTAAAAGTCACCCAAAGAAACGTTACAAGGTCCCCAAGTTTGCTGCATGGTGGATTTCCTGCATGGTGGATTTTAAGAAGAAGAAGAAGAAGAAGAGTTGGTTCTTATATGCTGCTTTTCCCTACCTGAAGGAGGCTCAAAGCGGCTTACAGTTGCCTTCCCTTTCCTCTCCCCACAACAAACACCCTGTGGGGTGGGTGAGGCTGAGAGAGCCCTGATATCACTGCCCAGTCAGAACAATTTTATCAGTGCCATGGCGAGCCCAAGGTCACCCAGCTGGCTGCATGTGGAGGAGTGCAGAATCGAACCCGGCATGCCAGATTAGAAGTCCGCACTCCTAACCACTACACCAAACTGGCTCTCCAGTGGCAAATAGGTGGCAAACCGAGACTACCAATGCTGGCTAGAAACTTCCTAGAATGGGTACAACACTAGAGGACATCACCTCAAGGGTCAGACATGACCTGGTGCTTGCACAGGGGATACCTTTACCTTTTAGCACTTTTAAGACCAACAAAGATTTATTCAAGGCATGAGCTTTCGAGTGCAGGCACTCTTCCTCAGATGGAAGAGGAAGAGTGGTGGCACTCAAAAGCTCACACCTTGAATAAATCTTTGTTGGTTTCAAAAATACTATTGTTGCTATGCTACTTCAGGCAAACATGGCTACCCACTTGACTCAATCCCTAGAATGGGTAGATTCAAGTGGGTCGCCGTGTTGGTCTGAAGTAGCACAACAAAATCAGTAGCACCTTTAAGACCAACAAAGATTTATTCAAGGCGTGAGCTTTTGAGTGCCTGCACTCGAACCCTGACCCTAACCAGACTTCTTGGAAGGGTGAGGGAACAAACAATTTAAGAAATTAAACCACAGGAGAGGAGATGTTAAAATTTTGCTGCTTGCCTATACAATTTCAAGCAGAAGGGCTCATGCATTCTCATAGGTCTCTAAGAGCTGCCGATGCCAATAACACAAACAGGTCCAAAGTACGTTGCCTTGGATATGTTTGCGTGGTACATACAGGGAACTCTCCATGTAGCCAATGGGCCAAATATGCTGTCTCCCCTGGCACGTGATGGATGGTCAAGCCCTCACCTGGATAGTCCACGCTGGATTGAGCTTCTCAGATACAGAATCCTAGAATCATAGAGTTGGCAGTCTTCAAGCAAAGGTTGGATACACACTTTTCTTGGATGCTTTGGGCTGATCCTGTGTTGAGCAGGGGGTTGGACTAGATGGCCTGTATGGCCCCTTCCAAATCTATGATTCTGAGTTGGAAGTCCAAGGTCATCTACTCCAACCCCCTGCACAATGTAGGAACTCACAACTAGATGCCTACCCATGGATCCCCCAATTTCATGCCCAAGTGATTCCCCCACACATACAAATCTCCAAAATCCAGCCTGGCCTGGAGTGAATTATTCACCTACCATCCCACAGCGGCAATTAGCAATTCCCTTGGTATGCAAGGAAGGGCCACAAGAGACAAACACTGGAACATCCCTTCCTGCTCACCCACTTAAAATCTGCCTAAGTTGATAAAACCAGCATTTCTGTCTGATGACTATCTAGCCCCTGCTTAAAAACTTCCAAACAAGGAGAACACACCACCTCTTGAGGAAGCCTGTTCCACTGAGGAACTGCTTTAACTGTCAGCAACTTCTTCCGGATGTTTAGCCGGAAATTCTTGTGAATTAATTTCAACCCACTGGTTCTGGTCCGACCATCTGGGGCAACAGAAAACAACTCTGCCCAATCGTCTATATGACAGCCCTTCAAGTGTTTGAAGATGGTTATCATATCACCTCTTAGTTGTCTTCTCTCCAGGCTAAAAAGAACAAGGACCCCCAAGCTTTCTTCTTATAACTTGGTCTTCAAACCCCTCACCATCATTGTAGCCCTCCTCTGGACATGTTCCAGTTTCTCTACATCCCTTTTCAGTTGTGGTACCCAAAACTGAACACAGTACTCCAAGTGATGTCTTACCAGCGTGGAGTAAAGTGGTAACATCACCTCATGTGATCTGGACAGTATACTTCTTTTAATACTGGATCCATTTCACATGCACGGAATTTTTTTTTCATGGGGGCTTCGTCAGTGACCATGTGTCCACAATTCATGCTAGAGAAGGGAAAGGCACAGGTTCCCCAAAAAGACCTGGAAACTACAACTGATAGGAAAGAGCTTTGTACACAATCTGGAAATAAGTTTTTTAAAAGCATGATGCAGTGGAGGATGCCCAATTCCTCGTCTGCCGTTCTAAAGCGTGATCAGGTCATTCGGGGGCAGCAAAGTCCAGAAATCGATAGAAATATATATATAAATATATATATATATAAATATATATATGCCTCATGAAAGCGTTTCAAGACAGAGCCACAGAAGGATAATATTATTTCACTCCCGCATTGGCAACCTCTCCAACTTCCAGCTTTTCTCCTTTTTTTTTTTTTTTCATTTTCAACCTCATCTCCTCTTTGATCCCAACCATCATAATTTTCAGCCGCCACCTTGATCTGTCCCTCAACAGGTTATTACCTCTAAGCAAAGCCTCTGCAGTTATTTTGCCCCCCGCCTCCCCCGTGGAGAAATGTTTTGTGGATTATATTACTGATACGGATCATATTTAGTTGGCTGGCTGAAGAGAATGTAGGGGCTAACCTTTCCATTTCCTGCATTGCATGGGATTTAGACACATAACTCCCATCAAATGCTCCATTAAATTGCTGTCCGGGAATGTATGAAAGTTATATTTCCCTGCATCTTTACAACATCAGAGTACGATGGATGGCTAAGTTTTCTTCCCTTTCCTTTTTTTTTTTATGGCTCTACCTACCTGTTTCCGGGCTGACGACACCTGTGGAGGGCGAAACAGCCATCCCGTGTCATTGTCAAGAATACATCATCATTCATTATCTCTGGAAATTCAAGTCATGGACAGCAACACCGACAGATGTGAACACGGCCTTTGGTACCGGCTCCTTTAGGAATCCTGAATCTGCGCTCCCATTTCCTTTATCCAACTTTCCGCCCCGCTCCCGAGAGACTCCCGGGAAATGAAAACTTTGAGTGTGCAACCGAGATGCGTTAGAATCCGCTGAACTGTGGCGGAACATCCATATTCATGGCTACGAAACATCATGGCAAAGAACAATATATAGTGAAGATAGTGATTAGGGCTAGCATGCGCGGCAGAACTTTTGTGATCCTTTATTTATCGGCCCGGCTCCTGTCATCTATCAAGGCTGCTTTGTACCGTTTTTCACAGTACAAAGCAACCCCGCGGCTAGCGGAGGCATGGCTGATTTGCCGCGCGCTGCCCATCCCTCGGTTGCATGTTCTTCTAAAGATGCGGTTCTCACTTTCAAAACCACTTCTCTTCCTGGGTTCTAATGTGTGTAGCGTAACTGGAGTGGAAAGGAGCACGTAGCAAAGATCTTCTTCCTGATTGCCTCCAAGGTGGGCTTTCTCAACCAGGGTTTCACAAAACCCTGGGGTTTCTCGACGGCCCTGGAAGGGTTTCGCAAACGGGTGGGAGCTAATGAGTTTTATTTGTTAAATATGTATTGGGTGATATGACCATATGTGGTCATGTTGACCCGCCCTCCCAAATGACCAATCATAGGCCTGCAGGAATTGGGAAGGGGCGGGGCCTGAGGTAGGCAGGTATGTACACAGTTCTACTTCCCAACCATCTTCTGCATGATCGTGCCACTTCTGGGGTTTCTGAGAGGGGGTATGATTGCTGTCTTTAAGTAGCTGAAAAGTCACTTGGAGAAAGGCAGGGAGCAGTTCCTACTGGCAACAGAAGATAGGACCCGCAGTAATGAGTTGAAACGACGTGGAGAATAGATAGACGTGGAGGCTAGATATCAGGAAAACAGTTCTCAAATTCAGAGTAGTTCAGCAGTGGACTGGGCTGCCTAAGGTTGTGATGAGTTCCCCCTCACTGGCAGTCTTCAAGCAGTGGCTTGGGAGATACTTACCATGGATGGATAAGGCTGATGCTACAATGTGGCAAGGGCTGGACTAGATGTCCTGTGTGGCCCCTTCCAACTCTAGGATTCCATGAGATTCTCTGCGACCAAAGCATCCACTCCCTTGAATCTAACTGCATCTGCTTCTCATTGTGCAGCTGAGCTGTTCCTGGTTGTCCAGGGCTTTCACATCACAGCCCCAGGGAATTGGATTCTCACCACCTGGCGGTTGGCTGTGATCTATTTGCTATTTATTTTGCGGGCCAAATTACCCATACCCACGCTGGGTTAGATGCTGGCACGGATGCACGCTCAAACAACGTACCATTGGCACCGACTTCTCTGATTTATATGAGCTTGAAGATTCTTTTAATCAGAATAATAGTTGGCTCTTCAGGGGGAGGCAGCTGAGGAGTGGAGAGTGTTTGTTTCCAGATTTGCCTCTGGGCTATCAGCTACTTAAAGAAAACACTGGGGTGGTGGGGGGGAGGGATGTGGTTATGAACTTCTTTGTTTCTTCTGAATATACCTCTATTGTCATCGGAACTCCTAGAGTGGTATGGTCTTTTAAAACACCGGAATGTGCCATATCGCATGAGGAATTAAGTTGTCAGTAGAACAACAACAGCAGCAGCAACAAAACCTTGACAGTCGGCATGTTTTATTAAGGCCCAAAAGCTTTTTAGGTTCTCTCTGTCCCCCCCCCCCCATTTTCTTTTCTTTTCTCAATGTGCATTTTTAGATTAAAAACACCCAATTGATCCAAGAGACTCCAGCCATGGCGATGGAGACTGGCTATTCATCTGGAGTCTATTTTTTAAATAATTTAGCTGCATCCAGCTATTAGAATAATAATTCAGCTATGATTTAATAATTCAGGGATACCCTCGAACAGATTGTTTTTTATGCCGTCAATACACCCCGAGGGTAAATTGTTTACAATGCACACATATATAAAACACAATCAGTAAATGTGTGTTTTTTTTTCTCCCTTTCTTGTCTATCGTGCAAAGATGGGAGCGTAGGCATTGGTGTTTGAAAGAGACATTGTTCCTAATGGATCTGTAGAGGGACCTTGAGGAACTATGACTCTCATTGCTAGGTGCCCCTTCCGTACCCTCTTCTCTGGTCTAACCACAATGGATTGGGCTTTCCCTACAATGATATTTATGAAATAAAGAAATAAATGGTCACTAGGCTTTTGAGGACAGATGTAGGGAAATCTCCTCCCCAGCTTTGTATGTCCAGCTTGGTGCCGGTTAAGAGCGGTAGCTTCTAATCTGGAGAGCCAGGTTTGATTCCCTACTCCTCCACATGTAGCCAGCTGGGTGACCTTGGGCTCGTCACAGTCCTGATAATTCTGTTCTCATAGAGCAGGAATGTCTTGGCTGTCTCAGCCCCACCTACCACACAAGGTGTCTGTTGTGGGAATAGGAAGGGAAGGCAAAAGTAAGCTGCTTTGAGACTTCTTCGGGTACAGAAAAGCAGCACAGAAGAACCAACTCTTCTTCTTCAGCAATAGTAAGGCTCTCTCAGCCTCCACTCCCTCAAAGGGCGTCTGTTGTGGGGAGAGGAAGGGAAGGCAATTGTATGTTGCTTTGAGACTACTTCAGGTAGTGAAAATTGGGGTAAAAAACCCAACTTTTCTTCTTAATGCATCCACATGACCATTTATGCACTGGGAACTTCACTGCCCCAGCACTCATGCTGGAGTACAAATCAGGGGTGGATGAGGTGCCCCGGGCCAAATGCTTGCCCATGTGGGTGCAGGAAGAGGTGGAACAACCTCCCACTACTAAAACTCCAGCCTGCAGCCTGGCATGAAACCTCCAGTGCATAAACGGTCCATCTGTGGTCTTATGTGGCTTTTCTGGTCATGCTTCTCCACCTAAATCCCTGGTCTCTAATAAGCTGTGTCTTTCCCACACAGAGCTTAGAGCCTCTTAACAGCATATGCTTTATCTAATCCGAACACACTTCTGTAGATTGAGAAGTCTACCTGCCCTATATGTGTCGATGTGAAAGCCTGCTTGTACACATTGTGTAACTTGTCATACCAAAGACCTTCCTTTGTAGGATATGCTTGAAAGAGAGGTATATTACTTTCACGACTGTCAATATTCTCACAAACACAGCTCTGCTGCTATAGTGATTCCCCTTCCCCCAAATTCCATTAAAAATAATTATTTAGACAGTCCTTTTTCTTCATCTTTGATTCACAGTCAGGACCACTGAGTTGTTTAAATGTATTTAGATCTTTGCTGACCCAGCCTAGGAAACTGGAGGACCAACAATTTTTTTTTTCTTTTTTCTTGGACTGATAACACAAGAGGCTGATAGTAATTCAAAAGTAACTGCTTTATTTCACTTCTGAGGTAAAATAGAATGGTCAGTATTAGGTTTAGGACTTTGAAGGTGAATAAGCAGTAGGGAAGAGGTAACTTTATACCAACACTTTGTTTGACACAATCAAGTGGCTGTTTTGTTATACAGACTGGTCTTAAAACTTGGCAACCATTCTGAGCCTCAGAGGAGGGCAGCATACAAATATAATTAATAAAATAAATAAGTAAATAAATTACTGCCTAGATGTATAGGCCTCTTAGAATCATAGAATCATAGAGTTGGAAGGGGCCATACAGGCCATCTAGTCCAACCCCCTGCTCAACGCAGGATTAGCCATAAGCATCCTAAAGCATCATCTTCTCTTCTCTCTCTCTCTTTTTTCTTCTTTTTTTTGAAAATTACTTAAATTTGTAGAGGCAGGAACATCCACACACATTCCAATTTCACTTTTTTACCACTTGATAGGGATCACCCCCCCACACCCTTTACTAGGAATTATTTGCAGCAGAAAACAGCTAGGGCGATTCCGCACCGGGATCCATGTTGCAAATTGTTTGTGGAACGAAAAATCACCATTTTAAATAGTGGAATTCGTTGTTATGCATACCTTCCTTTGTAGTGGAATCCAGTTGCGTTTCTATCGTTTCCCACAGGTTTCCGGTCTCGGCAAAAATCGCTAGCCAGGAAGCGATATTGCTGAGCTGTGTCCCACCCCTGGCCGTCAAGCAGCCAATGGCAGCCGTTATCATGCTCCCAAACAGCCCCTTTCCCTTTAAGGAAGGTTAAAAAAAAAAGGTTGATTCATTGTAACGGAGAGACCCATCCAGCTAGCAGGTGGTGTTTGAGCTGCCGTTTCATCGTTGCCACACTCCCCCGAGTGAAAAAAAATACCCCCCCCCCCTCCTTACGGGCACGATTTTCAGCAGAAAATAGTGTGAAAAATAAAGGGAAAATAAACCAGCAAACGGGCCTCTGTGTTGCTTGTGCTTGGTGACTTTAAACAGAGGGACTGCAGCTGGGGAAGCCTCACTGGGTAAACGAAGGCTTGCCGGTGCGTTGATCTCTGCTCGCTCGTAGAAAAAAAAATGGTGATCGCTTCGCCAGAAGATCAGAGGAGAGAGCCAGGGGGAGGGACTTTGCAGAAAACGCAACAATGGTAACGCACAGAACTTTTCTGCTAGTGTTGCAGATTGGTTGCAGGAGTGTAGCACTTTCCGGAGGGTGAATCCACTTTTTGGGATTTCCCTGAAAGCGCTACAACGAAGTGCTTTTTGCGGATTGGTTTCAGGAGTGTGGCAGATTGTCAACGACGTTGTGCATAGCGGCAAAACTGTAGCGATTTCAATTTGTAACCATTGTGCTATTTTGGACGAATGCGGAATGGCCCCTACTCTTCCCACTTTCCTGGTTCAGGATCCTCCTTGAGCCACTCATTCCATTTAACTGTCCTTCAGTGTTTTTACTCCACTTTCAATTGTAATTCTTAATTGCCACTCTTAATTGACACTCTCAACTATAGAATTCCATTTGAATCCCAGGTCACTCAAAGTTTGCAGGTTAGGCTAAACCATTAAATGTTTACTGTTAATTATAGGCGCACTGATACCTATGCGATGAAGTCACTGAGGCACCAAAAGCTAATTTAGAATAAAAGCAATCTGAATTCAATGGGCAAGATGATTTTTTTTAAAAGAATGGGGACAAAGCTGCTGCCAATCATGCTGCAAAGAGGATCACACTGGAACTACTGTCTAAAAGTCAGGTTTGGCAAGGGGGGTAGGCTGACTGTTTTGGGGGTGCTTTCCCTGTGCAACACCCTTCACGGGGGAAAAACCTGCCAACCTCTCCTCCTCTAAGAAAGGTCATCAGAAAGAGAAGGATTGTTTCCTTAAATGGAGACAAAAATTGATAAAATCAAAATTTCAGCCCCATAGATGCTGTACTCTAATAGCGAGGAGTATTTCATGTTTGAAACAAAGATAAAAATTGTCGGTTTGAATAACAGATAATGCATTGATACCTTTTTAGCTCTCCATATCCCTTGTTGGTAACAGCTGCAGTTCCATCAGCAATGAGCATTTCCCTCCAACATCTCACAGATTTTCATCATTCTTGATAACTAATGATGAATATTAAAACAGTGAACTAGCCTATACTAATTCCAGCTGCTTTCTTGGGGGAGAACTCTTCTATACAAATCTCCCACAAATGCAGCTATTTGGCAAGTACCAGAATATTCTGCTCTTTGAAACCCAGAGGGTTGACCAGCTCTTTGCTTTCCCCTTCTTAGACTTGCATCAAGTCTACAATGACAGCCCCTTTGTCATATGGATCTGAATGTGAACTGTGTTTTCTGGGGGGGGGGTTAACATTCTAACATTATCTGCTGCCTGCAGACCCTAAATGTGGGACCTAGGAGCACTGTAAAGCTTTAGCCCATACCTATAGTCTTTTTAAAGCTGATGTCCACTTTCTTCCAGTTGCCCAGTTGTGAATGGGCCAGGCTAGGCAAATATCATTAGGCCTAGCTGAGTGCTATCTGCCCTGGTGAGTATTTGGATGAGAGACCACCTGGGAAGCCCAGGTTTGCTATGCAGAGTCAGGCAAGGACAAAACTCCCTTACCACACGGCTCCTAAATCCTCCTTTGTGATGAATTCATTCATTCATTCATTCATTCATTCATTCATTCATTCATTCATTCATTCGATGAATGTCAACTTGAAGTTTCCCCAATGAGGAATTCCTGGTATACGGATTTTTTTCCTGGAGATTTCTCCATCAACATGTCATCAACCTGCCCATCCACTCCCCATGTATCTTCCGCTTGAGCCAGTGGTTGAACCAGCAGGTTCTAATCTGGCAATCTGCGTTTGATTCCCTGCTCCTCCACATGCAGCCAGCTGGGTGATCTTGGGCTCACTACACCCCTGATAGAGCTGTTCTGACCAAGCAGGAATATCAGGGCTCTATCAGCCACACCTGCCTCACAGGGTATCTGTTGTGAGGAGAGGAAAAGGAAGGTGATTGTAAGCCACTTTGAGACCCCTTCGGGTTGAGAAAAGCGGCATATAAGAACCAACTCTTCTTCTTCTGGAAGATGTGCAGTGCCTTGCATCCAGGAAACCCACCCAACAGCATCCTTCTGGTGCAGACTGGAAGGATCCCTTGGAGATTCAACTCAAGGGGAAAATGAATAAATTACGTGCTGCAGAAATGGTGTCTGAGAATGAGCAAGGCCAAGCAATCCTAAAGAGGATTGAATTTAATGCTGAACGGAGGGAAAGGGGGTTAATTCAGAGACCAGAAGTTGGATGTGATGTGTCAGTATACTTTTATATATAAAACATATGGCTGTCACTTTATCATTTTTTTACAGTTCTGGGATATTTCCTTTCCTTTTCAACACAACTTTCTTCGAGATTTCTCATTCCCCTTTATTTTGTGAGAGCTCAGTGGCCTAAACAAGAAACTTTCAGTTTTCAATTGTTCTGTGCTGGATATTTGTGAATTATGACTTCAGGACCCGGGGAGCTTCACCTGTGGCGGTATGCAGGCTAAATTCGGCTTGCTATTTATTTAGTGTCTTTATCTGTTCAGTAAACTTGGAGTTTGTCAGCCTTTCCCACCGAAAAGCCTCACGATATCCTGAGTATAATTGTCTTTTTATTGCCGCAGACATCTGTTATTGCTTTCCAACAAAGGTAAGTATAGTTTTCTTCTCCCCCCGCCCCCCAAGGCAATGAAATGAAGCATCCATTTCTTCTTCTTTTTAATTAAATGTACAGGCAAAACTGAAGTGAGCTGAGATGGGTCGGTGGGCACAGGCCAACTCTGGAAACAATTATTTTTTTTAAAAAAGCCAACAAAGTGGTTTTGCATTCAAAATACACACACAACTTCTTTCATTGGGTTGTACATTGTTTGTTTGTTTTCAACAGTGCATGCCCCGTATCCTATATATTTATGCTCAGTTTCTGGAACAATGTGTGGGTTTTTTTTTTCCAGTTTAGGTCTAGAAAAGGATATCCTCGTACTCACCCATAAGAGATCTGTCATAGAGATGGGCATGACCCAGTTCCCAACTCTAAATTGGTCACAGATCTGGCCAGTTGATATCCCCCTCCTGAAGATTCCCTGGACCTTTTGTCCTATTTGGCTCGTGGTTCAGGCCCTTTAAACTGGTCTGGCCATCAGCTGCTAGTTACAACCCTTTAAACTATTTGTTTCACTCACTCCTTCCTAATGGAGGAATACTAAAATGGCTGCAATTTCCCCCAATTTGGAAGTAGGAGTGTGTGAAATGGATCACTGAAATGGCGACCAGCAAATTTAAACTTAACAGCTTCTTGAGTCTGACCATCTGCGGTTCGCAGTCCATTTTGCTTCTCCCCACTTGGAAGGGGGGAGGGAGTAAAATAAAGGGTTTAAATGGTTGCGAGTCATTTCACCCATCCCTCTTGCTTCCAAGCAGAGGAACCAAAATCAGTCACAGAATTTTCCAGTTTGTGCCCATCTTCACCTGTCATTTATTCCCATCTGGCCTCTAGTAGGCTTCCGGAATTTTGAGCTCTGTGTGACACAGAGTGTTGGCCTGGTTGGGCCACTGGCCTGATCTAACATGGCTTCTCTTATGTTCTTGTTGACTTAATTGGGGAGGGGGAAGGGACTATTGGCCACAATCTGGATATTGCAATCTGGATTTTCAGATAGTTAAGTGGATAGGGAATTAGTTAGAGAACCGCACTCAAAGAGTTGTTGTCAATGGTGTTTCATCAGACTGGAGAGAGGTGAGTAGCGGGGTACCTCAGGGCTCGGTGCTCGGCCCGGTACTTTTTAACATATTTATTAATGATCTAGATGAGGGGGTGGAGGGACTACTCATCAAGTTTGCAGATGGCACCAAATTGGGAGGACTGGCAAATACTCCGGAAGATAGAGACAGAGTTCAACGAGATCTGAACACAATGGAAAAATGGGCAAATGAGAACAAGTTGCAGTTTAATAAAGTGTAAAGTTCTGCATCTGGGTCAGAAAAATGAAAAGCATGCCTACTGGATGGGGGATACACTTCTAGGTAACACTGTGTGTGAACGAGACCTTGGGGTACTTGTGGATTGTAAACTAAACATGAGCAGGCAGTGTGATGCAGCAGTAAAAAAGGCAAATGCCATTTTGGGCTGTATCAACAGGGGCATCACATCAAAACCACAAGATGTCATAGTCCCATTGTATACAGCATTGGTCAGACCACACCTGGAGTACTGTGTGCAGTTCTGGAGGCCTCACTTCAAGAAGGACGTAGATAAAATTGAAAGGGTACAGAAGAGAGCGATGAAGATGATCTGGGGCCAAGGGACCAAGCCCTATGAAGATAGGTTGAGGGACTTGGGAATGTTCAGCCTGGAGAAAAGGAGGTTGAGTGGGGACATGATAGCCCTCTTTAAGTATTTGAAAGGTTGTCACTTGGAGGAGGGCAGGATGCTGTTTCTGTTGGCTGCAGAGGAGAGGACACGCAGTAATGGGTTTAAACTTCAAGTACAACGATATAGGCTAGATATCAGGAAAACATTTTTCACAGTCAGAGTAGTTCAGCAGTGGAATAGGCTGCCTAAGGAGGAGGTGAGCTCCCCCTCACTGGAAGTCTTCAAGCAAAGGTTGGATACACACTTTTCTTGGTGCTTTAGGATGCTTAGGGCTGATCCTGCGTTGAGCAGGGGGTTGGACTAGATGGCCTGTATGGCTCCTTCCAATTCTACGATTCTATGATTCACACATATTCCTTCTCCTTCTGTGTTTCAGTTCACTATGACATGAGTCCAGGTAACATTTTCCTCTCAGTTGTGTGTCCATCTCTGCCTTTGTAGTTGGCTTCATAGCTGTATATGATTTCTGTATAAAGATACAGGATTTGACTCACCCAGTTGCTATGACACCAAGAGGATGGATCAACATTGCCTGCCTGTCTGTCTTCTTGGTTGTACTCTTTCTACAAGGAGCTCGGTGTACTATGAATGGTTCTCCATTATTTTTGTACTCACAACCATCCTATGAGATAGGTTAGAATGGCAGAGTGGAGCTGACTTAAGGTCATCAAGTGGGCTCCCTGGAAGAGCAAAGATCTGAACTTTGATTTCCCAGATGCTATTCCAACCCAACCTTTCTCTACTTTTTTTATAGCTGAGAAATCCTTGAAGCGTTCTTCAGGCTTTGAGAAACCCAAGTAATAGTGTGATCATGCAAAATATGGTTGGGAAGCCAAGATGGATACACGCCCACCTTGGACCTCTCCCCTTCCCACCCCTTCCAGGCCCATCATTGGCCATCTTAGGATGTGGGGCAGGTCAACGTGTCTGTATATGGTCAGATCACAATAATAGCTTAACAATTTTTTTAAATATATTAAAATTAATTAACTTCCACCCATTCAGGGAACCCTTCCAGGGCCATCAAGAAACCCCATGGTTTCATGAAACCCTGGTTGAGAAAGCCTGCTCTAACCACTAGGCCACAGAGGCTACTCAAATTATACGTCTTTTCCATATGAGCTCTGTTCTCATCATGGCCATTCCTTAGTGAGACAACTGAATTGTTTTTGACAAGCTTCATTTATATTTTAAATCCAGAGAATTCATGTTGCCTGCCAATCATTTCTGGCAGTATGGCAGCTCTCGTGCATATCTGAAGAAAGCTCTGGCATATGAATATCCACAATTATGGGTTCAATACCCTGCTTTGTCATGAAGCTCACTGGGTGACCTTGGGTCAGTCACCCCATAATCATAGAATCATAGAGTTGGAATGGACTTCGAGGGTCATCTAGTCCAACCCCCTGCATGATGTAGGAACTCACAACTACCTTCCCACCCATAGCAACCCCAATTTCATGCTCTACCAAAAATCTCCAGAATCCAGCCTGGCCTGGAGGAAATTTACCTAACATCCCACAATGGCAATTAGTAATTCTGTGGGCATGCAAGGAAGGCTCACAAGAGACAAACACTGGCACATCCCTTTCTGCCCACCCACTCATAATGTACCTAAAATCAGCATAATCAGTTCATATCAATTCATCAGTTCATAAAATCAGCATTTCTGTCAGATGACTATCTAGCTTCTGCTTTAAAATTTCCAAAGGAGAACACACACCCTCACGAGGAAGCCTGTTCTACTGAGAAGATGCTCTAACTGACAAGAACTTCTTCCAGATGTTTAGCTGAAAATTCTTTTGAATTGATTTTAACCCATGGGTTCTGGTCCAGCCCTCTTTGGCAACAGAAGACAACTCTGCTCCATCTTCTCTATGACAGCTCCTCAAGTATTTGAACATGGTTATCATATCACCTCTTAGTCATCTTCTCTCCAGGCTAAGGAGGCCAAGCTCCCTCAACCTTTCCTCATACAACTTGGTCTCCAAACCCCTCATCTCTGTAGCCCTCTTCTGGACATGCTTCAGTTTCTCTACAACTTTCTTCAGTTGTGGTGGCCAAAACTGAACACCATACTCCAAGTGAGATCTAACTAGAGGAGAGCAAAGTGCTAACATCATCTTGCGTGATCTGGACGTTATACTTCTTTTACTAAAGTCCCAAATCCCTCAGCCTAACCTTCTTCCACAGGGTTATTGGAAGGATAAAATAGGGGACTAAGCGCCATTTATCCCACTATGCAGTTCCTGGAAGAAGGGAGGAATACACTAGTTCTGAGTAGCTTGCTAGACTTGACTCCAGCCTGGGAATCATTACCCTGACCTGGATGGCCCAGGCAAAGGAGGAAGTTCAAAAACAACTGTTGTGCTTTAATCAAACATAAACTCAGAGATAAATGATTGCTTTAGGATGCTTAGGGCTGATCCTGCGTAGAGCAGGAGGTTGGACTAGATGGCCTGTATGGCCCCTTCCAACTCTATGATTCTATGATTCTAAGAATGATCCCATTCGATATCGAGAGCTGAGCAGGGTTGGCCCTGGCTGGGAGAAACACCATGGTGTAGTGGTTACAAGTGGTGGCTTCTAATCTGGAGAACTGGGTTTGATTCCCTGCTCTTATACATGTAGCCAGCTGGGTGACCTTGGGCTTGTCACAGTCCTGTTACTGTTTTCACAGAACAGTAATATTAGGGCTCTCTCAACTCCGCCTACCTTACAGAAAGTCTGTAGTAGAGAGAAGGGAAGGCAATTGTAGGCCGCTTCGAGACTCCTTCTGATAGAGAAAAGCAGGATATAAAAACCAACTCTTCTTCTAGCTCCTGGAAGGGCCACCTCCAAGGAATACCAGGGTGGGGGCAGGCCATGGCAAAACCGCCTCCGAACGTCTGTCGCCTGGCAGCTGGATATTCTTAGGATCTCCTGGCTAGATTATACACATGTCATACAATAAATAATACACACCTTGTTGAGATTCTTCCTTCGAGTCTGTTAGCCCACCTTAACCAGAAAGACAACCCGAGAGGTAAACGAACCCCCAAACCATCAAATGGCTCCTCCCAGCTGGGCTCTGTTTTTTTTTTTTTCAATTAAGCGTCTTGCAGGTGAGTCCTTAAATCTATACCTCCATGTTGTGCCGTACGCTGAAAGAATCATCTTCACAGCTGTAGACCCTGACGCTTGGCAGGCATCCGGTTTGGCAGGAATGCCGAGAGGCAACGCAATTTGCTTCATCCGCCCTACGTGGGAGAAATGAATATTTGCTTCTCTGATTAGGAGCACCATCGCAGAGACAAATAAGAAGGTGGAGGAACAGACACAGAGAGAAACCAGGGCAGTGGCCCAGGTGGCTTCGCTCTGCCAAAAGCACAAGGATGAAGAATGGGTTGGAGGCATGGTGAGATTGGAGGCTCATCTAGTCAAAGGCAATCAGAGGGACTGGAAGCTTATCATGGAGAGCCTCCGATGGAAATCAGGTGGTTTCCTGGTGTTTTGTAAAATGCTAAGCAAAACACTTTCCTTCTACTTTTGACATTTTCTTCCTTTTGGTTTACCCATGAGAACGCACACTCAGAATTGAATCTTGGTCCTGGACAGCATGGTGGTTCTTTGACTACTTTGATTTTTTTTTTTGATTGTGAGCTCCACATCTGAAATTATTATTATTACCAGTATCAAAGCCCATTTTTTAAAAAATTAAAAAATGGGTTTTGAAGGGGGCGGCAGGTAGGAGGGCGTGAGAGGGTGGCCGCGGCAACAGGGCTTTGCGGCCCGCACAGAGGCTGCACTCCCCCACCCCCGGCTCCCTCCCAGCAGGAGTGTACCTGTCGCTGCCTCTCTCCTCGTGGGCGACAATAGAATCATAGAATCATAGAGTTGGAAGGGGCCATACAGGCCTTCTAGTCCCACTCCCTGCTCAATGCAGGATCATAGAATCATAGAGTTGGAAGGGGCCATACAGGCCTTCTAGTCCCACTCCCTGCTCAATGCAGGATCATAGAATCATAGAGTTGGAAGGGGCCATACAGGCCTTCTAGTCCCACTCCCTGCTCAATGCAGGATCATAGAATCATAGAGTTGGAAGGGGCCATACAGGCCATCTAGTCCAACCCCCTGCTCAACGCAGGATCAGCCCTAAGCATCCTAAAGCATCCAAGAAAAGTGTGTCTCCAACCTTTGCTTGAAGACTGCCAGTGAGGGGGGGGCTCACCACCTCCTTAGGCAGCCTATTCCACCGCTGAACTAATAGAGGATTGCACTAGTGCAGTGATAAATCTAAGAGAACCTGGTACTCGGCCAGGATACTTTTCGGATGAACAATGTATGTTTTTTAGCCATCTGATGACCCACCCACCCATCCATCCATTTACAATGTTGACTGGAAAGGTTCATAGGAAGCACCACCTGCCAGGATGTGGAGGGCCCACACCCAACCCCTTGTCAGATCACTGTGGGGGGTAGGAGGGATTGAGCCATCTTGGTATTTGGGAATTTAATGCTGTTTTAAGGGTTTTTTCATAGAACCATAGAGTTGGAAGGGGCCATGCAGGCCATCTAGTCCAACCCCCTGCTCAATGCAGGATCAGCCCTAAGCATCCTAAAGCATTTTTGTGGAATATATTTTAATGTAACACGCCTTGAGTCCTAGGAGGCAGACAGACAGGCTATAAATTTAATTAATAATAATTTTAAAAAGTGAATTCACTCCGACCCATTTGGGAAACACTTCCAAGGCCATCCAGAAACCCATGCTGGGACAGCCTGATATATGGAGTCTGCCCCAGAATCCTTTGTGACATTTTGTGGCAGAACTGCACACACTCTCTGGCTCATGTCAATATGAGAAGGTTCCCCCGAAGGCAGGACGTTCAAAAACAACTGTTGTGCTTTAATCAAACATAAACCCAGAGATAAATGATTGTAAGAATGATTTTTATCAGTCGCAGAAAGATATGTTAGACAGCTCGCTGGGAGCCACAAATGTGTTCTGCTGGGCAAGTACATGTGAATGATTTACTTTGTTAATAGTTTCAGAAATCCAAAGCAGAAATCATAGAGACGAAGGATGGCCTTCACTCTCACAGACAGTCTTTAAAATTCCCAAATACGGACAAGAAATCTTCAAGCAGTAAAATGTTTTGGAAAATGGTACACTTTATGACTCTGACTTAATATGCCCAGTGGCTCAAAGCAGAATTCGGAAGTAAGCGTGGTGTCCTTCTAATCTGGTGAGCTGAGTTTGATCTCCTGCTCCTCCACATGCAGCCAGCTGGGTGACCTTGTGCTAGTCACAGTCCTGTTAGAGATGCTGTCCCAGGGCACTTCTGTCAGAGCTCTCTCGGCCTCATCTAGCTCAAAGGGTGTCCGTTATAGGGCATTTTTAAAATAATCTCCTCCAGATTGGTACAATTGGAGACTTCCTGCTCCTTTGAACACACTCCCTCCCTGATTGCTTCCAGGAAGAAATGAATGAACCAAGAACCACAGTTAGGCAGACTGAGAGACCCAGCGTGGTGTAATGGTTCAGAGCCAACAGACTCTAGTCTGGACAACTGGGTTTGATTCCCCACTCCACCACATGCAGCCAGCTGGGTAACGTGGTCCAGTCACAGTTCTCATAGAGCTGTACTTGCAGAGCAGTTCTCTTAGAGCTCTCTCCCCACCTACTTCCTAAGGCATCTGTCGTGGGAAGAGGAAGGGAAAGGTTATTGTATGTTTTGTTCTTCTCTCTCTCTCTTCTTTTTCTTTACAAAGTTGTTTCTCTTCATCATAAAACTATTTTAATATTTTAAGAAGGAGGAGGAGGAGGAGGAGGAGGAGGAGTCTCAAAGTGGCTTACAATTGCCTTCCCTTTCCTCCCCCTACAACAGACACCCTGTGAGGGAGGTGAGTCTGAATGAGCCCTGATATTGTTGAAGAAGAAGAAGAATTGGCACTTATATGCCGCTTTTCTCTACCCGAAGAAGTCTCAAAGTGGCTTACAATCGCCTTCCCTTTCCTCCTTCCACAGCAGACACCCTGTGAGGTGGGTGAGGCTGAGAGAGCCCTGATATTCCTGCTCCGTCAGAACAGCTTTATCAGTGCTGTGAAGAGCCAAAGGTCACCCAGCTGGCTGCATGTGGGACAGCAGGGACTCAAACCTGGCTCACCAGATTCGAAATCCATGCTTCTAACCTCTACACCAAGATGGCTCACACCAAAAAAGCCTGGTAAAATTGTGAAGTCTATACAAGGTAGAGAGATAAACCAGCCCTTTTTAACAGTTACCGGCTTTGTCTGCCACCTAGAATCAGGGTAATGTTGGTGAGTCTTCATCAGCAAGATGTATTGATCTAGGAACGATGGTAGTCGTATTTAATGGGAGGTATGCTTCAGTGCCTGGCAGGATGAGGGCCATCCGGCTGAATGACAGATCTCGGGTTCCCCCTAAGCAAAGAACAAATATCATTTTGTTCAAATGACATTAGGCCACCGTACATAAATTCATCCTCCTTCCCTTGTCATGTTTGCTCAGGCCGCCCATCTTTCCCTCCCCTCCCCCTCCTTTGCGCTCGGCACGGAGGGAGTTCCATTTAACGTATGAAAATCAACCTGTCTCTTCTGTTTCATTCATCATCATCAACCGAATTCATTCTGGAATCCAAACTTGTTTTCCTATTACTTCGTTATATATTTGGGGGGGGGGGGGGGCGTGATGATATATGGAGCGGCAAGCCGACAGTGGCAGGGACGGGGGACTCGGCCGACAGGTCCCCGTAAACATCTGCCCGGACGGGAAGGCTCTGGGGACGGCAGTATGGCTACGATGCCTTTCATAAACTGCTTCGTTCGCTGCGGCAGAGGAGGAGGGGATCCCTGCCTTCGGAATACGAGATGATTTTCGCAGACAGGTTTGGATATGGAGATCAAGGAAATGTACCTGCAGTCGGAAGGACTGGCCTGCAGACGGAAGCAAGGACATTCAAACCCCTGCTGGCCAGAAGGTGAGTGTCGATTTCTCATTCATTCATTCATTCATTCATTCATTCATTCATTCATTCATTCATTCATTCATTCATTCATTCATTCATTCTTGAATTTATATACCGCTGCTTTTAAATAATAAAAGATCAAAAATATGAATATGAGCCGCTCGATCCATTTGTGAGCAGCCTGAATCTGTTTGGCAGGTGACTTTCCGCATGCCCAAATGGGACAGGACAGCTCAAGTAACCGTCATTCACACATGCGTGTTCCCCTCTGACAGCCCTTGCATTTACCCACACACACACAACCTAACACCCATAGGTCTGTGCACTGCTCCCCAGCTCATTAAACAAGTAGTGAGAAAAACAGTCAGTCTATTCTTTGCACATATGTTTTAAATTATTGTCTCAGAAACAGGCATTTATTTATTTATTTATTTACTGACTGACTTATTTTATTAGTCATTTGATTTCTAGCCCGCCAGTCCCATATAGACGGCTTGTGGCAGGTAACAGACACAAACCCCACAACGAATATCATGAGGTAAATGAGAGTATTACTATGGGTTATGTGGAATAAATTAGTTAAGCCAAGGAAGGAATATATCTCTATCAGAAAGAAGAGAATAAAATGTATTCTAAAGTGAAGACATTAGATGTAAATATCTATTTCATTGACATATTATTTTTAATTAAGGATATATATTATGATTATGAATGGTTAATGAAAGATTTAATTATGAAATTTTGATCTCTAACAATATCTTTATGGGTATGGTATTAGAAAACTAAAGAACCTGATTTGTAGATGGTCGGAGGCCTTATCTAAATGTATGTATGTTGTTGTTTTTCTTTGTTTTGTTTGTTTGTTTTTTGTCATTGGATGTTTTTGGTTATTGGGGGAGGTGTCTTATTATTTATTATTGGGGGTTATTTTAAGGGGTGTTGGTGGTAATGTTTCATAGGTTTTGTGTCTTTTTTTGTGGTTGTGTAAAACTTTCAATTAAAAAAAGGTTTAAAAACATAAATATCACCATTAAACATAAAATGATAAAAACAGGAATTTTAAAATGATAAAAACAGCAATTGCCTTCACCCCTCCCAGCTGCGGAATTATCCCTCCTCCCCTCCCGGGTCAGCAGGCCACACTCCACTTGGGTGCTTTAGGATGCTTTGGGCTGATCCTGCGTTGAGCAGGGGGTTGGACTAGATGGCCTGTTTGGCCCCTTCCAACTCTATGATTCTATGATTCTGTGATTCTAAGAGCTGCCTGCTGCACTGGTTAGGGAGGGGCCCTAGATTGGCTGTGATATTCTTTTGCTGATGATATATCAGCCAATCTCTGCTTTTCTCCCCCCCCCCTTTCCATACCTGAGCTACTCACTGGGGCTGGCTCTACTCCTTCCCCCCTTCCAGGGGGCCTTTTCTTCTTCTGCTGGGGCCTTTTTTTCTTCTGCTGCTGCTGCTTCTTCCCTTCTCCCTCCATGCCAAAGCTAATCACTGGGGCCTCTGCTGCTGCTTCTCCCCCCTTCCTCTAGGGCTGAGGTAATTATTAGGGCCTCTTATGCTGCTGCTGCTTCTCCTCTCCCTCCTCCACTCCAGGGATACTCAGTGGGGCCCCTGCTGCTGCTGCTGCTGCTTCTCCTCTCCCATCATGCCTCAGGTACTGAGTGGGGCCGGCTCTGTTTCCACCCAGCATGTTCTGAGGGCGGCAGGAAGTTAGGGGCTGAGGGCTGACCCCTTATAAGCCATTCCTTGCTGAGGGCTCCCTCCCAATAAGGGCTCAGCTGTGGGAGGGGGCTATTACTAGCTGAGGACAAACAGGCAGTGAGTCACCCTTCGTTTCCAAAAATCTATGGTTCACTGATGATAGGTCCTTAAGGGTGTGATGTGCCGCTTTTGACAAGCCGAGGTTGTCCCTTCAGAGGAACTAGAGAGCGTGAGCATATGTTCTCTCCTGGTGCTCCACAAATGAGATCACTCAGCATTCCTGAGACCGTTTTATTAAAGGAAACGCAAAGGGATGTAGTGCAGCCTTTGCAAATACTTCGTTAACGTTGGCCTGTCTCAGATGCAGCTTCAGTTAATTGCTTAGTTTCACTTAGGTGGGAGCGGAGAATCAGTTTTAATTTAAGGTGCCATTACTTGGAGTGCAACTTGGCTTCCATGCAAATGAAGTGTGCTCTTTCACATGCTGGTCCTGGTATCTGTACATCGGCAGGGTTTAAATATGCAAGAAGGTGAAGCATCAGCTTGGTGTAGTGCTTAGGAGTGTCGACTTCAAATCCGTGTTTGATTCCCCGCTCCCCCTCCAATGCTGCTTACTGGGCAAATCACAGCACTGATTAAGCTGTTCTGACCGAGCAGGAATATCAGGGCTCTCTCAGCCTCACCTCCCTCACAGGGCGTCATAGGAAGAGGAAAGGAAAGGTGAATGTAAGCCGTTTTGAGCCTCCTTCAGGTAGAGAAAAGCGGCATATAAGAACCACCCTTCTTCTTCTTCTTCAGTAATATCAGGGCTCTCTCAGCCTCACCCACCTCACAGGGTGTCTGTTGTTGGGAGAGGAAGTGAAAGCAATTGTAAGCCGCTTTGAGACTTCTTTTGTTAGAGAAATGTGGCATGTAAGAACTAACTCTTCTTGTTTTTCACCAGATGAAAACCTCCAGATTATGTCTTCGTCGAGAATTTCTGGGCCGTGTTGGGAAGTAAAGCTTGCAAAAGTGGCATTCCTACAGGAAAGCTGATCATTTTTTTGAGAGCTCTGAAACTTAATGAACATTCACATTCAGTGCTTTACAGGCAAACCTTCTCAGCTGCAAACACAGAAGTGTAGCTAAACAGGTGTAGCCAAGGAGTTAACTACTCCCTAAGAGATTAGTGGGTTCTCTAAGGCAATCTAGTGAATAGGTTATATGTGAACTAGGCTTTTCATGCCAGTCGGATCTGACAGCCACGGGGCAAAGCTAGATATAAGCCCCCTCTTTAACTATGTGTAACCTTTTAGGCTTCTCTTTCAACCCATCTGTAACCTGGTCTCATTGCCTGCTTGTCTTACCACTTGAACACACAGGACAGGAACTTCTTGGTGATTTTCAAAATATCTCCTCCAGTATCCTGATTTGCTCAACAGAAGACTTCCTGTTTTTTTTGTTTGCTTGTTTGTTTTGTTTTTAAGCACATTTCCTCCCTGCTTTCCCCTGGAGCAGCAGTTGAAAAGAAGACTGCAGCTAGCTTGATAGTCTCCGTCTCTCTTTTTCTATACACAGTTGTTTCTCTTCCTAAATAAAATGATTTTAGTCTTTAAACAGCCTGGTGCTCTGTCCTATCTGCATATTTAAACTCCACCACCAAGGCCAACTGTCCGTGATCGGCTCAAGGTCGCCCAGCAAACTTCCATGGCAGAGTGGGAATCCGAACCTGGGCCCATAACTAAAATCGGACTTGAGCATGTTGAGATGGAGCATTCTTGCATGACCTTTAAGTAGCATAAGATCCTAATCCTTTTAGGAATCTGGCTTTGGCAATAATCACAGGGAGCAGGACTCAACTGCTCCAACTATTACCTTGTGATAAATAAATAAAAAAAATCCCAGTGACACTGATAGTGTTTTACAACGGTCCTAATCAGATAATTCCAGCGGATGCCCTCTGCCATAAATCAGGCTTAAAGAGCATGTAGCAGGCTTGGGATCAGATGCCAGGAATGAAAGATATTTGTTTAATGGGGCTTTAAATCGTTTGTTTTAGGGAATAGGGGGCCTGCCGCCAATGCAATAGCTTCCTACCATATATTAAACGCGGTCCATTTTTTTGCAGTAAAAGAATGGCTTGGTAGAGTCACAGCGCACATGGAGGGAAAGCGTTACTTGGCATTAGCCACAAGACTGCTTTCATAAACCCATGCCATGTGCAGAGTCATTAATTCCTTTAAAAACAAGAGCAGATGTGCTGATATTCAAGCCAACTTGACCTGTTATTCGTGCGCTCTAATCCTGCCTAGCATCTGGTGATAGCTTAGTTTAGGGGTCCCCAATCTTTTGGAGCCTGTTGGGCACCTTTGGAATTCTGAGGCAGCAACATAATCCGAGCCACAAAATGGCTGCCACAGAAGGTGGAGACAGCCACAAAATGGCTGCTGGAGTTTAGCTTCTTTCACACAATGAGATTTTTGTGGTCTGGGGGCAAGTGCTGCCAAGGTGACCCCAGCAAGGGACTTTCAAGGCAAGTGAGAAGTAGAGGTGGTTTGCCATTGCCTTCCTCTGCCGAGCCTTCCTTGGTGTTCTCTCATCTAGTCTAATGGTGACCCCAGCAAGGGGCATTCAAGGCAAGTGAGAAGCAGAGGTCGTTTGCCATTGCCTTCCTCTGCAGAGCCTTCCTTGGTGTTCTCTCATCTAGCCTAATGGTGACCCCAGCAAGGGGCATTCAAGGCAAGTGGGAGGCAGAGGTAGTCTGCCATTGCCTTCCTCTGCAGAGTGTTTCTTGGTCGTGTCCCTTCCAAGTACCAACCCTGCTTAGCGTCCCAGATCTGACAAGTCTGGTCTATTCCATGCTGCCTTCCCTCCATATGTGCTGCCCTGGATTCCTTTTTGAGAGACATAGCTCTGCTTCTCAACCATATTCTGCATGGTAGCCCCACTTCTAGGGTTTCTTGAAGCCTGAAGAATGTTTCAGGGGTTTCTCGATGTTAAAAAAAAGCCGAGAAAGGCTGAGCTCAATGGAAGCAAAGGGAAGATGGTTTCTGAGCACAGCCTTTGTTTGCTTCTGGGGCTGCTGGCTGAATCGTATGTATAAAAATGAAAAGGTACAAACCTCATTTTCAGAACAATACTCCAAACGGTCTTCACAGCTTGTCTTATAATATGATGAATGATTATATTGCCCCCTGTAAAAATGCTTGCTATAGTATATTTTCAAGGGTATGAATGGAGCTGATTAAAAGCTAGACCAGAAGTGTTACAAATAATAAGTTTCCTTTTTTCTTTTACATACAGGAGAGAGAGTGAAAAGAAAAAGCCAACCCCGCTATAAAACTTCGGCGACAAAGTAGATCTGGGAAGCAAATTCTAGCTTTCCAAACAGCAACGATATTAGTACATTTTCATTGTGGATTCAGAGCTTTTTATTGATTTAATCTCAGGCCGGGAAAGGGGTACTAGGGCTATCTAGTCCAACACCCTGCCCACAAAGGAACTACAATTATAATATCACTGATGACAAGTAGGAATCCAATCAATAACATAAAACAGATTATTTTCTCATCCTTTTGACTGTGGACGATCCCCTGAAGTATTATCCAGGCTTCAAGGAGCCCCAGAACTGGGCCGGAAGTAATGTCATCTGGCCACACCTTCCTGCCATGCATGATGAGGACTAGGGGGGAGGGAGAAAGGAAGTGGTTTGAGGAAGGAGTGTCTCTTGGGTTTACAACCACTGAGCTTCAGGTGACAGCGATACGTTCACCTGAAGAAATGGTCACATTGGATGATAGACTCCAAGGCATTATACCCTGCTGAAGTCATGCCCCTCCCTCCTCAAGCTCCACCCTCTTCAGGCTCCTCCCCCCCACCCCAATTCTCCTGGTTTTTCCTGGTCTGGAACTGACAATCCTATCTATCAAGTCGATACTATGATCGAATGGCAGATCTCATGGGAGGGAGCTGTAGTTAAATTTTTGGCCTCCAAAATTTAAATTCAAAATCTTACAGCTGTCCCGTAAACCATCCAAAGGAATTGAAAACTGGCTAATTTGGGAATTAGGCCTGTTTTTTTTAAAACACTTTGTTTAGTTTTCGAACAGTTCCTTAGCCCAAGGTGCCTTAATTGACAATAATAAAATGTCAACATCCAACTCCGGACCTGGCCAACATCTTTCTCCATGGAAAATTCCATCATGTGGTCACCTGGGTTACATCACGTAGGCCCCTCCCCCAAAACATAAACAGTGGCTTTACAAAGCCACCTCGTATCTTCTGATTCGGATCCATTCAGAACACCCTGCACGCTGGTTGTGTTGCTGTTTTCTCTGCCTCTCTGCTCATCGAGACCGGTAAATTATACCCAAACCTCTTTCCCCACTCTATTTATCCATATCTGCCTGATTGCTAGTGTGCTACTTATATTTTTGCCAGTTTTGTTGTTTTCCTTCTAATAAAGATTATTACAATTTTTTACTATAATTCTTTTTGTCTGCCTTGAGTTCTTAAGGGTGTAATCACCTTGTAAACATTGGATCCTTTTTGCTCTGTTACCACCTGTCGCTAAGCAAATTCCCCAAAGCTGAATATACACATATCACAGGACACGTGTGTAAGTGCATTTCTGGTAACGTGAGAGACATGGAAACAACCTGGATTTTATTAACAAAAGTCATTATCCCGTTCTCTTTCCCTTTCTTCCACAAACCTACATGTTAATCCTCCCCTGCACTTCATCCATAGAAACAACCCTGCGAGGTAGATTAGAAAGAGTGATTGTTCAAAGGCCACCCACAGAGTTTCATGACCAAGAAGGTGTTTGAACTGGGATCTTCTGCTCTTCGGAGAGCACCGATGGTTGGGAGGGAGAAGAAAGAATGAAAAGAAGCCACCGTGGACTCATGATCCTGCCATTCCTGCTTTTCTTTATCCTTGAAACAAGTTGTATGTTGGGGACGGGAGCCACGGAAATGCTCTAGGATAAACAGATCAGTCGGAGAATCTAAATCTTTCCCGGTGCCCTTTTATAAATTACTGATTTCCCATCTGAACGGAGGGCAGCAAAAGCACTGATGTAAACAACGATTCTCTGCAACCTTCTAGCACAGCAGAAGCCAACGGGGCGAGAAAGCCCCATGTTTTCAACGTTGCACTAGCTCAATAACTATGTACTTATTGCTTTTCATTAGGGAGTCGGGCTATAGACTTGTCAGAATAAAGAGTGGGTTTGGCGGGCCAAATTCTTCCCTCTCTTTCCCCGCTCGCTTTCGGTGACTCAAATGGAAGCCCTCGCTACAGCTTTACTCCCACCGTAAATGAAAACGGAGCAGGTCCCCCGTGAGTTCCTCGATTGGCTGTTGCTGTGATCAAGGAGGGGGGGAATTAATAGGAATGAAAAATATTTGCCGACTGGAAAAGAGGCAAGCGGAATCCGAGAGAATATGCTAAGGGGGGAAAGGCCGCTTACAAAAAGCAAAACAGATGCCAACCAATTCATTCTTTTCTCTCTCTCTCTCTCTCTCTCTCTCTTTTTTTGCCTTATGAAAGATATTATAAACTTGGCAATTTAATATCGCTGCCTCGTGAGAGAACGAGACAATGGGGGGTGTCCAGATGATATCAGAGCCTGTTGCCAATTTTGTGAGATTGTGTGGGTGAAATAGAGAACCTACAACTCTCTAGAACGGGCTTTCTCAATCAGGGTTTCAGGGAAAAGCCCTGTCCCTGGTTGAGGCCAGGCATACCTCACGCAGACCAAGGTTTAATTTATTAAACATTTATTGGGTGATATGACCGTATATTGGCCATATCAACCCACCCACCCCTCCCAAAATGGCTAATGATGGGCCTGGAGGGGGTGCGAAGGGGAGGTGCCCTAGGTGACCGTGTACACCACTAAGCTTCCTAACCATATTCAGCAGTTTCTTGAAGTTGAAGAAAGTTTCAGGGGGTTCTCCCCACTCTGTCATGGCAAGCCGGCTGGTTGACCATGAGCTGTTTCCATGCTTTAGTCCAGGGGTAGTCAACCTGTGGTCCTTCAGATATTCATGGACTACAATACCCATGAGCCCCTGCTAGCAAACACTGGCAGGAGCTCATGGGAACTGTAGTTCATGGACATCTGGAGGACCACAGGTTGACTACCCCTGCTTTAGTCTAACCTTCCTCTCAGTGTTGTGAAGATACAATGGTGCTCAGGAGAAGGATGTAAGTCACCTCAGGCCCTCACTGTGCAGAAAGGTGGGATATAAGGTAATTAAAGTCATAAATAAAATAAGTAGGACTGACAAGAGCCTAAGCCACATCTTCCTTGACAACGAGATCTTGTCCGCCCTGTGTGAGTTGAGAGAGATTAGGGG
The DNA here is from genome assembly GCF_049243985.1 of Paroedura picta. Classification (NCBI taxonomy): domain Eukaryota; kingdom Metazoa; phylum Chordata; class Lepidosauria; order Squamata; family Gekkonidae; genus Paroedura; species Paroedura picta. The sequence goes on along the minus strand of NC_135373.1, from coordinate 117,211,188 downwards.
TGGGGGGCAATGTTTTGCTACCCTGTTCGCCGACAGCCACCGAATACCTGTCAGAATGATCTCCTATTCCAGAGTGTGCCTCTTTAATCACAGCTGGAACATGGAAACAACTTTTCAAACAGTCATTTGATGCCATTTTTAAAATCCCGTCAGGCCTCTGAGTGGTTTAGTACAGAATACGCAGTTCACTCTTCGCTCCTTTTGTCTTTTGGCGTAGTGGTTTGATAGACAGTTTGGTGTAGTGGTCAGGAGTGCGGACTTCTAATCTGGCATGCCGGGTTCGATTCTGCACTCCCCCACATGCAGCCAGCTGGGTGACTCAGCCTCACCCACCTCACAGGGTGTCTGTTGAGAGGAGAGGAAAGGGAAGGCAAATGTAAGCCTCGTTGAGACTCCTTCGAGTAGAGAAAAGCAGCATATAAGAACCAACTCTTCTTCTTCTTCTTCAGTAATATCAGGGCTCTCTCAGCCTCCCCTCCCTCACAGGGTGTCTGTTGTGGGGAGAAGAAAGGGAAGGAGATCTTGTTGGGAATCCTTTGGGTAGAGAAAAGGGGCTTATAAGAACCAACTCTTCTTCTTCTTCTTCTTCTTCTTCTTCTTCTTCTTCTTCAGTAATATCAGGGCTCTCTCAGCCTCACCTCCCTCACAGGGTGTCTGTTGTGGGGAGAAGAAAGGGAAGGAGATCTTGTTGGGAATCCTTTGGGTAGAGAAAAGGGGCTTATAAGAACCAACTCTTCTTCTTCTTCTTCTTCTTCTTCTTCTTCTTCAGTAATATCAGGGCTCTCTCAGCCTCACCTCCCTCACAGGGTGTCTGTTGTGGGGAGAAGAAAGGGAAGGAGATCTTGTTGGGAATCCTTTGGGTAGAGAAAAGGGGCTTATAAGAACCAACTCTTCTTCTTCTTCTTCTTCTTCTTCTTCTTCTTCTTCTTCTTCTTCTTCTTCTTCTTCTTCTTCAGCTTTGGATGGAAATTTTCTCGACTCCACACAAAGGCCAGTGAATGAATTACAGGATCTGATGCACTGAGCAGCGGCCCCCGACTTCAAAGCTTCTTAATAACTAGGGCATGAATCTAAAATGTTGTGGCACGCCAAATCTATGTGTTCTCCTCTTTCTCATCATGTTCTTTTGAAAAGGTGGCTTTATTCGGATGCTTGAGACTCCTCTTGTTCTACAAAAGCACTTTTTAGGATCTCATCGAGGGTTACATCCACCAGTGTTCAACGGGAACGGCTCGCGTGTCAATTATTTATCGCCGGAGCTTTCATCTGCCTGAGGTTTTTTTTTTCCCCCCTGAAAAAAATAAAATAAAAACATGCTTCTCTCCCTTCCCTGGTTTGATGTTTAATTTAGAATAAAAGTTTAAAAATCTGTTTTTATATTTTTAAAAATCCTCAAAAAAGTTTCCCTCTATTTCATCGAAGGAAGCAATTTCAGGGCGGGGAGGGGGGAATGCACTCAGTGGAGAATGCCCACAACAATGAAATGAAAAGAAAGAGGATGCTTGATAAAAGGACCGATCCTACAAAACAGGAATCCCTTTCAATCTGTATCAATTCCCATGGAGATGGAGGATGTTCAGTGAGTTTACAGTTGTAAGCTGTCCATCAGCCAATTAACAGGGAGGCTAGCCTTCAGGTGGGGCTTGGGGCTCCCTCAGAATTACTGTTCAGCTACAGCAGCCTTTATCAACTGTTTTTTAACCATTGAGAAACCCTGGAAATATTCTTCAGGCTTCGAGAAACCCCAGAAGTGGCACAATTGATCATAGAGTTGGAAGGGACCTCATGGGTCATCTAGTCCAACCCCCTGCACTATGCAGGACACTATGCTTTGTGAACAAACTGGAGGAATGGAGACCTGTAGATGGTTCCCTGAGTTCTTTGTAGGCAGGGCAGTATGGAAATGGATGGATAGCATTGGAGGGAAGACCTGGGCTCAGGAAGAGAGAGATTTGGTTTCTTCAATGAAAAAAAAAAGGGGAGGGGGAGACAAAATGTGTACAAATGCAGGTGTCAGTTAGGTACTTTCCCCTACACTATAAATAACACATTGCACAGGTTCCACAGTGCCTGGCTGCTAATCAGTTTTTTATTCAGATTGTCTCCAACTAACAAGTCAGCCATTATTCTCAATAGTTATCGAATCCTCTTTTCATGAGCTCCATAAAGGATATGGGAGCCTATAAAGTCAGAAAGGTCACTTCCAACACAATCTTTGAAATCCTTGCTAGTAAAATTCTGCTCAGTCTATTTCTCCATGCATCCAGCAAAAAGAAGGGTGCGAATCCTAATGTTCAATAGCAGCAATGGCAAATCAGGGCAGGCCAGGGGCATATTGGTATGCAGAAGTGATCTTTGTGATCTCTTTGTTGGAACTACAACCACCAAGTAATTTGGGGAAGTGAGCCTCGAAGGGCTGTTGTTAAGGTCTTGAAGTAGCAAAGCTGCACCTGTGTGCTCAACTAGTTGTGGGTGGTGGCCAGTGTTGGGAATTATAGCCATGAGCAGTGGGGAAAAAAACCAGCACTTGTTCTGGGAGATCTCTTTGTTTAAGCTGGGCTCTCACCCACTTCCTGTTTCATCAGAAAGAAGAAGCTCCTGTATGCTCTGAAGCAAGCAAGGAGCAGCCACTAGGCTCTCAGCTCTCCATGTGCTGATGTCTGGCATGTAGTCTGCTTGAGCCAGCCATAGGGGCTTGCAATGTGTTTTCTTTGCACCATAGTTTAAGCTTTTGTACTCTGCTTCAGTAAGGAGACTGAAGCAGATGAATGTGATATATGTTTGTAAATAATCTTCCCAGTAAAGATTCTCTCTTTTAAACCTCAAAACTCTGTGAGTCTGGAACTGTGCTTCATCCACAAAGATAATTAATTACTGTATACTTTCCAATGCCCTGTTACTCTGCAGCTCTGTTTCTCTAGAGGGACTCAGGACTCAGCCAAGTCCAAAAGCCCCAACTCTCTTCCAGCTCTGTGTGATTTTGTGATTCTGTTTCTATGGTTGTTAGCTCTGGGTAGGGAAAAACCTAGAGATTTGGGGGTGGAGCCTGTGGAGGGTGGAATTTGTGGAGAGGAAGGATATGAGCCGGGTACATTGCTATAGAACCCACCCTTGAATGCAGCTATTTTCTCCAGGAGAACTGACCTTGGTCATCTGCAGACCAATTGTAATAGCAGAAGAGCTCCAGGCTGCAACCCTACCTTAGGTTAAGGGACCTGGGTGCTTGTTGTCACTCTGCTCTGCAATAAATTCCACACAGTGGGTTGCCGGTATGCTTGTTCTTTAATCATAGAATCATAGAGTTGGAAGGGGCCATACAGGCCATCTAGTCCAACCCCCTGCTCAGCGCAGGATCAGCCCAAAGCATCCTAATTTGCATTTGCCACATGGAGGCCCCGGGCACCTGGCGATCTCCTGCAATTGAAAGTGAATTCCATACTACAGAGATCAGGTCCTCTGGAAGAAATAGCAGCTTTGGAGGATGGACTCTCTGACATTCTCAAATTCCCATCAGTTTTACAGCCTAGAATAGGTAACTCGACCGTTATGTCTGATTTTACCCACTCTGAGTCAGCTCGTGAATGGTGGGCTTTAAAAATAAGTTTATTATTGTTAGCTGTGGTTTCCTTCCCACCTGGCCTGATGGAACGCTCAGGCATATGAGACTTTCAGCAACTGATGATTTGAAAAATACTAGGAAGTTCCTGATCTAACTATGCTAACTACACATTATTATTATTATTATTATTATTAGTAGTAGTAGTAGTAGTAGTAGTAGTAGTAGTAGTAGTAGTAGTAGTAGTATCCTTTAAGGTTCGAGGCGGATCGCATCAATCCCCTAAAAACAGTAATAAGAACAATAAAACATAGTACATTAATCACAACAAGGCAAGACAAGAATGGCGGCCAGGTTCATGCAAACTAACCCAACCTATATAGATGCACAACTTTGTAACTCACCTGCACTCAAGAACATCTCTGATGCCCCCTGTAGGACTGTTGAACCTTGCACATTACAGATATTGTATATTCCATCAAATGTCCCTTCCCTTCTGGATACATAGATTTTTCCCCCAAGCTTTTTTTTAAAAAAAACTGGAGTTCCTAATGGGAAAAGCAGGTGATTCATTATTTGGTGGTGCCCACAAACTGTCCTCAAAATTCCCGCAGTGCCCCCAGACTGAACAAAACTGGGGATGCCCAACCTATATAGATGCACACCTTTGTACGTCACCTGCACTCAAGAACATCTAACCATGGTTCCATTCGGATCATGACTCTTTGGGGTAAATAGCTCAAATCAGACGGCTTCTGAAGATTTTTGTAGCCACGTCCACCTCCCTAATTTTGACCACCCCCAACTCTGCTTCCTCCGCCGCCCTCGGAAACTCATTCAAATGTCTACCTAAAGAACCAGAGGAGTGTTTTTCAGAGCGGCAGCCCCTGCAGTCGTCACGGGTCAGGTCCATCTGGAGCGATCGAGGAATTAGACCGATGCCTTGGGCTCGGCCCCCTTTCTAATTCGAATATAAGTTCTCGAGAAGCAGCCATCTAAATGTCTAAGAAAACCTCGTTTGCAATATCGGGCGGCCACTGAGAGCTCAAATGAATGAAATGGGCAGCGTGCCGAATAGATTTTTACCTGCTGCTCGCAGGGCCAGAGAGGAGTAAAGCCAATACGGGAACGGCACGTTTCTCATTTTGCCGAACTGCAAGGGAGACAAAAAAATCAAATTAGGATCCCCTACTTAGAGAATCAGCTTCCTGTTAGGGAAGGTTTGTGAAACTGTTAGGGATGCCAAGCGTTGTACCAAGCACAAGTGTGACGGGGTAATAGACGTCGATTTGTCCCTCCCTCCCCACCGCCCCCCCGTCCACCACCCCTCCTCTTTAAACTGGAGGGAGAGATATACTTGGCTCAAGCGCTATGGAAAGTTGGGCTCGCAAATATTATTGAAGTGTAATAGCACCCCCTGCCAGGTTTCAATTACAAACTGCATTTCACACACACCGAGAGAAAAACACACTGGAAAATGTCAGCACCAAACTTTTTGCATAACTTGTGTAAACTTTTGCCGTTTGGAAAGGGGGAGAGGATGGGGGAGAAGAACTATCTAGACTGGATTAGAGGGGGGGGGGAGACTTGGGAGGGGGGAGAGAATGAGAGAGAGAGAGGGGAGGGGGAGATTCAAATGGGTAGCTGTGTTGGTCTGAAGGAGCACAATAAAATCAGAGACCAGTAGCAGCTTTAAGACCAACAAAGATTTATTCAAGGTGTGAGCTTTCGAGTGCAAGCACTCTTCCTCAGACTGACCCAGAGTGCTCACACCTTGAATAAAATTTTGTTGGTCTTAAAGGTGCTACTGGACTCTGATTTGAGAGGGGGGGGGAAGGTGATCCCTGAGGAAGCAAAACCCAGCGCTGTGGCCAGGATCCAAAATATTGTTCAAGAAAGAGGATCATGCTGTTCACCGAATCTTTGACTCCCTGCCCTTTGATCCACTAACCACCATGTCTTATTTATTTCCCCCAAAAAATTGTTCTCCCAACTTCCATGACAACCTCACAACAACCCTGTGAGGTAGGTTAGACTGGGGAAAAATAACTGGCTCTAATTTATCCCGTGAGCTTCCATGGCAGATGGCCAGGGGTCCATCCTGGGGCCCCCAGTGCCATGTCAAAGCATTTGCAGTTTAGCTCAGGGCAGCTTTGCTGCTGAAAGGAGGGGGGGGGAGATCCCCTGGGGTGCTCGTGCCACATGCTGTATCTGGACTGAGACTATAAATATCTCAAGAATGGCATTGGTGAGCTTTTGGATGGACCCACGGCTACAATCCCTTGTAGTTTAGCCCCAAATGAGGATTCGGAGCCGGGTCTTCAACATCCAAGTCAAACAATCTAAATAGGAATACTGCAAATGTCACTATGAATGTGTCCGGCAGGTGAGTTTTTCGTGTTTGTAGGAGTCAGTCAAGCAGCCTGTTAGGTTTCAGGACAGACAGTCGGGGACACCTGCCAAACAGTTTCACAGGAAGGTTTTCCAGAATCCTACATGTGCAAAGAATAGAATCATAGAATCATAGAATCATAGAATCATAGAATCATGGAATCATGGAATCATGGAATCATAGAATTTAGTCCATCTAGTCCAACCCCCTGCTCAACGCAAGATCAGCCCAAAGCATCCTAAAGCAGGCATCCACTTGCATCACTATGGAGTGTGGAATCAAACTCAGCTCGCCAGATTTGAAGTCCACACTTCTAACCATACACCAAGTAGTTCTCGAGCTATAGCCCTTCTGTGGCTCTTCGTATCTATTTTTCTGCTATAGCACTAAATGCCCAGTCCTGGACAGGTTAGCCCAGCCCAGTCTTGTCAGATCTCGGAAGCTAAGCAGGGCTGGTCTGTTAGCATTTGGATGGCGGACCACCAAGGAAGACGTGGGTCATGGCACAGAGACAGGAAAAGGCTGGCCACGCTTGAAGTCTGTTGACTTGAAAATCGTATAAGGTTGCCATAAGCTGGCTGTGAATTGGGACAACTCTTCACCAACCCCTTGGGGCTGAAGGCTCCCTTTCTCCTTTGCTCACAATCCTTCCAAAGAAGGGTGAACGAATATTCCGTATTTTGTTGCTTTTTTCCAGGGGCTTATCCTTTTTCTGCCGTGATTGTCATTCCTCACTTTCCCTAATGGGTTTCTTAGATTAGCTTGTCTTTTGTAAAGCCAGTTTGGTGTAGTGGTTAGGAGTGTGGACTTCTAATCTGGCATGCTGGGTTCAATTCTGCACTCCCCCCCATGCAACCAGCTGGGTGACCACAGTGCTGATAAAGCAATTCTGACTGAGCAGGAATATCAGGGCTCTCTCTGGCCTATTATGCACAACCGCTGAAACGGCGGCATGTAGAACGCGGAGGAGGAAGAAGCGAAGCAAGCCGCTTACGCACAGGACGGAACACAACGGCGGCAAAACCCAGAGTATCCGATTATGCACACGGCTACTCCGGAGCCACTTCTGGTTGTGCCCTGGTCCCGGGAAGCTCCACTTTCTTCCACATCTCGCTAACGCGGCTTTTTCAGTAGCATACGTTGACTCTGTGCCTGGTTGCCGCCTGCAGCGTGCATAATTGGTGATTTTAGCCACCGCCATTCCACCCCGAATGCGGACCTTCCACTCCGTGCATAATGGGCCTCAGCCTCACCCACCTCACAGGGTGTCTGTTGTGAGGAGAGGAAAAGGAAGGTGATTATAAGCCGCTTTGAGACACCTTCTTCTTCTTCTTCTTCTTCTTCTTCTTCTTCTTCTTCTTCTTCTTCTTCTTCTTGCTTTGTTTGTCAGATGCCGTCTTCTATCGATTGCACTGAGATCGACTCTAAATCACGTAAGTAAAATATAAGCAATAATTGTACATGACATTGATACATCCTTTAGAGGTGCAGCACACCGAGAATGAGTTATCAGTTCGCAAATAATGCTGACAGTGTCATGGCGGGAATGAAATGGAAGGAAACTGGAAACGGAGCCAACGCCGGCGAACCACAAGCTTAGTTTGCACAAGGGAAAAGCACAGATCGAAATGGGAATCTCTCCCATTAGAACAGCAGGGATCACAGATATTTGAAAGCACCTCAGCTCTCACCTAGATGGTGCCCTTTCTCTTCCATTCAATCCCTCCTCGAAACTTACCTCGTCGGTGAAGCCTTGAGATGAATCCCTAAAGTCTAACTCCAGGGCAGCTGCACGTCTTCATTTGCCCTTTGATTCCCTTCCATCCCCCGTGGGTTGAAACCACCTTCCGAGTGCAATCAATTCTCAGCCTCCTTGGAGCAAGATCCTGTGTTTTCCTGCTTCCATTATATTATATAGCACAATGTGCATTGCACTGTATAGCAATATAGTTCTGAGGATACCTGTCCAGAGCCTGTTCTGCACACAATAGATAATGCACTTTCAATGTAATTTAGAAGTAGATTTTCCTGTTCCTCACAGGAAATTTCAGCTGCCAAAGCACATTGAAAGTGCATTATCCTATGTGTGCGGAATGGGCCCAGATGGAAGATCTTGTCCAGTAGCAAGTTTCTGCAAGGTGTCTGTTGAAGCCTATTCCAATCATCATATGTTAGCTAAGATCCTCCCATCCAAAGGACTAGAGCAGGGGTGGTCAACCTGTGGTCCTCCAGATGTTCATGGACTACAATTCCCATGAGCCCCTGCCAGCAAATGCTGGCAAGGGCTTATGGGAATTGTAGTCCATGGATATCTGGAGGACCACAGGTTGACTACCCCTGGACTAGAGGACTGTTTAAGAACTTACACTGTGTGCATGGGACCCTAAATCAATTGCTCCTGAGTTCTAAAGGCACATGAACTACAAATAATCCAGGTACCAGGACTAGGAAAGACCTACACCAAAGACACCATTGACGTCAAGAAGGGGCCATGCCTCAGATATAGCCTTCTCAACAGGGGCCACATGGCTCCCTGAGGGGCCCTGGCACAATTGAATGGGGCCACAACTTGAAAAACATGAGAAGGGGAACCAAAAAGGGTTTAGAGGGGGCCCTGGTAACTGAACTGATGAAATACCCTGTTGTCACCTATGATGTCTTTAATTAATAACATTGTAAATTGTAAGCCACTTTGAGACTCCTTCAGGTAGAGAAAAATGGCATATAAGAACCCACTTCTCTTTTTCTTCCTCCTGCTGACCTCAGGTTTTCCTAGCATTATTGCCCTTTCTGATGACTCTTGTCTTCCCATGATGTGACCCAAGTACGATGTCATTTGAGCTTCTTGGGAGAGTCCGGGCTTGGTGTAGCCTAGAGCGCATTTGCTGGCAGGGGCTCATGGGAATTGTAGTCCATGGACATCTAGAGGACCACAGGTTGACTACCCCTGGTCTACGGGATTTGTAAAACTCCCCTCTAACACCCTGTTCTTCACCGTCCAACATTCACATCCATTTTTATGCTGTAGCGCCGGGAAAGGGGGGGGAGGGGAATCAGCTTCCCAGATGGAATTACTAGCATCCGAAACAAAAAGTAAGCTGTAAAAAAAATCAGATTGCTTGCCATATGGCTGCTTATTTCTACATCTCTGACAGTAGCAAAATATCTAGGCGCTCAGTAGGCAATGGGGCATCCAGCTAAGTGTGCTTGCTAGAATGTCCCTAACATAAATCCAGCTCACCATTTCTTGGGTTGTATCAGACATGTGAGAAAAACTGGGGAAGGGGGGGGGAGGCATGAGATTCACTGGACCGGCGGAAGGAGAAGAAACACCCAACAAGTTGAGGACGGTCGGCAGTAGTTGGATGCAAGAGCTCGGAACAGTTATTTATTGATGACCTTTTTTGTGTGTGCGAGCTTTACCAAGTCGATGTAAAATTAATGCTTCCGAAAGACTGTATGCTGGAACAAGAGCTGGCCTGTTTATCAGCAGAACAAACAAAACACATCCAGGGATGCGGGGGCTGAAGCAGAAGGCTGCCGGTCTGTTGTTACACATGGAGCCCCCCCCCCCCAATTATCCGTGACAAACAGAAGATTGCGGCGTTACAAACAGAAACTCCTGACCACCTGCACAGTAGTTCCTACAGCTGGCCGTCAGTATGGTCCTGTAGCATCCAGAGAAGAACAAATAAGGAAGATCTGTGGACTGTAATTCCAAAGGTGGTTTGCGCAGCTTCCTTATGCAAAGTCCCCAGTCAGAAGTTACAGGCTAGCATTGCTGGGAGACTCATGTGTAATGTCTGGTGTTTGGGGGTGTATACAAATTGCTCCATGAACCATTTAAGTAAGAAGAGCCCTGCTAGATCAGACCATCAGTCCATCTAGTCCAGCATCCAGTCTCACACAGCGGCCAACCAGTTACTCTGGAGGGCCAACAACAGGACTTAGAAGCCGAGGACTTTCCATGATAAGAACGTAAGACTATCCCCACTGGATCAGACTGGTGGTTCATCTAGTCCAGCATCCTGTTCAGCTAGTCCAGCATAACACAGGGGGGCAACCAGTTCCTCAGCAGGGTTCCTTATAGAGGCTGAGGCCTTCATAAGAAGAGCTCAGCTGGGTCAGGCCAGTGGTCCATCTAGCCAGCATCCTTTCTCACACAGGGGCCAACTAGTTCCTCTGGAGGGCCAGCAACAGGACTAAGAAGCCGAGGACTTCCCCTGACAAGAATATAAGAATATCCCCGCTGGATCAGACAAGTGGTCCATCTAATCCAGCAAACTGTCTCACACAATGGCCCCAACAAGTTCCTCTGTAGGGCCAAGAACAGGACATAGAGGCTGAGGCCTTCATAAGAACATCAGAAGAGCCCTGCTAGATCAGACCTCTGGTCCATCTATTCCAGCATCCTGCCTCACACAGTGACCAAGCAGTTCCTCTGGAGGACCAACAAAAGGACATAAAGGCTGAGGCCTTCATAAGAACATCAGAAGAGCAGTGCTGGATCCGACCAGTGGTCCATCTAGTCCAACATCCAGTCTCACACAGTGGCTTCCAGGTATTTCCTAACCCAGAGCTGGCAGCCCAAACTGGCCCACTCTAGATTGAAAAATGCCACTTTCTAAGCTTCTTCTAGGAAATAAAAATCACTTTACTAGTAAAAAAAAAAACAAAAAACAAACAGCAATGCATGGGAAGAGCTTCTAGACCACCTCTATTTCTGCTGTTCTGGTTTTCCACCCCCAAAAGAGTTTGATTGTGTTTTTGTTTCTTTCTGAACAATAGAAAAGAGCCAGAGTGCACCATAAAAGACTAGCAAAATCTGTGGCAGGGTAGGAGTTTCATGAGTCATTGCTCACTGCTTCAGATGCAGCTAGAATGTAAATCCATCGGTCCTATATATTAACAAGTGGTGTGATTTCAGATGCCGAATGACAATAGCAGGCCAATGACAATAGTAGGTGAATGACAATAGCAGGCATTCAAAAAATGCCATTCTCCACAAGCAATCTTAAGGGGTCTTGAAGCTACCATCTCAACACTTTACCACCTCAGTCTGCTGCACCAGGCTTCAAACCTTGGCTTACCAAAGGCCTTATCCACTTCACCTTTCCAGGCAGAGAAGCTTAATGTATGGTTGCCAACTTCCAGAAGGAGCCTGGAGACTTCCTGGAGTTCCAAATGGCCTCTAAATCAGAGGTAGTCAACCTGTGATCCTCCAGATGTTCATGGACTACAATTCCCATGAGCCCCTGCCAGTGTTTGCTGGCAGGGGCTCATGGGAATTGTAGTCCATGAACATCTGGAGGACCACAGGTTGACTACCCCTGCTCTAAATCACAGATATCAATACTCTAGAATCATGGAATCATAGAATCGTAGAGTTGGAAGGGGCCATACAGGCCATCTAGTCCAACCCCTGCTCAACGCAGGATCAGCCCTAAGAATCCTAAAGCATCCAAGAAAAGTGTGTATCCAACCTTTGCTTGAAGACAGCCAGTGAGAGCAAATGAGCCGCAAATGGTTGCTTTGAAAAGGGAACTCTATAGCATTGTACCCTGGTGAGGGTCCACCACCCAAACCCTTCCCTCACTTGGGCTGCACCCCCAAAAGCACCAGGAGTTGGCAACCCTAAGGATTAAAGAAGTGCCTGCACTGAAAACAGCAGAGGCCTTCTTCAGGTCCCTGGAAGCAGACCCGCCTTCCCCCAGCACACACAAGACACGCGCTCGACGCTTGCCTCTCGCCACCAACTTTCTGCAGCGTTCCCCGGATGAACCCTAGAACGGAGGAGTTCATAAATGTTAAATTAGAAAGACTTTGCTCAGCAATGCAAACCATGACTGTGACCCGAAGCGAGAATGTACAATACCTTTTCTGTCGGATTTCCTGTCACTCTCATTCCCTTTGAAGCTCGTCTCTTCCCTTTCAGGAAGACAGAGCAGGGGGAATTCTGATTCGTGGCCCGGTCCCCTGTTGTCCCTCATTCAACAGGCACCAGAATCCAGATGAAACCTGCTCCTCGCATGCACAGGAAGGGGAAAGAAAAAAAAAACCCATCTTACTTTCATCAACGAACTTTCTTCCCCTTTCCGAAAGTTTCCTTGGTTGAGCACCCGCGAGCCTTATTAGACAGTCATCTGGCACTAGTTACCAGGGCCTCGTTAAAGGGAAAGCGTTTGAGAAGGCTCTCATGAAAAGGAGCCTTCTACAGTCGGAATGAAACCCTTTCTTCCTCGCACTTTGAGGTGCTGTAGAACTGAATGAATCTCCACGGACACTCCATCGGCAAGCAGATCACAGGGGTCTCGATGGCCCCTCGCTAACCTTCGTGGTTATCTTTATTACAGTGAGCGCTCCACCGTCAACGGGAGGCGAAAAAAGTTGAGTCAGCATTTTTATTTTATAAAGGGAAAACCCGAGAGAGAGAAAGAGGGAAAGAGGGAAAGAGAGAGAGAGAGAATTTTTTTGTTCTACAGGCCGCAATGCTCTTTAAGTCCCCTCTTTCTCAGTTGAGCTAGCACAGTTCTACAGTCTAAAAATAATGATTACAACAGCGATGAAGGTTACCTCTTCCTTTAATTGTGACCGGCATTAAAGCTGAGAGCATAACCCGAACCAAAGTCTTTGTTGGCAGTGAAAACTTTCCCTCTTCCCTTCTTTCCTCTTCGATCTTCTTTGGAACGTTCTCCTGAGGACCCCTGGGGATGACGGAAGGTCACCTACTTTGTTTTTGATTTGTAAAATTCATTTCCGTTTGGGTGAGATTTCGGGAGGTGGGGGGGTCGTGGCTTGGTGGAAGAGCTTCTGGGTTGCAGGCAGAAGGCCCCATGTTCCATCTCCAGCATCTCCAGCAGCAGGTGACGTGAAGGGTCTCAGTTGAGGCCTTGGAGAGCTGCTGTCAGCCTGAGTAGGCAATGCAGTCCTTGATGGACTGATTCAATATCAGACAACTTTGCGTTTCAATACGTCCAGCTCTCCACAAATCCCTAACAGTTGTACACATTATTTTGCTCTGTATGCCCCCCCCATGGGGCTCCCTTCCATGACCTTTCTAAGGTGTGCTTGACCAAAGGCTCAGGAAACCTCTGCAGATAGTTCTTCATTGTTTCCCACCACTATCACTGTGCGTTCCCATGCTCAGAGCCAGATGGCTTCCTGGCAGGGCCGGATTTACATGAAAAGAGGCCCTAGGCTATTCCCCATATGTGGCCCCCTTCACCTCCCATTTTTTAGTTTGCAAATTACACGAGAGATAATAAAATACATCATTACTGTGATATATATCAATATGTTAAATGAAACGTGTTGTGATTGGTACTGACCTTTATAAAAAATGTGGAATATAGGCCCCTCGATCTCAAGGCCCTAGGCTGAAGCCTAGCTAGCCTATAGGAAAACCCGGCCCTGCTTCCTGGTCACAGATATTTAGGTCAGGCTTTCTCAACAAGGGCTTTGTGAAGGTGTTTCCAGATGGGTGGGAGTTAATTAATTCTTAACATATATCCAGGGCCCACCTTAAGGTTGATCTCCCTAAACCTGACCCAAGACGCAGACTGGGGGTCTTACTTCAGGATCGGAAACCTCCCCCTCCTTTTAACGCCCAACCAGATGAACAGCACTGGATAAGTCGTAAGTTATGTTAATTGCGCTAGTCCTAACAATATAATACTTGAAATGTTTTATGACGCTATTGTAGTTTTAATCATTTTGCTATACATTGTATGATGTACACTGCCCTGAGCAGGTTCCCGGGAAGACATTTTGGAAATTGAATAAATAAATAAAATAAAAGGTATTATTTGGTCCTCCCCCGACCACCACCACCTTTGGAACAGTGTCGTTACTTGGAACTGACATTTAATTCAGCCTTTCTCAACTTTTTTTTACTGTTGAGAAAGCTCTGAAATGTTCTTCAGGCTTCAAGAAACCCCAGAAGTGGCACAATAATGCAGAATACGGTTGGGAAGCAGAGCTGTGGACACGCCCACCTGGGGCCCCTCCAGGCCCATCACTGGCCATTTTGGGAGGAAGGGGTAGGCCAACATGACCAAATATGATCATATCACCTGATAAATGTTCAACAGATTTCAAAAAGATATAAAAATTAGTTAAATCCCAGGGCTGTCAAGAAACCCCTGGGTTTCATGAAACCCTGGTTGAGAAAGCCTGGTCTAATTAAACTTAAACTTCACAAAGGATCTGTGTGTCTTTCTTCAACAGGCTCAGCTCCAGCACTGTGGGCAAGCATTCAGATGGACAGCTCAACACACAACATTTTTTAAAAGCCATCCCTCCCCAAGGGGAAGAAGGGAACAGAGAAGAAGACCAACAACCCCAGAACTCTCCCTAGTCTGTAGGTACGGCTAAAGCTTTTTGGATTGCCGAGCATCAGTCTCAAAATGCCACAGGTTGACCCTGACTACCAGACTGAAGTTCTACGGCCCAGAGTTCCTTGGGGCAGTCCCCTAAGTTTGCCCACCAGACGAAAGCCGAGAGGACCTGTCTTCTCAGCCCCTGCCACCGCCTCAGACCAGTCCTTTTGTTTGGAATGTAAAGAAGGTCAAATGATCTTTAATAACTGCAGGAGGCCAGAATCTTCCTTCCTACGACTTCTATGAAAATGCCACCCGCCGTAAGGCTGTGGCCTTAAGACGTTTGCTGGGCAAATATTCCACATTGATTTAGGCTGTAATCCTACGAGATAAGCTTCTCAGGGAAGAAGGTTAGGCCGACTGGACTTGAAGAGGGAAAATGTCCATGTCTAAATCCCACCTTCCGTCTCTTGCCCTTCCTCCACATACAGTTGCAGAGTGGCTGATAAGGTGATTTTGATTTACTACACCACAGGAAGAAATCACAGCTTTTCTCCTTGGGGAGGGGAGAAATTAGGGACCCCTCATCTGTTTCATCCTTGAAGGGCAAGGCTCATAGCTGCAGTGTTTCTGCCAGGACTTGGAGTGCCCAGAATTCAAGTTAGAGAGTTATGCTTGGTATCGATGGAGATTGATAAAATGAAGCATGGGAGGAGAGAGTTGACAAACAGAGCTTTTCCTCCCTCTCTCTGAAGATTAAAATTCGATGTCATCTGATGAAGCTGATGGGCAGTAGATTCAGGATGGACAAACGGAAATACTCCTTGACCCAGAGAGTTATTAAAATGTGGGATTCGCTGCTAGAGGCCCAGGAAGAAACAACTATAAAAGGGGATTAAACTGAATCATGGAGAAGAGGACTAACCCTAGTAAGATAAGGGGAATGTCCCCATTCAGATATATATTAGATTTGTTAAACATTTATCAGGTGATATGACCCTATATGGCCGTGTAAATCACCCCAAAATGGCCAATGATGGTGGGAAGGGGAGGGGCCCTGGTTGGGCGTGTCCACAGCTCTGCTTCCCAACCATCATGCCACTTCTGGGCTTTCTCAAAGCCTGAAGAAGGTTTCAGGGGTTTCTCAATAGTAATAAAGTTGAGAAAGGCTACCCTACAGGGTCACTGTAAGTTAGTTACAACAACAACAATCGTCTCCACAACCAATATAGTGCAGCATCTGGAAAGCGCTGAAGGTACAATGAAATCCATTACATCCTGAATCTATGGAATATTTTTGAATAATTAATCCAGATCTTCCCATTTCAGACAAGACTCTGATTTGAATGTCATTTATGCATTCCTTTAAACTGGGGCTACCAAACGTATATATTTTGCTGTTTCTACATCTGCTATATTATCTTGCCCCCTAAGAAAAATGTGACAGTAAATGTAGACATTTGTACATCACTCATAACAAATAGATTATCAAAAGGTTCTGTTTGTTTATTTGTTTGCTTCCTTAATGAGACATTTATTAGCTGCATTTCCAGGGGAAAAAAAAAACAAACCTAAATTTGGTGTATGGCAATTAACAAGATAAAAATAAAAATAAAGTCAGAGCAATTTTCTAAAATGAATCAAAACACAGAAAACATAAAGCAGTGGGAGACAGGAACTAAATCAGAGATATGGCAAAACAAACAAAATTTGAACCCAAGAAAGTCAACATGTCAACTTTAGTGTTCAAACGGGGGGGGGGGGGGAGTGATTTAAAAAGTAATAAAACGTAATAAAAAGACAGAATTCTTTAAAAAAAAACAGCTCAGGTCAGTCAACTAGATTCTGAGCATTAATTGAAATAAGTTTGCAGAATGACTGAGCAAATGCAGACAATTTCACCTGGCACTGAATACTTAACTGAAGGGGCACCAGATGAGCTGCTTTCGGTGGGTAAGTCATGATGCCACCACAGAGAAGGCCCTGCCTCATTCACATGCACAGGGAAATACCTGGTTCAGAATCAGACCATCAGGTTTTCTTAAGGGGGGAAATCCTGGAAGGGTTTTGCTGATTCGGTGGGAATTAAATTTTAAAAAAATTATCTATGATATGACCATATATGGTCATGTCAACATGCCCTCCCTTCCCAAAATGGCGGGTGATGGGCCTGGAGAGGGTGGAAGGGGGAGGGCAAAGCTTGTTGTGGTGGTAGCTGGAATCCAGAGAGGTAAAGGTAAAGGTAAAGGTATCCCCTGTGCAAGCACCGAGTCATGTCTGACCCTTGGGGCGACGCCCTCTAGCGTTTTCATGGCAGACTCAATACAGGGTGGTTTGCCAGTGCCTTCCCCAGTCATTACCGTTTACCCCCCAGCAGCAAGCTGGGTACTCATTTTACCAACCTCGGAAGGATGGAAGGCTGAGTCAACCTTGAGCCGGCTGCTGGGATCGAACTCCCAACCTCATGGGCAAAGCTTTCAGGCAGCTGCCTTACCACTCTGCGCCACAAGAGGCTCAAGAGAGGTATGTGGTCTCATTCTTATTTAACTACACTGGGGGGTAGCAGGGAGCAACAGAGTCATGGACGCCCATCCCAGTCCTGTTCCCATCTCAGCAGAGTAGTATACTGGGCCATTTCTGTTGCTGGAGGGGTGCAGAGCGACGGAGCATGATGTCACATCTGGTAGGAATGTCTGGGTGATGTCACTTCCGGTGATATGGCTCCTGTGGGCGTGGCAGGAAGGTGTGGCCTGCTGATACCATGTCCAGGGTTTCTCAGCGGTTAAAAGGTGGAAGCCTTTCACATCACCTGCCACCTGATCCTTTCAGCTGGAGCCGCTGGGGATTGAACCTGGGACCTTCTGAAGGCCTAGCATCCACATTGTTGCTGAGCTACAGGTTCTCCTCTCCCTCCTCTTGGGCTGCTCCTCACCTTGATTCAGAAGGTGGTCCTCACAGACCAGGGCCTTTAGTACAGGGATGGCCAAACTGTAGCTCTCCAGATGTCCATGGACTACAATTACCATGAGCATTTACATTTACATTACAATTACAATCACACTAGCATGGCCTCATGGCATGTGTAGTCCATGGACATAGAATCATAGAATCATGGAATCATAGAGTTGGAAGGGGCCAAGAGGCCATCCTGCTCAACGCAGGATCAGCCCAAAACATCCTAAAGCATCCAAGAAAAGTGTGTAT